>NW_027507748.1:74987693-75587693 GCF_037356315.1 Lithobates pipiens
TATATATAAATTGGGAATATATTTTTGATATAATTGGAAGATTAATCATAGGATGAGGATGAATAAAAACATGTAGTATAACTCTGTGTGAATATAAGCAGCAAAGCTACTTCACTTTTCTTGCATTACGAAGAAGAAAAGAACGGGCTATATTAAAAAAACCACAAAATTAGCAGCATGACGAATATGCTAGCTTCAATACGAACACTAGTTTTACAAGACCGAGCACTTCCGCCCTGTAAATTTTTTCTGAGTATGCGCGGAACTTAGTTTGTCGAACAAGCCTACACACGGGCGGACTGTTCGCTGAAACAAGGTTTCAGCGGACAGTTTTTCGGAATTTCCGAAAAACCTTGTTCGTCCAACTGTCCGCTGAAACTGTCCGCTGAAAGCCCACACACGAGCGGACTGTCCGCCCAAACACTGTTCAGTGGACAAGGTTGGGCGAACAGTCCGCCCGTGTGTACGCGGCCTGATAGTGCAGTGGGAAGGCGGAGAAGGAAAACACAAAGAGCGAGGAGGACAGACCCAGGGAACATGAGTTGTGCCGGTCCACAGTGGAGTCTATAAAGTCTTCTACAGATCTGAATATGACTTCACCATACTTCATTGCAGTAATTCAAGGCTTGTCATTACTTGGCATCTGGTGAGTGCATAGAATGGTGAAAGGACACCATGGAGAATGAGCACTGTGTAGCGATTTTGGTTTAAGTGTTTATAACTGAATGCTGGATTTTTTTCCACTCTTAGGTGGTTTGGCACACTGCCCTATTACAGCAGGTTTTTGAGTCCATTTATTTTTCTGGTGATGTCATTTGTTCACTAATGGGTATATTTATTTAACACATGGACATTCATTTATCTTTGTGAAGTGCTGCACTATATTTGCAATTTTATGATTATTTGGAAGTTGTATATTAACCTTTTGTACCTGCTAGCCTCTATATAAGTTATTCAGCGCTCACTTTCTTTCTATTATCAATATTGTTGAAATGTTTAGGTTTTTAACAGAAATTCCCATGATGCAGAAAACTGTTTCACTCGTCCCTAATTATAAATAAAATATATTGATTTAGCATCTTCAGAGACTCAGTTAAAGTGAACAGCCTCAGATGATACACAGAGATGAAACAAATCTCCCTGCAAAAGTTTTATTTGTATATCTGCTGTCTTCAACTTTCTACACTGTTTTTAAAGTAAGCATTGCGTTAGAAATTTTTCTTCCTGTTCCAGCAGTGGGTGAGGAGTCTTGGCATACATTGTGTGACAGCTAATTAGAGGAAAGGCACCCCCTCCCCCAACATACACACACAGAGGTAGAAGAAACAAGCAGAGCTGCAGTGTGAATAGACCAGATCTAATCTATCTCTATGCACCCTCCCCAACACACGCTTCCAGCTGCTTTTATCTCCTGTGTTGGAGAACTTTTCAGAAGTTATCATGCTGATAACAGAGGAACGGAGCAGCAGAAACACATGGGACTTAGGGCCTTGGAGAGAGATAGGTAAACACTGTAGATATATGTGCCCACATTTTGTGAATGAGGTTTATATCCACTTTAATATACTGCATAAAAGGCATTAAAGGCCAACTGCACTTTTTTTTAATCACAGCTTCCCTAGATACTAATAAACCATTAATGTACATATGTTGCAGAAAAGAAAAAAAAAAAAACTTTATATCATAGAACAGACATTACCTCAGCCTCCACTGTCTCTTATAAAAACTCCTCCATTACTTCCTGCTATCTTACCCTTGGGATGTGAAAACCATTATAACTTCAGCAGCTGACCTCTTTAACACACACCCTACATCTGCCCCCCCCCCAGGACATTGCTCCTGCCCATCTCTGTAGTTACCCACGTTCAGTGAGCACAGTCATTGATAAGCCATATACAGCCATTGTCTTCCTCTGCTGATCAATCATTATGTAACTCACCTTCTCGCACAGCTCGTTCATTTGACAAAATGTGCATGAATTGCCCAATCTCATAACAGCCTATGTAAAAAAGAGCTGTAGCATTAAAAAATGATAAGTGTGTCCCTGGAAATCTATAAAGCTCACCATGCACTATACAATCTGATAGTACAATCTCCTTTAGATCTACCATCAACTATGTCATGCCATTGGCTCGCACTGCTGTCAATCACATTCAATGACGCGGTGCACTGAGGGCGGGGACGAGCGATACAATGAGCGGCTATAGCCGCCGGCCGTATTATGGAAGCGCGTCTGCAAGAACTAACCACCATGAGAAGGTAGTTAGTTCTTGCGGGGAGGAGCTGAGACAGCCGCCGAGGGACCCCAGAAGACCAGGTTCGGGGCCACTCTGTACAAAACGAGATGCATAGTGGAGGTAAGTATAACATGTCTAGGGCTAACATGACAGGTCTAGGGCTAGAATTATTGCTCTTGCTCTAACAATCGGCGATACCTCACATGTGTGGTTTGACCGTCGTTTTCATATGCAGGCGCTACTCACGTATGCGTTTGTGTCTGCGCGCGAGCTCGTTAGGACGAGACAGTTTAAAAAAAAAATATTTCTTATTTATTTTATTTTGTTTATTTTTACACGTTTTTTTTGTTTTAAAGAATTTGGGTCACTTTTATTCCTATTACAATGAATGTAAACATCCCTTGTAATAGAAAAAAGCATGAAAGGTCCTCTTAAATATGAGATATGGGGTCAAAAAGTCCTCAGATCTCATATTTGGACTTAAATGTAATAAAAAATAAGATTAAAAAATTGTCATTTGAAAAAATGACATTGAAAAAATGACGTATGGATGGAAGTGACGTTTTCACGTCGCATCTGCCCTGCTATGATATAGAGCCGGATGGGGGCCATCTTAACCTCACTTGTCTCCATACCCAGCCATGGATAGGACCCAATCGCCTCTGACGCTGCTGACGGCTCCGGTAAGCGGCGGACGGCGTGGAAGAATGGCAGGGGGGGTAGCACCTTTCCCGCCACCGACAATGGTGATCTCACAGCGAATACGCCACAGAGATCACCATTATCGTTTACCGAACCGCCGCCTGAAGAGATGGATACCTCGGTTGTTGCAGCAGCTGCTGCCGTTACTGAGATATCCTTCTTCAAAAAAGGGACATACATCATCGTGCGACGGTTCGTAAGTGGCTATGTAGCAGCAATTTCTTCTATTCTGCTAGGAACAGCAAAGCACCACCCTCCATTACATTTTATTCTCATGTGGGTATGGTTTGACCCACATTCGGTGCTTGCAGCAGTCCTATTTCCAATCCTTTTTATACATGGTAGCGTATGAATAATTACACGCTATATGAAATAGCAGATCCTACCTGAACAATCTATTCAATTTGTATCCAATCAAGCAGGCCCTTGCGATACATAGTGGATAGTAGATCTAAAGGAGATTGTACAGTCAGACTGTACAGTGTATGGCCGTCCTTAACAGAAGAAGTAGGAAAATGGGTGGAAACAAAAAAGAGGTGACATATTAACCACTTCCCGTCCGCGCATTGCCGGGAGGCCGTCCTCCCCTTTGCATGCTCTGTGATCACCGAGTCAAAGAGGCACCTTACCACTTGATCATCTGTTAGCCAATGACAGCTGATCATGTGATGTAAATAGGAAATCGGTAATTGTTTTGTTTTTTCCACCTCACGCTGTCGAAAAAGCTGGTCACCGGCTTCTGTGTAAGGGACATCGGTCCCAAAGAGGAAGAGGCACAGCCATTGTGCCCACCAGTGCCGCCTGCCAGGGCCCCCAGTGCATATCAGTGCCACCAATCAGTGCCCACCGGTGTATATCAGTGCCACCAATTTGTGCTACCTATAAATGCCCACGAGTACCACCTATCAATTCCCACCAGTGGTGCCAATCAATGCCTCATCAGTGCCACCTAGCAGTGCTGCCTATCAGTGTAACCTGCCCCTCACTGCCCATCACCGCCACCTATCAGTGCCAGCTATCAGTTCCACCTATCAGTGCCCTTCAGTGCCACCTATCAATGCCCTTCAGTGCCCCTCTTCAGTGTTGCTTATCAGTGCCCATCAGTGCCACCCATCAGTGCCACCTCTCAGTGCCCACCAGTGCCACCTCATCAGTGCCCACCCATGCCATCTATCAGTGCCGTCTATCAGTACCCATCAGTGCCACCTTATCAATGCCCATCAATACAGCCTATCGGTGCCCATCAGTGCACCCTATCAGTGTCCTTCAGTGCAGCCTCATCAGTGTACATCAATAAAGGAGAAAATTACTTGTTAGCAAAATTTTATAACAAAATATATAACAGTTTTTTATTTTTATTTTCTAAATTTTCTGGCTTTTTAAAAAAATTTTAACAAAAAAATAAAAAACCCAGAGGTGATCAAATACCACCAAAAGAAAGCTCTATTTATGGAAAAAAATTATAAAAATTAAATTTGGGTAGAGTGTTGCATGACCGCGCTATTTTCGTTCAAATAGTGACAGCACTGAAAAAAACATGATGGGATACAGAGTTATGTGGAAGGTCACATGATGCCACAGGAAGTGATGAGCTGAGAATACATTAAAAAAAATTATAATAATTAACAGAGAGGTGAAGATTCAAAGCTGCCATGGACTAAATAAGTGAGGTTATCACGTTAAAGGGCTTAGGCATAAAAGATATTAGAAAAGGCTTCTGTTTATTAAGAAAAGGGAAATTCTGCCAGAAAAGAAGAACTTAGCCTTTAAACGGCAATGTATATCAGTAAAGAAAAAAAAAATGTAATAAGCAAATAACAGAAACAAACAAAAACCCACAGCACTTCTTGTGACAACCGATAAGGATATAGTCATTGGGGCTTTCTGTAAGAATTAATATAATGTAACTGGTAACAGCTAAAATGTATAGCACTGCAAATCTTCAAATAAAGGAAAATAAAAAAGAAACCAAAACACTGATAACTTTGCATTAAAAGCCTTCATTCATGGAAGCATAGTGCCAACAGTATTTGGGGCCATTCAGGGACCCCGTTTATCAAGGTGGCAAGTCAGTTTCTTGTCACCTTATTAGAGGGCTCTTTCATGGCCCCAAAATGCCATTGATGCTATAACTCAGTAAATAAAGAATGTATTGCAAGCTTTTCCATCAATTTCCTGGATACCCCCAAAAGAACAGTTTAGATGAGGGAACCTTCTCTGCCTCACTGTCTCAGTTCAAAGAAGGAAGATCTCAGACCCAGAAGTCTTTAGGCAGTATTGCTGGTAATGTAGCATTGAGTTGGGCTTTTAGGTAACATGTCAACTGTATTGATGCCTCCAATGTATTCATTTTAGTAGAAATGCAGTTGCATTTCAAAGTAAAGCTGTCATATAATAAAGCAAAATCACAGAGCTCAAGAACAGACTGACGCAATGTCACTGTTATTTTTATATTTTGATTTCATGCTCTTCCTTATTAAGTGGTCAGCAGTACAAACATCAGTGATGTTGTAATTTTTATTTCTGCTTGGGACATAAATAATAAAGCTACACGGAGTTAAAATATAACTAAGCCCAAAACGTTTATTTTAATTTTAGAAAGAGTTTAAATTGCTTAAAGGGCTTTTTCACCTTAATGCATCCTATGCAGGACTCGGGAACACGCTTGCACGGGTGTCCACCAAGGACAGCGCTTCTCCAACGGGGACACCCGATGCGGGGAGGAGCTACCAGCGCTGCCTGGAGTCCCCAGAAGAGGTGGATCGGGGGCCACTCTGTGCAAAATGAACTGCACAGTGGAGGTAAGTATGACATGTTTATTTATTTTTATTTTTAAACTAGGGTCTACATTTCATTGAGAAGATTTCTCTTTACCTATTGCCCCATACCCCCAACAAGAAGTGAAAACAACTTGACAAAGTGAGGGGAATCCATTCAGTTGTCACCAGGATTAATTTATCCATTAGATTTCCCCTATTCCTGTTCTGGTAGCATAAGATTTCTCCCATTTCCACTCCCATTTCCAAATATTGCGAGTGTTTATCTTTCTAATGGGGATACAGTGATACAGGCAGCAATAAAACATGAGTGTTCCAATTCCTTACCACTTTATCCAAATCTAATAAAAATGTATTGGATTTAGATATACATTACGTTACGTTCTTTAATTACTGTTTTGTATCTGGACAATCAGTTAATCATTCATTATAGTTGTACCCAAATGTAAACTATGTGTTTGTAGCACTGACCCCTGAAGGAGCAGAGCTTACCGTTACCTTCTTTACCTCGTGTACGTCTAGGGGTTTCCCGAGGTAGATGGCCCAAAGAACTGCAGAAACTGACACTGGATCCACTTTTGGGATATTTATTTGACAACAAGTAGACAAAAAAGTCTACTTTTTTAGAGGGTTGGGTAGGAAGTTCAAGTACTCTTGGAACTGCAAAAGATAGGAAGTCTCTCACCATAGAAATCCAGAGAATTACCGCTCACAACTGGATTCTCACAGCTACCGGATAGACCTCCTCTCACTAGGCCTAGCAACCAATAGAGTGTTTAAATAAAGCAAAGTCTCTGCCACAGACTTGAATGTAGAACACTTGTGAATAAAGTCTCTGCCACAGACTTGGATGTAACTGAAGGATGTAGATAAATTTAGAGAGCTATCATACAATACCAGTATCTCGCAGCCAGACCGGTGATACCGTATGAGTGTAGATGAGTGTAGATTCACTTGGTGTCTTTCAACTGAGCCTCCAGGCTCCTCCTGAGAAGCCAGCCTTATGTGTGACCTTCTCCCAAAGAGTCCTCCCCTCCACTCCATTTTTCAGTTTTCAGCTTTGTCACATTTTGAATGACAATTGCTCAGTAATGCGATACTGTACAAATTAAATTTTTATCATGTTTTTTAGATGGATAGAGCTTTCTTATGGTGGGTTTTTTGCCACATAAATGAAAAAATTCTGAAGATTTAGAAAAGCAGTTTTTCTGAGTTTCTGTTATGAAATGTAGCAAATAATCTTTTTTAGGTCAAAATATATTCTACTTCATGTCTTTGGAAACAAATATTGTAAATCTGTGCATATTATTTAGTCTGTTTGAAAGTGAGTCTACAAACTATAGTATATTTGTTTTTGAAAATTGAAACTGCCTGACTGCCAATCTCAGGCCCTCAAATGCCAGGACAGTACAAATATCCCCCCCCCCCCCCCCCATGACCCCTTTCCGGAAAGTAGACAGCCAATATAAATAACAAGAGGAATGGTGAGTTTTTAAAAAATAAAATAAAAAAATGTTGTCACTTTTTTGGCAAATTAAGAGACTAAACTTTTTTTCCCCTCAAAGTTGTAATTTTAACAAATTATATCTCACACACAGCATAGGCATACTTACAAGGCTGCTCTCAGGAATGCCATGGTCATTGACCAGGAAGTACAGGAGGCTGATGAAAGGAAGAACAAAAGAGATCAATGTGGTTACAGGAGCGCTGTTGCTCACAGGGGATGGTTGGGACTGGTGTCTCACAGAAAGGGTCTGTTCAGGCTGCAGGCAGAAACATAATCAGCAAACAGGCAAAGGATCATTCAGGCAGCAGACAGAAATGTAATCAATAAACAGACCAGTGTTAGTACAGGCAGCGGGCAGAGGTAACACTGCAATGGTGTGGCGGTATTAAAGAACATTGCACTAGTCTGGTGACAGAAAAATCACAATAAAATTAATTCTCAATCACTTCTTTAGATACATGTGTTGTGGAGCATAACAGCTTCTCGACCCTTATTTTCTATATCAGCAGAAACATGGCAGCCTAACAGCCATTTTAATGTAAGCAAATAGCAGAGGCTGTAAGCAGTTAAAAACTAAAACCTACCTTCAGTATGAATTACTTCAGACTACATGCAGCTTCAATGATAAGCAGTGATTTGTTTTAAAACCCCTTTCCTGCCCTTTATGAAAATCTGTCAGGGCCTGGACTTGAACCTGTGCCTGGTGATGGCTCTTCTTGCTAAGCTTCCTGAGATGCTGTACATTGCCCTGTCTGATCCATTAGACAACCCATCCTTGTGTTGAAAAGTGAACTTTTTGCTCCTCCCATGAACTTCCATGAAGCCAGCCCCCCCAGATTATTGTGCTCTCTTCATCCAGTATCTCACTCTCATCTTCCCTGCTGCTGTCCATATTGTGCTACCACTTGTTATCAACCCTTGGCTTGTTCCTCAACTACGCTTCTGCTTGATTCCAACCTGCAACTACTTGTTACTATCCTTTGGTTTGTTTTACTGACTACTCTTCTGTTTGATCCCTACCTGCTTATCAGCTTCTAGACCCCGGCTTACACACCTCCTGGTAGGGTGATCCTAAGCACATCGATCTGGTACTAACATGCAGCAAAATCCATCTCCACTATCAGGAGGTCTGGTGAACATCGGTTAGTACTTAGACTCCGCACCTCGGTTGAGCCTACATTAACTGCCTGTGTACCCAGGGCCGTCTTTGATATTGATTGGGCCCTGGGCAAAAATTTGCTTAGTGGCCCCCTCCCCCCATGCAATTTCGCTCTCCACCTTCTCTGAGACATACAATAAATAGCAGCTAGACTTAAAATCAGTTTACTGTATCAGATGAGGCAGCGATTGCGATTGGTTGCCAGAGGTTACAGCATATCATTACTGCTTACTGACTGGTTGCTAGAGGTTACAGCACTCCTTAAGGCTCACTGATTAGTTGCTAGAGGTTACAGCATATGATATCAGCTTGTTGATTGGCTGCTAGAGATTACTGTACAGTAATACTGCTCACTGGTTGCTGTAGGTTACAACACATCATCTGTACACTGCAGGGGGCATGATATACATGAGTGCTGCCTTATTTACATATCAATGCCGTTGGCCTCAGCTATTTACATATGCATGTCACTGCTATTTACATATGAATGCTGGTTATTTACATGTAAACACAGGGTCTGCAGGTGAGTCATCTGTACACAACAACAGGACTAAAACCTCAAGGGACAAGGGAATGTAAACTGGGATAGTTGGCAAGTATGAGGCAGCTGCCTTAAAGACGGCCCTGTGTGTACCTATCCCACTGGTCGGTGGTGGTTCCACTACTGCTATAGCAACTGGTCTTCGAGCCTGACCCCTGATCGTGACAATATGTCTGGGTACAAGTGCCTTTTAAATCACACCTGTGCTTTGATAACAATATTATTTCCCCTCAAAAAAATTACCTGTTAGTTAATACTTACCCCTTAACACCTAACCCTGAACTATAATAGTAGTCTCCCTTAAAAAGGTACCCCTCTCCCCAATATGTAGCTTTGTTGCACACTCACTTCATCCTGTACTGGGAGCTTCTGTGCCAAAATCACAAAGGTCCGGTGCTCTTACACCCCTGGCTTCCACAACATTATTTTTGGGAGTTTGCGGGAGAGTGTTGATTGGTGCACCAATGTCACTTCTAGGTCCGCTCTCACACATACCAGGATTTCCTATGTGTTGGGGGGATGGCAACAGTAGCTGGGCTAGACTGATGATTTAAGCTCCTAATAACCAGGGTAGGGTAGTGGGCCAGTCACTTAGTCAAAAGACCCTGACTGTTGGGAATGGTCTTCACTGCAGGAAGAACCACAGGAGCATATTGGGTTGCTGTTGTACCCACTCATTACTGAAAGCAACAGGTACTGTTGTTAGCTGCACAGGAGGAAAGAGTGATAGTAGAGCATTAGCAAAGTGAATGTAAGTAGGTGGTGGAGCTCCTTTGTAAAGACACAATCACTTTGCCCTGTATGAGCAAGGGGAAATGCAAAAATATATGCAGAACTACAAAATCCATCAATTTTCCACAGAACATCCTCTTTCACATTAAAACACAAAAAACCTTAAGAATGTTGAGACATACTGTAAAATATAATGTCAGATGCAAAACTTGAAAAACAAACACCTAATTTAATGTGCTATAAAAATGTTTCGTCTTTATCCTCTATAGTCTTTCCTGATATTTATATTGTACTGCAGTCGCTAAAAGCTTCTCTCTAACAAAGAAACAATGTTGTCATAATGTTAAAGCATTTAAAATAATCTGTCAGGAATGATAAAACACATGTATGCCGACTTTTGTCTCTTGATTTAATTTAAGATATATTTGAAGGGACTTGGACTGAAATTGCTTCAATTACTTTAAAGTTGCTGATCAGCAGAGAAGTGTTTTATGTGAAATCACTGCGCCTTGCCACAGATTGCCACTGTTTTCATAACCTTCAGGGATTAATAGCTGTAATTCTAAATCAAACCAAGCATTCTACTTGTCCCTGCGCTGGTATATCCAATGGTAAATAACTCAGCGCCCATGGGTGTTAAATATTTCTCCTGCTTTTTCCAAAAGTACATTTCCGTACCCGCGAATACAATCCATCTGAGCTTGAGAAAGTAACGTTTTATAATAGGAGCCTGAATGCATTTTTATAAACAGTATAATTTACTCAAACTAATTTTCTTCATTTCCTATTTGCTGAAGTGTAAAACTAAACAATGTCAACACATATCACTTGCATGGCATTAGCAAATATTGTTCCATTAAACTAAATAGTATTTGTTTTTAGAACATAGTATGAGAGTTTACTTTTCATTTTTTTGTTTTGTGGCAACATTTGCTTTTAAGATATACAATAAATATTTGGGCATAATGCAAAATCATTTCTGCATAAAGGTAAACTCTAAACATGGTGGGCACATGTAAATTCCACAACGTCATCACAATATATTAACTTAAACTACATCTAAAAGCGCCTGTGTGACAATTAAAACAGGTCCAAAATCCAGTTACTATCAAATACACAAGTCACAAAGTTAACAAAAAAAATCCTTTGCCTCCAAATCTTCTTTCGTTTGTGTCTCACACACTTCTCATTTCAGACACTACAGCTTACAGAGGAAGGGTTTCAGCAGCAGAGTCAGTACTGTCCAGGAAGTAGTGGGCAATGTTAGGTATGGCCAACTGCTCTTTGATATGCTGCAAATTTGTGAATTATCAGAAACAATGAGATCATTCAGGATCTTTTGAATCCACTGTAGTGCAAGAAGACATGGCCTAACTGAGGGTGACAATGCTGCTCTGCCTTCAGGTGCAGTGCAATGGGGCTTTCACTCCATCACAGAAAGCTGCATTGGGTGGACCCATGGCTTTTTCTGAGACTTTGCAGGAAGAATAAGGGGAAACTGTGTAACATTAAGTTAAACTGCGCTTTACTGGTGTTAAGCCTGGTATTTACAATATGTATCACTTATGTTATTAGATGCAGGCCTTACAACAAGGAATGGGATGGTGGTTATTTTACTTACTACTTTTCTTCCTACATGAAGCTGCAACATTATTTGGTAAGTAAGGAATTTTTTTCTGTGTTTTCTATATATTTTCCTTTACTTATGTTAAGTTTTGTTTGTCACTGTTCGAAATCTGTATAATAAAATATTGAAGTACTGTACTATTGTAGTATTGTGGCCTAATACAGATTTTAGGCTGTCTTTACCTGTTTTCATTTATTTGCTGATATCAATCTGGACAATGAGGGCATTTCTTGCACTGTTCCAATATTGCTATTCAAAGCTCATTAACAAACACTGTACACCAGGACAGGTAGGTGAACTCAGCTTGAGGGTAATGCAGACTGATAAAAAATAAGATTGACTGAGCTGTTCTAAGTTTATAAGAAACTACTGGGGGTTATTACTAAATGGGTGTCACATCTTATTTTGAAGAATTATTTAGAAAACCAAACAGAATTGTTTGTGTACCCACAGACTTTTAAGGCACCCACTCATATACAGTATATGTAAAAAATATTTATTTACATTTTTGTTCATATACACTTTAAAAAAAAAGTAAATTAGCCTCATGCAAAAGGGTTATGCCGCACTCCCAGTTTATACAAAAAATATATTTGGATCAATAATGTACTATAAAGAATAATATTTGTAAAAGTCAACAATAAGGCATAGTATCTAACATCAATGGCTGGGAGTGGGACTAGCCCAAATCGCAACTCATTACTACTCTTCACAAGAGATCAACAGCGGGGAATACTATATTACATGTGCTTAAATTGTGCACCTGGCCCCACTTATTCTTAGCACCCCATACAGCCAGTATTTCAGATTAAGACAGAATTGCTCTAATGATGAGTACTATGAAGCCAAAGCAGGTTTGTTTTTGGATTGTCTACTCACAAGGGGGTGTAGCAAACAACTATTGAAAACCCCTTATCAGAAAGCCAAATGCAAACAGTACTCTAAATTACTAATTGAGAGATGTCCTTAAAAGATCACTGGATACGGTTAAATTGATACTTAATTTTTCAAATCAAACTCAGATCACACGAGATGTAGTCCAAAAATATTGGTATCTGCTAGCGAATGATCCCACAGTGGGCAACTCAAGATCGTATACAGGCTATACAGATAGGGGTTGTCCATTAGAGAAACTTACATCCAGCCACTATGCAGATATTGAGAGGGGGGAACCCTTGTAAATGAAAAAGCACCTTTAGATGCCCACAGTGTTTTTGGGTTTTGAAACCTACAATTCGGCTGCCCAGTCACCAACTGTTTTGTCCACACCATTTAGTGGAATTGTCTAGTTAATGCTATGTTGTTGCGGGTCCTCTTATGTAGGCAAAACTGTCCATTGAGAACTAGGATATACAACCACATGTAAGTACCATTGGTACACAAAACAATTATGCTTGGTTTTCTAAATGAGATACATGGGAGAGGGGTTTGGGACTTTATATGAAACATGCAGCCAGGGAGCCATGACAGCATGAAGGTGTCTGGCGGGTAATTGTGAGTTGTGACCAAATATATTGCATAGTAACACAATACATACAAAAATGGAAAATAGGTAGAATTTATTCCATACATAATACATAATAACATGGTAGTATATAGGCATAGGCGTCGAAAGCTGATGGTGACCCTCCCAGCTGGCCTCCAGCTTTACACGCCTGTGCCCAGACTCATAGTTGGTTTGTAAGTATGAGTGGGAAACCCACCTTTGCATCTTCCTTTCCCTCCTCCTCTTATAGACTTACCCAATTGAATATTTGATTCTTAACATTTTTATAGACACATATCCTGCATCTGCTCCCGAAGCGTGGAAGTTAGCCACAAAACTTATCAAGCTATTAGATGCCCCTTTGTTTACATCTCAAGATTGTTACCAACATTATGTTCTCCTGGATCTTACCAATTCATATCATGTTTTTTTTATTGTGGAGACACGTAATAATGAGTTTTGTGTTTTATATGATGATATCATTGTGAACCAATATGTTGCTATGCTATTATGCTACCATGTTATTATGTATTATTTATGGAATAAATTCGACCTATTTAAAATTTTTGTATATATTAAGTTACAATCCAATATATATGGTCAACTCACAATTACATGCCAGACACATTCATGCCATGATGTCTCCCTGGCTGCATGTTTCATATAACGTCCCAAATCCTCTTTTCTCCTTATTTTCTAAATGAGCTGTTCTAAGGTCTGGAGCAAAATCCTCCAACTGCTTCGGAAATGATACTGAATAACAATAATACACTGAGAAAGTTTGTTTGTGTATTGCGAGAGGTATAAGCCTTGGAAACATGCACTTAGACAGCTCTAAAAACACTGTTGCACCAAAGGCACCAACAGTTTATCTTTTAGATATGACCCCCTAGATGTTTTGTACAGGTGCACCACTATTCCACATTCCCACTGTGGTCACTAGCACGGCCACTTGTGTAGTCTGCCATGCAATGATATAATCGCAACCAGCCCTGTTGTACCGAGCCTGGTCAGAGGGGGGGGGGGGCGGGGAGTTGGGGGGGGTAGGGCTCGAGCAGCTTTGTAGTTAATTTCTAGCTAAAAGAAAAATGATCTTAATAACTTTATTAACCTGCACCTACTTGATTAACAAGGTAAATAGTACCTTTCTGGGCCCCATCAGGTTAAAGCGGAGGTCCACCCTAAAGTGGACCTTTGGCTCATTGGAACCCTCCCCCACAATTGGCACCTTTCAGGGGGAGGGGGTGCAGGTACCTGTACAGTACAGGTATCTGCACCCACTTCCGGCGTAGATTCTGCAGTAGGTATGCCCCTTTCAGCAGAATCGACGCCCCTTTCCGAAGGTCCCCCGCTGCCTGCTGGGAAACACACGGATCCCAGAGACAGCGGGGACCATCCTTATTACGCAGCGCGACTCGCGCATGTGCAGTAGGGAACCGGGAAATCAAGCCGAAAGGCTCCACTTCCTGATTCCCATACCCAAGATGGTGGCGGCAGCACCCGAGAGACAATCGAGAGATCGGCTTCAGGTGCCGACATCGCGGGCGCGCTGGGCGGGTAAGTGTCATTATTTTAAAAGTCAGCAGCTGCAGTATTTGTAGCTGCTGGCTTTTAAAAAAAAAAACGGCGGACTCCCGCTTTAACAGAAGGGCCCAGAAGGTGAGAGCAGAAGAGGGACTTTCTCCATATTTTGGCACAAGCAGACAATCCCTGCTCTGCACCAGTGTACCTTGTACCAAACTAAAGTTCCAGCCGCTCACTATATGCTTTCCCGGCGGTGGATTCAATTGTAATGTGGCTCCCTTCCCTCAGAAACTGCCGTGCTGATGCAGCTTGTGGGCCAGAGGGAGAGACTGATCACTGAGGAGGCTGAGACAGAGCAGAAACAGTAATCCCGTTGCTGGTCCACAGGCAAGCACTCCCCCTGCACACACACTGACAAATCAAACAGCGGTATTAACATAAAAACAGCAACAATTTTTAAAAAAAAAAAACACAATATTTTGTACTTTTTGCTATAATAAATATCTCCAATTTTTTTTTTTTTAAAGCAATTTTTTTCCTCAGTTTAGGCCGATATATATTCTTCTACATATTTTTGGTAATAAAAATATCAATAAGCGTATATTATTGATTGTTTGCGCAAAAGTTATAGTGTCTACAAAATAGGGGATAGATTTATGACATTTTTATTATCATTATTTTTTTTACTAGTAATGGCGGCAATCTGAGATTTTTATCGTGACTGTGACATTATGGCGGACACATTGGACACTTTTGACACATTTTTTGGAGGATTGACAATTATACAGTGATCAAGGCTATAAAAATGCACCAATTACTGTGTAAATGTCACTGGCAGGAAAGGGGTTAACACTGGGGGGGCAATCAAGAGATTAACTGTGTTCCCTAGGTGTGTTCTAACTGTGGGGGGAGGGGCTGACTATAGGAGATGACAGATCATGGTTCCTAGCTATTAGAAACTCACAATCTGCCTCTTCTCTCCTCACAGAACAGGGATTTGCATGTTTATACACACACATCTCTGTTCTGCCCCTCGTGCACACAATCGTGCACGACTGCTATCCCACTTAACCACTTCTGGACCACCGCACGCCGATATACCTCCTAACTTTGAAGAGGGATATCTTTGTTATTCCAGCAGCTAGCTGCCATAACCCTGGTATCGTCTTCTTCGGTGGGCGGTCCAGTTTCGGATAATAGTTGTCTTCACAGCAGATTCACCACAAGATCACTTTTATCAGTGGCGGAAGAGAGCTCTCCCTCCTGCGGCTCTCCGGTGATGGCCACTTACCGGGGCCATCAGCAGCAGCGGAGGCGATCGGATCCTTCTCCTTCCTGGGTATGGAGACGAGTGAGGGGAAGATGGCCCCCACCCGTCTCCATACCATTGCAGGGCGGAAGTGACATCAAAACGTCACTTCCGCCCATAGCTCTTAAAGGGCCATTTTTTTTTCAAATGCTCCAAAAAATTTTTTATTGCATTTTAGTGCAATAAAAATGTCCCGTCCACCCGAGCTCACGTGCAAAAGCGAATGCGCCTGCATATGAAAAACTGTATTAAAACCACACATGTGAGGTATTGCCACGATCAGTAGAGCGAAAGCAATAATTCTAGCCCTAGACCTCCTGTATCGGCATCTGATTATCTGTTACCAAACCCAGCTTGGTCTGATCACGCAATGTCTCCTCGGCTTGCTAGCCTGCTTCCGGTTCCTGTTTCTTGCTGCATCAGCTGAACTGAGAACATCTGCCATTCAACCTGATGGTCCATCCGGGTGACACATTTGCTATATATCGAAGACGACCCAGGCACCCATACACAGCCAGGCTCTTGCGACCACTGTTGCAACATCTGTGGCCATTGAGCCGGAGTTGTATGTCAAGCCTTCCCACTGCACGTCAGGCTCATCCAGCAGATATGTGACAACACCTGAGAGGTGTCCAGACACATCCTCTGCGACCTGAGCCTACCCTATTTTGAAGCCTCTGGCTTTAATCAGGTGCTTAAAATGAAAACCTGACTGCTGTAACTCATGCGCTTGTGTGCCCTGAAGGGGCCGGACACATGAATGGGGGGGGGCATGGATAGATTCATGCTTTGCATGAATCTATCCATTACATATAGGGGGTGGCCTGAAGAGAGGGGGCAGTGCCCGGAGCCCCTAATGGATAGACCACCCCTGCTTAAAGTAAAGTCCAGCATTGGCAGCTCCCATACCTTCTCATGGCTCTGTCACACTTTAAAATGTAAGGTCCTTACCTCTTAGCATCACATTACAGTATTGGGGAGCAAGAACAACAGAGCCTGGCTACAATATATATCAGTGGGTGGTGAAGCTTTCCTGCAAAAGCACACTACAATATAAGGTAGAAAAATAATCCATCCATTCCAATGAATCGTAATTATAATATTGATGAAATGTACTTTACATTTTTCTTCCCTGCAATGTTTTCAGTGTAATATGTCATAAAATGTCTAACTTGTAAAGGAAATTTAAAGAAACCATACTGTTTCCACAGAAGAAGGAGCTGAATTCACAGACAGAATGGAAGCACAATGCCCTCAAATATCAGACTTTCCTTCCAAGTAAAATAAATTTCACCTTCGAGGTTGAATTAACACATACTGCCATGCTGTCCTTAAAACTTGCCTGTTGCTTTCTAATTTACTGTAACTCACTGCTTCACATTGTTCATTTTGCTCAGCACAGAAGCAACACAGTAGGTCAGGAAGACTCATTAAAAAAAGGGTTTGTGCCTTGCTGAACTTAATTCATTTCCTCATTGGAGACGGCGAGAGAAAATGCAGTGTCCACTACAAACAATTTAATAAAAGGAAAACAATGAGAATAAAACCATGCAGATTCATGAATTTACAAGGGTTCCTACAGATAAAATGTCCCCAGTAATACAAACTGCACGCTACACTAGAAAGTTGATTTATTGAAAGTATTTTTGTCGCTTTTATAAGTGTTCCCTCCAGTCAGACATGAATATTTTGTTAAGCGTGGTCAAAGAAATGGGATTCACTTTGGCGGGTAGCTATTGATTCTGATTTTGTTGCAGTTAATAATTTGGCACAATAATTTGATTTTAAAGATTTTATCATCTGAGCTTTAATTATAATTATACTTGTAGTATGCATCATCATAATATACCAATATTTATCATGTCATCATATATGTTATCTTTATTTTAAGATATAAGGGTAAAGTTAGAGCTTAAGTTATGGGTTAATGCCCAACTCCAGCTTGTTTTTTTTTGTTATTTTTTTAAATAGATTGCTCTTGTTCTTAAAAATAAAAAAAAAAGCTTTTACTGAAATATTCACCTACTTTCTGGCACTGGGCCCCCTAATGATGGCCATAGATGGACTGAAAATCGACTGGTTCAGCAGGGATCAGCTAAATTTCGTCTTATGTATGGCCACTGCAGTTAAACAGAAGACAATCTATCGAATGACTTCTGTTAAGACACTAAGACAGATAAAAGCCATTCGATTAGCAGCTGCAGACAATGGCTACAGTGCTGAGCTGTGTATTCTGATGCTGCGTAGACACAGTTGGAATTTCGGCCAGCAAAAGACAGATGAGAGCTTTTAGTCGGAAAATGTGACCGTGTGTATGCTCCATCGGAATTTTGCGGGCTGAATTTCCACCACCAAAAGATTGAGAGCAGGTTCTCAATTTTTCAGACGGAAAAAGTTTCTATCGGAAATTCCGATTGTGTGTATGCAATTCCAATGTGCAAAAACTCATGCATGCTCAGATTCAACTACGAGATGGAAGCTATTGGCTACTAGCTATTGAATTCCTTTTTATAGTCCCCTCATCCGTGTTGTACGTCACCGCATTCTTGACAGTCGGAATTTGGTGTGACCGTATGTATACAAGACAGCTTGAACGAAATACCATTGGAATTTCATCAGTAAACTTATAAGAGCTTTTTTGGACCAAAATTCTGATCGTGTGTACGCGACATGACAGGGGGGAGTCAGAATACAATAGCGTAGCCAGGGAGGATTCTCCCATTCAACTTGAATGTGTGAATGAGAGAATTGGTTTAATTTTTTTTCTTTCTGAATGAAAAAAACTGAACCCTATATGGCCAGCTTAAGACATTTTGCTTCATCCTGAAAGTTGCCCTCTTTACCAAGTTTAATGATACTCAGTGTCATTCAATCCACTTCCTGTAAACTCAGAGCATCATGGTCACACTTCCTGGTGGTTCATCATCATGCTATGAAGGGGTCACAAGAGAATTTTACAGAGAAAGTGGCTTGGGTCACTATGTTATGGATGTCCAAATAACCAACAGCAGAAAAAATTTATATATACTATGTACATATAGTATATACTATATAATAATATTCAGAGTGACCCCGTGGCACTGGGTAAAATGGGGGGTTACCAGATTTTGTAAGAAGCAAGCACACTAATGGCACAGGTTTGTGCTGGATTCATATGAGAGCCTGAGGTAGAATTCAGAGCCTCACCCTCCTGAGGGGGTCAGTGGAAGAAGGGAGCCATGAGAGGTGCTGCTATGCACCATGGTGTCCAAGTATTGACAAGCCCAAGCCCCAAGCCTGAGAAAGAGTCCATGAGGGACAGAGCAGCTGGCAAGCTGTAAAGAGAAAATCCATGCAGGACAGAGCAGCTAGGAAGCCATAGAGAGGGTATACGAGGGACAGAACAGCTAGGAAGCTGTAAGGAAGATGCAGAGCTGTAATCCAGCATCTATGCATAAAAACTGGGATGTGTTTCATGGTCAAGAGGACCAAAAAGGTGCTGAGTCTCAGGAGAATCCTGAAGAGGTACCTAAAGCAGTAGAGCTGCCACAATAGAGCTATGAGCCTGAATGCTTTGTTTTTGCAGTGATGGTGAGAATCCCCTGCATGGGAAGACATACCGGTGTGAAGTTTTGATGTTGTTTTAAAGAAAAGTGGGCAGGAAAGCCCTGAAAACTATATCTGGTGGGCAGTACATTCTCTGTTTTGGCACTATCATTGAGCTAAGAAACCCAGAACCCAGTGGCGGCTGGTGCTGGAGGATTTTGTTGGGGAGTGGACGGGCCCCTCCAGGTCCGCATTCACCCTACGGGCTGAGCCCTACAGCAGTCATGGCTCCCCTGGGTAACCTAGACCTCAGCCTTCTGACCTAAATGACCGGGGCAGGAACCTGGAAGCCAATTCACTGGTATTGCAGAGTGGGAGGGCTCGGGTGCCCTGCTCTGTGCCCGAGGACAGCATGAAACAGGCCAAGTGGGGCCTCGGGCTGTGGTCACATGCTTGTAAGGGTGTGACGGAGCTGGTAGAGAACTGTTGGTCTGGCACACTGCACAGTTCACAGTGTACAGATGATGTGGGCTGGGGGGATTGCGCCCCTGCGCCCCTTGTGAATCGGCCGCCACTGTGTGTCACAATACTAATATTTAAAAAGAAATGACAGGGAGCTGGAATTGGGTAGAGGACTGGAGGGGAGGACATTGTACAGGAGCTACCCATTTGGACTGGGATTTTTATTTTAGGAGTCAGATTTATGGTTAGGTTTAAGGATTAAGTTCAGGTCTGGGATTAGGTTTAGAGTTACGATTTATGTTGAGGTTTAAAGTGGTTCTACAGCCACACTTTTTATATTTAATTACATCTATTAGATGCATGAAACAATAGTCCATCATTTAAAAAAAAAAAAGTCTGCTTATCATCATATATTACTAACTGTTAAAGAGGAAGTAAACCCTGATGGGTTTACTTCCTCTTTGATTCCCTGCAAAGGTAAAGCATAATGGATTACTATGCATCACATAGTAGTCCATTATGTGTCACTTACCTGACACAGGAGCCAGCGAAGTCACCGCTGTCCCCTGTAGTCTGGAGCCTCCCTCTTCTTGGTGGGTCTCGCTGCTCCAGCGCTGTCATTCGTCGGAGCCGCGATGACGTCACTCCCGCACATGCGCACGGGAGCCGCCACTCGCGTCATATTGATGTTAACTGCGACGCGCTCAGTGCGCCTGCGCTGTGTACGACGCATGCGCCGTAGACAGCGGTGCCTGTCTTTTGGCAAATATCTCCTAAACCGTTTAGGTTTAGGAGATATTTCTTGGACCTACAGGTGATCCTTAATCTAGGCTTACCTGCAGGTCAAAGTGGTTTGTAAGGGTTTACAACCACTTTAATAGATTCATTATCAGTAATCCTTGTTCTGGTTATGGTTAATATGAATTTCTGGCTGTCAGAGTGTGCTCCAAGGTATACATTGACTCGTCCGAACATGTTTACGCTATTATACCAACTGAGGATAAGCAGACTCCCCATCAGCTGAAGAAAGAACGCCTTCCTCCTGTTTTAAGGTGTCCGAAAACAGGAGGAGGACTTTCTTTCTTCAGCTTTCTAGCAGCACCCAATGGAGCCACCCTTGCATGGAAGGACTTGACTTATATCTCACTGTGTGGAAGAGAAACACATGGCCCCTTAACCGCTTCCCGATGACCGCCTCACGCAGATATACTGTGGCAAAAGGGCACATACAGGCAGATTAACGTATCTGTACATTGCCCTTCAAGAGGAGGCTTGCGGGTGCGTGTGGCAGGAGCTTTGTGACCGTGATCACAGGTCCCGCAGACTCCATGTCCGTGGGCATACCCGCGATCGCCTCATGGTGAGGAACAATGGGGAGATGCTAATGTAAACAAGCATCGCCCTGTTCTGCCTAGTGACACTGCCTGTTCTGCCTGTCACTGATCAGCTCTCCCTGTAATCGGGAGCGCTGATCAGGGACGTGTCACACACAGCCCCTCCCCCCACAGTTAGAATCACTGCCTAGGACACACTTAACCCCTACAGTGCCACCTAGTGGTTAACCCCTTCACTACCAGTGACATTTTAAGTAAAAAAAATAATGTGTCTTTTTCAAAATTCTACTATTCTACTACAATTTTTTTGTTTATAGAGCAAACAATAAAAACCACAGAGGTGATCAAATACCACAAAAAAAGCTCTATTTGTGGGAATAAAAGGATGTCAATTTTGTTTGGGAGCCACGTCACACGGCCGCGCAATTGTCAGTTAAAAGGATGCAGTGCCAAATCGCAAAAAGTGCTCTGGTCAGGAAGGCTGAAGTGGTTAATCTAGGCACTCCCACTCCTGATCCTCCTCCTCCCAGCCCCATCCCTTCTACAAACTAACATCCTGACTACAGTGAAGTCTACACTGTCTACACTGTCCAGTGTTATATATTTCCTGTGAAGACTGGAAGTTCAGGAAAGCAACACTGTTAAAGCAGGAGCCAGCAGCATTGCAAGTTGTAAACTGCATCTGTTGAGGTAACAAATAGATTACCTGGGAATGTTTATTTATTGAGCTCAATGTGTTAAACTATGAAGCAATGGGGTTGATTTACTAAAGGCAAATATACTTTGCAAGTTCAGTTACACTCATTTTCCTCCAAGCTTAGTGAATGGGTCAAAGCTTTTCTTTGCAAAGAATATCCAACCAGGTGCAAGGAAAAATGTTTAAAAAAACTGTATTTTTATTTGCACGTGATTGGTTGATGGTTATCAGCAGAGATCACCACATTCACTAAGCTCTGGGGAAAATGAGTGCAAATGCACTTGCAAAGTAAACAGTCTTTAGTAAATCAACCCTATTGAGGGTTTAATACAACTTTAATTACATGCAGTCAGTACCTCACCTACACTTAAAGGGATTGTAAAATACATTTTTTAATTTTTTTAAAATAACAAACATGTTATACTTAACTCCACTGTGCAGCTCGTTTTGCACAGAGTGACCCCAAACCTGCTCTTCTGGGGTCCCTCGGCGGCTGTCTCTGATTCCTCCCGCAGGTACTTCTCACATTCGTGAGAAGCACCTGCGGGCGCGCTACCATGATACAGCCAGTGGCTATAGCTGCTGGCTGTATCACATGGCCCCACCCCCCGGCGCGCTGCATCATTGGATGTGATTGACAGCACCGCGAGCCAATGGGTGCGCTGCTTTCAATCCATCCACTCCAGCCAATCAGCGGCCAGGCTGAGCGGCGAAGAGGACAGCGGGGGCGAGCGCAGGATTTTGGAGGGGTTAGGTAAGTAAAACAAGGGACTGGGGGCGCCGGCACTGTGAGATGTTTTTCACCTTAATGCATAGAATGCATTAAGGTGAAAAAACATTTACCTTTACAACCCCTTTAAGGCAAGAAGAATGTGTATTTCAAACTAAGCAATTAAAAGTAGATAAACCTGGCCAACACACTGACCAATTTTATCACATTTCCTTTTTTAAAAAAGCAATTTTTTTCACAGGAAATTAGGAGTACAAATAATTTACTTTTTTTTTTTGGGGCAAGACACAGCTTTTGTCACCAATGCTTCTGACTTTTACATGTTACACAATACTTATTCACTGAAACTGGATTTAATAAAGAAACTATTTATAGTCCCAGTGTAACGTGAGCATGGCCATCGAAGACCATGGGCTGTGACATTTTGCTGGGACTATGAATGCAAGCGAATAAAAAGATAACTCCAGTGGAGTGGCCAGTTTTGAAATTCAAATACCAGAGAGTAGTTTAGTTTGAATTATTCTGTTTTATGTCTTATCATTTCTGAACTGCCTGGGAGAGGTCAGATCATTAGAGATCGAATCTTAATATGTAAATGAGTAAGCTGTTCTTTGATAATGAATGTGCTTCCTTTACAACTTTGTGCAAGACGTCTTGTACTTTAGGCGATAGCTACAATTCAAATATGCAAATTAATTCATTGGGAAAAAAATGTCTATTGTAAAGATTTATTCGTTTCGCTGTAAAAATTTGCCGTAGTGGTTTCCGATGTTCTAATTCAGGACTTTTGGTTTCCTCTTAATATTGTCACAAAACATTCAGCAATGTTTCTGGATGTGTCAATACTGAAAATGTCACATTTTATTTGCAGTGGTTCAAATGGATTGCCCTAGGAAAACAATTACCTTATGCCGCTTTTTATTATGGCAAATGAAGTAGAGTATTAGATGCTTTATCTGCTGCCAACAAAAAAATAAGGAATATTTTAAAGCTGTTAATGGTCATCGTCTATATGTTAAAGGGAATCTGTACGGAGAAAATGCTGGGGCTGCAACTGATGATTGTTCCTTCTGAAAATGCTAGTTGACTGGCTGGCATGATTGTCCAATGGCTTTAACTCTTTCTGAGGCAATGACCTGAAACATATTTGTATATCGGATATTCTGAACTTACCCTGACTTGCTATTCTTTATGCACGTTTCATGTCAGTGATTCAGAAAGCATTGTAGGTGTGGATACAACTCATAGTCCAGGCTTCCTTTAAAACAGATGGAAAGGCTAACATTTTATTTTTTATAACAACTAAACATCCTAACTTTACATTTTAGATTTTCTAATTGTATTCTGCAGGTTGGAATAGCAAGCATTAACAATATACTCTATGCTGGATAGCAGGGTATTAATTACCTGGGATGTACAGGTGGGAAGTAAAATTACATATTACATGAACTCTCCAGGATTGCTACTAATGCTGTCTCTGTTGGAAAGTGATTTTCAACTCTTGTCCTCAGGGCCCACTAACAGGCTAATTTTTAAGTATTACCTTGGGGAGATGCAGACTAGAATACTGCAATCACTGAGCAGAAAATTATATCACCTGTGATATATTTTAGTTATCTTGCAAACCTGGCCTGTTAGTGTGCCCTGAGGCCAGGAGTAGAGGACCACTACTGTAGGCCTACATGTTTCACACATTTACTATAGAAATGCAATCAGTGGGAGAACAGGTACATCTGATACAAAGCAAGTTTGGGGAAGTTACAGACACAGTAAATGATTTAGTGGATGCATATGAGGACAACCTGGAGGAACAGAGGTAGACTAAAAGGAAAATGGTGAATCTAGAAGATAGATCCCGCCATAAAAATGTGAAGATATGCGGCATTACTGAAACTGACCACCAATCAGAATGAAATATATATAGGAGATATGATCTCTGCTCTATTACCTGACCTCTCACCCACGGAAACACCGATAAGGTCAGACGGTTTTCCGGATGGACTTTCGATGGAGTTACGACAGACTTCCGAACTAACGAACTTGCCCACACATGAACGGACTAAAGTCTGTTTGAAAAGTCCGTTTGTTTTGAGCATGATGACCTACGAATGGACTAGAAATGGAAGTTCAATAGCCAGCAGCCAATAGCTGTCCTTGCATCATATTTAGTCGGCCGGACCAGCATAGAGACAAATGTTTTTTTCCAATAGGAATTGAGTCCGTAGGATAGATTTGAAACATGTTCTATTTCTAGGTCTGTCTGAATTTTTTAACCTCCCTGGCGGTATGATTAGTTCTGGTTTTAGGTGCTGAAAGCGGTACAATTATTTTGCATGGAAATTTGCCGTTTTATATTGTAGTCCTGTAATTCTTAGCAATAACTCTCTTAAATCTGTTCAAACCAGAGTCTAGCAGACATCCCGGGTATGATAAAGTTTATAATATAATAAATAATAATAAAAATTATTCAATAGTGTAATCAAATCCTGAAAAAAGGGACACTTCCTGGTTGCTATGGACAATCTCCAAATTTCAGGTAGAAAAAACTGTATTTATAATATAAAAGTGCATGCAGGGCACTGCACAGACCACTAGGGACAAAGGGGGTGTTTATTTTTTTAACACAGTACTGTAATCTGTAAGATTATAGTACTGTGTGTGTTTTTGTCTTTTTACTTTTTTGAATTTGGCGCCGATCTCCGCTCCCGTGCGCCGTAACGTCGCAGGGAACGGAGATCGGCGGCATTCGGGTACTGTGTGAATCGAGCGGAGGACAGCTCGATCACAGTACGGAGGACATCGCTGGATCCAGGGGACAAGGTAAGTAACTCTCCCTGTGTCCTCCCTGTATCCAGCGATGTGATCCCGAGTCTGGCTCGGGGTTACCGCTCATGGAACTAAAATCCCAACCCGAGCCAAGACTCGGGATCACCGCTAGAGAGGTTAAAGAAAAACGATCAAATTATCCCACACATGATCAGAATATCAGACGGAATGGGAATGATGCAATCAAACCTATTCTGCCAGAAAATCCGGTCGTGTGTACGCGGCATCAGAGATCGCATTCACCATTTACCAAAACCCTCTCATTTACTTGACACAGTACCCAGGGATGTCCTAATGAGAATCCATTTTGTCCCACACATTGGACCAACTTCTGGCAAAATTTGGAGCCTTGGGTACCTTGCCTGCTCCTTACGCCAATCTCCATCTATACGCTGACTTATGACAACATATGTAAAAACTACTACGGCAGTTAAGCATGATTGCAAAAGCTCTCAATAACCATATTATCGCCTACCAGTGGGGCTTCCCCACAAAAATCCCTGTGACCAAAATTGGGTGAAACATGCAATCTCAACCATGGAGGTAGGCTTTAAATTGCTACATTCTTGGGGAGTAATCCCAGACCCTTCATCTGCAAGATGCTCTCAAACCAAGCATGATAAATCTTAGCCACACTGGCAGTACTCCTCCAAGCATTATAAACACAAACCTAGATGAGATGCCTCTGCCTAATCTAATAATCTTTCCAGTTTTATTTATTTCGGCTCAGCTCCACATCATATGCGATTATTCCTAAAATCTCATACTCCAATATTTAACCTGCAGCACCACCTATGATAATCTACTGAGATTTGCTTTTATTTTATTTTTATTTTTTTTGCTATATTACCACAGCCTCTTAATAACATTTTATTCCTTTTTGTTTACAATTGTTGTTCATCCTTTACAAGAACGCTGTACTCTGCTTTGAGCAATCTCGTCTTCATCCATCACCAGCATCAACCTCTCTTCAAGAGTGAGTAACTACATTACTGTTACCTTCAGATCTTACTCCACCAGTCATGGGAATAAAGCTAGTATCAATAAACGTGAAAATATTAAGCCATTCAGACAAGAAAGCCTCTCTTTGGAGGACAGCACAAGACTTTCAATGCGGTCTCCTATGTTTTCAGGAGATACATTTTAAACACAATGATAAACCTACCTGTGTCCATAGGAACTTTCCCATATTTTAAAGCTTGTGGACACCAGAAACAAAATGGAGTAATGATAGTATTGAGCAATATGGTTTCCGTCACTCTTCACACCAGCCTGCTTGACCTGAAGCCAGATGTATCGTATTGATATGCAGCCTAGACAACACTGTTTACACTTTTGAGAATGTATATGCCCCAAATTCTCACCAGATCAGATTTCTCACTAAGCTAATGAAGAAAATACAAAAAAAATCCACCAAGTTCATCTTCTATTATGTGGCAATTTCAACATGGTGCCAGACCATTGCTTGGATGTGTCCTTCAATGCCCAGCATCATATGCTGTTTGGCACTTCCATCATTCAACAGAGAGGGATTACACATTCTTTTCCCACTGCCATAACTCCTATACTGGTGTTGACTACTTCCTGGTCAATAAGTGGCTACTTCAAAACATTTGTGAATGTTCCATCTCCACAATCACATGGTCAGTCCATGCACCTGTCACCATTACTATCGCAGACAATACATCCTTGCCTCCTACTAGGCTCTAGAGAGCCAATTTGATCCTAGTGCAATCATCCCCGCATATGGAATATATCCAGCATCAAATACCGTAAAAGAATTCTTTAAACTTAACCATGGAACTGTAAAGGACTCATAAGGACTCATACACGCATTGGAACACTCATAAAGTATTGATCAGAGGTATTCTCATTAAACTGGGTGCCAGAGCAAAAACAGAATGCAGCATATAACCTCTATTTGAAACACAGAACAAAAAAAAACTTGATTTTTATCTCCCCATTGACTCAAGTGTACAACATACAGTATTTCACTCTAAGCCCTTGTACACATGGTCGGACATTCCGACAACCAAATCCATCGGATTTTGTCCGAAACTGTTGCATACACACAGTCAGACAAAGTTGTCAGAAAATCCGATCGTACTTAGCGTGATGACGTTATTTCGTTAGGACGGGACTACATTCAGGTTAGTAGCCAATAGCTTTGGTCTAGGAATTTGATCTGAGCATGCGTGGCACTTTGTCCGATTGGAATTCTCTACACACAATCGGACATCGTCCGATCGGATCATATTGTTAAAAAAAAAATTTATAGCCCAGCTGGAAAACTTGGTCCGTCGGATACTCCGACGAAAACAGTCCAAAGGAGCCCACACACTGTCGGATTATCTGACAACGCGGTCCTATCGGACATTGTCCATTGGAATGTCCGACCGTGTGCACAAGGGCTAATGGTCGAAATTTTGCTAAACTTTTTAGATGAGGCGAAAGCTTTTAATTTCACTCATGCCTGCTCAGCATATTAGCACCTGGGTAACACTATTCTACTTAGTAACTCACAAGCCACCCTTAGTATAATTCTTTGTAAAGCTCCCCTCCTTCGTGATAGCTACTTGGCCTTTTTTAGGTCCCTTGCAGCAGAACAAGCTTACAGGCAGTATGCTCACTCCTGGTTGCATTTGTAAAGGTAAATGGTTACTTCAAATTTGTCACAGGTTTGTCAGGCTTTTATTTTTCTCCTTATACCTTCCCTTTCCACATTATCTGTAAGCCTGGATCTCTACTTTACCTTAACATAAAAAGAGAAAAATATCTCCAACAGTCCAGTTTTACTGCTGATTTCTTGTAGCATTTATCTCCTAATACTATTCTAAAGCTGACGAATTATCATGCAATATTCACCTACAGCACTCATCCAAAGGTTTAAAAAAGTCCCTCCTGCTTGTATCAGTTGCTATAAAAGTTAATAAACTAATTCAAATGGTCCTTTACCTGTGTACTCCCTGATCACTACAGACCAGACTGAAATCTGTACCACAACACATCTCAAATTTACACGTGTTCTTTAACCAGCTTGAAATCTGCAACCTGGAAATGCTAAATGGTATCGTCTGAGTGGATCCATTGCCAAGTAGTGTGGTGAGAGAGGTGAGGGAAGGAGCATTATTACCTATTGTGGATGAAGGAAGAATTTGAAGGGGTATCAATATATGGATTAGCTACAACACAAAGTAAAACTGTGATATTAGCCTTTCAGAGAGATGGAGAGTTGACCAATCAGAGAGATAATTGGAGGCTTCTGTGATGTTCAGTTTAAAGCGTATGTGGCAATTGACAAAAGGTTTGCAGCTGAAAAGTTCCTGACTGTTTGGATTAGTTTGTTAACTTTTATATTGACTGGCAAAGATACAGAAGCAAGAGGAAATTGTGTCTCTAGAATATTAAACGCTGTTTTATTTTAAAAGCTGTGCGTACATTGCTAGTATACTGTCCAGTGGAGTGCATATAAAAGGGAGGACAGTACTGAAAATGTATTGAATAAATGTCCAGATTTATTTGTAGTTTACTAAGATATTTTTTTTTAAATGAACCCGTTCTTTCTATTACTTTAAATAACCCGCCTTAGAAGTATTTAGCTGTAAACACATAGTACATACTGTATATACCTATTTAGAATTATGCCATATATATATTTTGCACAAGGCTTCCTACATCTTCCTCTTTAGCCTATATCAGTAATCCCCAATATATACTATATATATATTGGAACAGGAAGGGGCCATCCCCAAACTGTTCCCACAATGTTGTCCAAAACTTCTTTGTAAGTTGACACCTTATGTTGCATACACACGACCGGACTTTACGGCAGACTAGGTCTGACGGTCTTCCCAACGGACTTTTAGCGGAGTTCCAATGGACTTTCCAAATGAACGGACTTGGCCACACACAAACGGACTAAGTCCGTTCGTTTTGAACGTGATGACGTAAACGGGACTAAACGAGGAGGTTCAATAGCCAGTAGCCAATAGCTGCCCTTGCATCGTATTTGGTCCGTCGGACTAGCACACAGACGAATGGTTTCCTGATTTTAGTCCGTCGGAATTGAGTCTGTCAGATAGATTTGAAACATGTTCTATTTCTAGGCCCATCTGATTTTTTTTCCGAAAAAAGATTCGACTAGCCCACACAAGATCGGATTGTCCGATGGACTAATCCCATCGGACCTAGTCTGCCAGAAAGTTTGTGTGGAACTAAGGGGCCAATTCCCCCTCTACCAAACTTTACACTTGGCACAATGCAGTCAGACAAGTACCGTTCTCCTGGCAACCACCAAACTCAAACACGACCATCGGATTGCTAGACAAAGAAGCGTTATTCATCACTCCAGAGAACACGTCTCCACTGCTTTAGAGTCCAGTGGAGGCGTGCTTTACACCACTGCATCTGACGTTTTGCATTGCACTTGTTGATGTAAGGCTTGAAAGCAACTGTTCGGCCATGGAAACCCATTCCATGAAGTTCTCTATGCATTGTTATTGTGCTAATCTAAAGGCCACACAAAGTTTGGAGGTCTGTAGCTATTGACTCTGCAGACAGTTGGTGACTATTGCTCACTGTGAGCATCAGCAAGCGCTGACCCCGCTCTGTCATTTTATGTGGCCTACCACTTCCTGGCTGAGTTGCTGTTGTCCCAGTTGCTTCCACTTATAATATCACTAACAGTCTACCGTGGAATATTTAGTAGCAAGGAGATTTTGCAGTTGGACTTATTGCACAACCAATCACTGTACCACACTTGAATTCACTACATTCATAAATGTTTGTAGAAGCAGTCTGGAAAAACAAAAATGGCTGCGCTCTAAACAAACTAAATAGTACAGATACTATAAATAATCCATAAGTGAACATCATAGAATTAACAACATGTGAATAAACACCGGTGAATATAATAAGTGATTGTTAGAATATTATTCCAAATTCATAATTCGGCACTTATAGGTGTTATATTATATTCATGGCAAGCTTGCAAAACATATTTGGTTTTATGATTAGTCATAATAAATAGTATGTGTGAATGACCTTGATCAAATGTTCAGTGAAAAATATCCTCATCTGAATCTGAGTTAGTAATAAGTTTCTGGTGTAACCAATTTAAGTATGACATATATGGTATCTTGGTATAGATCCTGTTAAGTTTAGAGTAATCTCAGTCATATTAATAAGTATTAGTATATAGTTACTTAATGTAAAGTTGGTAATATGTGTTCATATTATGTAGATGTTTGGTTATATGACATTACATGACCAGCACATTACTTTAAGTATGGAGTGTTACATGTGGGCTTGTCAATCAAGCTCCATATGACTCTCTGAGTTAGTATCTACTTTTGTATAGCATATTGCTGAAGTTAGCAGAAATGAATGTGTGCCATACAAGGTTCTAAGTTTGTGAGGTTATGACGTTCACATGTAACATATAAGCCAATGTTTCCAGATGGAAGATGGACAGACACACACACAGCCACTGGAGAGATGACACGGGCATATTTACACAGAGACTGATAAATTGGGACAGCTTAATTCTTAAGTCTTAACTCACTATCAGATTGTCTGCTGAGTTTTTCCTTCAGATTTACCAAAACCATGTAGTGGAAGGGCCTGCCTGATTGCATACACATTGAAACTCCTAAGGTTTGACCTCATATTATATAGTTTTGGTAAATCTGAAGGAAAAACTCAGCAGACAATCTGATAGTGTGTACGGGGCTTAAGCCCTTGTACACACGGTCGGACATTCCGACAGAAAATGTCCGATCGGTCCGTGTTGTCGGATAATCGGACCGTGTGCGGGCTTCATCTGACTTTTTCCGTCGGAATGTCCGTCCGACAAAGTATTTTTTATTTTTTTTTAATTAAATTATTTTTTTTTTTATTGAAAGGATAAGACATTACATTGAATATCTCAAAACAATCGGTACAAACAAGCCATATTTTGTACATATGAGACCTACAATAAACCAGTCTTGAGACCTAAGTGCAAGTTCTCTCATAGGAAGAGATATCTATCCTCTCAAGATTTATCAGTATATAGAAAACTGTTTACTATTCCTATAGAATAATGCATTGTAAAACAAAAAAACACAGAAAGATTCTAGAAGAATGGTTGCATAAATTTAAATGATTTTCCTGGCTTCGATCCAAGGTGACCACTGCGAATACAATCTATAAGATTTCCCTTCTATTGAGGCAAGAATCTGTTCATATTTAAAAGTTTCATCTATTTTTTTAGTGAGCTTACTAACATTAGGAGAGGTAGGAGTTTTCCAGCTTCTAGCAATTAGGAGCCTAGCTGTGGAAAGAATTTGAACCGTTATCATTCTTAGAGATGGGGGGAATTGATCAATATTCAGATTCAAAATTGCTAATTCTGGTGTAGCTGGTCTGATAAAGCCTGTGATTTTGGAGATTAGTGAGAATACACCCCTCCAAAAGCTTCTTAGATGGGGGCATTCCCATATCATATGTATCAGTGTTCCAATCTTCCCGCAACCTCGCCAACAATCATGCGAAGCACCCTTTGTGAAATTTGCCGTAATGTAGGGGGTGTAATACCATCTAAGCAAAATTTTCTGCGTAGTCTCCCAGTGAGACATGGACCTGACGAAGCGACAGTTACTTCGTATCACCATCTTCCACTGGTCTGCTGAAAAGGATAAAGCAAGATCCCTCTCCCACTTCTGGATGGGAGACATCCTGCTGAAACGGCCTTTCTCTTGTAACAAGTTATAGAAAAGGGAAATGCCCCCTTTGAATGTCGTCTCGTCAGACCAGAAAGACCATGCCTGATGTGGTATTTTAATAGAGGAACCCCTATGTTGGTTTAGAAAGGAGGCAATTCGTAAATAGGTGAACGAAGCTGATGGTGGCAATGAATATTTACGTACCAGGGTTTCAAAAGGGATTAACCTATCTTTCTCCCACAGGTCCGATACCCGTGAGATTCCCCTTTGCTCCCAGATTGCTAGATCTAAATCTTCTAAAACAGAGCATAAAGATGGGAGCATGTATCTCCGTCAGGTTCTGATGGTCAGCAACACTTTGGATAAAATTGTTCCATGTGTTAAGCACCAAGGTGATAATGGGATGATCTGATTTAAATGTCGAGCCGGCAAAGGAGGAGGCCAACAATGTAGCATATAGGGAGTTGGGGCCTAGCCATGATTGCTCTATCGCCACCCATTGTTTCCCTATCTGATGCTGAAACCAAAACTTTAGTTGATCTAACAGACAAGCCATATAGTAATCTTTTAAAATAGGAAACCCCATGCCGCCCATCTCCCTTCTCTTGCAGAGAATAGTCTTGGGGCATCTTGGCCTCCTCCCCTGCCAGACAAAGGAGGAAAGTTGAGCCTGAGCTGACGAGAGGAACGACAAGGGGATCTTTATAGGTAGGGCCCTAAACAAGTATAGTAGTTTTGGAAGGATTAGCATTTTGTATGCTGCCAATCTGCCCATCCAAGTGAGATGATATTTCCCAAGTCTATCCAGTTCCTGATGGAGGGAGGACAGGAGTGGTATAAAATTCGCTCTAAATAAACCAGAACTAGGAGACATAATTTTTATCCCCAGATATTGAATTGGTTGGTTTGTCCATGGATACGGAAAACGTGTAGCCAACAGTAGTCGGGTTTTTTCTTTAACGTTAATTGCAAGGAGATTAGATTTGGATGCATTTACTTTATAGTATGAAATTTTATTAAATTGTTCTAAAATATCATGAACAGATGGCAGTGAAGTGATTGGACGGGACAGGGACAAAATGACATCGCCCGCAAATAATGTGATGGAATGTGATTGCTTTAAGATAGGGACACCTGAGATGCATGGATGTGTACGAATCGTCTCAGCTAAGGGTTCCATTAAAAGTGCAAATATCAGGGGTGACAACGGGCACCCCTGTCGAGTCCCATTAGTGATATTAAAACTGTCAGAGAACATGCCTTCTGTATAAACCATAGCTGAAGGGGAAGTATAAAGGGCTGTGATGGCTGATTTGATATTTCCCTCCATACCAAATTTGTCTAATACTCGACCCAGGTATCCCCAATGGACCCTATCGAAGGCCTTCTCTGCGTCTAGAGTTAGAAACAGAGAAGGATCCCCCGAGACCTCCGCTGCATGAATCAAATTCACTATTCTCCTAGTTGCATCTGGTGCCTGGCGGCCCTGAATAAATCCCACCTGGTCATTTTTAATTAACGTTGGTAAAATTTTTGACAATCTATTGGCTATGATTTTTGCATAAATCTTAACGTCGACGTTTAATAAGGAGATGGGCCTAAAGTTCTGAGGGGCATCTGGTGACTTTCCTGGTTTGGGTAGGGTTATGACCGTGGCAGCCAGCATTTCTTGGGGGAACGATGAGTTTGACGAGGCTTTCTCAAAAGTGTGAAGTAAATGTTGACCTAAAATGGGGTAGAAGTTACGGTAGTACTCAGACGAAAACCCATCTGGACCTGGAGATTTATTTAATGGCAGTGCTAAAATCGTTTTTTGAAGTTCGGTTAGCGTTATGGGATCGTTTAGCGCCTTCAATTGGTCTTGATCAAGTGTAGGGAGTGATATTTTATTTAGAAAACTATCAATCGTTTCCGCAGTTGGCTGAGGGACAGACTCATCATCCTTCAAATTATATAAAGCACTGTAGTAACCCCTAAAAGCGTTGGCTATATCTTTTGGGTTGGCCACTCTAGCTCCACTGGTCGGGTGGTGGATGAAGGGAATTTTCTGTTTAACGATTTTTTCCTTCGTTTGCCTAGCTAAAAGTTTCCCAGCCCTATTTCCTTGGTGATAGAAGCGAGCTTTCCATTTTTTTAATGTATAATCATGGTTGGAAATCAGAAGTAGTCTAAGTTCATGCCTGAGGCCATCTAACTGCGACCCTCTAGCGCTATCAGGGACCTGTTTATTGAGAGATTCCAGTTTTTCAATTTGGGCGAAAAGGCAGTCAATTTTGTGGGTTTTCTGTTTTTTGGCTATGCTTCCTAGCTTAATGAGGACCCCTCTCATAAAGGCCTTGTGTGTGTTCCATATTATAAAAGGATCTGAAACAGACCCAGCGTTGCGGGCGAAAAACTCTCGAAGCTCGGAAGTAAGCTCTTGAGAAAATTTAGGGTGTGAGAACAAAGATGCATCATTTCTCCATCTATTTGCTCTAGTCTCAACCTGTCTCCCCTCCACCATCACAGATATTGGAGCGTGATCTGACCATGAAATATTATGAATGCAAGACATGCTAATTTTTTGTAAAAGAAATTTGTCAACTAAAAACAGATTGATTCTGGAGTAAGAATTATGTACACTAGAAAAGTAGGAATAGTCACGTTCTGTGGAACGTTGGCAGCGCCACACGTCAAACAAACCTTCCGAAGCCATAAAATGCGCAAGGGTGACCCTAACCCCGGGTTTGTGGGGACGAAACGAGACGTCCAAAGTTTGGTTTGGTATGGTGTTGAAGTCACCGCAGAATAGAAGGAAACCCCTGCGCATAACTGCCACTTTTTTTCACTTTGTTAAGGAAGGACAATTGTTTAGCATTCGGAACATATGCATTCACTATGGTATAGACTGTACCATTAATCTCCCCTATTAAAATAATATACCTGCCTGCATTATCCACTTCGACCTGTATACATTTAAATTGTAGTGTATCTCTAAGCAAGATTGCCACACCTCTATGCTTTTTCTGGGCATTCGAAAAAAAGGTAGTTGGGAAATTCCTGTTACTCAGCTGTGGGTGTTTAGCGTCCACAAAATGTGTTTCTTGTAGACATAAAATGTCACTATGTAATTTCGTAGCTTCTCTCCAGAGCATGCTCCTCTTGTAAGGGCTGTTTAGGCCTCTTACATTAAATGAAGTTACCTTGAAACCCATGTTGTGGCGGATGAAAACCCTGAAGCAGAACCAGTTGTACAGTAGGAACTATTACACCACTATAGGATCACAATGGTTAGTAAATTATTGAAAATGAAAGAAACAACCAAAAAAGTTAAAATAATGAATCAAAAAAAGAAGGGAAAAAAAAACAAAAGATCACTCACAGATCAGTGACCGCAACATAGGGCCAAGAAAATATCTACTACCCAGTGGGAGAAACCTTAATTTGTAACAAACCAGACCCTGTATTCAGGAGACTTAAGTGCTATAAGTTGAAGTTATTTTAAGTGAACCTTAAAAGTTTTGAAAACACAAAAACAATAAAAAAAAGGTGATTCTATCGAATCAGTAGGGAAAACAACCCTTCGTCCGACAAAGTTTGAGAGCTGGATATAAAAATTTTCCGACAACATGACCCGATCGGACTTTGTAGAGAATTCTGATCGGACAAATGCTCAGATCAAATTCCTAGACCAAAGCTATTGGCTACTAGCCTGAACGTAGTCCCGTCGTAACTAAATAACATCATCACGTTACGAATGATCGGATTTTCCAACAACTTTGTCCGACCATGTGTATGCAACACCAGTTTTGGATAAAATCCGTCAGTAAAAATCTGACTGATTTTGTTGAATGTCCGACTGTGTGTACAAGGGCTATGAAGGTCATTTCCTGCTTCTTCTTGAATGACACAAGACAGGATGAAGACAGAAGACAGCTGCCATGAAGCACACATGCTTTCATAAGCTTATTACAGCTTTATGACTATTCTATTTCATATATTTTTACCCACACTGAACTGAACTATTATACTTTTTACATTGTATTTATGATACCAGCTGTGTGACAAATAAACTCACACTTTGTTTTAAGTCAGTTTGATTATCAATGCTATTCATACGGTAAAGCCTTTGAGATACAAGAATATTAGATATTAATAATATTCTTCAGTGATCAATATGGAAAGTAAAAAGGTGTAAAAAGTCCAATGTAAAAAAAAAAAAACTCCAAAACGTCTTTATCAGATTGATGCAGATAACGACTTATATTCAGTTCCAAAAATCTTGTGACTTTTCTGGCAAAACAAATTGTGACTTCATTTGTGAACCTGCCACCGCATAGAATGTGCACTTACCAGCTGGCAGGCAACCAATGCCTGTAACTAGCGCCCAGCTAGGGCCTTTTCCTCAATAGGTATCCAGTACCGGTTCAGTCAGCATGTCTGTGGAGAGATCTCCCAACCTGGACAGCAGCAGACCCGAGTACCAGATGCAGGCTTGAATGCAGCTCAATGTATAGCGGATTAAAGGTGGCTCAGAAAAAAACCCATAGGTCATTTATTCAAAATAAAAATACAAATACAAGCAGTGCCAGATAGGTGAAAACAGCATAAAAAAGATTTATACATACTAGTAGAAAGTATGAATTTTGCAGTCAGCCAGCTACAGTACACACACCGTGCTTGGGAACAACGGGACGTAGCATGTGGTGACGTCAGTACGTCGCTCCTCCCGATATGTTTAGTCACAGGTTTGATGTCGTCATGGGGCACAGGTGGGGTACAGGTGGCGTACTGACGCACCCCTTAAATAAACAAAATTAAGCCTCGTTCTGAATCGTGGGTGGCTGGTAAGGAAACGCCATAATGAAAATGGGAAAACCCTATTGAAATGCCAGAAGTGATCTGCGCATTAACCAAAGGGAATTCAATTCAATAGTGTATACAAAAACTGTCCTACTTTTTGTCAAATGACGGGAATGTCACCCTCAATTGCACTCGCCAAATTAATGGCAGTTGAGTCTGGAAAGGACAATAATCTAAAAACGAATACTTAAAAAGGGGGTAAGAAGGGGAACTGTAAAAGCCCACTGAGGCACTGGAACACAAAGACTGTTATGTTTTCTCTCACTAATAAGAACACCAAGAGTGGCCATTATATACTACCTACCGAAAATTCATAAGAGTCCTATAGTAAGCGGTATAGATTCCGTTACGTTCCGGGTGGGTAAGTAAGTAGACTTCTTTTTGCAGCCATTGCTACGTGCTATGCCTTCTTACATCAAGGATATGCGTCATTTTATCAATCTCCTGTCCGAATTAAGACCACAGGAAGGGACATGGTTAGTTACAGCAGACGTCACCTCGATCATCCCTCATGAGTTGGGTCACGGTGCTGTTCGGCACTTTTGAGTATGTTATGGAACTCTTGGACAACATGAGGTGGGTGCTACACCTCATGACCTCATCTCTCTGCCTGTGCTCCAAACCTCGTTCTGCTTTGAACTGCGCTCCACGGCCGGCATCTGTGCCACTTCCTGGCCATTAGCAGCTACAGCTCCTCAGCTCGATGGACTAGCAGATGACCACATCCATGCTCAGCTTTTAAAGTGACTGAATACTCATACATCATATCCAAAATGTGAGTTGCCTGTATTAAATATGTTTTTATAATTAAAGTGTAGGCTATCTCTACACCCAGAGGCACCTCTTCCTTTGCTGATTTTCCCAGACTTTGGAACATGGTTTCTGTCCTTCACTGATTGTAACCCTGGATGTGGATCTCCTGGTTTTAAATGCTTTCTTTTGTTCTACTGGATGGCAGCTTTTATATTTATAATCATATGGATTTTAACATAATATGGACTCTAATTCATATAATTGGATTCTTCCAATTGGTGAGAGACTGGTGGACATTGGGAAAAATCTTTGACCATGTTTTTGCGCATTTACTTATGTATTATACTACACCCGAATCCAATGACAAAATTATGTATATATAGTATACTGTATATTATGCTTGAGCTACAAGAGGTATATCACCTCCAAATTAACCATACGCTATTGTCTTTCAAATTTTTTGGAAATATGTAGCAATGATTAATCTGTCACCTTGCCTATCGTAGTAGTTGAGGCAGATTGGTATACAATGCATTTCTGTATAAATACACTGGTTAGTTTAGTAATATTGGATTCATCAGTTAGTAATCATCTTAACAGCTGGTATATCCAACAGCACATTGCTGTTTTTATTAAATTGTGAGAAATAGACATCACCAATTGGTCATATGACTCAACACTGTAAGGCAAAACATCCAATCAGCATCCATTATAATTACAGTTTGTTTTAATCATAGTGAATTTTGATTGGTTGCACATAAACAGTAGCACTAGTTTTAATAAATTATCATTTCAGGGAACAATATCATACAGTTAATACACTCTTTTCTGGGTTTAATTAAATCCCTTAAGGGATACCCAACAACATCAGTTTAACAGATATGATTTCTTATAAAAAAAAAAATTATGTAGGTCAGTGTAACTCTATTAAGTTGAAATATTCGATCTGATAGGTACATCAAGTAAACATTTTTTCTGTTTAAATGGAATGAAGGTCATCGTGAGATGCATAGACCATTTATAATTGTCTGTACAAATGTTAAGCTCCCTGATTTATGAAATTACTCGTCCTTTTTATATAGTGTTGACTTCCTGGGATGAGACAGAATTTTTATTGTATATCAGCTGTGTTATTACAGACTGCAGAATCAATAAGCTAAAAGGACAAACACTCCTCTGAAAGAGTATCATTACATTTAATCAACAAGCACATTACACAATTACAGTACAGAGCTTTTTATTTTGAAATCGTAGTGCAGATCAACCACTGTATGCAAGATTGTGTTTGTGGATCATTTTACCACAGGCAGTGCTGTATTAATAAAAGAAAAAAAGGGTATTTTATTCTAGAATCATAGAGGGGCATAACGACTACTTATAAAAATGGATTAAATCTATGTGTCTTTTAGTTTTAGTTGTTAATTTTTCATCGTTCCAAAACTCTAGCTGAGAGACTCTTTGCATAGGCATCACCCAATTCATACATTTTGGCAGCCTCTTGTAAATAGTTAGCAGCCAATAAAATATGATCTCGATCTGTCTGTGGATCCTGATTCTGGCAATGGAAATTCAAATAGCCCCTTAAAGTGTAATTTTTCTTAACCACTTAAAGCGGAATTCCACCCAAAAAGCACTCCTCATCCCCTTACATGCCACATTTGGCATGCAATTTTTTTGGGGAGGAGTGGGGGCTTCGTTAGGAGAGGGACTTCCTGTTCCACTTCATCCTTCCACCCAGGGACCGCCAAGGTGACTCCTCCTTTCGCCTTAGGCGGCCCCTCCCTTTAGGCTTGTCCAGTCAGGGCGCGCAGTGTGACTGGCGCATGCGCTGTGCGTGCCCGGCCATGAAGTCAAAAGCTGTCACGGCCGGGTGCCCAGAGAGGCAATGGAGGTGCCGGCGAAGAGGAGGGGGAGAGGAATGATGCTCCATTCAGCCACATTGCTGGACCATGGAACAGGTAAGTGTCTTTTTATCAAAAGTCAACATCTACACTTTTTGTAGCTGCTGACTTTTAATAAACATAAAAAGCCTGAAACTCTGCTTTAAGGACAGAGCCTTGTTTTGAGATTTGGTGTATACTGGTTTAAAACAGTTTTTTATTACTTTGAACCCCCAGAAACTGTATATTTTTTTTTATAACACCCTAGAGAATAAAATGCCGGTCATTGCAATACTTTCTGTCACACTGTATTTGCACAGTGGTTTTACAAGTGCATTTTTTATGGGAAAAAAACACTTTTTTGAATTAAAAATAAGCCCAATTTTTTTGTAAAAGATGATGTTACACTGAGTAAATTGATACCCAACATGTCATGCTTCAAAATTGTGGCCGCTCATGGACTGGCGACAAACTTTTACCCTTAAAAATCTTCATAGGTGATGAAAAAATTCTACAGTTTGCTTGTTTTGAGTTTCAGAGGAGGTCTAGGGCTAGAATTATTGATGTCACTCTAACGTTCTTGGTGATACCTCACATGTGTGGTTTAAACACTGTTTACATATGTGGGTGCTACTCACGTATGCGTTTGCTTCTGTGCGTGAGCTCGGCGGGACTGGGTGCATTTACATTTTTTTTGTTTCTTATTTATTTAACTTTTTTCATTTTTCTTTTTACACTGTTCTTTAAAAAATAAATTGTGTCACTTTTATTCCTATTACAAGAAATTTAAACATCCCTTGTACAAGAAAAAAAGAATGACCTCTTAAATATCAGATGTGTTGTCAAAAAGACCTACGATCTCATATTTACACTAAAATGCAATAAAAAATAAAAAATATAGATTGTATATGTCCTTTACATGGGGTTGTAAAGTCATAAGGTTTTTTATCTTAATGCATTCTATGCATTAAGATAAAAAGCCTTCTGTGTGTGTAGCAACCCCCCTAATACTTACCTGAGGTCTCTCTCTGTCCAGCGATGTTCACAAGTGTCTCAGCCATCTGGGATTCTCCTTGCTGATTGGCTGAGACACAGTTGATCATTCAGCTTGCCAATCAAGGGAGAGAGGGGGCTTAAGGGGGTAGAGGGGGCTAACAGTGCTCTTTTTTGTGTTTTTTTTTCTCCCCCCCCCCTTTTTTGTCTTTCCTTTCTTTCTCTTTTGCCTGCTCTACATATACATTTATAAGCGCACTTTAAATATATGGGTTTTTGGGTTTTGGGTTCTTTTTCCTTCCTCCTCTTTGTTATCACAGTTCTTTGATTGCTATTTGATTGTTACTTGAACTTCACAATATCACTATACTAATCACACTAGCAACATTAATAACAAAGGTTGGTGATTAACATAAGGAGTGGAGGAGAGTGAATGCACCTTGGTTTGAATGGTTAATTGTACACAAGTATGAGAGCTAAGGAGCAAATGAGGCTCCCTTTTTGTTTACACTTAGCACAAAAATCTCCAAGATTATTGGCCTGTTATGTTAGGTGGAGTATGAATGGGAACGGCACGGGAAAACCCCCTATGGGAAGCCCAGTTGCGAAGTGGTGGGGAGATATGGGAGGGGGGGTGGGAGGGTGGGTGGAATGGATAGTAAGGGTAGGGCGGGAAGGGTAGTAAGGGTAGGGCGGGAAGGGTAGGGGGCAAAGGATACACGCCACAAATTCTAATACTAACACAACTTAAGTTAACAAAAAAAAGACAGGAGGATGGGGTATGAGGAAGAGGCGCCTGGGGACCAGGGGAGAGACTGGACCACTGGATGGATCAGGTTACTGTTTTTCCATCAACTTACCCATTTTTCTTCTGTTCCATGCTTACACTACTTCAACTCATCTCGATGCAAGATAAGATGTTTAGTATAATTTCTTGGAACGTCCGAGGCTTGGGGGATCCAATAAAGAGAACTACGGACTACGGTTCTGTCTTCCCTGGAGGGGAAAGGACCTGGACTGCTCTGCCTGCAGGAGACACACTTGACCAAAGACACTGTCTCGCAGCTCCGTAATCAGAAATTCCAGACCCAATATCACTCTGTCCACTCCTCATAATCAAGGGGGTAAGCATAGTGATTGGGAGGGAATTGGTGTTCTCCTGCCCAGAGAGCTGTATTGATACACAGGGCCGATATGTGTTCTTGTTCTGCTCAATCGAGAATAAACCATATATGTTAGCAAACATCTATACCCCCCCCATTTAAATTTGAGGTTCTACAAGACCTGGTGAAATTCACATTGGACAAAGATGGAACCCCAATCATTGTGGTTGGGGACTTCAACAAAGTCCTAGATAAGGGCTTAGATAGATTTCCACCAGGGAATAGACCCAATGGAATGGGTGAGGGACGTTTACCTCGATTCTTATATGAAATTCGGCTGAGTGATATATGGCGAGCTCAGCATCCGCAGAAACGACAGTACTCTTGTTTTTCAAGCAATCATCTCACCCTCTCTAGAATTGATATGGCCTTAGTTAACAGAGAAGCATTAGCATTGATAAGGAACACAGAATATGGTCCAAGGGGGGTCTCCGACCACTCTCCACTAGCGCTGGTCATAAATACAGGGGGTAAAGCCCAATTAAGAGAATGGAAAATTAATCCGTGCTGGTTGGAACTGATTGGCACTTCTGGAGAAGTGGTGGACAAACTAAATAAATTTATTCAAAAAAATGCAAGCACGGCATCAGTTGGAGTGGCCTGGGACTCCCTGAAGGCCTACCTTAGAGGCCTTCTGATCCAACAGGTGGCAAGAGTTCAGGGGAAATCTAGAGAGTGGGAAAGGGCAATTAGAAAGGAGGTGATGCTCGCTGAGAGGCGGTATGTAGAAGACCCAACCCCAGAAAGACAGAGAGATTGGCTAGATAAACAACAAGTTTTTAAAATGACTACCATTAGAAAGATAGAAAACAGACAAATATTCCAGAGACAATGTCAATTTGGAGAAGGAGAGAGAGTCGGCCGTATGCTGTCCTTACTGATCAGCTCAAATACCCCCCCCCCCCCCTTGCTGTCTTGGCGGTCACAACTCCAAATGGGGCGATCTCCACCGACACCGCAGAGATATTACATATATTTAGTGAATTTTACAGCTCCCTCTATACCTCCAATAGGGGAGATGGGAGGGGAGAAATAGACGATTTCCTCCAGGGTATATCAACTTCCAACCTTAACAAAAAAGGAGAAAATGGAGATATATGATACAGTGACCTTGGAGGAAGTCCGGCAAGCGGTAGCCGGGATGCCCAACCAAAAGTCTCCAGGTCCGCATGGGCTTCCTATAGAAATGTACAAATGATATGGAGAGGTATTGCTCCCGGAGTTACTAAAGACATTGGAATGCCTTATTGGCCCTGGATGCAGCCAAGGCTTTTGATAGCCTGGAATGGGATTACCTATGGAGAGTGCTTGAGAGATTTGACTTTAGTAATTCGTTTATCAGATGGGTGAAAATACTTTATACTGAACCATGTGCAAAAATAAAGATCAATAATGAATATTCCAACCTTTTTCAGTTGGAGAGAGGGACGAGACAGGGTTGCCCCCTGTCCCCCTTACTATTCGCCCTTGCAATGGAACCACTGGCAATAATGACCAGATCAAACCTGGGTATACAGGGATTTCGGAGACGGTGGCAAGAGGAGAGGATTGCACTGTTCGCAGATGATGTCCTTGTTTTTCTTGGAGATACTCAAGCGACATTAAAGGCAGTGATAGAAATGGTTGGGAAGTTCGGATGATTTTCAGGTCTGGTTGTCAACTGGGACAAATCCACCTTGTTGCTGGTTGACCCACTTGGCAACCAGCCACTGTCTGGAACTCCTGTGAAGATATGAAAATAGAGAGAGAGAACTCAACAAGCCACATACACGGATATGTGGATCTTGATTGACTGTGCGGTGCCTGAAAAGTATGTGGATGTATGGAACGTATTTGCAAAGAATAAAGGTGCTTATGAACAATAAAATGTTATAGAGAGAAGTAAGTGATGAGTTAGCAAATTGGTTAATCTCTCCCTATATGTATGTACAGGGACAGCTATGATTTTCTGAATGGGAGGGGTCAACAGGCTCTGTGTCAGTGAGTGAGGAAACAGTGCAGGCAGACGCCTGCTGCTACAGTTTCTGACTCAGCAATAAGAATATAGGGAGAACTAAAAGAAAGTGTAAAGACATGGTCTGGTTAACAGTTTCATGGGAGGATTGTTATAGGAAGTTAAAGAATGGAGAAAGAAGCCAGCGCTATAATTAGTAAATATTGAATCTTAAAGAATCTGAGAGATAAGGATAGCGATAAAAATAGTGAGTGTATAACAACTTGAGAAAGCAGCACTGCATATGGAAAGTATTGAGGTGCAGGTTGTAGCTTTTCAAATTAAACAGGAAAGACAAAAAATACTTTGTTAAATATATGTTATGCCAATTTTCACACTTTGAGTTCAGCGGGTATTTTTTGGTTGGGGTAAGTAATGATGTAATTACTGCCAAAGTCAGTGAACCTCTATAAGTAAGAGTTGGTGTATCGCCATACTCCCCTAGCAGTCTGCTAGACAGAGAAAATATAAGAGTAACTATAGTTTTAACGCCTGAAGGGATGGGAGTAAAACATACTTGAAGCAAAGGGAGACGTTAGATTTGCTCCGTATGCCAGAACTTTATTAACCCTAAACAGGAGGGATTACAAGAAGCCCACAAGGGGCTTATTGATCCAGCAGTCTGGATTACTGGAAATTCTCACCAGACTATATGAAAGTGGCCACGGTGAAAAGTCATAGGGATTTAGCCCTGCCAGTACCAAGAATTCTTCAGTATCTTGAGTGGAGAAGTCACCGGAGGAATCTTCCCGGTGATTAAGAATAGATAAATAAATACAAAATACTAATGTTACTGGATGAAGGAGACTCAATCCTCTACTAGTATAGATCTTTTACAAGAATTATTAAAGGGCCATACAAAGGGTAGTTATAAGTTTACTGAGGATGAGTTAACCTCAGCAGTGAAGGAAGCTTTCGAAGAAATTAAAGAAGCTTTACTGACAGCCCCAAATCTTGGGCTACCTGACTATAGTAAACTGTACTACCTATTTTGTGTAGAAGCCAATGAATATGCTAAATGAGCAATCTATGAATACCCATTCAGTGCCATGCTTATGTTGTTTCTGACTGATTTACCTGTAGATTTACACATTTTGTCTGCTTTACAGGAAAACTCACCTCACAGACCATCCCGGTGCTCCAAAGGGGCTGTTTGTGATGAGGATGGCCTGTGGACTATGAAGGGCAAAATGGTTGCTCCTCCAACTCTTTTTTCTTCTTTGTTTGCTTTGAGCCATGGGCCTTGCCATGTCTCAACAGGAGAGATGTGTCAGATGGTGAACACTGGTGGGCTCCAGGCTTCCATACATATGCTGCTAAACAGATTAATGAATTTGCCATATGTCAAATGCACAATGTTGGAAAACCAGTACCCACCCCTATGTAGCATATTCCACATACTGAGGAGCCATTTCAAATTGTGCAAATTAACTTCTTGGATATGACCCCTTGTGGCCGATTTAAGTATCTTTTAGTTTGTGTGTGCCAATTAAGGATGAGCCGAACACCCCTCGGTTCGGTTTGCAATAGAACCTGCGAACAGACCTAAACTTCGTGTGAACTTTAGAACCCTATTTAAGTCTATGGGACTCAACCGTTCAAAATTAAAAGTGCTAATTTTAAAGGCTAATATGCAAGTTATTGTCCTAAAAAGTGTTTGGGGACAGTGCAGTGATTTTAATAATGCTTAAAGTGAAACAATAAAAGTATAATATTCAGTAAAATTTCGTACCTGAGGGAGTGTCTATAGTATGCCTGTAAAGGGGCGCATGTTTCCTGTGCTTAGAACTGTCCCTGCACAAAGTGTCATTTCTGCAGGAAAAAAAGTAATTTAAAAGCACTTGCGGCTTGATTGACAGGGTTGTTTCACTGCTACTGTTCACAAACGGTCCAATGAGAACACCTTCAGTCTGCATTAACTTTACCCGAATCTAGCCGCCTGAGTTACTTGCCCAGGGTTTCCACTCAATCAATCCGAAATTCCAGATGTATGGATGATGCTGATATCAAATACTGGTTTGATGGTAAGGAAACAGCATGGAATACTGACAGATACCAGGAATTGCATGACTACACACATCGCCAGCATTCTAGGCAAAATAATATGAAATTATTGATGTGTTTGCAGGGATATAACTTCAATAAGGCTTGCTCAGCACCCCCGGGATATTATTTTATATGTGGAAAGAAAGCTTATACTTGGATCCCTTTGAATTCCATGGGGGTTTGTTATTTTGGTAGAGTTATAACTGACACCTGGTACATGAGTGACAATGACTCATTTCCCATACACCTCTTTACCTTTTCAGTCAGCCCCTGGAAAAAAATAAGATGTTCCTGATAAGAATGAGAAGAATGAGGACTCTGATATTAACAAGGAGAGTGAAACTAATCTCGATAGACCACCACTTTTTCCTGAAAACATATGATAATTACACTAATGTTGAATCCCATGATAAGGAAATTAAGCCAATATTCTCCATACTCTCCATATTCTCCATACCCTGGGTGAATAGGTATTGTATTAAAAAGGCTTTCAGTTTTATCAGCGATTTGGCAGATCTAATTGATAATATTACTACACTGTATGATAGAAACTTTATAGCTCTTGCTATAGAATTAAAAATGGTTAAAAAGGAGATTTTGCAACACTGGCTGGTGTTGGATTATCTCACAGCAAGCCAAGGAGGAATATGCACCATAGTGGGAACTACTTGTTGCAACTACATTGGAAATTATACTAAAGCAGAAGATGCTATAATTTCACATGTGGAACAGGTGCAACAGCTAAAGGTTAATTTTCGCAAAGAGCATACTTAAACTGCTTGGGTTGGAGGTAGCTGGGAAAGCTGGCTCTCCTGGCTCAATCCTGTAAACTGGTTTTCAAGCATTGGAGGATGGTTTTCTGGTATTTTACATGGTATTCTCTATGCCAGTGATGGCGAACCTTGGCACCCCAGATGTTTTGGAACTACATTTCCCATGATGCTCAACTACACTGCAGAGGGCTAGAGCATCATGGGAAATGTAGTTCCAAAACATCTGGGGTGCCATGGTTTGCCATCACTGCTCTATGCTATTTGTAAAGCTTTGCTATTTGTAAAGCTTGTACTCATACTGGTTCTTTTGAGCCGTCAAGGATCCCGAGTCAGAACTGCTCATGAAATGGTAGCCTGTATACCTGGAGATCAAGCCAAAGACACAGAGGAAGTTTATAGAAGAATACCCAAAGAATTCTAAACATAGGTGGGACTGTGATGATATGCAAATATATGAAACACATATCGTTACTTGGAGTTCCCCTTCAATATATAATGTATTTCTTAGCAAAATGTTTCTGAATTCTTTTGATATTGCTAGTATTGCAACACATGCATTGTTTGTGCTCTCTGGATGAGATGAAATGTTCTGCCAATAACAAGATAAAATTCCCAGAAAAGATGTTGATATGGCAAGTCCCTGTTTATAAGATAATTATTCCCCTGACATAATCATTTATTCTGTCAAACTAACCTTTCACTTGTTATTCTGGTCAGGTCAGCATGATCATATGTAATGTTGAAATGATTAGTAAGGAATGTGATCCTCTGTACAGTACGTATTCTGAAGTAAACATACATTGAGACGAATGCAACTTCGTAGATGTCTTTTATTTCAAGGCTGTACTTGACACCCCCTACCTAAAAACGGAAATATCTGGGCGTCTGGATTACAAGTGACATAAAATCATATCTTAACGATAACTTAGCCCCACTATTACTTAAACAAAAACAGAAAAATGACATTTGGTGTCGACTTCCACTATCGGTAGCAGGACGCTGCAACTTAATAAAGATGATATGGTTACCCCAAATACTATATCTCTTTCATAATTCCCCCATCTGGATAGGCCAAAAGTGGTTTAAAGGAATAGAATCCCTGTTCAGAGATCTGATTTGGAAAAAGTGCCAATCTAGAAATAGTTTACAAACTGTGCAGCTACCGACCAAAGAGGGGGGCATGGCGGTCCCACACCGGAGGTCATATTTTCTCGCGTCCCAACTCCAACAACTGGGGGGATGTGGAGCTTTTGGTGGAGGGAACTCCAGTGCTAAGATGATGATAATGGGGGCCCCGCACATTACTTTACATACAGATGTCCGACGATAAAATTAATCACCAAAGTATGGCAGGTAACTAAGGCATTGCTGGGATACAGAGGGATATCAGATGCTGCCCCTTTGTGGAAAAATAGAAACCTAGTGGAAGTAAGGGACATAGGGAGATCTGTGGAATGGGAGAGGCAGGGCATCATTTGACTAAGCCAATTATATGAGGGCAATGTCATGAAAACATTCCTAGACCTAAAACAGGATTTTTTTTTAGTTTCAATCTTTTTATTGAATTGATTTCAAGGTATAACAGAAAAAAAAGAATATCAAAGCAAATATATAACTTTACACACATAGTCTGAAGTAGATTTTATGTTGTTATCAAACATATTCATTGTTATGTAATATACAGAAAGGGGTTAGGTGCGTTTATATTTCTCTGTCCAAATTTTCCATTGAGTGTCAAAGGATTTACATGTTGAGGAATTGATGGCTAGTAGGCATTCAAAGGTCTGGTTTCGATTAACTAGTGCAATCACCTCTGAGGTATTGATGGCTAAGGTGTTTTTCCAATTACAGAGGATAAGATTGCGGGTTGCTAATAATATGTGAGTGGTGACTGCTCTACATTCTGGTGGAATGTTCTCAAATCCAATATTAAGGAGTGCCATTGCAGGGGTTGGTGGGATTAAAATTCCTGTGGTTGATGATATTAGCCGCAAAACATAATTCCAGAGGCTGGTTATGCTCGGACATGCCCATGGTGTGTGTAATAGATTACCAATTTGTCCACATTGTCTCCAACACGAGGCAGATGTATTTGGGAAGAATGTGGCCAGTCTATATGGTGTATAATGCCATCTGTTGGTGATTTTAAGTGTTATTTCCCAATGGCTTATACAGTGTGAGTATTTTTGTATTACTTTGAAGGCGTGTATCCATTGTTCATTTGAGAATATAGTATTCAGCTCTTTTTACCACTTCTTAATGGTGGACATTTTACTAAAGGTACGTTTATTATGGATTAGGTTATAGAACAGGGATATACCCTTAGTAGATGCAGGCACGTTTTTGTAGAAATGCCACGCTGAGGAGGGCAACAGAAATATGGGTAGTGGTTGTGTCTTTAAGAAGTGGGAAATACGTAAGCAGGAGAATATGTGTTTGTTGGGTAGGTGATGGGTGGACATTATTTGTTCTGTAGATTTGGGGGTTGATTCTTTAAAGAGGTCTTGTATATGTGTTAATCCCCGTTCTAAGAGGTCTGTGATTGATAGCATGGGGATTTTAGCCTTCAGAAGTTCTATTGGGAGGTTGTAGTTTATTTCATGTGTGTCCCTGTGTTCTATACGCTGGAGAAACCTCCAAGCTTGTAAAGAGATTTGGATGGTTGGTGATAGATCACCTGTCTCCCATGAGTCCCATATGTCGCTTATTAGGAATGTGATGGGGTCACCAGTTGGGATCACTGAGTGTTCTATGTCTACCCATAATGGGCTGTTGTTAGCCTGGAACCAATGTTTAAGCTGGTCTAGTCTTATGGCACATAGGTCATCTTTAAGATCTACAAGTCCTGCGCCACCCGTACTCTTGTGTAGTATGAGGTTATTACGTGGGCCTCTAGCTCTCTTGCCTCCCCATGTTAACTTCCAGATGAGTTTGGTCATGATGCGGATGTAGGTGGGTGGTATGGTGAAAGGAAGCGATCTAAATATATAAAGAATCTGTGGGAGGACAGACATTTTGAATGCCCCTATCCTGCCCAACCATGACAGTTCTGTTTTGGAGATAGTGAGTTGTTGTTCTAGTTTAATTATAAATGGTTTAAAGTTAGCTTCTAGCAACGCTGAAGTCATGTTGGTAAAAGTTATGCCTAAATATGGGATATCTTTCAGTGACCAGGAATAAGGTAGGGATTCTTGTAGTAACTAACTAATATCATGGATTTGGTGAAGTTAACTTTGTAATACCATACTTCCCCAAAGTCTTTTAAAATTTCATGTGCCTGTGGTAGGGAGGTTTGTGGATGTGTCATCATTAGTATCACATCGTCTGAAAAAAGATTAATTACATGGTTGCTAGATCCAAAGGTGAAGCCTGTGATGTTAGCATTGGATCTAATGGTTTCGGCTAGTGGTTCTATCATGAGATTAAATATTGTGGGGAAGAGAGGACACCGTTGGAGATATTGAACGTTTTGGAGAGAAAAATCGAGGTATGTACTTGTGCGGAAGGACAAGAGTATAGTGCCAATATGGCTGTTAGAATTGGGCCTTTAAAGCCAAATTTGGATAGCACCATCTGCATATATGTCCAGTGAACCCTATCGAGCGCCTTCTCTGCATCTATGGAAAGCAGCAGAGAAGGCGTTCCAGTTTTAACAGCATGGTGAATAATATTAACAATGCATCTGGTGGCATCAGAGGTCTGTCTCCCCCGAACAAATCCCATCTGGTCGGGCTTAATGAGCAATGGAACAATATCCATTAAACGTTTGGCTAATAGTTCCGCATATATTTTGATGTCCGAGTTGAGAAGGGATATTGGTCTGAAATGTGGGCTCTCAGCATCTCCTGAGGGAGTGAAGAAGAATCTTTCGCTCGGTTGAAAACATCTTGCATGCGTGGGGCCAAGATGCTTTTGAGTGTTTTGTAATATTCGTTGATAAAGCCATCAGGGCCTGGTGATTTACCATTAGGTAGCGTTATCATGATTTTCTAAATTTCAAGGGAGCATTTAGTTGTACAAGATGTTCTTCTGTCAATGATGGCAAGTTAATGTTTTGAAAAAACTGTTGTATTTTGGGTATGTCGGGTTGTGGGGTAGAGGCATCTGTATTCAGGTTGTATAGCGCACTATAGTAATCTGCAAACTGATTCGCTATGTCCTGTGGATTCGTGATTTTGTGGTGCAGTGTTGTGGTGGAGGTAGGCTATCCTGTTTTTAATGTGTGCTTTTTTGATTCGACTAGCTAGATATTTCCCTGCTCTGTTTGCGTTAGTGTATGAATTTAATTGTAGTTTCCTGAGATGTTTGTCATATTGTTGAGATAGATGGTCCCTCAGGGATTCTTTGAGTTTGGACAGGGTGTGTGGCCTAGATGTGGACGGTGAGTTTTTATTTTGTTGTTCTGTTTTGTGTATGTCTGATATTAAAGTGTGTAATTTTCTGGAGAATCATTTTTTTTCCTGAGCTCCTAACTGTATTAGTATGCCTCTCATATAAGCTTTGTGAGATTTCCACAAGGTGAAGGGGTCTATTGTAGGTGTGTCATTAGTATGGAAAAAGTCGCAGAGATGCCGAGAGATCACAGAGAACGTGTGTGGTTCTTCTAATAGTCTGGTATTGCAACGCCAGATGGGAGGTGAGGAGGAGACACCCTTTTCAGCAATGGACATTCATATATCGGCGTGGTTGGACCGCGTTATGTCATGTATCTGCGTGGAGCTAATGCTTTGCAAAAGCCATTGATCCAAAAGGAACATATCAATGGGACTACGAATTATGTCTGGTAGAAAAGAAGGTGTAGTCCTTTTCCTTGGCATGAAAGCATCTCCATGCATCAAACAGTTCTTGAGTGTGTAGAAGGTGTTGGAGGGTTGATGGTCTATGTGGTTGGACCATGGTGGTGTCTAAGGACGGGTCCACAATAAGGTTGAAGTCACCTGTTCATAAAGCAGGGACTTGGCTTTTTTGAACACCTTCTGTAAAAAGTGTATTTGGTGGGTGTTTGTGGTGTACACTATGACTATTGTGTACAAGTTGGAGTTGATGTCTCCGGTAACTATGAGGAACCTGCCTCCTTTGTCCGTATATAAGTCTTTGAGTTGGAACGATATGGAGTTCCTTATAGCCAGCATCACTCCACTTTTTTTGCTGTTAGGTGTGCATGCTAGAAATACATGTGGGTATTCTCTATGTGTGCACTTTGGCGCTTTGTGCGTTTGGAAGTGAGTCTCCTGCACACAAAGGATATCTGCTTTTAGTGAGAGGGCTTCTTTTCATAGGGAGAATCTCTTTTCCGGATGGTTCAGGCCCCATGCAGAGGTGTAGAGGGGTGTGGTGCTTGAAATCGTGAGGCAAGTACTCACTGTGACCCCGGGTGATGTGTTATGCCGCGTACACATGTTCAAACTATCCGGCTGCCTGCTTACCTCCATATCCAATGCTTCGTGTGGCCCGTGAGGGGATGTCATCTTCGGTTTGGACTTGGCCGGGCTTCTCGTGGATAGGCTTGAGGTACCTGAGGAGGATCCGCTGTGGAGTTGTGTTCGTGAAGACCGATCGGGAGTACCGTTCTGACCGGTTTTGTAGATCACCGCCCTGTCCTCCAGCCTCTGTGTGTGGAACCCACCGCCATTTTGAGAAGGTCCGTGGGACTTCTGTGAGCAGAAATTGGGCATTTTGTTCGGTTGCGGGGGATTCTTCCTGCGCCTCGTCATCCTACGAAGTTTCGGCAGTGTCATGGGGTAGTTCGTAGTTGTGTGTCAGATCGGTGTGCTCCGATGTGTTCGGAGCTCCAAGGTCAGGCATCCATCTTGGAGCTCGGTCGCCATGCCCCCCCCTGTCACGATCACTCTGACGTTTCGGCCAAACACAGGAGTCTTACCCGTCGAAACCCGTCGTGGAGAGTCCGTCGTTCCCCTTGGACGCGCGCTAAAGCGAACGAACACTTTCGCGTCGACGCGAACGCGCACACACACGCACGTAGGTCACGAACGGGTGCACGTGTACGTGCAAGGGCGCGCTGACCCGTCGTACGTCCGTTTGGCGCCCTAAGGTCTTCTTTAGTCACTGGCTCCCTTCTACCCGTGCTGTCCAGTCTACAGCGTGTCCGTGATCTTGCTTCCAGTATCTGTACCCGTTACCTTGGTTCCTGATATCCGGCTTGTTCCTTGACCCTGATCCGTTGCTGCCTGCCCACGACCCCTGCTTGTCTGACCACGTCTCTGCCTCATCCTCTGTACCTTGCTGACCGATTCCTGCTGACCCGGCCTGTACCCGACTCCGCTGTTCCTGTTGCCCGTCTGAGTTCCTGTGTTACCGGACGTCTGCTCACCAGCCAGTCTCCGCACTTGTGCCTGCCCGCTACAGTCAAGCACCTCCTGCTCTACCAACTTGCTGTCGGTGCCCAGCTGATTCTCCGGACCAGTACTACCTGCCAGGCACTTGTGCCCCCTGAGCTACTGAATACCTGTCTCCACCTCCAGGGGTTCATTAACCAGGGGATACGAGGGGCCGCTCCCTGCATTCCAGGCTCAACTACTAGGTACGTGACACCCCCCCCCCCCCAAACAGGAATTTAAGATACCAAACAATACATTCTACAAATACCTTCAAATCAGACATGCTATTCAGCCGCTGTTTAGGTCTCAGACAATTAAATGCACCCAGATCCCCATCCTAGCAAAAATAATTAATTCAGATACATCTAAAGGATTAATCTCTGACATATACACTAGACTGGAAGATAGAATAATAAATAGAGCAGGACCTTCCAGGAGCAGAGAGGGATGGAAGAGAGATGTGGGGGAAATGACAATGGAAGAGTGGGATAGGATTTTGAAACACGGAACATTGGTCTCAATCTCCCCCTCACAGAAAGTATCTCACCTGTTCTTAATACATAGGGTATATTATACCCCTAAAAAAATGCTCAAAATTATCACTGCCCTAGATGTAGGGCACCAGGGGATTTTATCCCTATGGTTTGGAAATGGCAGAAGCTATTTCGATACTGGATAGAGATAGTAGATAGGATAAATAAAACTTTCAAGATCGCAATACAACCGACACCTAAGACTTGCCTATTGGGGGTTATGGAGTGGGGTGGAGTCCCAAAAGATACCATGGAAGTAGTCCTAAGATGTCTATTTCAGGAAAGAAAACTAATCGCACAAAAAAAACGATCACAGACCTGGCTTGTGAGAGCTAAGTGGCGAATCACAGCAGGACATTGCTGTATTCTCTGAATGGAAGAGAATGTTTATTCAGCATATAAAGTAAGAAGGGCATTAAAAAAAAAACACAGGGGGACAAAAGGGGGTGAAGTTCCTCTTTAAAGCTTGTGTAAGCTTAAAGTGGTGTAACAAAATATTCGGCGACCCATCACAGTTTGCTACAGAAGTGACATTCTGTCACCGACATCTTGCTACACCCCACACTGGTCCACAATAAGGATACACTAAGGGGGAAAGCAGACATATTGTTACACCCACCAGAGTTTTGCATTTTACATGTATTTATAACAGTAAAGTGAGTATCTATAGTGAAATACAGTACTTAGAACTCCGTCTGACTGCTTAGATGTAGAATTTTAAAAGCAGCGAACTTCTGTCAGATTATCAAACCTGTTAGATGAGCAGGGATGCTGCTGCTTTTAAAATTCAAGATCTAAGTAGTCAGACGGAGTTGTAAGTCCTGTATTTGACTATATAAACTGACTTTACTGTTATAAATATGTGTAAAATGAAAAACTCTGGTGGGTGTAACAAGATGTCCACTTTCCCCCTTCTTGGTGTATCCTTACTGTGGCCGAGTGTGTGGTGTAGCAAGATGGCAGTGACGCAACGTCACTTCCATAGCAAACTGTGATGGGTCCCCGAATATGTCATTACAGGGGCATTAAAGGCTCTTTTTTTTAACAAAAAATAACAAACATGTTATACTTACCTGCTCTGAAAAGTGGTTTTGCACAGAGCAGCCCTGGCCCTCCTCTTTGTGATCCTGGCTCCTCCTCTTTAGCCATTGCTCCCAATAGCAAGCTGCTCTGGGGGCATTGGTGTATGCTTGCTCCCAAGCCCTGCTCTATGCATCCCGTTCTCTCCTCATTGGTTTACTGGCTGTGACTGACAATGGCAGGAGGCAATGGCTCCTACTGCTGTCTCAGCCAATGTGGAATGAGAGACTCGGGAGAAGCTTGGCTCGCATGCACATCGCTTGATTGAGAGGGAGCTCAAGTAAGTATTAGGGGGGCTGGGGGTAGTAAGTATCAAGTGTGCTTCTGGCAGGAACATTAGGTAAAAAGAAGAAGGGCCTGAAAAAAGTAAATGATTGCAGCCACTACATCTAAGGACACAATATATTACAATATATTACAACATACATTATTGTTCTTGGGTTTAGACACATTTTAACATAACTGGAACTGCGAAATCCCACCCAAATACCTGCATGAAAACAAAGCAGTCTGTATTGAAGGTATATCCTCCAGCAAGGGCACCAGTACTGCGCTGGTAAGTGCCTCTTCCTTATCACTGGCACAGTGTGTGAAATATCCTGGGCACCACCTTATAAAGCCAGGCTAAATAACATTAAAGTGATTGTAAAGGCAGAAGTTTTTTTTTTCTTAATTTCATTCTATGCTTTAAGATAAAAAGCCTTCTATGTGCAGCAGCCCCTCAGCTCCCCTAATACTTACATGAGCCCCATCTAGATCCAGTAATGTTGTAGGATTGTCTCGACTGCCCGGGACTCCGCTCCTTATTAGCTGAGACAGCAACATGGCACCATTTGCACCCCCTGCTGTCAATCAAGGTCAGTCAGCCAATTAGGAGAGAAAGGGGCGGGCCTAGTCACAGCTCCATGTCTGAATAGACACACGGACCTGTGGCTCCGCTCAAGTGCCCCCATAGCAAGCTGCTTGCTGTGGGGGCACTCAACAGGAGAGAGGGGTTGATATAGCTGAAGTGGAACTCGAGAAGAGGAGGATCCGTGCTGCTCTGTGCAATTCCATTGTAAGGTAAGTATGACATGTTTGTTATTTTTAACTTTATAATCACTTTAGGTGTCGCTTTGGACTACAAGAATCACCCAATGAAAGTGCTTTTGAATCTTCTTGCCTATAACTATCTTTTAAAAGGAGAATGCCAATACACAAACCTCAAAGAGAAACTAAAGCCACAGATACTTGCCTCCGCTCAAAACAATCCGTGATGTCCCTCGCCAGTAGGGATGAGCTTCGAGTTCGAGTCGAACACATGTTCGACTCTAACATTGCCTGTTCGCCTGTTCAGCGAACAGTGAACACTTTGGGGTGTTTGCGGCAAATTCGAAGCCACCGCACACCCTGTACAAGTCTATGGGAGAAATCTAAATTGCTAATTTTAAGGCTAATATGCAAGTTACTGTCCTAAAAAGTGTTTAGGGACAATCAATGCAAAAAAAAGTTTTAAAAACGGCTGTTTTTTTCGGAAGCAGTGATTTTAATAATGATTAAAGTGAAACAATAAAAGTGTAATATTCCTTTAAATTTCGTACCTGGGGGGTATCTATCGTATGCCTATGCCTAGTATGTCTATAGTATGCCTGTGAAGGGGTGCATGTTTCCCGTGCTTAGAAGTGTCCCTGCACAAAGTGTCATTTCTGCAGAAAAAAAAGTCATTTAAAATCACTATATATTCAAAAACGCGGCTATAATGAATTGTCAGCTCTCTTAACACAGAGAACACTCATTGAAAGTAAAAAAAAAAGCTTGGGGTTCTCCCAAATTCAATTACCAGGCCCTTCAGGTCTGGTATGGATATTAAGGGGAACCCCACGTCAAATAAAAAAAAATTGACATGGGGGTCCCCCTAAAAATCCATACCAGACTCTTTATCCGGTCACGCAACCTGGCAGGCCACAGGAAAAGAGAAGGGGACGAGAGAGTGTCCCCCTTCCTGAACCGTACCAGGCCACATGCCCTCAACATTGGGAGGATGCTTTGGGGGTGACCCTCAAAGCACCATGTCCCCATGTTGATGGGGACAAGGACCTCATCCCCACAACCCTGGCCGGTGGTTGTGGGGGTCTGCAGGTGGGGCGCTTATCAGAATCTGGAAGCCCCCTTTAACAAGGGGACCCCCAGATCCCGGCCCCCCCTGTTTGAAATGGTAAGGGGGTACAAAAGTATCCCTACCATTTCACAAAGAAAGTCTAAAAAATAGTTAAATAAGACAAACACACTTTTGAAAAATTCCATTATTAAAAAGAAAAAAAAAGAAAAAAAAAAGATTCCAGCGGTGGTAATCCACTCTTGCTATCCAGGAGGGCGGGGCCACCCATCACCTGACTCCGCCCCCTCTGACGCTAGTGAGGGAAGCCGGGCTTCCCCAATGACGTATGGGTGACCCCGCCCCCTCTGATGTAACGGAAACCTGCGTTTGCCTTGCAGGCAAATAATGCATACAAAATTGTCACACAAGCTATTTTGTAATTTAATTAAATCCATTCTTTGGACATGCCCGCTACATTGAACAACTGAAGAGGATACACAAGCTACTGTAGCCATTTTTAATCAGTGGGCTTATCAAATAACTGTAAAATGTATCTAGATGGCTAGGAAGCTAATTTTGGGTACTGATTTTTTTGGTATCTATTTACTCAAAACAACTCCATCCTTTATTTTGTACAAAAACAATCAGGAATTGCATTGTGTTTATGTGCATTAAAATTCTATAATCATTTTATGTTACAGAATTTCTGTTTTTAGAAAATGTATAATATTCTGAGGGTTTTAAATCATTTTCTTTCCAAAAGAGTACAAGAATAAAACAAGTTACAGCAGGGAAGTGTTATTAAAAATTACCATTCCATTTCAATCTGAAGCCTCTGTCTTTTCAAAAACTGTCAAAAAATGCAGTGCAATATGGCAACCTGGAGGAATTCTGCATACCAACAGAACCACCAGAATTGTAATTTTATGCTGGTGTGACCAGCTCACCATTTTCTTCGACATCTGCACTAAAAATTGCAAGTAAAATTTAGACATCTCCAACAGAAATGCCACTTTTGATGACATACTCCCTCAGGTTCCGTTCACATTGCTGCGCTTTGGCTTTGAAACAACTTCAGGGAATGCCTGTGCAATCTTCCTGTAATGCCAGATCCAATTCACATCAAATAAGGTGAGGATCCGACTTAAAAGCAACTTCCATTAAAGTCTATGGGCACAAGTTGGAAAGAAGTCACCCTGAGGTAGTACAGGAACCTTTTCTAAAGTCGGAACGACTTCAGTAGTGCTAGTTAAGACAGCTCTCATTTCACATGTCATGCGACTTGGGGTCTCACAAGTCATATTCAAAGTCATGGCAGTATGAATCGAACCTAAGGGTTCATTAAAGGGAAGCAGACCCAGCAGCTTTCCTTTTTCAGGGGGTGTAAGTAGTGCTGCTCCGCCAGCCGCTCGGGGGGTGGTTATTTGCTGCCCCCCAAAAGTAGAAGAACTCACCAGCTGCCACTGCCTTTTGCCCATTTGGGATACTGGATCAATGCCCTCAATCCTATGATTCCCTGTCCAATGAGCAGGCATGTGGTACAGAAAGTGAAAAAAGCTGAAATAGAAAATAGTCATATGATTAAGATTACAAAGTATTTTTTTGATTTACATAGTTCACTGATGTGTATTCAAATCATGCACCTAATTCTTTATTTTCCTGTGGTTAAGCTTTAAAGCATTATTAGCCAGGGTGGACATCTCCACCATTTCAGTATGTTTCAGCATCTCTGTGATAAGGCTGGTTTTAGTGAAGTATACCAGTTAAGATACCATATATGTATATCCTGTAGAATAGGTGTGACCAGACACATGAGTTGCAAAGAGGAGACCAACCTCAAAAAAACAATTATTTTTATTGCATACACAACATAGAAATAAAACAACACAAACACAGCAACCTATACAACACCAGTAAACACACATGCAGTGTGTGCTGACCCCCTGACTTACCTAATTAACTATATACAAACAGGAGACGAAAGAAAACAAGTGGGGTCAGGCGGGGGTGAGGGGAAGGGGGTACAAGGAACAATGTGTAAAACAGGTCAGGAACATGGTCTGAACGGGGTCACGTTCACAAGGAGCAGATACAGGAAGTATGATAGAATCAAGAATTTCACATGAAGGAGGTATAAGCAGCATGATCAAGATCCCGGAACACCAAACAGAGAGCACAGGTGCTGAGTGCTAACTAAGGAGGATTTCAATACCCTCCCAACATCAGCATCAGTTGAAAACACATTTCTGGGACCTGTGGACTTTTAGGAGACATCCACTGATGGACACTGGATTTTCACTCTACAGGTCTATGGACCACAGTGCCTCAGCAGGAGATCCAGCTCCTAACATATACTAACTGCAGAGCACAGTGTTTATCAACCAGGGGACTGAAAACCCCTTGGGTTCCTCCAGACATTGCTAAGGGTTCTTGAAGCAATGAGCAACCTTTGCCTCTCAGATAAGTAACCACTTAGATCAACATCTTTTTAGCTATTGGTAAGAGGAGATTCCTCCCAAGTGACCATTAATGTAAGGAGCATTTTGTCACTGGCTATAACACTGAACTGTAGATATAGTAATCATTAGCATGGGTTCTCTGAGCCCAGAAAGTTAATTCAAAAGTTTCTCCAAGTTAAAAATATTGAGAAAGGCTGGCATAGTTTAAACTCTGGGCAAAGTAAATCTTTATGTCAAATTTTCTACTGTATGTATTAAAATAATAACAATAATGATATTACAAAACAATGGAATAGCTTTGACCAACCCAGCCACAAAATTGAGAGTTTGATGTGAATCTAGCCTTTTCTCTCAAAACAGATGCATGGGAATACTTCGTGCTTGTTACTTGCATTTAATGTGACACTTATTTTCCTTTTCATAGTCCCAGAGCAAGACCCAACTTTTTCCACTCCATAAAGCCTCAAGGATTCTGTCCAGAAGAAAAATGATAACTCACTAAGCCTTCTCATGGTCCCTTACTGCTTTCAATGGGTTAGAGAAGTGATTCTCAACCAGGGTTCCGTGGAACCCTAGGGTTACTCCAGAATACTTCAGCATTGGGAAATTCAAATTTCTGCCTCTCAGATAAGTTCCCACTCACACCATTGATCTTTTTAGCTTTTTTTAACAATGACCACAAGTGTAAGGACCATTCTTCCCACTGACCATCACACTAATGTATCATGAGTTGTAGATTTCTCATTTTTAGCAGGGGTTCCCTGAGACCGGAGAACTATTTCAAGGGTTCCTAGGCATTGAAAAGGTTAAGAAAGGCTGGGTTCGAGAGTGCTACATAAGTATAAAAATTAACTAAAAAAAAACTAAAAAGCAAAAGGTATAGTGGAGGTGGGCAGGGCTGTAGACAGACAAGGGGGAAAGCTGGAAACCAGAGTTCAGACTTTAGGTCTTGTGTACTGTAAAGTGGAATGAGAGAGGGCAGTAGTTTCTGTAGGGTAAGGACTTTGTAGTTGGCCATAAACTGGTAGAATTTCAGGTAAAATGTTTATTTTTAAGAACGTTCCTTCTATTTTCTAATGGTTGGTAGGGTCAAATTAATTTTGAGAAAGCATGTTTTCCACGTGAAACACGTCAAAATCTTCTCTTCCCTGTCTGCATGTCTGTGTATTGTGTTCCTCCTATGGGTTTTAAATAAAAGGCATTTTCTGGATCTTACATTGAGTATGCAGCCATCCGAAGTACTTCTGGATTATCACAGCTGTGACTGGGTGGGTACAAGGTTCAAATTTATGTTTTGATGAGAAAATTTGAAGGTAAAGCATGGACATTTTAGGGTTCCAACACTGTTGGTTTCTTTTTTGTTTAGTCTATTCATTCCAACGTGAAATGTTAAAAGCAAGCAAAGATTTGAAGTGTGATCAAAAGACATTTGTCAAGTCATTGAATTGGCTGAGAAAATTTGTTTGAAAATCTACTAGTGTATGGCCAACTTTACAGTCCAAGGCATGGGAGTCAGTTTGTAAGTTGTAATTGCTGCCTGGGTTTGTTCCCCTTATTCCTTGTTCTGCTTGCACAAGAGCAAAATATGAAGGGAAATCTCCCCAGTGAAGCTACAGACATCATTAATGGTCAGAAGTTCTGGGGAAGCCCACTTGATCCAAAACTAGAAAAAAAAATGTTTTGGCTGAAGTTTATAATTGTACATTTCATTATATGCATGTTACAAGCAGAGAAGCATCAGTAAATTTAAAACACAAATTTACATCAAAACAGGGTGATTACATCAATTTGTTTCATATCACATTCAGTTTCATAGTTTACAATGCAAATGCACTTTTATTCTAGGCACCTACAGTTGCTATCAAAGCTTTTGATGCTAGCACATAATTGTGTCACTGTGCTATGATTTCTGCCTTCTTTAAATTGAATACTGGACTAAACAAAGGCTTTGCTTGCCAATCTGATTCTAAACGAAATTAGGAAAATCTATTTCATTTTATATTTTAATTAATGTGCTTCATTGAAGAAGAGCTGGTTCACAGGTCAACTACTGTCACTTTAAAACAATGTCAAAGGGCTTGGAGAAATTTTATTTTTTATGCCAGTGCCACTACTTCACCTCTTGCAGACACAGATTATAAACTGTGGTGAGTGCAGGCCAATAAACGTGTTTAGCTGATCATTCATGATGGCTACAAGCTTGGCATCCTAGCTTCTGGAATCCCAGAAAAGAATTAGCATATAGTATGCTTCAGTTAGAAACTGAATTTATGCAAGCCCCTGCATGTGTATGCAGCTGCATATACATACCTAGCAAATGTGGTTGCAAATATTGATCACCATTAAATTACATAGCACGTGTACCAGCATCTGCACATCAGTGTATAAGGATCACTAGTCTGCTAGTGCTTTTTGCATTGATTTACAGGTATCTGCTCTTGGATTGGACTGGCTTCTCTATGGAATTTGCTTAACTTGATCATGTAATTTTTTATTAGGATATCTATGATCACTATCAACAGTAGATATTTTGTTGCAGGTTTGCTTTAACCATTTAAAGCAGAGTTCCACCCACTTTTGAGAGGTGGTTTTAAATGAAAGACCACCTCTTCACCCCTCATTTTTGTATATTAAAAAAAATGTATTCTTTTGAGTGGCGAGCCCCCCCTCTGTCTTCTGGGATCTGTGTGTGTTCCAGAAGACAGCTGGCCATTCAGAAAGCGCCACGTGACTCGTGTATGTGCAGTAGGTAAAAGGGCACTGAAGCCGCAAGGCTCCACTGCTGGTTTCCCTTAGTTAGAATGGCAGCGCTTGCACTCAATCTGATGGTTGGATCAGCCTGGGGGGGGGGGGGGGGGTGGCGACATCACGGGCTCACTAGACAGGTAAGTGTCCTTATTAAAAGTCAGCAGCTACAGTGTTTACACCGTTTTACCCTCCAGAAGATTTTACACCCATGATCATGATTTGTTTTCAGCAAAGAGTGGGCTGAAGTCTGCTCTCTGCTGACATCACAGAAGTAAGCCCAGGCACCACGCCATCATGACAATGGGAGTCTGGATCTGCCATATGCCTGGACTGACACCCTGCTCAGCCTTTCAGCAAGCCGCTAAGAGGCTGAGTCAGTCGCCTCCACCCCTCCACAGCCCAGCTCTCCAGTGAGCAAGGAGGGGGCAGAGCAGAGAGCTGTGACTGACAGTCACCAGCTGTTTGCTCAGGGAGCTTTCAAAAGCAAGTGATCGGCGGTGCTCAATCGCTCGGTTTTCAGTGCAGAGGCGCCAGGGGACAGATGCAACATCGGACCCATGCTGCACCCACCTAGGTAAGTATTAATATAACAAAAGGCCAAACCTATACTTCTTTTTTAACTTCCACTGACAATAATACTGTGAACAGTGCTAATAATATAACTGTCACTGTACTAATGATACTTGCTGGGAAGGGGTTAACATTTAGGGGCAATCAAACTTACTGTGTAATGTTTCCTCTAAGCGATATGCCCATTTTTATTCCATATAGTATGCTTTGCAGGGAGAACAAAATAGCACATCACCGCTGACAGAAGAGAGCTCCAAGTTGTCATTCGCTCAGCTGATCAGCAGATGCCGCCCATAAATCAGATTGTGTTAAAGCAAATGCAAGCATAACCAGGATGGAGCGTTTGCATACCCTCTACCCGGAAGAAATTTATCACGTAAATGTACATGATCCAGCACAGGGGAGCCGCTCTGCCATAATATATCTGTGGTAGGCAGTCCCCAAGCGCTGAAAATATCTTTAACTGCTATTTTCAAAATTATGCAATGTATTTAATTATTCCCCAAAATATTTTCTGATAGTGCCAGAGAGCACAATTTGTTTTTTATTTCCTTTGGATCAAAGGCTACACTCCAACCTAGCCATCCCTTCCAATGTGCTCCAAGAGAAGTCTACAAGTATATGGAAACATCAATATACTCTGAAAAACTGGACTAATTACTAAGCAGAGGCAGCAGCTACCCAGTCAGCTGATAACATCAGAAGAAGTTTTGACAGTAAAGAAAGGGATCTTACTAAAACTAATATAGCATTTTGTTGGAATGACCTATTTAATTTTGTTTTACTAAAAGTAAGATGTGGGACTTAAATTGATTGTAATGTTGTTTTTTTAATTCACATTAAAATATGTTGTACTTACCTATTTAATACTGCACAGAGCAGTCCTTTACTTTCACTTCTGGAGTCCCCTGCTGGTGCTGTACGCTTCTCATTTCCTGCAGGCGCCTCCTCAGCAAATCAGGCTGTGTGCATCTATAGGCACACAAAGTGCCAGTAAACTAAACCCCTTCTCATTCCTCATAGGAGTTTGACTGAGAGCAGCATGAACCTGTGGCTCCTGTGAGACCATGAAGAGAGGAAAGCGGGGCTACACCTGGGACAGCTATGGCTCTTTATCCCTTTCCCTTGTGAGTTATACCACTTGTATCAAGTATACCAGTCTCTTTACCTGTATGCAACCATTTAGCATAATAGCGCTGATGACAGCTTCACACATCTTAAGTAAACTGGTTGTTTAGCCACTCTAACCTGTATACACCATTGGCACTGCCTCCTATTGTAGTATCCCCCTCTATGTGTGATTTATAAAAATAAATGTTGCAAATACCTAATTTCACTGCAGAGATTGTGATCAAGTGACTAGCCAGCTTTCTCCTTTCCTCCCCTGAGAGATGCAATGGGTGGGGCTGAGATTCCTCTTCTGATATCAGTCTGGAGGGGAGGAGGAGAGGAAGAGAGCATTGGCTGGCCATGTAATTACGATCTCAGCTCTTACATTAGGTATTTACAGCATTTATATTTATAAATCATTCACAGAGGGGGATACTGCAATAGGAGGCAGTGCTGATGGTGTATACATAGGTTAGTGTTATGAGAGCAGCAGGAGGGGGGAGGGGTGGCTCCCACACAGACAGAGAGGGGAGGGGGAGGGGGAGGGCACAGGAGCAGAGAGAAGAGCAAATATCAGGCTGCTGATGACAGAGGCATGTAAACTGACCAAGGTGTCTGGCCTCAGCAGGCATGATACACTGTGGTCAGTTTACAGAGGGGTGGGGGGAAACTGGCAGGATCAGCCAGTTTTTTTAAGTGTTACAGTGGGCCAAATGACACAGGACAAGCACTGTGTCATATTACAGGCTTCAAAGGGTCAATTTTTTTTTGGGGGGGGGGGGGGGGGTTAACAAATGCTTTATCATGTTTTATCTACTACAGCATTGTGGAAGTAGTGTGTTCTGATTGGCAGGGTGATCTGTTCACCCCCACAGGGCAGAGCACACCACATATAAGCAAGCAAGCTGGACTTGAAGAGGAACTCCTCACAACGCGTTAGACTATGCCTCTACAGGATAGTCCCATGTAATGTGGACAGCTGTATGGACCCATGTGGAGGAATTTTATGATATGCTTTTATTCAAGCCTATTTTTGTGAGTATATTACCTACCTTTGTACATTAATAAAGACTTTGTTTGGGGATAATGCGCTAGTCCTACGTGCCTTCTGTCTCTTTCATGCACCAGTGCTTCAGATTCCCCAGTCTGTGAAGGGCAGCAGAAAGTGCATCATCCAATTTAAGACCAGCATAAAGAGTTCATGGTTGTATAGAGGCTCTCTGCACAGTGCAGAAGATTGAACTGTGTGTCTTCAGGATCTATACTGGAACTCAGGTAAGCATTTGGAGATTTGAGGGAGCAGTTAGTTGTGTTTTTTTTACCTTAATGCAGGGAATATATTAAGGTAAAAATCAGTTAGACTTTAGACTTTATAATCACTTTAAGATCTTTGGTTCTAACTTCCAGGCTTGTTCCTGATCATAATTCAATCTTTTAAGCTGGTGATGCACTACTCTTTTTTTAACTCAGTTAGAGCAGATCCATTAAAAAGCTGATGTGAGTTCCAGTGGAGTAAACCTGGGGATTGCATCTAAAACGTCCAGTAATGACATTCACATATACAGTGGTTCTGTGGAATACCTGGTGCTTCTACTGCTTGCGGGGGCCCAAATCTACAAATGGTAACTCTCAAAGCATGCCTTCCTATCACTTGGTCAGACTTCACAGATCAGCTGCTGAACCGCATATCAATTACTGGACTGACCTCCTTCTGGGACACACCACTAGCCAACTGTTACTAGGTAACTGGTAACTGTTCTTGACAGCTACAGTGGTATTGATTGGTTTATGTATGTAGCTGGAGTGGCTGAAATAGACTGCAAAGTGGTCTTGTGCAGAAAGAAAAATTAGATCTCCCTTTAATGTCCATTATTCCTGCAACCTGTTTGGTCAGGATGGCACAAGGTCAACGTACATCTGGGTGGAATACTCAGTGTGGAACTACAAAAAAATATATATTACCCTCTAATGTTTTCATGTATAATTGTCATAGAACATTGAAGCGCAGTGTCTTTTTTTTTTGTTATACTGACCAAGTCAATATTAACACGCTCAATAATGTCAGAAGCCTAATGGACTTCAAATATCAATTCATAAGAGGATTTGTAGCAGTATTTGAAAAGGCTGTTCACTCATGATCCCTATGCAACATGACAGAGCTGGAGATGTTCTGCAAAGGAATAGGGCAAAATTTCAGCATTCAGATGTGAAAGGTGATGGAGTATTTTCCATACTGATTCAAGGCTGTAAATGCTGCCAAAGACGCATCTACTAAATACTGACTTGAATACGGGTGTATATTTATGTAGTTAGTTATTTTGTATAGTTACCATTGTAATTGATTTAATTTACTTAGCAAAAGTCTATTTGAACACCATCTGCATTACCTTCAATTTCCCCTAAAAGATTGTCCTATGTAAGGTCTTATTACAGAAAAGCATTCATGATCAAAAATTGTGATAGCTAGTTTCACAGTTTTAACTCTAGGGATGAGCTTGGTGTTCGTGCCGAACGCATGTTCGACTCAAACACTGGCTGTTCGCCTGTTCGGCAAATCCAGAATTTTGTGGGCCGTTTGCACCACATTCATGTGGCGCTCACAGCCCACAATGCACTGCGCCATCGCAGTGCATTGCTGGATTATGATTGGCCAAGCATGCACTGTGACCCCGCATGCTTGGCCAATCACAGTGCTGGCAGCGAGGAGAGCCATAATTTGCCACAGGCAGGATGCCTGTGGCCAATTATAGCTCAGTGGGGTTTAGTACATGCCCCACACTATATAAGGCTGACAGCGAGGCGGCCTTGTGTAGTGTGTTTTGGCGGTCGGGGAAAGAGCATGATAGACAGGGACAGTGTCTTTGTTGCTTGGGAACCTAGCGCTTGTTCAGTGGGTGTTTTGTGCCTCCTGCACAGTATACACCTGAAGCTACTTTTTATTACTGGTGTTCTGTTTCTGTAAAACAGGCATCTGCAGCAGTTAGAGTGGGTGCTGTGTGCCTCCTGCACAGTATACACCTGAAGATACCCTGTATTGCTGGTGTTCTGTTTCTGTAATACAGGCATCTGCAGAAGTTAATGAGGGTGTTGTGTGCCTCCTGCACAGTATACACCTAAAGCTAACCCCTTATTGCTGGTGTTGTTCTGTTTCTGTAATACAGCCATCTGCAGCAGTTGCAGTGGATGTTGTGTGCCTCCTGCACATTATACACTTGAAGATACCCCTTATTACTGGTGTTGTTCTGTTTCTGTAATACAGGCATCTGCAGCAGTTAAAGTGGGTGTTGTGTGCCTCCTGCAGAGTATACACTTGAAGCTACCCTTTATTACTGGTGTTCTGTTTCTGTAGTACAGGCATCTGCAGCAGTTAGAGTGGGTGTTGTGTGCCTCCTGCATAGTATACACCTGGAAATACCCCTTATTGCTGGTGTTCTGTTTCTGTAATACAGGCATCTGCAACAGTTAAAGTGGGTGTTGTGTGCCTCCTGCACAGTATACACCTGAAGCCACCCCTTAGTGCTGCTGTTGTTCTGTTTCTGTAGTACAGGCATCTGCAGCAGTTGCAGTGGGTGTTGTGTGCCTCCTGCACAGTATACAACTGAAGCTACCCCATATTGTTGGTGTTGTTCTTTTTCTGTAATAGAGACATCTGCAGCAGTTAAAGTGGGTGTTGTGCGCCTCCTGCACATTATACACCTGAAGATACCCCTTATCGCTGGTGCTATTCTTTTTCTGTAGTACAGGCATCTGCAGCAGCTAAAGTGGGTGTTGTGTGCCTCCTGCACAGTATACACCTGAAGATACCTTTTCTTACTGGTGTTCTGTTTCTGTAATACAGGCATCTGTAGAAGTTAGAGTAGGTGTTGTGGGCCTCCTGCACAGTATACACCTGAAGATAATCCCTTATTGCTGGTGTTGTTCTGTTTCTGTAATACATGCATCTGCAGAAGCTCAAGTGGGTGTTCTGTGCCTCCTGCACAGTATACACCTGAAGATACCCTTATTGCTGGTGTTGTTCTTTTTCTGCAGTACAGGCATCTGCAGCAGTTAAAGTGGGTGTTGTGGGCCTCCTGCACAGTATACACCTGAAGATACCCCTTATTGCTGGTGCTGTTCTGTTTCTGTAATACATGCATCTGCAGCAGCTCAAGTGGATGTTGTGTGCCTCCTGCACAGTATACACCTGAAGATACCCCTTATTGCTGGTGTTGTTCTTTTTCTGTAATACAGGCATCTGCAACAGCTAAAGTGAGTGTTGTGTGCCTCCTGCACAGTATACACCTGAAGATACCCATTATTGCTGGTGTTGTTCTTTTTCTGTAATAGAGGCATCTGCAGCAACTAAATTGGGTGTTGTGTGCCTCCTGCACAGTATACACCTGAAGATACCTTTTCTTACTGGTGTTCTGTTTCTGTAATACAGGCATATGCAGAAGTTAGAGGGGGTGTTGTGTGCCTCCTGCACAGTATACACCTGAAGATACCCCTTATTGCTGGTGTTGTTCTGTTTCTGTAATACATGCATCTGCAGCAGCTCAAGTGGGTGTTGTGTGCCTCCTGCACAGTGGACAACTGAAGATACCCCTTATTGCTGGTGTTGTTTCTTTTCTGTAATACAGGCATCTGCAGCAGCTAAAGTGGGTGTTGTGTGCCTCCTGCACAGTATACACCTGAAGACACCCCTTATTGCTGGTGTTGTTCTGTTTCTGTAATAGAGGAATCTGCAGCAGTTAAAGTGGGTGTTGTGTGCCTCCTGCATAGTATACAACTGAAGCTACCCCTTATTGCTGGTGTTGTTCTGTTTCTGTAATACAGGCATCTGCAGCAGTTGCAGTGGATGTTGTGTGCCTACTGCACATTATACACCTGAAGATACCCATTATTGCTGGTGTTGATCTGTTTCTGTAATACAGGCATCTGCAGCAGTTTAAGTGGGTGTTGTGTGCCTCCTGCACAGTATACACCTTAAGCTACCCTTTATTACTGGTGTTCTGTTTCTGTAATACAGGCATCTTCAGAAGTTAGAGTGGGTGTTGTATGCCTCCTGCACAGTATACACCTGAAGCTACTCTTTATTACTGGTGTTCTGTTTCTGTAATACAGGCATCTGCAGCAGTTAGAGTGGGTGTTGTGTGCCTCCTGCATAGTATACACCTGAAGATACTCCTTATTGCTGGTGTTGTTCTGTTTCTGTAATACAGGCATCTGCAGCAGTTAAAGTGGGTGTTGTGTGCCTCCTGCACAGTATAGACCTGAAACCACCCCTTATTGCTGGTGCTGTTCTGTTTCTGTATTACAGGATTCTGCAGAAGTTAGAGTGGGTGTTCTGTGCCTCCTGCACAGTATACACCTGAAGATACCCCTTATTGCTGGTGTTGTTCTGTTTCTGTAATACATGCATCTGCAGCAGCTCAAGTGGGTGTTGTGTGCCTCCTGCACAGTATACACCTGAAGATACCCCTTATTGCTGGTGTTTTTCTTTTTCTGTAATACAGGCATCTGCAGCAGCTAAAGTGGGTGTTGTGTGCCTCCTGCACAGTATGCACCTGAAGATACCCCTTATTGCTGGTGTTGTTCTGTTTCTGTAATAGAGGAATCTGCAGCAGTTAAAGTGGGTGTTCTGTGCCTCCTGCACAGTATACACCCGAAGCTACCCCTTATTGCTGGTGTTGTTCTGTTTCTGTAATAAAGGCATCTGCAGCAGTTGCAGTGGATGTTGTGTGCCTCCTGCACATTATACACCTGAAGATACCCATTATTGCTGGTGTTGTTCTTTTTCTGTAATACAGGCATCTGCAGCAGTTGCAGTGGATGTTGTGTGCCTCCCGCACAGTATACAACTGAAGCTACCCTTTTTTACTGGTGTTCTGTTTCTGTACTACAGGCATCTTCAGAAGTTAGAGTTGTTGTTGTATGCCTCCTGCACAGTATACACCTGAAGCTACTCTTTATAACTGTTGTTCTGTTTCTGTAATACAGGCATCTGCAGCAGTTAGAGTGGGTGTTTTGTGCCTCCTGCATAGTATACACCTCAAAATACCCCTTATTGCTGGTGTTCTGTCTCTGTAATACAGGCATCTACAGTAGTTAAAGTGGGTGTTGTGTGCCTCCTGCACAGTATAGACCTGAAACCACCCCTTATTGCTGGTGCTGTTCTGTTTTTGTAGTACAGGCACCTGCAGCAGTTGCAGTGGGTGTTGTGTGCCTCCTGCACAGTATACAACTGAAGCTACCCCTTATTGCTGGTGTTGTTCTTTTTCTGTAATAGAGACATCTGCAGCAACTAAAATAGGTGCTGTGTGCCTCCTGCATATTATACCCCTGAAGATACCCCTTATTGCTGGTTTTGTTCTTTTTCTGTAATACAGGCATCTGCAGCAGCTAAAATGGGTGTTGTGTGCCTCCTGCACAGTATACACCTGAAGATACCATTTCTTACACTGTTCTGTTTCTGTAATACAGGCATCTGCAGAAGTTAGAGTGGGTGTTGTGTGCCTCCTGCACAGTATACACCTAAAGATACCCCTTATTGCTGGTGTTGTTCTGTTTCTGTAATACAGGCATCTGCAGCAGTTGCAGTGGGTGTTGTGTGCTTCCTGCACAGTATACAAATGAAGTTACCCCTTATTCCTGGTGTTGTTCTTTTTCTGTAATACAGGCATCTGCAGCAGCTAAAGTGGGTGTTGTGTGCCTCCTGCACAGTATACACCTGAAGATACCCCTTATAGCTGGTGTTGTTCTGTTTCTGTAATAGAGGAATCTGCAGCAGTTAAAGTGGGTGTTGTGTGCCTCCTGCACAGTATACACCTGAAGCTACCTATTATTGCTGGTGTTGTTCTGTTTCTGTAATAAAGGCATCTGCAGCAGTTGCAGTGGATGTTGTGTGCCTCCTGCACATTATACGCCTGAAGATACCCATTATTGCTGGTGTTGTTCTGTTTCTGTAATACAAGCATCTGTAGCAGTTCAAGTGGGTGGTGTATGCCTCCTGCACAGTATACACCTGAAGCTACTCTTTATTACTGGTGTTCTGTTTCTGTAATACAGGCATCTGCAGCAGTTAGAGTGAGTGTTTTGTGCCTCCTGCATAGTATACACCTGAAAATACCCCTTATTACTGGTGTTCTGTTTCTGTAATACAGGCATCTACAGCAGTTAAAGTGGGTGTTGTGTGCCTCCTGCACAGTATACACCTGAAAAGATCCTTTATTGCTGGTGCTGTTTTGTTTTTGTAGTACATGCATCTGCAGCAGTTGCAGTGGGTGTTGTGTGCCTCCTGCACAGTATACAACTGAAGCTACCCCTTATTGCTGATGTTGTTCTTTTTCTGTAATAGAGACATCTGCAGCAGTTAAAATGGGTGCTGTGTGCCTCCTGCACATTATACACCTGAAGATACCCCTTATTGCTGGTTTTGTTCTGTTTCTGTAATACAGGCATCTGCAGCAGTTGCAGTTGATGTTGTGTGCCTCCTGCACACTATACGCCTGAAGATATCCATTATTGCTGGTGTTGTTCTGTTTCTGTAATACAGGCATCTGCAGCAGTTAGAGTGAGTGTTTTGTGCTTCCTGCATGGTATACACCTGAAAATACCCCTTATTGCTGGTTTTGTTCTGTTTCTGTAATACAGGCATCTGCAGCAGTTGCAGTGGATGTTGTGTGCCTCCTGCACATTATACGCCTGAAGATACCCATTATTGCTGGTGTTGTTCTGTTTCTGTAATACAGGCATCTGTAGCAGATCAAGTGGGTGTTGTGTGCCTCCTGCACAGTATACACCTGAAAAGATCCTTATTGCTGGTGCTGTTTTGTTTTTGTAGTACATGCATCTGCAGCAGTTGCAGTGGGTGTTGTGTGCCTCCTGCACAGTATACAACTGAAGCTACCCCTTATTGCTGATGTTGTTCTTTTTCTGTAATAGAGACATCTGCAGCAGTTAAAATGGGTGCTGTGTGCCTCCTGCACATTATACACCTGAAGATACCCCTTATTGCTGGTTTTGTTCTGTTTCTGTAATAAAGGCATCTGCAGCAGTTGCAGTTGATGTTGTGTGCCTCCTGCACATTATACGCCTGAAGATATCCATTATTGCTGGTGTTGTTCTGTTTCTGTAATACAGGCATCTGCAGCAGTTAGAGTGAGTGTTTTGTGCTTCCTGCATGGTATACACCTGAAAATACCCCTTATTGCTGGTTTTGTTCTGTTTCTGTAATACAGGCATCTGTAGCAGATCAAGTGGGTGTTGTGTGCCTCCTGCACAGTATACACCTGAAGCTACCCTTTTTTACTGGTGTTCTGTTTCTGTAATACAGGCATCTTCAGAAGTTTGAGTTGGTGTTGTATGCCTCCTGCACAGTATACACCTGAAGCTACTCTTTATTACTGGTGTTCTGTTTCTGTAATACAGGCATCTGCAGCAGTTAGAGTGAGTGTTTTGTGCCTCCTGCATGGTATACACCTGAAAATACCCCTTATTACTGGTGTTCTGTTTCTGTAATACAGGCATCTACAGCAGTTAAAGTGGGTGTTGTGTGCCTCCTGCACAGTATACACCTGAAACCATCCCTTATTGCTGGTGCTGTTTTGTTTTTGTAGTACATGCATCTGCAGCAGTTGCAGTGGGTGTTGTGTGCCTCCTGCACAGTATACAACTGAAGCTACCCCTTATTGCTGGTGTTGTTCTTTTTCTGTTATGCCCCGTACACACGAGAGGGATTAAGTCTGACAGACCTCCAAAGGAGTTCCGCCGGAGTTCCGCCGGAGTTCCGACGGAGTTCTGGCGGACTTTTCGACCGAACGGACTTGACCACACACCATCACACCAAACTCCAACGGAGTCGAACGTGATGACGTACGACTGGATTCGACGTAGGAAGTTCATAGACAGTAGCCAATAGCTGCCCTAGCGTCGGTTTTAGTCCGTCGGAGTAGCACACACACGAGCGAATATTTCGAAGGGGACCGGGTCCGGCGGAGTTCCATCGGGAAAATTTGAAGCATGCTTCATTTCTAAAGTCCGTCAGACTTTTGCGAAGCTAAAGTCCGTTGCAGCCCACACACGATCGGATAGTCTGACGGACTCAGCCCGTCGGACTTTGGATGTCGAAAAGTCCGCTCGTGTGTACGGGGCATAATAGAGACATCTGCAGCAGTTAAAATGGGTGCTGTGTGCCTCCTGCACATTACACACCTGAAGATACCCCTTATTGCTGGTTTTGTTCTTTTTCTGTAATACAGGCATCTGCAGCAGTTGCAGTGGATGTTGTGTGCCTCCTGCACATTATACGCCTGAAGATACCCATTATTGCTGGTGTTGTTCTGTTTCTGTAATACAGGCATCTGTAGCAGATCAAGTGGGTGTTGTGTGCCTCCTGCACAGTATACACCTGAAGCTACCCTTTTTTACTGGTGTTCTGTTTCTGTAATACAGGCATCTTCAGAAGTTTGAGTTGGTGTTGTATGCCTCCTGCACAGTATACACCTGAAGCTACTCTTTATTACTGGTGTTCTGTTTCTGTAATACAGGCATCTGCAGCAGTTAGAGTGAGTGTTTTGTGCCTCCTGCATGGTATACACCTGAAAATACCCCTTATTACTGGTGTTCTGTTTCTGTAATACAGGCATCTACAGCAGTTAAAGTGGGTGTTGTGTGCCTCCTGCACAGTATACACCTGAAACCATCCCTTATTGCTGGTGCTGTTTTGTTTTTGTAGTACATGCATCAGCAGCAGTTGCAGTGGGTGTTGTGTGCCTCCTGCACAGTATACAACTGAAGCTACCCCTTATTGCTGGTGTTGTTCTTTTTTCTGTAATAGAGACATCTGCAGCAGTTAAAATGGGTGCTGTGTGCCTCCTGCACATTATACACCCGAAGATACCCCTTATTGCTGGTTTTGTTCTTTTTCTGTAATACAGGCATCTGCAGCAGCTAAAATGGGTGTTGTGTCTCCTGCACAGTATACACCTGAAGATACCCTTTCTTACTCTGTTCTGTTTCTGTAATACAAGCATCTGCAGAAGTTAGAGTGGGTGTTGTGTGCCTCCTGCACAGTATACACCTGAAGATACCCCTTATTGCTGGTGTTGTTCTGTTTCTGTAATACAGGCATCTGCAGCAGTTGCAGTGGGTGTTGTGTGCTTCCTGCAAAGTATACAACTGAAGCTACCCCTTATTGCTGGTGCTGTTCTTTTTCTGTAATAGAGGAATCTGCAGCAGTTAAAGTGGGTGTTGTGTGCCTCCTGCACAGTATACACCTGAAGATACCCCTTATTGCTGGTGTTGTTCGGTTTCTGTAATACAGGAATCTGCAGCAGTTAAAGTGGGTGTTGTGTGCCTCCTGCACAGTATACACCTGAAGATACCTCTTTTTGCTGGTGTTGTTATGTTTCTGTAATAGAGACATCCGCAGCAGTTAAAGTGAGTGTTGTGTGCCTCCTGCACATTATACGCCTGAAAATACCCCTTATTGCTGGTGTTGTTATTTTTCTGTAATATAGGCATCTGCAGCAGCTAAAGTGTGTGTTGTGTGCCTCCTGCACAGTATACACCCGAAGATACCCTTTCTTACTGGTGTTCTGTTTCTGTAATACAGGCATCTGCAGCAGTTCAAGTGGGTTTTGTGTGCCTCCTGCACAGTATACACCTGAAGATACCCCTTATTGCTGGTGTTGTTCTTTTTCTGTAATAGAGGCATCTGCAGCAGTTAACGTGGGTGTTGTGTGCCTCCTGCACAGTATATACCTGAAGCTACCCCTTATTGCTGGTGTTGTTCTGTTTCTGTAATATAGGCATCTGCAGTAGTTAAAGTGGGTGTTGTGTGCCTCCTGCACAGCATTCACTTGCAGCTACCCTTTATTTCTGGTATTGTTCTGTTTCTGTAATACAGGATTCTGCAGCAGTTAAAGTGGGCGTTGTGTGCGACCTGCACAGTATACACCTGAAGATACCCCTTATTGCTGGTGTTGTTCTGTTTCTGTAACATGGGCATCTTCAGCATTTACGATGGGTGTTGTGTGCCTCCTGCACAGTATACCCCTGAAGCTACCCCTTATTGTTGATGTTATTCTGTTTCTGTAATACAGGAATCTGCAGCATTTATAGTGGGTGTAGTGTGCCTCCTGCAAAGTATACACCTGAAGCTACCCCTTATTGCTGGTGATGTTCTGTTCAGGTAGGTAATGTAGTAATTGCAGTCGGTGTACTGTGTCATCTACTCAGTGTGCACGTAAAGCTACCCCAATTGTTGGTTTTCCCATCTTCTTGCAGGCCATTACTATGTCTGGAAGGCCAACAAGGAGAGGCAGACAGTCACAAGCCAATGAAAGAGGGCAAGCAGGCTCTGTGTCTAGGGACAACAGTGCTGGTCGTGGACACGGTGCATCACCATCAGCACGTGGCCATGGGACACGCTTGTCCTTATTTTCGGCAGCTGGAGGTGTTGAGCCGCATTATGCCGTAGACATGGTAGAATGGATGACCAAGCCCTCCACATCCTCCTCATCCTCTCTCACCCAGGCTCAGGGTACTAGCAAAGCAGCTGCCAATGCGTCCTCTTCCCTCGTCTTAATATCATCAGTCACTCCTTCCCTAAACCCACCATGTCTCCTGAGGAGTCCCCGGAACTCTTTGAGCACATGCTCCAGGAGGATGCCCTGCGTTTCAAAGGCTCTGATGATGATATCCAGCTAGAAGAAGGCAGTAGCGTGAGTGCAGAGAGAGGGGATGCTCAAGAAGAACAGCAATCTGGCAGTCATATTCCACCAGCTGCAGCATACTGCCAGGTTTGCTCCAGTGATGAAGAGGAAAGGGATGATGAGGTCACTGACTCCACGTGGGTGCCTGATAGGAGAGAGGAGGCCAACGATGGGACAAAGGAGTGGAGATGAGAGTTCTGAGAGCCCAGATTTGGATTTTACTGAGTATCCTCTTCTGCTTGCGGGAACCAGTGCTCCTTTTGTGGTTTATTACTTTAAAGAGACCTTATTCATCCGGATTTATGTGATGGTGCATATTTTCCCTAATATTTAGGACTAATAGCAGTGGCATATTCCGCCTTATAATCACTTATCACTTTATGATCTATATTTGTTATTTATATACACTTTTTGCGCAGGATCATTATGGACTTTACTAGTAATCCTATCTCTGGCCGGAAATTTGCAACTTGATTGCTGAAGAAACTACACACCTGCTATGTCATCCTTCCATTTGAGCTCCTACAGTTGGTTATTGGGCTGCCTATCAGGTCCATCAGATAGACAGCACAACACCAGTTAACAGAACATGAGCAACAATGGGTTTGATTTAAATATAAACAGTACAGGGCTTAACCTTTATATACAATGAGTGATACACTGATGACGTCATATGTGATAAAACGCGTAGGATGGAGCCACGTACACACACAGCCACAATTGCGCAAATCACCATTGGCCATTTTGGCTACAGGAGGAAGTATTACTTCCAGCATTTTCATGCCTGAATAGTTTTTGCCTTTGTGAGTGTTACTCATTATATTAAATCAGTTTAACCAATGATAATGCACAGCTGGACACCTGAGTCATAGTGGGTTTAGTGACAGCGCATACCAAGCCCCCTATAGAATTCGGTTACCTGGAGGAGAAGGAGGATAGGAGTGCTCTGCAATCTGGATGGCGGACCTATGTCCCTTGAATTTGTGTGTGATCTGACCACTTTTAATTTCTGGTAAGTTCTGGTAAACCCAATAGGAACTCTCTCTGGTGACACTCTGGTTTTCTTCCTATTTACAGCCACCTCTTAAACCCCTCTTGTTGTCAGACTTCTACTTAACAATTCAGATTCTGGATTTGGGACTTTATTTCTATATATATATATATATATATATATATATATATTTGTTTCTTTTGGAACATAAGTCACTATTATCACAGACTTTTTTGCACAAATTTTCCACTCATTGTGTAAAAAAGGTTTAGCACTGCACACTGTTTATATTTATGTTTGTAATGTCACAACAGCTTTATTGGTCTTATATACTCAAGCACAGATTTGCTTTATATATATATCAGTGGAGGCCCGTCCATAGGGGGCGTATGTGCACTGTATCCTGGCGCCAGGCGCAGTGCAATATAGGAAGCGACACGTCTATGCAATCACAAGATTGCAGACGAGGGGCTTCATTTGGCCAAAAAAAAGCTCTCTGTGGTGCAGCTGATCGCGCTACAGCTTTCGGCGCGATGGACTGGCTGAGCGAGTGCATAGACTTGCACTTTCAGTGAGCGGTGGTTGGTGCTTCCGAGGTCACTCAAGGAAGTGACGTTGGCACGGCACTGCTCTGTTCTGTCCCGCCTGAGAGGATCAGGTAACGCTGCCGCATGGCTGCTTACCACTTCTTCGTTATTTATTCAGTGCCGCCGCCGGTACCCCCTCCACATCCACAGGGTTACTATGGTGGTCGGCACTCGGCAGCATACCCCAACCCCCCACCACCCCCTTGCTAAACAAGATTTAAAAAAAGAGTGCTATTATCGGTGGTTGGCAGCATTAATAATAACCCTTTTTTCTTTTAAAACTTGTCTAAAGGGGGGTATGCTGCCGACCACCGATAATAACCCTTTTTTTAAATCTTGTTTTGTTTAGCGGGGGGGGGGGGTTAATGCTGCCAACCTTCGATAATAACTTGTTATCGGTGTTTGGCAGCATACACCCCCCCAAACAAGATTAAAAAAAAGGGTTATTATCGGTGGTCGGCAGCATACCCCCCAACAAGATTTACAGGTTGTAGATATGTGCGATTTTAAGAATGCAGATATGTGCGATTTACAGGTTGTAGATATGTGCGATTTACAGGTTGTAGATATGTGTGATTTACAGGTTGTAGATATGTGCGATTTACAGATTGTAGATATGTAGATATGTGCCATTTACAGGTTGTAGATATGTGCAATTTACAGGTTGCTGAATGCAGTTATGTGCAATTTACAGTTTGCAGATATGTGCAATTTACACTTTGCAGATTTGTGCAATTTACAGGTTGCAGAATGCAGATATGTATGATTTATAGGTTGCAGAATGCAGATATGTGTGATTTCCAGATTGCGGATATGTGCAATTTACAGGTTGTTGAATGCAGTTATGTGCGATTTACAGTTTGCAGAATGCAGTTATGTGCAATTTATAGGTTGCAGAATGCAGATATGTATGATTTATAGGTTGCAGAATGCAGATATGTGTGATTTCCAGGTTGCAGATATGTGCAATTTACAGGTTGCTGAATGCGGTTATGTGCAATTTACAGTTTGCAGAATGCAGTTATATGCGATTTACAGTTTGCAGATATGCGCAATTTACAAGTTGCAGAATGCAGATATGTATGATTTACAGGTTGCAGAATGCAGATATGTGCGAGTTACAGGTTGCTTTAGTAGAGCCCTGTGTATAATGTGCAGGCTGGTATATGATGTGGATTCTATAAGGGGTGTGGCTTATGAGAAGTGGGATGGGCCAAATCTGGAGGGGCGTGGTCTTGCGCCCCCCATCCTAAAACTTCACCAGCCACCACTGATATATATATATATATACAGAAATACTGTTACTGCCAGGTAAGAAATAAAAATAAAATAAAAAAATAGAAGTAATTTGTTTAAAAAAACTAAATACAGTGAAGCCTGGTGCCAAACATACTGATAAATAGATTTTGGGTTTCATAAACTTTAATGCTCATTTGAACACTTTGAAAAAGCAGCATGTTTAAAAGCCATTAGTTTATCTTCTAGATCCTACTGCTTGCATACTTGTAAATTCTATTATTTTACTATATTATGCATTAAAAACAGTCTGATAGAAAAAAAATAATAATACTATAAATAACTTTCATTAGCAAAAAGCTTGATGATGCCGCAAGCTGATGGTTCAGCTCTAAAATTTCAGCTGTGGGGATTTTGTAAGCTCTTCTACTGGTAGAAGTAATTGCTTCAACTGATCAACTGCCTGAGATTCCCCAGGCTCAGAGGAAAGAAACTGTTCATCGTGAGTGACTGGGGTAATCTTCCAGGGCTCATTTTGTTTCTTTGTGTACAGTAGATGAGACTGATGGCAATCAAGGACAGCAATTCTCCGGATAAGCCTGCCAATGAAAAGGTTTTTCCAAAGCTAAATTTGATAATATTGATGGGATATAGACTAGGATGAATGAAATTGATTATACCCATGGGGTGTTCTCAGCACCAACTGAGAATGAACACATTGAGCAAAATATCATTTTTCTGTTGACATTATTTATTTATTTTTGGGTGATTTTTTTATGCATTATGAAACTCTTTGTGTGATCATTTTGCACTGATGAATAATTACAGAGAACAAGTAGGAAAATCAAAGAACTTTAGGGCTCGTCTGGAAACATTGCGGCCGTACTAACATTGGAAGCTCACTGAGTTGACCCTGAGGAAACGGTCACACAGGGAGATCAGAAGAGCGTCCAGTACACAAGTTTTGTAAGCTCCATTTAACCTAGTCAATCAGCAATTTACCTCTGGGGAAATAAATGAAATCAAAGGAATAACATGGCCTCACTATTACATGGTTACTATAGAACTTAGTTTACTTTCAAGTACAGTATATCTAAAGCCTGTTAGTCTTTGTTCTCATTGGGGGGGATTTCCATTTACTTCTTGTCCTGGAAACAGAATAGGAAGTGATGGAAAATGTCTCAAAAGAAAAGGGAAGATACCCTTTTGGGAACTTGTTATCAAAATGTATTTTATTTATGTATGTCTTATTAGTATTTACATAGTGCCAACAATTTATGCAGCCCTACATATACAGTATATTGTACAGTCAATCACATCAGTCCCTGCCCTCAAGTAGTTTACAGTGTAAGGTCCGGAATTTGCATTGATACAAAACAGTATAGAAACATGGGACTTTATAGGCATGCCAAATTAAATAAAATATATTTATTTAGTATATTAGTGTTAAACAACCTTCTGGTGGTATTTAATCACCATTGTTTATTTTTTTATTTTTTGCTAAACAAGCGACAAAGCAACAATCAACACATTTTGAAAAAAAAAAGTTTTTCTTAGCTTCTGTTATACAACTTTGTAAATAACAAATTTTTCCCCTTCACTTATGTGCGCTGATGAGGCTGCACTGATAGGCACTGATAGGTTGCTCTGATGGGCACTGATGAGGCTGCACTGATGGGCACCATTGAAGTGGCTAATATGCAGAATTGATGGGCACTTATAGGCTGCACTGATAGGCAGCACCACTGGGCACTGATAGGTGGCACTGATGGACACTGATTGATGACACAGGTAGGTGGCACTGATAGGAGGCACTGATATGCACCGATAGGTGGCACTGATGGGCGGCACTGATGGGCACTAATAGACAGCACTGATAGTTGCCACTAAAGGGCACCGACAGGCAACAATGATGGGCACTGACAGGCATCACTGATGGGCACTGATAGGCAGCATTGGTGGGCACTGATTGGCAGCACTGGTGGGCACTGCTGTGGCTGTACTGATCACCAGGACATGATTGGACACAGCTTATCACATGGTAAAGAGCCTACACCATAGGCTCTTTGCCATGATCGGTGATGCACTGCGTCCCAGGCATGAGCCATTAAAAATGCGAGGATGTCATATGACATCCTCCCAGAATGAGAGTGATCCAACCTGTCCATCATTTCACTATACGGCGGGTGGGAAACAGTTAATCCATATCTCCATATTGTTCAGAATGTTAACACAAAAGTTACAATAAAGAGCCCAACACATCAATAAATATTTTCTTCATCAGGAGCTGGAGGTGGGGTCTGTATGTTGAGAAAACACATATAGTAAAACAGCCCATACAACAAAATAAAATGGTATTGTATCTTGTATCTTGTAAATATACTGAAGACACCTCTGGGCAGCCCTGTATCTCTGTTTAACTCTTTGCAACTACAATCCATGCTGTTAAAACTCGGTTGAGTCAAAGCATGATGTTATCCTTTGATGCCAATAGTTGAACTTTGCTGCAAGTCATCAGTGTGTTTATAACCTTGTGACTGGTAAAGCCAGGATTGTGAGAGCAGTTTTGAGATGTACTTTTCCCATTAGCCAATCATTGCTCACACATATTGGCCATGCATTATATACTTGAAGTGATACCACACTGACCTGAGATTTAACCATGGAGACTTTATCATGCAACTCCTCAGCATGATAATGTGTTCGGAGCCATTCGATGGACAATGCTTCACTGACTGGTTGTGGATTGACATACATATACAGTACCACTCTCACCTACATGTCCAATGGCAGACCAATAGCTGGCCAATACCCAAGCAGGATATGAAACTGTCAATCACATATGTGGATATCCTATACCACCATCTTAAGTATCCTGTGCCAAATGCTCTCCCAAGCCACATAGACCTTAGATTGGCTACTTGTAATTAGCGTAACCCTATCTTCTTTGTCTCTCCCCTATCTGTGTATCAGGGTCATATCTTAGAACAATGGGATTTCCACAGGGCGGTGCTGTGGAGTCAGGGTTGTCCTTATTGAGCAATAGCCTCATGTTAGGCATGCACCGCACTGGACCCTAGACCTGGTAATGGACCTTGTTCCTCGGCCCATTAGCAGGAAGCATTCATCTGAGGATAATCTGTTGCACACATGAATGTGAGTGTGGAGCCCTGTTCTGCGGCATGTGTGTCACAACATTGTCCAGTTTGTGCTTGGAGGTAATGGCCATGTTGGCCTGAAAGTTTTGACAATTGGTCTATTTTTTCAACAAAGTATTTTTCTAGACAATACATATCGTGGTTGGTTCTCCTTATGCAACTCTTTTTTTTGGGGTGACCCGTCTGGTTCTTCTTTGCGCTGGTTTTATGGATTGTTAATAAGTTGCTGAGATACCCTAATACCGAAATGATGAATCAGTCTTTAGATTATCAAGTAGATGCCCTGCATCTGGGTTAAGGCCCCATTTTTTGTTTTTATGTTGGTATACTGTTAAATATACTGAAGAACCCAACTTATAAGGTGAGTAACATGAAATACTTACCAGTCAAGGAAGTACTTTAAAACTACCTTCCCAGTGGCATGGACATCATCCACCATAGTGACCAGACGAGAGCCAGACTTCCCAAAGAGACCTAAAGAATGCATGAATTTGGATGGGTCACTAGGACATTAACATTACATATGCTGTATATTGTGCATTCTCCTCGGTCCCTGCCTTCAAGGAGCTTACAGTTTAATGTCTCTTACTCACATTCACTCTATACTAGGGACAGTTTATACCTACCAGCATGTCTTTGCAGTTTGGAAGGAACCTGGAGTACCTAAAGGAAACCCACAAAAGCACAAGGAGAACATGTACACTCCAGGCCAAATAGGTGTCCCCATTAGAAGAATTTCCATCTCTTCTTTTTTCTTGTGAGAACTTTACAATTTTGGATTTCTAATTTCTCACATTTTAACCCATAATGGTCACCAGGACAAAAAGAAAAGCCTATGATCTCCAGCACCGATAGAGATAATATTAAAAATCTGACAGGTGACGTTATATACACTTAAAGTTAAATTCACATGGGGTGCATAAAAGACCATACAGCACTCATGATTGGCAGGTTATTTTCATGTTTCTCTGTCAGCACATTCCTTTCACTGGGGGATAAAACTAAAATGTATGAAAATATACTGTATTTAGAAAACAAATTTAGAGGTATATATGCAGTGATTTACCACTGTTTCAGATTATTTCTTTTTGTGTGTGTTTGCAAAACTTAAATAAACCTTTGTTGAATTTTTTAAATACCTGCATTCTAGTGTGGCATCTTGGAATATCCATTGTGGGATCAGATTTTGCAATATGTAATATGTTTTACTCAGAGAGACACAAACATCAATAAAAACAAGGTTCTGATCCATCATTACTTTATTCAAAATAAAATAAAAAATAAAAGGTTTTGTTTGGAGTTGGGATTTAACTCTTAACCCATTAAACCATAACCTTAAACCAAACCCATAACCCAATGTGATGAAAAGGGGCCCTAATATTTAATAGATGAGGTCATGTTCTAGTCATCCACAGGAAACCTCTCAGACTGATGTACAGTATCTCACAAAAGTGAGTACACCCCTCACATTTTTGTAAATATTTTATTCTATCTTTTCATGTGACAATGCTGAAGAAATTGCACTTTGCTACAATGTAAAGTAATGAGTATACAGCTTGTATAACAGTGTAAATTTGCTTTTCCCTCAAAATAGTGCAACACACAGCCATTAATGTCTAAACCGCTGGCAGCAAAAGTGAGTACACCCCTAAGTTAAAATGTACAAATTGGGCCCAAAGTGTCAATATATTGTGTGGCCACCATTACTTTCCAGCACTGCCTTAACCCTCTTGGGCATGGAGTTCACCAGAACATCACAGGTTGCCACGAAGCTGGTGGATGTTAGAGACCTTGCACTCGTCCTTCTTACATTTCAGGGTGCCCCACGGATGCTCAATAGGGTTTAGGTCTGGAGACATGCTTGACCAGTCTATCATCTTTACCCTCAGCTTCTTTATCAAGGCAGTGGTCATCTTGGAGGTGTGTTTGGGGTTGTTATCATGTTGAAATACTGCTCTGTGGCCCAGTCTCCGAAGGGAGGGGATCATCCTCTGCTTCAGTATGTCACAGTACATGTTGGCATTCATTGTTCCCTCAATGAACTGTAGCTCCCCAGTGCGGGCAGCACTCATGCATCTCCAGACCATGACACTCCCACCACCATGCTTGACTGTAGGCAAGAAGCACTTGTCTTTGTACTCCTTATCTGGTTGCCGCCACACAAGCTTGACACCATCTGAACCAAATAAGTTTATCTTGGTCTCATCAGACCACAGGACATGGTTCTTCAGCAAACTGTTTGCAAGCTTTCTTGTGCATCATCTTTAGAAGAGGCTTCCTTCTTGGATGACAGCCATGCAGACCAATTTGATGCAGTGTGTGGCATATGGTCTCAACACTTACAGGCTGACTTTCCACCCCTTCAACCTCTGCAGCAATGCTGTCAGCACTCATACATCTATTTCCCAAAGGCAACCTCTGGATATGACGCTGAGCATGTGCACTCAACTTCTTTGGTTGACCATGGTGAGTCCTATTCTGAGTGGAGCCTGTCCTGCTAAACTGCTGTATGGTCTTGGCCACTGTGCTGCAGCTCAGTTTCAGGGTCTTGGCAATCTTCTTATAGCCAAGGCCATCTTTATGTAGAGCAACGTTTTTTTTTCAGATCCTCAGAGAGTTCTTTGCCATGAGGTGACATGCTGAACTTCCAGTGACCGGTATGAGAGAGTGAGAGCGATAACACCACATTTAACACATCTGGTCCCCAATTACACTGATGAGTCACATGACACCGGGGAGGGAAAATGACTAATTGGGCCCAATTTAGACATTTTCATTTATGTCGTGTACACACGATCAGACTATCCGGCGGACTTAGAAAGTAGTTTTGACTCAAAAATTGTCCGCCAGACTGCGAGTCTGGCGGACAATCCGGCCGTCTGTGCGCTAGTCCGCCGGACTTTTGAAATTAACGGACTTTCCCGCACGCAGAGAAAAGTCAGTTCATTTTGAATGTGGCTCCAGGTAGACGGGACTAGCGAAGGAGGTCAATGTCGCCGCCTCCATGGGCGAGATTGACACGTCGCTGGCCCCGTCACCTGGTATGGACTTAAACGGGAAGCCCTACGCCGAAAAAAATGCGTGGGGGTCCCCCCAAAGTTCATATCAGACCCTTATCCGAGCACTTAGCCGGTCAGGAAATGGGGTGGGGACGAGCGAGCGCCCCCCCTCCTGAGCCGTACCAGGCCGCGTGGCCCCCAGAGCACCTTGTCCCCATGTTGATGAGGACAAAGGCCTCTTCCCGACAACCCTGGCCGTTGGTTGTTGGGGCCTGCAGGCAGGGGACTCATCGGAATCCGGGAGCCCCCTTTAATAAGGGGGCCCCCAGATACCGGCCCCCCACCCTATGTGAATGAGTATTGGGGTACAATGTACCCCTACCCATTCACCTGGTAAAAAAAATGTAAATGAAACACAACACAAGGTTTGAAAAAAATTTATTGCACAGCTCCAGGGTTCTTCTCCCGTCTTGGGGGGTCTTCCCGCCGGACTCCTCCGCTATCTTCTGCTAGCTCTTTTACTAGCGGAGGAGCCCAGCTTTCTTCTTCGTCACCACCCGGGGGTCTTCTTCTGACTTCGGGGGTCTTGTCCCCCTCTTTGGGGGTCTTGCCCCTCTTCGGTTCTTCTTGCCGGGCCTCCGCTTTCTTCCTTTAGCTCTTTTACTAGTGGTGGCCCGGTCTTCTGTTGCCGCTGCCTCTTCTTCCAACTTCGGGGGTCTTGTCCCCCTCTTTGGTTCTTCTTGCCAGGCCTCCACTCCTTCTTCCAGTTCTTTTACTAGGGGTGGCCTGGTCTTCTGTCGCCGCCACCTTCTCTTATTTTTGCTGTTGTTCTTCTTCTTGTTGTTCTTCTTCTTCTTCCTTGAGATGTTACCTTGATGCTCTCTCTATCCGCAATGACAGGGACGCAGTGTGCGGCGACTTATATAGGGACAATGGGTGGGGTCACCGGATGATGTCCTCGCCCATTATGATGTCACAGTCCCAGCATCCTCTGGGGCTGTGATGTCATAAGGGGCGGGAACATCACCCGGTGACCCCGCCCACTATCCCTATATAAGTCACCACACACCGCGTCCCTGTCATTGCGACCAGAGAGAGCGTCGAGTCAACATCTCAAGGAGGAAGAAGAAGAAGAAGAACAAGAAGAAGAACAAGAAGAAGAACAAGAAGAAGAACAAGAAGAAGGGACGCGGCAGCGACAGAAGACCGGGCCACCGCTAGTAAAAGAGCTGGAAGAAGGAGCGGAGGCCTGGCAAGAAGAACCAAAGAGGGGGACAAGACCCCCGAAGTCGGAAGAAGAGGCGACGGCGACAGAAGACCGGGCCACCGCTAGTAAAAGAGCTAAAGGAAGAAAGCGGAGGCCTGGCAAGAAGAACTGAAGATGGGGCAAGACCCCCGAAGAGGGGGACAAGAAAAAAGCCGGGCTCCTCCGCTAGTAAAAGAGCTAGCAGAAGATAGCGGAGGAGTCCGGCGGGAAGACCCCCCAAGACAGAAGAAGACCCCCAGAGTTGTATAATAAATTATTTTGAAACCTTGTGTTGTGTTTTATTTACATTTTTTTCCCCAGGTGAATGGGTAGGGGTACATTGTACCCCAGTACTCATTCACATAGGGTGGGGGGCCGGTATCTGGGGGCCCCTTATTAAAGGGGGCTCCCGGATTCTGATGAGCCCTCTGCCCACAGACCCCGACAACCAATGGCCAGGGTTGTTGGGAAGAGGCCCTTGTCCTCATCTACATGGGGACAAGGTGCTTTGGGGGACACGCGGCCTGGTACGGCTCAGGAGGGGGGCGCTCGCTCGTCCCCACCCCATTTCCTGACCGGCCGGGCTGCGTGCTCAGATAAGGGTCTGATATGAACTTAGGGGGGACCCCCACGCTGTTTTTTCAGCGTAACGCTTCCCCTTTAAGTCCATACCAGGTGACGGGGCCAGCGATGTGTCAATCTCGCCCATGGAGGCGGCAACATTGACCTCCTGCGCTAGTCCCGTCTACCTGGAGCCTCCTTCAAAATGAACAGACTTTTCTCCGGGTGTGGGCAAGTCCGTTCATTTCAAAAGTACGGCGGACTCCCGCCATAGTCCGGCAGACCTAGTCCGGTTGTGTGTGGGCAGGTCCGCTCGTTCGGAAAGACTTTCTGGAGGTTTGTCCGCCAGACTAAGTCCACCGGATAGTCTGATCATGTGTATGCGGCATTAGGGGTGTACTCACTTTTGTTGCCAGTGGTTTAGAGATTAATGACTGTGTGTTGAGTTAATTTGAGGGAACAGCAAATTTACACTGCTATACAAGCTGTGCACTCACTACTTGTAGCAAAGTGTAATTTCTTCAGTGTTGTCACATTAAAAGATATGATAACATATTTATAAAAATGTGAGAAGCGTACTCACTTTTGTGAGATACTGTATGCAAGAATTACTAATGGATAATACAGTCAGGAATGGAAAATAAGATGCAACATTTTATTTGTTTTTTTGCTACAGTATAATTTAAATAAACAGGAATGCTGCTAACGTATTAAACCTGAAACTCTCTACAAATTAAAACCTGAGATAACCTGAGATAAATGTCTACTCAACCCCTTCTTGGAACTAAATTATTCTTAATGTTGTTGAAATCAGGTAAACCCTGTAGTTAAAATCATAGCCTAGAGACTGAGCTTTTCTGGCAAATCAGCATGATAAACAATTAATTTGCTAAACTAAAGGAGCTGCTGGAAAAGTGCTTTAAAGACTAACATTTTTTTATTTATAATTTACAAAAGTAAATTTTTCATTTTTTTTTCTTTTTATTAAAAGCAAGTTTTATTCCAAATGTTGAAGTCTTTAAGAACTAAAGTTTGGTTAGGCCATTATACTACTATGGCACTACTATAAGAAATCTCATTGATCTTTGCCTGTTTTGTTCAAGAAAACCCACTCACTGTGGGGGAGAGTTACTAAAACTCTGGTAGAATCTGGTGCAGCTGTTCATGGTATCCAAACAGCTTCCAACTGCAGCTTGTTCAATTAAGCTTTGACAATAAAACCTGGGAGCCGTTTGGTTTGTATGCAAAGCTGCATCAGATTTTGCACCATTCAGTTTTACAGTATCAACATATAGCACACACACACACACACACACACACACAGATACATATATATATATATATATATATATATATATATATATATATATATATATATATACACACACTAAATTATCAAACTATTGGGACACCTGCCTTTACATGCACATGAACTTTAACCACTTCACGCCCGGTCTATAACAGATTGACGGCCGGGAAGTGGTTCTGTTATCCTGACTGGATGTCATGTGACGTCCAGCAGGACAACATGCTGGTCTGACATGCCACATCTCCGATCGTGATAAGAAGCCTCTGACAGAGGCATCTTACCATGTGATCAGCTGTGATCAATCGCAGCTGATCATCACGTGAACCAGGAAGTGACGGTAAATGACATTCCTTGGTTCGCGGTGACAGGGAGAGCCGAGGGCTCTCCTTGTCAGAAGGGGGGCTCTGTGCTGATAATCAGCACACTGATTATCAGCACAGCCCCTATCAAATGTACCCAAAAGCTGCCAATTGGTGCCCAGTCAATGCCCCTTCATAACCCCCTGCCAGTGCCCAATAAAGTGCCAATCAGTGCCCAGTCAATGCCCCTTCATAACCCCCTGCCAGTGCCCAATAAAGTGCCAATCAGTACCCACCATAGTGCCAGTGTCCATCACAGTGCCAATCAGTGCCCAGCATTAACACCTGTCAGTACCTGCCCAATCAGTGTTGCCCATCAGTGCCATCAGTGCCATCTATTAGTGTCCATCAATGTCACTTGTCAGTGCCAATCAGTGTTGCCGGTCAGTGCCCATCAGTACTGCTGGTCAGTGCCCATCAGTGCCGCCTGTCAGTGCCTATCAGTGCTGCATATCAGTGCCCCTATTGGTGCCCATCAGTGCTGCATATCAGTGCCACCTATCAGTTCCCATCAATTCTACATATCAGTGCCTCCTCATCAGTGCCCATCAGTGCCGACTCATCAGTGCCCATCAGTGAAAGAAAAACCAACATTTTATAACAGAAACAAAGAAAAACTTTTTTTTTCTCAAAAATGTTGGTCTTTTTTAGTTTGTTTAACAAAAAATAAAAACCACAGAGGTTATCAAATACCACCAAAATAAAGTTCTATTTGTGGGAAGAAAATGACCCTGCAATTGTCATTCAAAGTGCGACAGCACGGAAAGCTCAAGATTGTCCTGGGCAGGAATGGCGAAAGTGCCTGGTATTGAAGTGGTTAATGGCATCCCAGTCTTAGGGTTCAAAATTGAGTTGGACACCCTTTGCAGCTATAACAACTTTAACTCTTCTGGGAAGGCTGTCCACAAGGTTTAGGAGTGTGTCTATGGGGATGTTTGACCATTCTTCCAGAAGCACATTTGTGAGGTCAGGCACTGATGTTGAACAAGAAGGCCTGGCTCTCAGTCTCCACTCTAATTCATCCCAACGATGTTCTATTGAGTTGATGTCATGACTTTGTGCAGGCCAGTCAAGTTACTCCACCCCAAACTTGCTCATCCATGTCTTTATAACCTTATGCCTTTACAACTGCTAGCTTTTTTTTATGTTTTTTGGGAACACATGAAGGTTGTAGCCAACTGCTTGAATTAGAGCTACTGTATTAAAGGCAGGGTGTAGCAGCATGTGAGAATTTACAATATTTTTGATTACAATAAAATATTTTAAGGGAATTGCCACCTATTTCAATGCATGCTACTTCACTGACAGTTGTTTGTCTACTTTCCACAGACTTGAGTAGGATCCAGTCAAAGTGCCCCTGTTACTGCCTGAACTAAACTTCAATCTAAGAAGGTAAATATTTGTTTACAAACTTTTTACTGAAAAAGTACTTATAAAAATGTCACATCAAAAATGGGTTGTAGCCAGAGAAACAATACCAACGCTGAAGTAGTATTTATAACATAAGTATCAACAACAAAAAAGTTTAATACTTTATAAATTAAGCAAAAATAAAGTGATTCTATGAGCATTTAAAAACAAAATGACCTGCTCTGTGCAGTCATTTTGCACAGAGTAGCCTTTATCCTCCACTTCTCAGGTCCCCCGCAGGCGCTCCTGGCTCCTCACCTTTCCCCCCATAGCAAGACACACAGAGTGTGGCTCGGCTCCACCCCCCACCTCTCCTTACTGGTTGTGATTTTGTATTGATACATTAATACAACCCTCAAAGAAAAAATGGGCACTTTCACATTTAAGCCATGGTACCTTGAAATCTACCATGTTACCTTGCACTATTTGTGAAAATCTGAAGGCTGCATTAAATAGGATTTATAAAGTGTAATTGGAAGAACCTGAAATAAGTACAGAAGTTTGAAGGATGTTCATTTTGTTGCCAGTTATTCTGCCCACAAAATGAAATGAGATAAAATGTCCAAAGTCTAAGTATGTTACAAATTTTGGTTAACATTGGAGGATAGTTATGATGAAATTGTGATTGTAGGGGAGGAGTAAAAGTAGTCCCTAGGTATGAGATAAACAAGGCAAACCAAACAAAAGGAAAGGTTGATCTGGAAATATTGATAGGCATAACCATACATTTAGACTGATAGTTCTAAAAAAAAGTGGCAATTTGTGAATAGAACTGTAAAAAAAAACTGGGTAGTGAGTAAAAGGCTGAGTTAAAAAAATACCATGTTATCAGTGTACATACATATTTTTTATTTTTTTAATCAGAAAAGAAGCTTTTATTTCTTTTGTTGCACAGTACATGGTATAAATCAGACAGTGTACAAAAATGTATAATAAATCAGTTGGAGATGAAATGAGCCTTAAACAAATTATGTGCGTTTTCACATATAGACTCTTTTTTCATTTTAATTTTTTTATTTACTGTGCAGCAACTTTAAATCTTGTAACATATTCAGATAAACCATAACAAATATCTATCTGAGAGAATTATGCATACACAATTGACCCTTGTAGTTCTCATAATTTATCGTGTCTATAGCCTAGTACATACATATTTAAATGCAGCAATGCCTTTGGTATATCTCATGATATCATGATATATATAGATTTATGGTCATGGCCAACGGTTCTATGGCCAATGCAAATAGTGGGAAGAACCTTCCTAGTGGGAAGAACTCACAGCCTGGTTATATTGATTTATGTTTTTAAAACCCATGAAGAAATATAGTTCTAAATGTTGTAAATGTACTGGCATATATTGCCAGGTAAGGCTAACAAAGGCTTTGTGAATGTCTAGGATAAGCAATAAATCTTCATGGAAGTGAATGTTGGCATCCTGAATGACACTGGTTTCCAAACAAATATTTCCTGTAATTTGCCTGTTAAGGATAAAGTCTGAATGATCTGGTGAGAAAAATCAGAATAATTGAAACTAACCTGTCAGCTAATAGTCTACTAAAAAATATAAGATTCTAATTAATTGAGTTAGGTCTATATGTCTGAGGCAGAGAGAGAGAGATCTTTGTTTGGTTTTTGGAGTAACGACATATTAGCTAAAAGCATCTACTCTGGAAATGTGTTCCCTTGCAGAACATGATTATAGACCTGTGCCAATTTAGGAGTTAGCAAAGGTGCATTTTTTTTATAGTATATAGATGAATATCCATTTGGACGTGATGCAGAGGCCTCTTTGAGGGATTTAATGATAGCCAGAAATTCCTCCTCTGTACAAGGTGCATTGAGTGCAAATAATTGAGCTGTAGAGAGGGTGGATGTGGAATCCCTGCAAACCAGGATAAAGCTTCAGATAGTATAGATGATTGTGGAGGGGTAAGTAAAGTTGAATAAAATTGTTAATTTTGAAAGGCTTCCCATAGGAGATTGGTAGTTTGACCTGCAGCATTGGTGAATTTATAGATATATGGGGGTCTCAGAGTTTGGTTTAATTTCCTAGCAAACACAGTGAAAGCGGTATTGCTATGTTGTAAGAACCTAGCTTTCAACCAGCACAAAGCTTTTTTAGCTTTAGATTACATTAATAAATCGAATTCTATTCATTTTTGGGAAATTAAAGGTTTATTGAGGGTGTATGGGTGTTAGTGTGAGTTCTATGAAGTCGATCTAATTCCTTTGTGAGAGAGAACATTTTTGCCAGATTCTCTTTATTGCATGTAGCCACTAAGCTAATGAGTTTCCCATGCAATACTGCCTTACGGGCAGTCTAAGGAGTGGTAAAAGAATTCACTGTGGTAGAACTGAGAAATAAATATTCTGGAATAGGTTGGGAAAGCTCAGCTTCAATTAAGGGGCCTATAAGGAGTGACTCATTGGGATTGACTTACTGGAGAGAGCAAAATGTGGTGCAAATGTGCATGGTAGCTAATCAGCTTCTAACTTCAACTTTTTCAATTAAGCTCTGACAAAAAAGCCTGGAAGCTGATTTGTTTCTATGCAGTGTTGCACCAGAGTTGCACCAGAGTTTACACTCCAGTTTTAGTAAATTAACTTGAGTCTCCAAGAGTTTGGAGTAGTAGAAAGACCTATGAACCTAGACCTATGAAGTAATGTGGTGATCAGACCAGTGACAAGGGTGGATAATAGCAGAATTGGAAGTGGATAAAACAATTGGCGTGAAAAAAATGTGATCCAATCTGGCATAGGATTTATGAGGATGTGAGATAAAGCTATATTCTCTAGCCCAATATAGTGAGAGTAGACAATTTACTACAGATTTTGAAAATTCTTTAGAGATTGGAGAAGGATTACTACTTTCCAATAATGGATGCATTACCATAATAAAATCACCTCCCACAAACATGTAGGGAGAATGGCATTGATCTAAAATAAAAAAAAAGGGTGAAGAAGAAAGTTTGAGATTTGTTAGGAGCATAGATACTAGCACTCATCACTGAACAGCCAGTTATAAGGCCTTTAAGAATCAAAATCATTGTAGAGTACATGTATAAGACAATATTCATATCAGCTTTGTTACAAATGTGATTAAAGCTGAGCTCCATGAATATACCCACTTTATAAAATGAGCAGAATTGCTAGAAGTTGAGTCCAGCAAAGTTTATGCCACCTCACGGACTTATCTCTTAAATTTACAATTTCCATTGTAATGAGCGCTGGGAGTAAAGCTATTACTATATATCCAGTGCTCCAATGTTGGATATTCTGGTCTCAGCTCCAGCAGTTGCAGTGTCGATGGCAGCTGCTTCTGATGCTTCTACTCCTGTCAAATTATAGAGCCCTTTGTATTATGTAAACCATTCATACAAAGCCTTCTGTAACTGGACAGTGCAAGGAAAGGTAGGCAGAGTTGCTGTTGTGTGAGAAACAATTTTATGACACAATATGCATTGCTATTAGCAATTTGCTAATAAAATAAACAAATACTAAATGCAAATGCATAAAACCTATACATAGCATCAATATATATAACATTACATTCTATATATAAAAAATAATGAAATGGGGGTGTGGCCTGGTGCGCAGCGGAGATGGCTGCACACTAAACTAGCTCCGTGGAGAGATCCGGCCTGAAGCCCTTTCTACAGCGCAGAACGACCCAGCAATACACAGACAGACTGCTCAAGTGCCCCAGATGCGATCCTGATGGAACATGGCAGACTACCACTACAGGAACATACCTGACATGTTCAATAAGCAGGTGGCAGCGCGGAGAAGCATGGCAGGATCCAAGATGGCGCTGACCCAGGGAGAGGAAAACGCCTGCAGCGAGGACTCCCAGCCAGCGATGGAGGAAGGAGGTAGGAATAATGAACAGTCCAATATCCCCCTGACTTACGCAAATATGTCTGGCTTTGCAGCTGACATAAAATCAACATTTTCTGCCTCAATAACGAACCTTAAATCAAACCTCCTGGTCCTCACAGAGAAACGCAGAGACAAGAGACTGTCCAGACTCAAGAATATAGCAAACTCCCATTCCTCTCACTTAATTAAGCTGAATAGACACCTCAAGGATTTGGACAATAGGGGCAGGAGAAACAATAAATATTAGGGTGAGTGGGATCCCCGAGTCAGTGGACTCTGGCCAGATATTGCCAGCTCTTCAAAGAGTTTTCAACAGTCTCTTAGAGAGACAAGAAGATGCTGCAATATAATTTGTAAGAGCACATAGAGCCCTCAGAGCAAGAGGACCCGACATAGCCCCCACCCCGAGATATTATCTGCTGTCTACAGAGCTTTCAACTAAAAGAAGCTATAATTTCGAAGGCCAGGAGGAATGACAGCATTATCATTAATGGGGAGACCATCAAGTTGTTTCAAGACCTTTCCCAGATAACTCTAAGAAACAGAAGGGCACTGCGCCCACTACTGCAGATACTGAGACAGAAGGAGATAAAATACATGTGGGGATTTTCCTTCACACTGGTAGTCACACAGATGGGAAAACAGCACATTCTCCGCACTCCCATGGACTTACCAGACTTCTTTAAGTCCCTGAACATGGATCCTATAGCGCTACCTGAGTGGTATCAGGAATTTGAACTACCTCGATCAGAAGGAGACTCGCACAGATCCCCGACTCCATCCCCAGATCAGAGGGCAAACAAAAGGCCAAAGCTTAGTAGGGGACCTGGAACACTTGGGGGGACCTCCAATTCTAAAATAAACACTCCCAGGGACATGGAAGAGGATGAACCTGGAGCGTCTAACTGGTAATACTTGAACCTGACTGCCCATGATGACTAGGAAGGGGCACTTTCTCAACCACCCACAGTAAAGACAATACCCTCACGTATTGAATGACAGTCTACCCCCCACTTTATTTGAGTAGATGTACTTGAAAATACATAAATGTTTAGAACCCATATCAGTAATATCCTGAGTCAGAGCAAAGGCAAACTAAATAAAGGAGACTCTATTTGCTTGTTTGCCCAACAAAGTACAATAAGTCCAAAGAGGATCTTACTCGGGGGATAGAATGGAAATTATTTCCTATTTCATTGGTATGGAGCAACCCGACACCATATGTACTGATAGACAGAAACATGAGGCCTTTTTGAGGAGGAGTTATTTTTTCTGCCCTGGCTCAAAGTACTAGCAGCTTAGGGGTTTCTAACCCAACTAGGAACTGCCTTCAAAAACACACTTTGATATAAATTCAAGGACAACTGCTCACCTGGTGTTCAATTGGGTCAGACTCGCCAAACCTCTGAACAACACAAAGGTTAACTCACTTTTTTTTTCTTTTGTGCCAATGCCCTCCTGGTCTCCCAGACCACTTAATGGTGGACGGGGCCACAGGTTCTCAATAAGTCTTATTACGGAGGGGGCGTGGCGACCGAGCTCTAAGATGGACGCCTGATCCTGGAGCTCCGTTCGCCCGCCAGAGAGAACACGCCGCAACAGCGCTCACCGGCCGTATAATACCCACGATTTCACCCGAACGATTGGCGGAACTGCTGGGGAATGTCGAGGAGACGTAAGAATACCTTACAACCGCAGAAGATGGCTCACTTCTTCCCGGCGAAATCCCGCGAGCCCCCGCAAGATGGCGGCGGATCACATCCTCACCTCAGAGCAGAGCAGGCCGCGCAGGCCGCGCAGACCGGGACGAACGACGGAGATCTTCGTTCACACCGAGACTCTGCAGGATCCTTCAGTGGCCAGTCGTCAGGTACGCCGACCCCCACTACAAGAAGCCCAGCCAAATCAAAACCCAGGCTGATTTCTCCTGACAGGCATCCAGACATGGAGGTAAGCGCCTCACAAGGTGACCAGGCTGCACAACCATCACAAGGCCCTGACCCCATATCTCACTTTCCCACATCTGGCCAACCTATCTCAGATACTGTACTGAAAGAAATGCTGATATCACTTCGATCAGCTCTCCAAGCTGATATGGTACAAGGTATCAACCAATGTCACAGGGAAGTGCAGGCTATAGGAGTCAGAGTGGACAGGGTGGAACGTAAGATGGAGGATTTCTCAGCTACTTACAATGTGATGGTGGATTCACACACAGCACAGGGGAATGACATAGCATGGCTGAAAGATAAGGTCGCAGACCTTGAAGACCGCAGCAGGCGTAACAATATTAAGTTAAGGGGAATACCCGAATCTGTCTCTGCACAGCAACTCTTACAATTTGCCCAAACGCTGTTTTCCTCTCTGCTGCCTAATCTGACCGCACAGGATTTATTAGTGGACCGGATCCATAGGATCCCCAAGCCCTCCTTCCTCCCTGAGGGCACCCCGAGAGACACGCTATTGAGGATCCATTTCTACCATGTTAAAGAGCAAATATTTCAAGCAGCACGCAGCCCCGACAATATGCCTTCCCAATATGCTGATTTGCAAATCCTCCCGGACCTCTCTCGGCATACGTTACAGAGGAGGCGCAATCTAGCGACAATCACGAAAGCTTTGAGAAACCATAAAATTCCACACAAATGGAAATATCCAGCCACGCTCATCATCACACACAATGGGGTCACCAAATCCATTAATAAATTGGAAGAAGGTATTAACCTCCTAACTCAATGGGGGATTGTGCAGGAGCCACCACCTACTCTAGCTCCCCCAAGGCATCCCTCGCCTCTCCAGGAAGAATGGCAGCTAGTCTCACACAAGCGCCACAACAAAACACAGGCCGGGAGTAGCTCTTAAGTACTCCTCATCCTTTACATCTTTTCTCTCTGGCTGACGGAGTTAGTTCTCACTCTCCAATCGCCCTGTTACCGAGTTCAGCAGTCATGACTGCACTTGGATCAGTTGTTAGATCCTTTTTTACTATACATGCACTATACGTTTTTGTCTTATGTTTTTGTTCTTTTCCCTTTTTCCTCCCATCTGGACTCATGGACTTCTACGAAAAAACCAAGAACTTCCTTATGCAAGACCCAACCTTATTCCGTTCAGCTCTGGTGCAGACGCATCTGTTGAAAACATGCGATAACAGTGAGTACCATGCACTTACGACCCCACAGGCTTTCTTACTACGTCATAAATGACTATTACCTGCTTATCTCTTAACGTGCGGGGGCTGAACCACCCTGCAAAACGTTTTTCACTCTGGCAAGAGGCCCATAAACAAAAAGCAGACATACTTCTCATCCAAGAGACTCATTTTCAACAACGGAAAAATCCGCTCTGTACCCATAAGGATTACCCACACATATTTTTGGCATGTACTCCAGACAGCAAAACAGGTGGGGTGATGATAGCAATTAAGAACACTGTGTCCTTCCTTCTTAAGGAATCGTTCATAGATGATAAAGGTAGATTCATAATTCTAACAGGCGACTTTGACTCTCAACCCTTCACCTTGGTTACGCTTTATGCTCCGAACTCCCATCAACTGAGATTTATCAGACGAGTATTCAAAAAAGCTGAATCTATGCTTTACGGCAGTCTTCTCATCGGAGGGGACTTCAATCTCGTAGCGGATCGTCATCTGGATACTACGGCTGTTCATAAGTGTAGATCATCGTCTTTATCTAACTTTTTCCACACAAGAGACCTTTTCGACGTCTGGAGATGCCACCATGCTAACGAAAGGGACTATACCTTTTTCTCAGCTAGACATTGCACTTACTCAAGGATTGACATGTTCCTAACTGACAAGTGGCTTTTGCAGAAGGTCCGAGCCACTAAGATACATGATATCACGTGGTCGGATCACGCTGCAATCTCATTGTCTATCGATACACATAAGGCCGCTCCTTCACCACCCATCTGGCGTTGCAATACTAGGCTTCTTCAAGAACCCAAACTTGCCCCAACAATCTCTCAGCATCTCAGAGACTTTTTCCAAAACAATTCCACCCCAGGCATTGATCCCTTTATCCTCTGGAACACACACAAAGCCTTCATGAGAGGCATTCTTATACAGTTAGGAGCCAGAGAGAAGAAAAAATACAACTCTTTACTGAAAGAGGTGCTAGATGAAATTCATTTGCTAGACACCCAAAACAAAGTCTCCCCCTCGCCTGTTATAGCGGCTACCATCACCGACCTTAGAAACAAACTGAGAAACCTCCTTACACAAAAATTTGATAAACATTTACGCAGACTGCAACTGAATTCCTACGCTCATGCCAATAGAGCAGGGAAATACCTAGCTAATCGGATAAAGGCTGCCCGCACCCGCTCCAAAATTGCCCACTTGATACACCCGACATCACACCACAAAATCACCAATCCCCAGGACATAGCGAACCAATTTGCAGATTATTATGGAGCTCTCTATAATTTACGCAACGACATAAACACTCCACAACCGACTGCACAAGACATTCAAACATTCCTGAAGGCCGTTAATCTCCCGTCTCTCTCGGAGGACCATCTAACTCAATTAAATGCCCCATTCACACTACAGGAGATAGCCAAGACTATATCCACATTGCCTAATGGCAAATCACCGGGCCCTGATGGCTTCGGGAATGAGTACTATAAAATCCTCACGGACCTGCTCTCCCCACACCTTCTTGACGTTTTCACTAAAGCGGAATCGACTTCCTCCTTCCCCTCTGAGATGCTGAGAGCACACATTGTAACCTTACCAAAGCCGGGTAAAGATCCCACTACTCCCGCTAATTTTAGGCCAATTTCCCTTTTAAATTCTGATATAAAAATTTATGCTAAATTGTTGGCTAGGAGACTGACAAATATCATTCCAAGCATTATACCAAAGGACCAGATGGGCTTTGTGAAGGGGCGGCAAACCTCAGACGCCACTAGGCGAGTTATCAATGTTATTCATCATGCTAAAGCCTCCGGAACGCCTTCTCTGCTTCTTTCCATAGACGCAGAGAAGGCGTTCGATAGAGTGCACTGGATGTATATGGAAGCGGTATTGAACAAATTTGGCTTCAGGGGACCAATTTTCACTGCTATTATGGCACTTTACTCGTGTCCATCAGCACAGGTATACACGGCAGGCCTATTGTCCAAGTCGTTTGACATAACAAATGGCACTCGCCAAGGGTGTCCTCTTTCCCCCACTATATTTAATCTGATCATAGAGCCATTAGCACAATCTATACGGACAAATGACCTGATTAAAGGTTTCTCCTTTGGCAAATCCAAACATGTCATAAATCTGTTTGCTGACGACATTATTTTGCTATTAACTGATCCTATACATTCTCTCCCACAAGCCCACAAGACCCTGTCTGATTTTGGAGCTATATCCTACTATAAGGTCAATTACAATAAATCACTGATCTTGGATCTGGGAACCCACCCGCAAGCAAAAAAAGCCTTGCAATTATCGCTTCCATATTCTTGGGCCACCAAGGGCATTACCTATTTGGGTCTGACGTTGACTAACACCCTCCCTGTCTTGGCTGATGCTAATTTCAAACCTCTTTTGGCCAAAATAGAACGCCAACTTACGGAGATAGGACGGAGGGAGTTGTCATGGCTAGGTAGAATAGCAGCCTACAAAATGTCTATACTGCCTCAAGTATTGTATATGTTCCGCTCCTTACCAATTCCCATACCCCTACACTATGTTAACAAGTTGTCCAATGCCATGTGGAAATTCACGTGGGGGGGTAAAAAGGCTAGATGCCCCCGCCACGTTCTTACACCTCACAAAACCATAGGAGGAGCTGGATACATAGACCTAAGGGATTATATGTGGGCTACAAGACTTGACCAACTCAAGCACTGGTTCAATAGAGCGGAAAGTCCACTGTGGGCAGACATGGAAATTTCTAAGCTACCTGTAAGTAATCCCACAGATTTCTTACTTAGTGACTCATGGGATCCTTGGGACTCCAGAAATTTACCTCCCACTATACAGGTGTCACTGCAAGCGTGGCGATTCCTCCTCAAACAAGATAACGGAGACGTAACTGACATAGCATATGACTTACCATTAGAAATCCTAAGTGCCAAGCTCCCCTTCCTACAAACGTCGCAACTACAAGCGAAAAATATTCGCTATATTCAAGAACTATGCAGGGACACGGAACCCAAATCGGCCGTACAGGTCATATCGGAATTTGACTTACCACACACCGCATGGTTTTCCTGTACCCGTATTTCTCATTATTTAAAGACACGTCCGATACCCATCACCCATATACCCACTAAGGCATGGGCATTTTTTTCGAGTTCACACCATAATACCAAAGGTATATCATTATTTTATAACATCTTTCAGGATAAACGCATATTTCACAAATCGCCAGCACTCAGGAAGTGGGAAGGAGATTTAGCAACCACCTTTACTGATGAACAATGGCTCTCTGCCTTTAAATCTATCCACAAATCCTCCCATTGTGTGAGTCATTGGGAAATGACCTTGAAAATTATTTATAGGTGGCATTATACCCCTTTTCGAATGTCTATCATGTTCCCATCCTCTTCACCACTTTGTTGGCGGAATTGTGGTCGCATTGGAAACTTGATTCACATTCTCTGGGAATGCCCATGCTTGAAAAGCTTATGGAACAAAGTTTTTCAAACAATTTCTGATCTCACAGGTATCCTTACCCCTCCAAACCCTAATTTAGCTATACTGCACATTGGTATTGAAACCTTTTCATGTGGGGATAGAGCTATGGTAACACATATTTTACTAGCCACACGAAACCTAATTCTTCGCAATTGGAAGACATCTATGGCCCTTAATTTTTCTGAAGTAGTCACCATTGTCAATAGGAATTATACGTTTGAAAGATTGATTGCTATTAACTCATTTTGCTGTAAGCAATTCGATAAAGATTGGAAGTTATGGACCACCAGATTTGGGCATTGATCCGTGGTCACCTCTTATTTTAGAACTTTACTATCACTAACTGATACAAGTATTTTTGTTTTGCTTTTTACTAACTGAACGAGACGTAATACACCTGTCTGTACTTTGTACTTTATATTTTTATATTGTTGCATTTCTCATGGTTGTATATCCTGTGTCCAGATACCCACCCTTATCTTCCTTTCCTTATTGTATTATGTTTTGTTTTGTTTGTCTTTGAAAAACTTAATAAAAACTCATTGAAGAAAAAAAAATAAGTCTTATTACTCTAGCTGTTGACAAGTTGTGACAACGTGACACGGCACATCCGTTAAATGTTTACTCATCTCTGTTATGGTTATTGTTTTACAATTCTGTTGCCATTTCTTTTAACTTTAGGTCGTTTGAGATCATAAGCTATTTACAGGCTGGATTTCCCACTTCAAATTAATATTATATTAAATAATCCAAACACAATTACCTGTAAGGATTAGCACATTATCTTTGCATGTTTACAGTGGAGACCGGGGCACAAGTGCTTGGGTTTTAACCATGCTGGAAGCCTGGTGCTCCTAAGATCAGCTGTGTGTGGACAACGTTACCGCAGAGTGACTCTGTGGTGGGACTTCCTACCCAGACTCACTACTTGTTTACTTTGGTATATTGGTTATACTAAAGTGGTTAACTAATTCTCTGATCTACTTTTTCTATTCTCTACTCATTCTTCTATACTTACCCCTCTTCCTTCCCCTCACTGTAGAGCATACCACGCTACAGCCTTTCGTCCAAACTCCCTACAGATTTGGTGAAATACACCCGGATTTGCTCAACATGGCATACTCCTCTCTGGGTCACGCCCCCACAATTATATCGCACAACATTCGAGAATGGAACATCCCATAGAAAAGGGTCTCACTTTTGAGGGAGCTTAAAAAAGGTAGGCCCCATTTCACTTTTTTACAAGAAACACATTTTAGGACCAACCAAATCCAAAAATTGTCTAACTCATTCTTTATTGAGGCATATAATGCTATCAATAGTCTGGCCAAATCAAAAGGAGTGACGATTCTGGTAAGCAAGGAAGCTCCCTTTGTATTATCGGAGCGCCTCGCAGACCCAGAAGGCAGATATATTTTCATTAAAGGCACTAGCTAATGCATATTTCCCCAATACATCCTACGCAACCTTCTGCCAAAAGCTGATTAAGGACCTCCAGGGTTTTGCCAGAGGTTGCATCATACTGGGAGGGGACTTTAACACTCCCCTCAACCCGTTAGCAGACACTTCATCAGGGAAATCATGCATATCTTACAAATTCCTGAAGAAAATCAAAACTCTTCTCCAATCCCTTCAGCTATTTGACACATGGAGACTCCTCCAACCAGAAGGCAGAGACTACACGTTTCACTCTATACCCCATAACCGATACTCCCGCATCGACTACCTATTTATCAAACAAAGGGACTTACCTAGAGTGACCAACACCAAAATTGGACTTCAGACACTGTCAGACCATGCCCCCATATTGCTATCAATAACCCCAATAGCCCCCTCTAGAAAAAAATTTGCTTGGAAGCTCAATGCGTCATTGTTGACAGATAGTACCCGCCTACCAAAAATTATGCACGCACTTAAAGGGGTTGTAAAGTAAATTTTTTTATTTTTTTAAAATAACAAACATGTCATACTTACCTCCACTGTGCAGCTCGTTTTGCACAGAGTGGCCCCGAACCTGCTCTTCTGGGGTCCCTCGGCGGCTGTCTCAGCTTCCTCCCGCAGGTGCTTCTCACGTTAATGCGAGCTCCCTCGCATTGGTGAGAAGCACTGCGGGCGCGCTCCCGTGATACAGCCGGCGGCTATAGCCGCTCGCTGTATCACAAGGCCCCGCCCCCCGGCGCGCTGCGTCATTGGATGTGATTGACAGCAGCGCGAGCCAATGGCTGCGCTGCTTTCATTCCATCCACTCCAGCCAATCAGCGGCCAGGCTGAGCGGCGAAGAGGACGGCGGGGGCGAGCGCGGGATTTTCGAGGGGTCAGGTAAGTAAAACGGGGGGACTGGGGGCGCCGGCAGTGTGAGATGTTTTTTCACCTTAATGCATAGAATGCATTAAGGTGAAAAAACATTTACCTTTACAACCCCTTTAAGGAATTTTTTTCACTGAACAATACTCCAGAAGCAGACCCCATGTTGGTATGGGAGGCCCACAAATGCACTATGTGGGGGGAACTGATGAAACTAGGTTCCTTTAAAAAGAAACGACAGGAAGCCGAGATCCAAAAACGAAGCTCCAAAATCTCCCACCTGGAGAGGTTACACAAACAGACATTAACCAAACACATGGCAATAACACTCCTTGAAGCAAGAAAAACACTACAACAGATCTTAAGCATTAAAACCAAACGCCTCCTCTTCTTTAAGAATAAGATTTATTATGAGGCCGGGGATAAATCAGATAGATTGCTTACAAGGGCTTTGCATGAACCTAATGCTTCTAGGAATATCTCGGCCATTAAAGGCAGGGATGGGAAAATCTACATTGAAACGGAGGCAATAGCTTCCCATTTTCATGACTTCTACTCTAACTTGTACAATTTGCCCCCACAATGCCAACCTCATGAACTGCACTTAGATAGGAACAAGGTGCTACAGGAATACCTAGAAAAAAGTGGACTTCCGAAATTGTCAGAGGAAAACATAGCTATAATGGAAGAGCCGATATTATCGGCAGAGATAAAACAAGTGATTGCCTCATTGAAACAGACCGGGCCCTGACAGCTACTCAGCAATTTACTACAAAACTTTTTTAGATACCCTGACTGACCCACTAAGAAAGGCCTTTAACTCAATGAAAACACCACGACAAATTCCACCAGATTTTTTGGCCGCACAGTTTCACAGTAATACCCAACAAGGGCCCCACGGATTGTGCCAGTTGCAGGCCAATCTCACTCTTAAATATTGACTTAAAGTTATTAGCCAAAATCCTAGCAAACAGACTCAGATCAAACCTGGAGAGTGTCATTGGCCCTGAACAATTCGGCTATATGCCAGGCCGGGAGTCTAGAGACAACATCATTAAGGCTCTCCTGCTTATGCATGCTGCCAGGTCTCAGAATGTCGGGGGCCTTCTCCTGTCCACAGATGGGGAGAAGGCCTTCGACAGAGGGGCATGGGACTTTATGCTGGCAACCTGCAAAACACATAGGACTGAACCCTCACATGATGGCCTGGATAGAAGCATTATATCAAAATCCGTCCGCCAGGGTCAGGGTGAATAGCAATCTCTCAGAAAAAATCGACATCATGAATGGCACAAGACAAGGGTGCCTACTTTCGCCCTTGCTCTTCATATTGACCCTAAAACCCTTTATTAGAACGATTAAAGAAGACAACTCTGTGAAAGGTATTCCCCTTAAGGACAAAATTTATAAAACAGCATATGCGTATGACCTCCTTTTCTTCATAACAGATCCTCACATAACCCTACCCAACCTTCTGAGAAATTTCAATTACTACGGGTATATTTCGAACCTAAAAATAAACCTATCTAAGTCAGAGGCGATGAACATCAATCTCCCCCCCGCCCCCGAAACACTCTCCAGGATACTGGAAAACTGCCCTTTTAGGTGGGAAGAGACAGCTTTGAAATACCTAGGTATTTGGCTGACCCCAGAGATCTCACATATCTTCAAGGCAAGCCTTCCACCTCTTCTGCAGACTATAGAGAGGGACTAAAACTATGGAATGCAGGCTATTTTTCCTGGTTTGGCAGGGCAGCCATTGTCACGTTACCTGGTAGGAGAGCCCAGAATGCAGGGAGCGGCGCCTCGTAAGCCTCCGGCTCGAGAGCCCCTGGAGGTGGAGACAGGGATTCAAGAGTTCGGAGGGCACAAGTGCCAGGCCGGGTTGCAGCAACGGAGATCCACCACCAGCTGGTGCAGGAGGTCAGACTGGAACGGGAGGTAGTAGACAGCGGGCACGACAGGAGCAGCTGGTACTGGCAGACAGGCAGGAACAGCAGGAGCAGCTGGTACTGGCGTTCAGGTGGGTACAGCAGGCGTGGTCAGGAACGAGCCGGGTCGGTAACTAGCGGGCAGCAGAGGTACACAGCAGAAGGCAGGAGCGTGGTCAGGCAGGCAGAGGGTCGGAGGCAGGCAGCAATCAAACAAGGTCAAAACAGGCTGGGTTCAGTATCAGGAACAGGCAGGAGCAAGTAGCAGAAGTCACGGGAACGCTGTAGACAGGACAGCACGGGAGAACAGGAGCTGATTCCTTAAATAACCTGTTGGGTGCCAAGAACGGTCGCACGGTGAGTTTGCGTGCCCCCGCGAGTAACTGTGCTCCCGTTCGTGACCCCGCGTCCCCGCGTACGCCCGTTCGCTTGGTCGCGCACCCGTGTGCGCTCGCTCGTGTCAACGCGCACCCGCGTGCGCCTGTTAGGATCTACACGCACACGTGTGCGTTCGTTCGCGCCAACCTGCGTCTGAGAACACCGACGAGCTTCTTGCAAGGGGAACCTGCGGGTGAGTTTCCTATGTACGATCGGAACAGTAGGTCGATCGTGACATTGCCCCCCCCCAAGGGGCAGCCTCCGGATGCCCAACCGTGCCATCTTATCCGGATGAGACCTCTTGAAGGCAAGGATTAGCCTCTTCGCATGCAGGTTGGATTCCGGTTCCCAGGAGTTTTCCTCAGGGCCATACCCCTTCCATTTGACCAGAAACTGAGTCCGATTCTGTCTTCTCCTGCAGTCCAGGATGGATTCGACCTCGTATTCCAATTCTCCATCAATCATCACAGGTACCGGGGGGTTGGCATTCCGATTGGCAAAGGGGTCCGGAACAGTAGGTTTAAGCAATGAAGCGTGAAAGACCGGGTGGATCCGAAACGACTCCGGGAGCTTCAATTCAAAAGCCACGTCATTCAGCTTCCTCACAATAGGGAATGGGCCCACAAACTTCGGGCCCAGCTTCTTGGATGGGCAGGCCAATTTCAGGTTTAGAGTGGACAACCAGACCTGGTCCCCGACCTTGAGATTGAGCTCCCCCCTTCTCTTTTTATCGAAGACCTCCTTGTTGTGTTCCTGTGTTTTAGCCAGAGTCTCTTGTAGGAGTTTATTGTTGGCCTCGAAGAAATTGAGATCTTCCTGTACCGCCGGTACTGAACATTCAGGGAGATTACTGGATAGAAAAAGCGGGTGGAAGCCAAAATTTGCAAAAAACGGAGACTGTTTTGTGGCAGAATGGATAGAATTGTTATAAGCAAATTCTGCTAGTGGTAAGAGCGATGCCCAGTCATCCTGGGAGAAGGAAGAAAAGCAACGCAGATATTGCTCCAGTGTTTGGTTGGTTCTCTCGGTCTGGCCGTTGGTCTGAGGGTGATAGGCCGAGGAAAGACGAAGCTCAATTTTCAGGGCCCCACAGAGTGCTTTCCAAAACCTGGATGTGAACTGCACCCCCCTATCTAAAGTAATGTTGGCAGGGATGCCATGAAGCCTCACCACTTCTCTAATAAAAGTCTTAGCCGTCTCTGCGGCCGAAGGGGTCCCCTTCATAGGCAAAAAGTGGGCCATTTTAGTGAGTCTATCTACCACCACAAAGATTGTGGAATAATCCTCGGAAGGAGGCAATTCCACGATGAAGTCCATGGATATCATCCTCCAAGGTCTATCCGGAATGGGCAGTGGTCTCAGCAGCCCCCAAGCTTTTGATTTGCTACCTTTATTCCGAATACATGTGGTGCATGCCTCCACATATTCCCTGCAGTGCTTCTTCATCTGTGGCCACCAGAAGGTGCGCTGAAGCAAGTCCGTGGTTTTGAGCACCCCAAAGTGGCCGGCCAGCAGGTGGTCGTGGCAGGAGCTGAGGACTGCGACACGTACTTCTTGGGGAACGTAGATCTTGTCCTGATGCCAAAGAAGACCATCTCTAGAAGTTAATGGAATGTCAGGTGGGAGGACCGGATCGCTGGAAGCTTGCTTAATTTGGGTGAGTAGATCCTCCTGAAGCAGGAGAAAGTTCCCTGAGGAAAGGATAGTATCAGGAGTAGAGAGCTCCACTGGTTCACTGTACATGCGAGAGAGAGCATCGGATTTGACATTCTTAGATCCCGGACGGTACGTGATATGAAACACGAATCTAGAGAAGAAGAGTGCCCACCTGGCCTGTCTTGGCTTCAGTCTCTTGGCCGACTTAAGATATTCTAGATTTTTATGATCAGTATAGACCAGGATCGGGTGGGAAGCGCCCTCGAGAAGGTAGCACCACTCCTCGAGTGCCGCCTTGATCGCCAGCAGTTCACGGTCACCGACATCGTAATTACGTTCAGCCTCCGAAAGCTTGCGGGAAAAGAAGGCGACCGGATGCAAAAGTGACTTAGGCCCCTGTCTCTGGGAGAGCACCGCACCGACCGCAATTTCCGAGGCATCCACCTCCAGGATATAAGGCAGGGTTGAGTCAGGGTGTCTTAAGATTGAGGCCGATACGAACAAGTCCTTTAGGGTTTTGAAAGCCTCTTGTGCCCTAGAGGTCCATTGAAACTTTTGACCCTGTTTGGTCAGCTCGTGATGGGGGAGATGATGGAGGAAAATCCCTTGATGAATTTCCTGTAGAAATTAGCAAATCCTACGAATCGTTGGACCCCTTTCTTGTCAGAGGGAGCGGGCCAGTCTAGGATAGCTGAGATCTTCTGGGGGTCCATCTCTATTCCTTTCACTGAAATAATTAGACCAAGGAATTGAATACTTTGTTGTTCAAAGACACACTTCTCGGGCTTGGCGTACAGACCATGAAGACGGAGTCGGCCTAGGACATTCTTCACATGTTCCCGGTGCTCGGCTAAGGAAGAAGAAAAGATTAAGATATCATCTAGATACACTATAACAAACAAATCAAGGTAATCTCTGAAGATATCATTTACGAAATGTTGGAATGTAGCAGGAGCATTACATAGTCCGAAGGGCATAACTAAATATTCAAAGTGCCCGAAACGAGTACGGAAGGCGGTCTTCCATTCGTCGCCTCTACGAATGCGGACAAGGTTGTAGGCACCCCGAAGGTCTAGTTTAGAGAATACTTCGGCCGACCCCAGTCTCTGAAATAGTTCGGGCACTAACGGTAGGGGATAGCGATTTTTTATTGTGACCTTGTTAAGTGCCCGGTAGTCCACACATGGGCGTAGGGAATGGTCCCTTTTCTCAACGAAGAAGATCCCTGCACCTGCCGGGGAGGTGGACGGTCGAATAAAACCCTTCTCCAAGTTCTCGTCCAGGTAGGTTTTCAGGGTTCCCAGTTCGGTTTCGGATAAGGGGAAAATTCTTCCGAAGGGAATCTCTGCCCCCGGGAGCAACTCGATAGGGCAGTCATATGGCCTGTGAGGGGGTAGAATCTCGGCGCCCTTCTTGCTAAATACATCCAAGAAGTTGTGGTAAACCTTGGGCACAGCCTGTCAGATCTCGGTGTCCGTTTCTAAGCAAAGCAGGGAAGAAAGGTCCGTGTTAACAACTGGGAGACAGTGCTGACGGCAGTAGGCAGACGGGAACTCAATTCCTCCGGTGGACCAATTGATGAGAGGGTTGTGGGCCTTCAACCAGGGCATGCCGAGAATAACGGGAAAAAGTGGAGACTTAATGATGTCCAGACACAGGAGCTCCTGGTGGGTTCCGGCGATGATGGCAAAAAGAGGAGACGTCTCCTGGGTCACTGGTCCGGACTTAAGGGTGGAACCGTCGGCCAAATAAATTGAAAGTCCTTTTACCCTAGGCCGAAGAGGGATGTTGTTTCTTAAGGCAAAGGACAAGTCCATAAAGCCGCTGCAAGCCCCAGAGTCAATAATCGCGTTGGTTTTGATAGTCCTTCCTGAGAGCTGCAAAAGAAGAGGCACAGCCAGATGAGAGGTGTTACTAAGCAAGGCAGGAGAAGAAGCAGGAGGAAGGAGGAGGCACTTACGCAATTTGGCTGGGCAAGTGCGAACATAATGTCCCGGTTCTCCACAGTAGAGACACAGATTGCCGGCTCTTCGACGTTGGCGCTCCTCAGGCGTCAAAGATGGGCGAAGGAGTCCCAGCTGCATGGGCTCTGAAGAATCTGGAGAGGGTGGAACAGGAGCAGAGGGAACCGGAGGGTTGGAACTTGGAACCCGTGGTAACATCCAGACAGGGCGAGAAGTAGAAGAAGAACGCTCTAGGCGACGTTCTCTTAGGCGCCTATCAATCTGGACAGAGAGGTCAATGAGTGCTTTTAGGGTTTCAGGGATACCCACGCGAGCCAGTTCGTCTTTTAACGATTCAGAGAGGCCCATCCGAAACTGGTAGCGGAGGGCCGAGTTATTCCAGTCTGTGTCGGAGCTCCAGCGTCTGAACTCAGACACGTAATCCTCCACCGGCCTGCGACCCTGTTGGAGCGCATGCAGGGCTGCTTCTGCGGTGGCAGCAAGCTGGGGGTCCTCATACAGCCGAGACATCGCTTGGAAGAAAGTATTTAAAGTGTCCAGAGAGGGATCCTTCCGTTCCAGAAGACGATGCGCCCAGGCCTGGGGCTCGTCTGTCAGTAGCGAAATGACGAACCCCACTTTAGTCGCCTCGAGGGAGAAAGTCCGGGGCTGTAGAGCGAAGAAGAGCTCGCAGGAGTTACGAAAGGCCCTGAACTTGTTTCGGTTGCCGGAGAAACGATCTGGAGTGGGGACCCTTGGTTCAGGCGGCATCATTACCACTGAAGGTGGAGCTGGAGGTCCGGGAACAGCTGATGATGAGGCAGATAGGGCCTGGACCTGTTCTTCCAGACGACCGTAGCCTTCCTGCAAGTTCTTCACAGCCTGGGTAAGACCGGCTAGATGGCGGCAAAGCTCGTCCATTGGAGAGGCTCCCTGCGTGGGCTCGGACATGGCTGCCCTGTACTGTCACGTTACCTGGTAGGAGAGCCCAGAATGCAAGGAGCGGCGCCTCGTAAGCCTCTGGCTCGAGAGCCCCTGGAGGTGGAGACAGGGATTCAAGAGTTCGGAGGGCACAAGTGCCAGGCCGGGTTGCAGCAACGGAGATCCACCACCAGCTGGTGCAGGAGGTCAGACTGGAACGGGAGGTAGTAGACAGCGGGCACGACAGGAGCAGCTGGTACTGGCAGACAGGCAGGAACAGCAGGAGCAGCTGGTACTGGCGTTCAGGTGGGTACAACAGGCGTGGTCAGGAACGAGCCGGGTCGGTAACTAGCGGGCAGCAGAGGTACACAGCAGAAGGCAGGAGCGTGGTCAGGCAGGCAGAAGGTCGGAGGCAGGCAGCAATCAAACAAGGTCAAAACAGGCTGGGTTCAGTATCAGGAACAGGCAGGAGCAAGTAGCAGAAGTCACGGGAACGCTGTAGACAGGACAGCACGGGAGAACAGGAGCTGATTCCTTAAATAACCTGTTGGGCGTCAAGAACGGTCGCACGGTGAGTTTGCGTGCCCCCGCGAGTAACCGTGCTCCCATTCGTGACCCCGCGTCCCCGCGTAGGCACGTTCGCTTGGTTGCGCACCCGTGTGCGCTCGCTCGTGTCAACGCGCACCCGCGTGTGCCTGTTAGGATCTACACGCACACGCGTGCGTTCGTTCGCGCCAACCTGCGTCTGAGGACACCGACGAGCTTCTTGCAAGGGGAACCTGCGGGTGAGTTTCCTATGTACGATCGGAACAGTAGGTCGATCGTGACAGCCATACTCAAAATGGTTACCCTGCCAAGACTGCTATATCTATTCAGGGCATTTTCCACACCAACCCCCCCAAAATATTTTTTAAGAAGATACAATCAATCACAATACAATTTCTCTGTTCACATAAAAAACCTAGAATCAAATTCTCACTCCTAAAAAAAACCTAAAGAGGCCGGGGGGATGGGCCTCCCTGATTTTAGAAAATATTATCAGGCGACACATTTAATGAGATTAGTAGACTGGCACTACCACAAAGATTCCAAAGACTGGATCTCCCTAGAGATGGACCTGAAACCCACAGCGACATACATTTCACCATGGAATCCAGGCCTTAAACGTGAACAACTAGTAACCCTACTCCCCAGCACAAAGAAGATCCTGGAAGTGTGCAGGAAGGTGATAAACTCCTCTAAAACCAATGCCCTACGAGGTCCAATGACCCCACTGGCAGACAACCCAGACTTTCCCCCTGGAGTCAGTAATCGCTGCCTATATCACCCAACAACCAATAAACCCCTACTCGCGGGTGAATGATTCCAGGAGGAAAAACCTTAAAGAATTTGAGCGTCTCAAAAAAGACAATGGGCTCCCAACTCTTCCACGGTGGACTTACTTCCAAATACGTAGCTACCTAGACCATACCAAGAAATTAGGGGAATGCACCAGACAGTTGACAGAGCTGGAACAAACCTGCACTAGGGGTAACCCTATTTCTAAAACCACCTCCCTGGCCTACATTTGGCTTAAAAAAAAAGAGACACACACTGGGGACAGATTCCGTAACCTCTGGTCGAAAGCATTGGGGACTGACATCTCCGAGAGACAGTGGGGAAAGGCCTGCATTCTAGCACACAAGCACTCTATCAGCACCAAAACACAAGAAACGTCCTATAATCTTTTGACAGACTAGTATATCACCCCAGCGAAAATACATGTTTGGAGTCCACGAACCCCAGATGTGTGTTGGAGATGTGGAGGCGAAGGAGGTGATCTAGTTCGTGTCTGGTGGACCTGTCCCTCACTGACCCCCTATTGGGCTATGGTCAAAACGGTAACGAGACAAATCACAGACACCTCCCTGGAGCTGGGGGCTGCCTGTTTACTCCACATCTCGAACTTCGCACTAAAGAGGTATAAAAACTCCCTCACAAAGCATCTTCTGAATGCAGCCAAAGCAACAGATTGGCTAACGAGAGTGGCCGAAATTTGTGAGATGGAAGACACATTGGCCCAGGCCTCTGAGAGGGTGGACAGCTTCCACAAAACATGGACACCATGGTTTACGTTCCGTTGCTCTGAGGAGTATCAGAAATTGAAGGCAGGATGTTCGTCTAGACAATTCTAGCTTTCCCTCCCCCCCACCCTACTTTCTAATTCTTATTTCTGTTATTTTTCTATCATATCCTACTGCATGTCAGGTCAACAAATCTATATATATATGCTGGTTTTCTAAGGAACTGGAACAAATAATTCACAGCTTAGTCATACCATCTAAATGTCTTGCCTACAATCCAGCTGATTACTGTTATTGAATTCCAAAGCTGAGCTCATGGTATTACTGTACCACAATTGAGACATTTAATGATTCATCAAGATGTATCTGTCCTCATGATAAGTTTGTACACTACAATCTGTGATAACTGTACCCTAAAATTGTGATTGAGATGTATGTTTTCACATCATTTTGTATTCCTACTGCATCATATATGTTGGCATGTAACTACACCATGTTTATCCTTTTTCTTCTCAAAAAACTTTTAATGAGTTTAAAAAGTAAAAATATATATATATATATATATATATAAAGTGCTTGTGCTCCGTGACTCACACTCAGTCCTTAATGGAGTATTGAATTATTCAGCAAAAGCCCAAATAACATTTTACATGTGATAATAGTGTCTTCATGCCACAAGGCACCTGCTCATCCAGGTAATAGCCCAGCTCAAAAGCCACTATTTTCTCCTGGTTTGTTCCGGGACTCTCGTCATATATATATTACATGTGAAAAATGACAAAGGCATGCAATAGCGTGATAACGTTTAAAAAAGATTTAATTCCAAACAGAACTCCACATACATACAACTCACATTTCCAATAAATAAAAAATGCCTTTAAAGTGCTATAGTGCTGATGGGTGATAGAGTCATCTGTGGTCTGGTTCAGCAGCCTCGGTTTCGCGGTGTTTCCTCTGTTCTGTGCCTGCTCTGTAACACTTCCTAGTGCCTCCTGTGTCAGCCAATCAAGCTCCTCGAAGGAACATAGCAGGAGAAAATAGTGGCTTTTGAGCTGGACTATCACTGGGAGGAGCAGGTGCTTTGTGCTCCATACCAATATTCCATAAATATGTATAAGATAAAGGAAACAAAGGATGCTATCTATAGGTTTTATGCATTTGCAATTAGTATTTGTTTATTTTATTAGCGCTGCACATTGTGTCATAAAATATATCATCACATTTTGGGGAAGTGTGGGAAGTGCGGGCAGCTGATTACAGTTTCATTTAATATTTATTATTTTTATGGGGACTTGTTTTTTTTTGTGTGAGAAAGCAGCGTCTGTAGTTGCACTTCCGGTGCTCGGTAAAACGGCCAGTTTTAAATAAAAAAGATAAGTCTACTAGGTGGGCTGCATAACATTACTCTAGCAATAAACCCTCACCAAACCACTTAACCTAACCTTTAAAATTAATCACTACCAGGGCAGGTATTCTGCAGAGCAAACATGCTTCATTGTGCTGTCTGTCAGTTATAAAGTACATTCCTTTTATAAAGATGGTTCTAGGCTGCTGTCCTTCCTGTTACTGCAGGGGGGGCAGCAAAGCTTCAACATTGTGACAAAGGTGAATATCTGCTTACTGTACCTCTTTATTATAAATGGAGCCCACATATTCAACAATGAGTTCCCCTATATTATCCCCCCCTCCTACTGTAGAACCAAAGGCGGGAAGAAGATCTTGTCCCACTGTAGAGGTTTTGCCGTTGAAAGGAATGTAGCCCTGTATGGTAAAGGAAGAGGTTGGGGACACATGCAGAGAAGACAATCACGGAATCTGTTCATTAAAGTTCAATAATATCACAAACAGGTTTAAGGGTTCCCAACCATATTTTTTAAAGGATTTTGGTATTTTCAATGTTACCCTCTTAGCCTTTGTACACACGGTCAGAGATTCCGACTACCAAATCCGTCGGAGTAATTCCAACGGATTCATTCCGGAAGAGGTCCGGAAGTGATGTTGCATACACACGGACTAAGTTGTCGGAAAATCCGATTGTACATAATTTGATGACGTTATTTCGTTAGACGGGACTACGTTCTGGCTAGTAGCCAATAGCTTTGGTCTAGGAATTTTATCTGAGCATGCGTGGCACTTTGTCCGTCGGAGTAGGCTACATATGATCGGAGTATGTCCGATAGGAGCATTTTGTCTGAAAATTTTACTGGCAAGTTGGAAAACTTGGTCCGTCGGATATTGGAAACAGTCCGATGCAGACCACACACAGTCGGAATATCCGACAGAACGGTCCGATAGGACACATTCCGTTGGAATCTCCGACCATGTGTACAAGGGCTAAGACACATAAAAATACTCTTGTCCCCTCTGTACTTTTTTTTGCATTGATATATGTCCTTAATGGCAGTTTCTAGCTTCCCATGCTTCTGTTTGAGAGAAATTTGCACTCTCCCTTAAAAAGGTCAAAACATGGGGGCGTGGCCTGCAGCGGAACCGAATGGAAGCTTGATTCCAGAGCTCCTGCTTCCCCGCGGATAAAACGGTGACAAGTGGCTTTCAGGACCCCGTTTTTTGACACCTGCACCTGCGGTTTCGAGTGGGGCACATCTACAGAGCATGATGGGCAAACAAAAGGGATCGTCAAAGCCACAACGGCTAATGGATTACTTCCTACAGCCACGACATGGAGGTAGGCAAGATGGCGCTGACCCTCCACCCTCACTGATCCCTAGGAGCCGGCTGAAACAGCTTACCAGTGCCTCATCCCCTAGAAATAATGACTCTTACAGTGACCAGACTTCCCCCCCCCCCCGGCATCCTCTGCCTCTGGGAGCCTAGCTAAAGCAAAACTAAAGCTGGATGGCATCGGATGCAGCCCCGTGCTGAGCCCAGTGGTAGACTCGGAGGATGACACCAGGGAACTCCATGACTCTATAACTAACTATCCCACTATGAATCAGCCTGTGCTGGAAACAGTACTCAAAGATATGTTAGTCTCACTGAGAAGCACGCTTCAAGCGGATATGATGAGCTGTATGAATAGACTTAGCGGCGAAGTCAAAGTAGTGGAAGATAGAGTAGATCACATAGAATTCGCATCCACCATAAACGACCTCGTGGACGCCCACGAGGAACAGGAGGGAGAATCAACATGGGTGAGAGATAAACTGGCAGACATTGAAGACAGGTCCAGGAGGAACAACCTCAAGATTAGAAGTATCCCTGAGTCAGTTCAAGCTTCAGACCTACTGTCACGTATCAGATAAGACCAGAACTGTGTGGACTGCAACAGAGGAAACCCAAACGTGTATAAGTGAAATATGATTTATTAAAGAAAGTGAATAATATAAATACAACCACACAGTGCAATAAACCAACCAACAAAGACCCCCAAACAACAACAGACAGATATGTACAATAAATGGGAAATGCAAGGACCGTAAACGGTAGGCAGGCCAGGGTCATACACAGAGGATCAGCAAATAAACAAAGGCAGTCCAGAATCAGAGTCACAAGCCAGGCCAAGGTCATACACGGGGAGATCAGTAAATCGGGTAAGGAACACAGGACAGGGAGAGGATGGGCAGATCAGACTGCAGGACAGGGATAATGGTAACAGGTGGGACAGGGTAGGGACCAGGACAGGGAAACAGTGACACGGGTCACAGGTTCAGGGCACAGGAACAGGTTCAGAATCAGGATCGCCAGCAGCAGGTCAGGGCACAAGGAACAATACCAAGGCGAGGTGTGTGTGCACCTGCCGGGTATTTATAATGGCTGCTGTCAGTCATGTGATGCCTGACTGTAGAAGGCAATACCTGCTCCACACTGCCAGGATCCCTCCGCTGGTGGACACCAGTACTGCGGACCAAAGATTACATAATTCCAGCAGGAGACACCTGCTGGTGGATCGAAGTACTGCATGCCAAATGATTGATATTACCAGCGGAGGGAACCTTTCCTGACAGTACCCCCCCTCAAAGGAGCGACCTCCGGACGCTCCAACTAGCAGTTGCTGGGGAAAGTCCATTGCGTCAAGCTGGGCTATGAGCAAAGTCACATCAGGTTGGGTAACGGGCACTTCAAGCAGGGCATCAGACAGAAGCACATCGGACCAGGAAGCTGGCACAACGGGCTGGAAGGCAGGCAGCGGCACGTCAGGCTGGAAGGCGGGCAGCGGCACGTCAGGCTGGAAGGCGGGCAGCGGCACGTCAGGCTGGAAGGCGGGCAGCGGCACGTCAGGCTGGAAGGTGGGCACTGGGACGTCAGGCTGGAAGGCGGGCACTGGGACGTCAGGCTGGAAGGCGGGCACTGGGACGTCAGGCTGGAAGGCGGGCACTGGGACGTCAGGCTGGAAGGCGGGCACTGGGACGTCAGGCTGGAAGGCGGGCACTGGCACGTCAGGCTGGAAGGCAGACACTGGGACATCAGGCTGGAAGGCAGGCACTGGGACATCAGGCACATCAGGCTGGACAGCAGGCACATCAGACTGGAAGGCATCGGACTGCAAGGCCGGGACATCAAACTGGAAGGAATCGGACTGCAAGACCGGGACATCAGACTGCGAGGCCGGGACATCAGGCTGCGAGGCCGGGACATCAGACTGCGAGGCCGGGACATCAGACTGCGAGGCCGGGACATCAGACTGAAAGGCATCAGACTGGAAGGCCGGGACATCAGACTGGAAGGCATCAGACTGGAAGGCCGGGACATCAGACTGGAAGGCATCAGACTGGAAGGCCGGGACATCAGACTGGAAGGCCGGGGCATCAGACTGGAAGGCCGGGGCATCAGACTGGAAGGCCGGGGCATCAGACTGGAAGGCATCAGACTGGAAGGCCGGGGCATCAGACTGGAAGGCATCAGACAGGAAGGCCGGGGCATCAGACTGGAAGGCATCAGACTGGAAGGCATCAGACTGGAAGGCCGGGACATCAGACTGGAAGGCATCAGACTGGAAGGCCGGGACATCAGACTGGAAGGCATCAGACTGGAAGGCCGGGACATCAGACTGGAAGGCCGGAACATCAGACTGGAAGGCATCAGACTGGAAGGCCGGGACATCAGACTGCAAGACATCAGACTGAAAGGCCGGGACATCAGACTGCAAGACATCAGACTGAAAGGCCGGGACATCAGACTGCAAGACATCAGACTGAAAGGCCAGGACATCAGACTGCAAGACATCAGACTGAAAGGCCGGGACATCAGACTGCAAGACGTCAGACTGAAAAGTCGGGACATCAGACTGCAAGACGTCAGACTGGAAGGCCGGGACATCAGGCTGCAAGACGTCAGACTGGAAGGCCGGGACATCAGGCTGCAAGGCGTCTGGCTGGAAGGCCGGGACATCAGGCTGCAAGGCGTCTGGCTGGAAGGCCGGGACATCAGGCTGCGAGGCGTCTGGCTGGAAGGCGGGGACATCAGGCTGCGAGGCGTCTGGCTGGAAGGCCGGGACATCAGGCTGCAAGGCGTCTGGCTGGAAGGCCGGGACATCAGGCTGCAAGGCGTCTGGCTGGAAGGCCGGGACATCAGGCTGCAAGGCGTCTGGCTGGAAGGACGGGACATCAGGCTGCAAGGCGTCTGGCTGGAAGGCCGGGACATCAGGCTGCAAGGCGTCTGGCTGGAAGGCCGGGACATCAGGCTGCAAGGCGTCTGGCTGGAAGGCCAGGACATCAGGCTGCAAGGCGTCTGGCTGGAAGGCCGGGACATCAGGCTGCGAGGCGTCTGGCTGGAAGGCCGGGACATCAGGCTGCGAGGCGTCTGGCTGGAAGGCGGGGACATCAGGCTGCGAGGCGTCTGGCTGGAAGGCCGGGACATCAGGCTGCAAGGCGTCTGGCTGGAAGGCCGGGACATCAGGCTGCAAGGCGTCTGGCTGGAAGGCCGGGACATCAGGCTGCAAGGCGTCTGGCTGGAAGGCCGGGACATCAGGCTGCAAGGCGTCTGGCTGGAAGGCCGGGACATCAGGCTGCAAGGCGTCTGGCTGGAAGGCCGGGACATCAGGCTGCAAGGCGTCTGGCTGGAAGGCCGGGACATCAGGCTGCAAGGCGTCTGGCTGGAAGGCCGGGACATCAGGCTGCAAGGCGTCTGGCTGGAAGGCCGGGACATCAGGCTGCAAGGCATCTGGCTGGAAGGCCGGGACATCAGGCTGCAAGGCGTCTGGCTGGAAGGCCGGGACATCAGGCTGCAAGGCGTCTGGCTGGAAGGCTGGGACATCAGGCTGCAAGGCGTCTGGCTGGATAGCAGGCAGATGATTGGCAGAATCAGGTGGGTGATCAGGTTCAGCTGGCATGCAGGCAGACTGGAGCAGGTTGGTTGATGTGGAGGCAGGTTGCGTTACTGGCAGGATCAAATGGGTAGGGAAGAACTTCCGTCTCTTTTTAGATTTAGCTACTGAAGGCCTGTAGGTAGCTGCAGATCTATAGGTAGGGGATGAAGCAGACTGGAGAGAAGGGTTGGAATATGGCAGGGAAGAGGTAACAGTGGCTGGGGGAAGATCTTGAGGGATAGTGGGCCACGGGTAAGAGACAGTTGGATTAAAGGCAGGATATGTGCAGCAGGAAGAAACAGGGTATTGATATTTGGTGGGGAGTAGAGTATATTGGGCTGAAACTGAGGTTGCCATAGGTGAAGGAGGAAGAGACTCTTCGGCAGGCAGGTGTTTGGTAGCAGAGATGGTTTGTTGTGGGCTGGCTGTGGCTGATTGCAAAATACCAGACCATGCTAAAAGTAATGGTTGTACAAACTGCGGGTTACATACTGCCTGTCTAACAAGGGATTGTACGGAATCAACACATTCTATTATCATCTGTTGGGAACAGGCTGTGTAATGCTCAAAAAAGTAAGGGGAATCATCTTCCAGAAGCCATACCAGTGATGTGACTTGATTAATACTGAAAGGGGGAGAAAAATCATCCTGGCCCCCTGGGATGCAGGGCAGGGCCAGCTCTGTGCAGATTTGAATTAACGGCTGAACATCCCCAAACAACATACAGCCCTGATCAACCCAGGAGTGAGCTAAACGAATGGTTTCCAACAGCTGATCACTGGTCCACCCTTTCAGTGTCTGGCGGAGATAGTCACCACTCTCAGACGCCAACAAAGCATAATAACGAATCACTTCTAAATTCATTTCAGTAAGCAACCTGAACCAAGATGGTTCCTCTGTGTAGCCACTTCTGGTCAGGGATGGCCTTGGTATTCTGTCACGTATCAGATAAGACCAGAACTGTGTGGACTGCAACAGAGGAAACCCAAACGTGTATAAGTGAAATATGATTTATTAAAGAAAGTGAATAATATAAATACAACCACACAGTGCAATAAACCAACCAACAAAGACCCCCAAACAACAACAGACAGATATGTACAATAAATGGGAAATGCAAGGACCGTAAACGGTAGGCAGGCCAGGGTCATACACAGAGGATCAGCAAATAAACAAGGGCAGTCCAGAATCAGAGTCACAAGCCAGGCCAAGGTCATACACGGGGAGATCAGTAAATGGGGTAAGGAACACAGGACAGGGAGAGGATGGGCAGATCAGACTGCAGGACAGGGATAATGGTAACAGGTGGGACAGGGTAGGGACCAGGACAGGGAAACAGGATCAGAACCACGGGTCACAGGTTCAGGGCACAGGAACAGGTTCAGAATCAGGATCGCCAGCAGCAGGTCAGGGCACAAGGAACAATACCAAGGCGAGGTGTGTGTGCACCTGCTGGGTATTTATAATGGCTGCTGTCAGTCATGTGATGCCTGACTGTAGAAGGCAATACCTGCTCCACACTGCCAGGATCCCTCCGCTGGTGGACACCAGTACTGCGGACCAAAGATTACATAATTCCAGCAGGAGACACCTGCTGGTGGATCGCAGTACTGCATGCCAAATGATTGATATTACCAGCGGAGGGAACCTTTCCTGACACCTACGCTTCTATACTACTGACCTCTTTACCTCCCTACTGCCTGAACTCTCCGCCATTGAATTTACCATAGATAGGATACACTGTCTGCCAAAACCGACGCATTTCCCAGAAAAAATCCCTAGAGATGTGATTCTCCGCATGCACTTTTACCATGCGAAAGAGCAGCTGATGCAATGCGTCCGCAAACCAGAACAACTCCCACCTCAACACCAACATTTGCAGTTCTATGCTGACTTGTTGCAGCATACGCTGCAAAAACGGAGAAACTTGAATACGATAACAAAAGTTTTAAGAAACCATCAAATCCCCTACCGTTGGGGATACCCCACCAAAATTACAATTACCTACAAGGAACGACCATTTGTAGTGGATTCCTTGGAAAAAGGCATTGCCCTGCTGAAAGAATGGGGGATCCTTCCTGACTCTAGAGATAACAATGCGGACACCTCCAACCGTCGACTACCCAGCCCGGACTGGAAGAGAGTAATACCAAAAAACTCCAGTTCACACATCTAATTGTAGCACAGACGTCATCATACATCCTTAACTGGGAAGCAGGGCACCCTCTAGGCCTGAACTCTTACTCCGAATCATTTGAGCAGCACTTAGTTGCATACAGGCCACCTCTAACCTTTTACGGGGTGACTTAGCCGTATGTTGGGCTTTACCATGTTCACTTGTTCTCTTTTTCTAAGTTATGTTTGTAATACCTGGACTTTCTTTTTTTTTCTCTTTCCTCGATTTTTGTTTTTCTTTTCGGAGCCATACCAGCATTCTCCTGCTCTGCAGCTTACTTCAGTTGCGCATAATCATAGCACGGATAGAAGTCGCCACAAGCAACCTGAAGAGCGATACCTTCAACGAAACCAACCCCGGCATAAATGTGAGTACCTTTATTACGGTTTAGCTACTTCACTCCCCTTGGGACTTTCAAAGGGGTGTTTAAGCTCTTTCCACATGTACAAAGTAATCAAAACCATCTTCACCACCAACCCTCTCCATGGCAATACATTTTTTGTCTATTAATACTAAAGGGCTTAACCACCCCATGAAGAGGAAATCTCTGTGGAAGGAAGCACTATCTAATGGATCGGACGTCCTCTGCACTCAGGAAACCCACTTTTGTCAAAACGAAAGGCGTTATGATAGCGGTCAAGCACTCTGTAGCATTCACTCTACATAGGGAGATTGTAGACCCTCAGGGTCGCTATCTGATCCTGATTTGTGATATCAATCAAGTGACATACACCATTGTGAATGTTTATGCCCCTAACTCCCAGCAAATCCGCTTTTTTCACGAAATTCTGAAAAAGGTCGGAAAATGCAAAAGAGGCTCTCTAGTGTTATGTGGCGACTTCAACGTAACACCCGATCCGTCCGTCGACACCACGTCAAAACCAAAACGTCTGACTACTCCTCTGTGCAGAACGTTGCATAAAGAAAGTATATTTGACGTATGGAGATGTCTACATGCAGCGGAGAGGGACTTTATGTTTTTTTCCGCCCCCCACCGCACATATACGAGGATAGACTTATTTTTGGTCGATCAACAAACCCTATCTAAAGCAGTGTCTGCTTCTATCAACACTATTACATGGTCAGACCACGCGTCAATCACGCTATCTTTAAGAGACTCATCCACGTTTGACTCTATCCCTCTTTGGAGGGCGTACTCCTACCTTATGCAACTACCAGAAAACAAGACACTGATCGAGGATCACTTGAAGGAATTTTTTTCCATTAATGAGCCCTCGATGCATAATAGATTTGTACTTTAGAATGCCCATAAGGCATACATTAGATGTATTTTCATCAAAATAGGGGCCAGGGTGAGGAGGCAGCGGCAACAGAAAATTCGCAAAATTACAGACGAAATCTGTGACCTAGAATCTAAAAATAAACAACACACTTCCCAACTTCTAACTGACAAACTGAATAGACTGAGACATAATCTGAGACTCCTCTTAATGGAATCATTTGAGAAACAGACAAAAAGACTTAAAATGACATATTACACACAGGGTAACAGGGCTGGGAAACTACTCGCACACCAAATCAAAGGTCATAGACAAAAATCCAAAATACCGTACATCCTTCATCCCGTAGACAAAAGAAAATTGCAACACCCTCAGGACATTGCCAACGCATTTAGTGCTTACTATAGCTCCCTTTACAATTTAAAAGACGACACTGATACTATCCAGCCTACACCCACACTAATCAATGACTTTCTACAGCAAATATCTCTGCCCACACTTTCCCCTCAACACTTAGAACGACTCAATACACCTTTTACAATCACTCCCCAGTTCAAAGTCCCCAGGCCCCGATGGCTTCTCCGGGGAATACTACAAATTATTCAAACTGCTTCTCATACCTCATCTGACTGAAATATTTAACAATGCCGCAGCCTCCTCCTCCTTCCCACCTGAAATGCTGAGCGCTGTCATAGTGACTTTGCCGAAGCCAGGGAAAACACCGGATACACCAGCCAATTTTTGACCCATATCTTTATTAAACACAGATGTGAAACTTTATGCTAAGTTGATAACAAACCGGCTAATAGACATTCTTCCTTGCTTGATACATCCTGACCAAACTGGGTTTACGAAGGGATGTCAGACCTCGGATGCTATGAGGAGACTGACGAACATCATCCATTTGGCTGGAATGGGACAAAGACCTTCTCTGCTCCTAGCTCTGGATGCGGAGAAGGCCTTTGACAGAGTTCACTGGGGATATTTAAGTAAAGTTCTGAACAAATTTGGCTTCTCCGGTACGATTCTAACGGCCATAATGGCTTTATACTCGAACCCCTCAGCCAGGGTATACACCTAGGGTGTGCTCTCCAACCCCTTCCAAATAACTAATGGGACACGTCAGGGGTGTCCTCTATCCCCACTAATTTTTAACTTAATGTTAGAACCCCTGGCAGCATGTATCATGTCCCACCCACATATTACTGGGTTTAAGGCCCAAAACTCTGAACATGTGATTAGTTTGTTCGCAGATGACATTATTTTAATGCTCACAAACCCGGAAAAATCCCTGGCTTCGGTACATGATACTCTAAGAATGTTTAATGCACTGTCTTTTTATAAAGTTAATGAGAGTAAATCTTATATACTGGGGATGGGAGTGGATAGCGGTATGTAGACGAGAATCAGTACACGGTTTCCATACAAATGGAGTAAGGACGGCATAAGGTACCTGGGGATCACCCTGACCTCCACTACTAAAGATTTATACGCTGGCAATTATATTCCTTTTTTAAAATCTTTACCGTCAAAACTACAATATCTAGGTTAAAACGGAACTTATCTGGTCAGGTCGATTAGCAGCAATAAAAATGATAATACTGCCACAATTGCTCTACCTATTTAGGTCTCTGCCCATCCCTGCCCCCAAACACTATTTCACCAAGGTGCAAGCTACCATCAACAACTTCCTATGGAAAGGGAAAAAAGCTACCGGTAGGTGGGCCTTTAAAAGTTCAATAGCATCAAGAACAGCTGAGGGGGGGGGGGGGGGGAAATGTTCAGATTCATGATTACTATATTGCCTCAATCCTAGCACAAATAAGGGCATGGTTCCCTGAATCACCCATAACGAGATGGCGGGAACTTGAAGAAAGCCAAATCCTCAACAACAGTCTATATGTCTACATACTGACAAACACATCCAACATTTCCCGCATCAAATCCCTAGCTCCTTTTATAATAGCATCTCTATGGGCTTGGAAGATACTCCTTAATCAAACCTTTACAACTCCTACCTCTCAAATAAAAATTCCTATTACCAGTCTTGCTGGGCTCATCCCCAACTTGCACAAATCTCATTGGCTAGAGAAGGGCATAACTTACACAGATGATTTTAGGATAGGACCGGCAATAAAGACATTCCGAGCATTACAAATTGAATATGGCCTTGAAGAGTCTGATAAGTACAGATATATTCAAATTAAGCATATTTTCCGTTCTAATAACCTTCCAGATATACAACTCCCCTGGAGGATTGTTTTATATCTTACTAAACCCTCTACCACCATAAAAGGGATCTCCTTATTCTATAATACCCTTGAAGATAAATTAACATTCAACAAGACCCCTAATATTAATGCATGGGAAAAGGACTTAGGTAAAACGTTCACGGTAGATCAATGGCGAACGGCATTGCAAACAACCTACACCTCCACCAAATGTATTAATTTATGGGAACTGACACAGAAATTACTACAGCGTTGGTACCTTACCCCATACAGGGTCTCCAAATTTGCTCCCAACAACTCCCCACTCTGCTGGAGACAATGTGACCATACTGCCACCTTGTACCATATTTTCTGGGAATGTCCGAAAATATGAACACTCTGGGACAAAGTATTTCATATATGCTCAAAAATAACAAAGACCTGCATCCCTATTAACCCGGAACTGGCCATTTTATCCTTAAACATAAATTTGATTCCCAAAACGACTAGAATGATTGTATCCCACCTACTTCTGAGCACCAGACTGGCTATCACACGATACTGGAAAGATCATAATACACCAACGTTAAAGGAAGTCATTATGACTACTGATACCCATGCCATGTATGAAACCATGTTTTCTTCAACCCAGGGTAAATTTCTTATAGCTAAAACAAACTGGAAACCGACTGGTGGACTGACTGGTTTAATCACAAAACTGATCTGAGTCTAAATTGATAATGACCTAGACTTGCATGACAGTATCAGCGATACTGGGATATGGCTCCGAAGTTACGGCTTTTTCTTTTTTATTTTTTTTTTATTTACTATATATTATTTCATTTCACTTTGGGTTATAATTTTTATTTATTAACTTTCTTTTATGTTAAACATCCATTATTCTCCTTCATTTATTGTATGTTTTTCTTTTCTTGGCTATATGGCATCTTGTACGTTGACTGTTATAGTTTACATGATGAATAACAATACGTTGAAATAGCTTTGTTGGTTTATGATACAACACCTGCATTGTAGACGTAGATAAAATATGCATCAATACCTGACATCCGCTTTAGAGTCTCACAGATAGGATGCTGATGCTTAGCATTGTGAGATAGAAATTACTGAACTAGGGGAGGTAGGGAGTATTCCTTCACTAGGCACAGCAAGTACCCTCTAGGGGTGCCGGAGGGGAGGCCTCCTCTTCCTAATGGTGAGCTTGTTAAGTTAACGGACTGTCTCCGTAAATCCTTGAACAACCAAATTTATCGGGTGATGTACTGAGGAATCATCTTTTCTGCTTTTTCTATAATACATATAGGTTGACCCATGTTATTATACACCACAAAAAGAAACAATGTATATGAGTATGTATATGTATATCTTCATGGAAAAACTCAATAAAAATCCATTGCAATTAAAAGGTCAAAACATATTAACAGAATTTGCCTTCCCTAGCCTTTAATGGGGCTTGATGCTAAATTTGGAGGATTCTCCAAACCCCACAAATCAAACTTAGGCAGGATGAAGTATCTTCACATATGGCAAAACAGGGTTGCTCTGGACGAGGATGAAAAAAGAACATGGGGTATGGGGCCAGTTTAGATTCATGATCATGTTAGAGGTTGCCATAGAGGGTGGGGAGGTGGAGCTGACCCTGCTATCCTAAGCTGACAGAAGGATGCCCAGAATAGTAGGGATGGAACGTTTAGCGTTACCATTAGACTTCATGAGTTACTGTATAAAATAAAATAAAATCTAGTTAGGGATATAACTCACTGAAATATAAAATGGTATGAAAATAGCTAGTTTACCAGTATTGGTTAGTTGCTGAACATTTATTAAATTTTTTTTTTTTTTTTTAAACGTATTGTGGAATTATTTATGAAGGCCTATTAATTACTGCAAAGGGTTTCTGATTTAAGTTAGAAGACCAATTTGCCTAAATCAATATGTTGCATTTAGTGTTAATCTTGTGTGCTTTCAAGCAATACATTTCTTATTGTTACATAATTGATATATTCAGTCATACATGTCCATTTAAATACACATTTATTCATTTTGGTGCCCCATGGAGTTCATATGATTGCAAGCAATGTCAATAGCTGTGCTATTCTAATTAATGTTCTGTAGCAGAAGGTTAACATATTTTTAAACTGTTTGTCAGCCTACAATACTTGCCTATTACAAATTCTTCCAGTTTTTGTAAGTTAACTAATTTTGTTTCGTGTAGGATGGTCTTATGTAAATTTCTTTCAATTCACATTAAACTTTTTTTTTTCAATTTAATACATTTTCAAATTCATATCTTTTATATCTATCTGGTGTACATCTTTAAATATAAAAAAAAAATAACAAATGTGCCCTTGTGGCTCATCAAGGATGAGGCTCTGGGATGCATTCTATGGGCAACCCCACACCAGTTTTTTTTTCTTTGTATGTAGGGTCCCCAATTAACATCTATAACAGACCCTCCTCTAAGATAACGGTCTGGAATAAAAAAAATCCTCAACTACTTGTTTACAAAAAGAAGGAAGCAGTCAGAATCTATCATTTACCAGCAATTTAAACAGTTTTAAATTTTTTTGCAAATGTCATTTTTTTTACAGTAGGACATATACATGTAGACACACAATGAGATTATCAGACGAATGATTTTTATTTTTTTATGCTAGTCTCATATCGAAAATGAAGAGTTTACTAAACTTAAGAAAATTCTTGTATGACAATTAAAATCTGATATAGTATGAGGAAAATTTTCATGGTCGCCCCCATCGGACAATTTTGCATAAATTGTCGTAATCAGCTCTCAAAAGCGTAAATGTACTAACAATGAGATTATTGTACAATTGCTTCAAAAGTGGTATTTTTTGTACAATTTTCTGATCATGTGTATGAGCCCTAAATTCATTGCCAATTAGCTTAAAATATAGCCATTACTGATTTCTAATATTCAGCTCCCATTGACTTCAGTGAGTTTGGATGTGACATCCGAACTTCAGTAAAGTTTACCAAACCCATCCTGAAATTACCCCCAGGTACCTTTTAGAATTCTACAACATTGATACATTTAAATGTACCTACTGCTGCCATTGCTGATCCTCACTTTTAGGAATATTAGCATAGGTACTGTATGCTTTAAATCACAAAGCACATATGTTGACCTATTCTCTTCAGTTGCTGAGCCAGCACTACTTCTTACCTTACCTACTGGCAAAGCACATATACTATATTACCAAAAGTATTGGGACACCTGCCTTTACACACACATGAACTTTAATGTATCCCAGTCTTAATCCGTAGGGTTCAATATTAAGTTGGCCCACCATTTGCAGCTATAACAGCTTCAACTCTTCTGGGAAGGCTGTTTGCAAGGTTTAGGAGTGTGCATATGGGAATGTTTGACCATTCTTCCAGAAGCACATTTGTGATGAAGGCCTGCCTTGCAGTCGCTCGAATTCATCCCAAGGTGTTCTATTGGGTTGAGATCAGGACTTTGTGCAGGCCAGTCAAGTTCCTCAACTCCAAACTCGCTCATCCATGTCTTTATGGGCCTTGTCTTGTGCATTGGTGCACAGTCATGTTGGAACAGGAAGGGGCCAAGCCCAACCCCTGAAAAACAACCCCACACCATATTCCACCCTCCAGCAAATGATTTGGACCCATAGACAAACCTTGTGGACAGCCTTCCTAGAAGAGTCGAAGCTGTTATATCTGCAAATAGTTGGCCAATGCAATATTAAACCCTACAAACTAAGACTGGGATGCCATTAAAATGTATGTGCATGTAAATGTAGGTGTCCCAATACTTTTGGCAATAAAGTGTATACTGTAATTTTACATACTCTGTTAATTGTCTTACGTATTGTTTTTACCATCTCTGTATCCAGATTAAAACCTTATATAAGCAATGCTCAATCTTATCTTTTATCGTTGTATTAGTCTGCGTAAATGTTGCTGTTCTTTTTTTAGTATTGCCTACATTGTATAGAGCAGTGTTTCTCAACTCCAGTCCTCAAGGCACCTCAACAGGTCATATTTTCAGAATTTACCCCAGGTGAAAACGGCTGTGGTAATTACTAAGGCAGTGAAACTGATAAAATCACCTGTGCAAAATAATGGAACAGCCTGAAAACATGACCTGTTGGGGCTTCTTGGGGACTGGAGTTGAGAAACACTGGTATAGAGGTAATAAAAATAAAAAAAGAATTATAAATTATTAAAGCAAAATTGTTACTGCTGCAAAATACATGTATTTAATCTGAGGCTGTATCACAAGTCTACTGTTGTCTTGTTTATAATTTAATTGCCATCAACAGCAGAGCACCTTGACCCCAAACATTTTATTTCTGTAAGTGAGCAGCAGTGTCTCTGCATCGTTCTGAAACTTCCCTGCTGTGCCAGAGTTGAATCTGTGAAATCTGCAGGGAACTGGGGTTTGCTGATTGCACAATCCTAGCTCTTGCTCAGCAGTGAAAGGTGTCATACACACAACAGCGGCCCTCTCAGCAGTATCATGCTGGGGTTCAGGTTGTTTTGCTATAAATAAGACAACAATAACATATTTCAATATTAGAGATTTTATGCACCTTCAGGTTAAGTGCAATATTTTGCTGAAACTACAGCTGAGCTTTAATAATTTAAACAACATACAGTATCTCCCTTATAATAAATAAATCAGCTTTCGATTTTAGGTTTCAAAAAGAAGACTTTCTACATTTTTCACATTTGATCAAGTCATTATAGTAAAGCTAGAACACATATCAAATGGTTTTCTAAAGTAAATGATCACCACACAGAGTAAATGATCACTATTGCTCATTTATTTAAAGGGATTATACATTTTCTTTCTTTAAATAACAAACAAATCAAACTTACCTGCTCGGTGCAAAAAATTTGTACAGAGCAGCCCTGAACTTCTTCTTTTTGGGTCCCTCGCAGACAATCCTGGCTCCTCGCCCACACAAGTGCCCCCATAGAATGCTGTTTTCTATAGGGACACTCATGTGGGCTTAATCCCGAGCATTATTGTCTGCGTCTATCGACACATAAACTGTCTGCGTCTAGGGACTCAGTCCTGCCCTTCTCATCACTGGCTGTCATCGACAGCAGCAGGTGCCAATGGCTTGGTGGGTGTGTGTGTGGGGGGGGGGGGGGGGTTGTTTCAGAAGGTTTTTTACCTTAATGCATAGAATGCTTCAATTTAACAACAACATATCTGCCCTTGAAATCACTTCAAATTTCTAGCTTGCCCACCTGTAAATGGAACTGAAAAGATGGTCGGCACTAAATGATAAACATCAATGAAAATAAAGCAAGAGATTCATATATTCTTAAATTCGGTATGTGCTGTCCATACACAAAAACAAACACAAGAAGAATTTAGAAGGCCAGCTTCAATTTGCTGATGGATAGCTTTACATTTCAGAAGTGTTGGAAGACTTTTCCTCTATCCCCCACCTCTGGGCTTATGAGCTGTTAAATTAGATGAATGAAGATAGTCTATAATGAAAATGAAAGAAATACTGACGTATTATCTGTTGATAGCCTGCAGCTATCTCCAAACTTACAACTGTCTATAGTGACTGATGGGCTTTGTTCGGCCCCTCCAGATTACAGTTGAGCTTTCAATTGTGCTAGAGGAGATATAAATGCATGATACAGAGGAACTCTGGTCTGTAAAAATAAAATATATTGTTCTGAAAGGAAGATACTTAAATATAACAATTACTTATATGATATGCGTTAATATGTAGTCAAAGCCCTGCAACAATCAAAGGTTTAAGAATGTATGAGTGTTTTCTCTAAGGCCTGTATGTTTTGCTTTATGCAAATGTCTCTTTCATAATTCTGTGCTGTTGAGTTTTCTATACTGTATCATCTGTCAGACTCTGTGGAGTGATCCAAGGTGCTGCATTACAGATACAGCATATTATAATGTAACTCTGCATGTTTGGGTGAGGGGGCTTGTCATCAGTGGACTGAACCAGACATAAGCAAACATGCTGAGAAAGAGAGCATTTTTCCTAAAGCCTGAGATGAGGACAAAAACTATTATAACTCTGTCCAGCCCTCGTCAAGCATTGCACGTTTTCAGCTCGGTTTAGGCATTGTTATGTCCATCTCTGTTCAGGCATTACTCATTACAACTCCAGCTCTTCTCAGGCACTGTTCATTAGAGATGTGTCCAGCTCAACTCAGGTATTGTTGACTTCCAGGCTTGCTCCAGCTCTTTCTGCCATGGTACGGCATTGTTTTTCTTTTTTTTCTTTTTTTTTTGCACCACTTCTTACAATTCAGTCCTGATTTGCCAACATGCCTGGCACATGCTAACTACACTGGATGAAGCCTGGGGGGTAGTTAAACACCAGCTTCTGAACAGGCTGGTGCTGTGTCTTCAAACCACCTACCTGAGAGCAAGAGCTATAATACTGAAGTTTGTTTCCTGTTGTTGTTTAATCAGATTCCTAAACCTTCTATCATCTCCTGTCTTCCCTTCTGCCTCTTTTGTTATTGACCCATACTTTCTAACTCACTGCTTGCTACCTTCCAAGACCCCTGCCTGAACTTGTCTACTTGCTCATTCTCAACCTAGTGTACCGCTTACCTGTTGGCAACCTGACTGTTTGACTATTTTCTGTTTGTCAAGACCATTTGCTTGATCAAATCTATGTTATAGTCTCTGGTCACTGCACTGTAGCCACCTCCTCCTTGATCACCCCTTGTTGGGGCTACCCTGAGGGCTGTGACCTGATACAAGCACACAGAAAAACTCATCTGCAACATCAGTGCTTCTGGTCAAAAATCTGCTGGTGCTTAGGCTCTGCACCTTGGGTGAGTCTACATCACCCACCAGGGGTTGTGGTCATAAAAAAAAACAATCACAAAAAAACTAACTTAAAGTATTCATGTGTGCTTTCTTGCAACCATGGGTGGAAGGAAAGAAAATCGCTCTATTCCCCCAGAAACACATTCTGGCGGGGGCACGGAAAACTATCCCCGCCGGGAGAACACAGTAATTAGTGGTAGTAGCTATAACAGCTGGCAGTAATCACACGTAAAATTCAACAGGCTGGTTGTACCCAAGTTGCTTGATTTATTCAGCCTGACCATACATGGATAGTTCAAATCTCAGCCAGTTCCTGCTGAATCGGCCAAGATTCGAACCGTCTATGGCTGGTTTAACATTTGCGAATTAGCAACGGAATCCTCAGGGATAGTGATGGACGAACTTCCGATGGGACGTTTTGTAAATGCGAACCGCGAACACGGGCAAAAGTTTGCGAACCGCAAAGTTTGCGGCGGACCCCATTGACTTTAAGACGAGCCTTAAAAACCTCCAGGTCATATTTTCAGCCACAAAATACTTACTAGCTGTGCACACATAGTCCCAAAACGTGGACACTGACATAACAAAAGTATTAAGTGAATCTGGAATCGACAACAACAAGCATTCTTTTTTTATCTGTGAAATTTTGACAATTCAGGAGCGCATGAAGGCCATGGAGGAGAGGCAAGGTCAGGGCAGGCTATGAAGGGGGTGCAGGAGATGATCAGTGCCACAGTCAGGGCAGCACAGTCCTGTGCCAGTGTCCTAGTGTGCCAACCTGTGCTTGAGCCCCTCCCTCTGCCCGGCCCTTACCCCCACCTATGCAGGGCTCCACTGTGGTGGTCCAGAGGTGCCAGTCCAGTGCTGATTCTCAGCCATGGTGCTGGCACTGCCTGCTGATTGGCTTCTCCGCTGCTATCTCCCTCACTGTCTGAAACCAGCACCGCAATAGAGACTGAGCACTGACACCAGCACAGTGATAGTGAGCACTGACTCCAGCACCGTGATAGAGAGCACTGACACCAGCACCGTGATAGAGAACACTGACACCAGCACAGAGATAGAGAGCACTGGCACCACACCAGCACCGAGATAGAGAGAGAGCACTGACACCAGCACCGAGATAGAGAGCACTGACACCAGCACCATGATACGTCCTTTGATGTAATAGCACACACCTTCTGCAATTTTCCACTTTGACTCAAGCCTGTTGCTCCTGCCCTACCCCTACCACCCCTGCGGAAGGGCCTGCCTCTTCCTCTGCCTGTCATTTTTTAAATGACCCTGTGACAAAAGTCTCTAGAGAAGTGCAGTATGTATGTGGAAGAAGGTATATAACAACCAGCTTCAATCTGTTGTTTTTGGGGGGCCACTGGTCTATCACACCAGTTATAATACTTTTTTTAAATTGCATTTGTCACTCTTTGTAGTATCGCTGCAGAACCGCTCAGCAGTCACAATGCTGCACAGTGGAAATGCACTATACTATGCTTTCTATATGTGCAAGTATTTTATATGTGTATTACACCCCTATATACTGCACACCAAATAGTACACCTATACCAGTCCTTAAAAGGACCTTTGTGGACCTAATAGTAGCTAGCTAGTAGCTAGTGAATTGCAGACTGTCCCTGCTCCAAAAACCAAACTGTCCCTCCCTACAGTGAGTTTACACACACTGCGATTACATATTATACATTATTATCCTATGTGGAATAGACGGTGTCCACACACCAGTCGCAGCCATTGTATCACAGATGCCTTTGCACGCCTCTGCATCGGGTTTCATATGGGCGACCTGTGTGAATGGTGCGGGGTTATTATAGTTTAGGGGGGGTGGCTATCCTCCCTTCTTATTTTTCCCCTTCATTCTCAATTCATTAATCAAAATGTCAATGGAATATTTAAGTTCATGGTCGGCCACCAAGAGCATATGCCTCATTTTGGTGCATTTATTGCTTTATGCACTTGATTGAGGCTTTAAGACTCACTTTATTGTCTGTGAGGGTTCTCAAAGTTTTTTTTTTTTTTTTTGTTTTGTTTTGTTTTACTTTATATCAATAATTTTATATGTCATATGTGTGTTTTTCATTTTTTGAAAACATGATAGTAATTGTGAATATATTTTTATGATTATGTATTGATTGTTGTATTACTTAAATATCAATATTTATTTACACACCGACAAAAGCATGAGATCGGTTGGTGTATGTACAACCTTATAAATATTTGGCGACTATGGTCTCTTTTGAGTCCTGGATTCTCCATGCATGCATACTACTTGTCAACCGAATAATTCTACCAATTGTATGGCTCTATACTGGCTTTTACATTTATTTACTGACAGTTCACATAAACATGGCCACTAAATTGATGCGGCTTTATTCAGTGCATGTTCATTCCTGTTACTCTTAGATCATAGTTTTCTCTAAATATTTGAGTCTATTTACAAATACATAAACATTTAACACTGTTTTTTACTCCAAATTGCATAATATTCATTCACCCTTCCCTTGTTTATGCATTTATAGTTTATTTTGCACAAACACATAATTACTATTATATTGTATTATATTCATATTAATATATTTATATACATACGTTTACATATATATTTTTTCTTTTACTTCATACACTGTCACTCTCACCCACATATTTTTGTATATTCACATTTTGTATTAAATTTATATAATCACGCTTCACCACACAGATATTTTCACCCTTTTTTTCTTTTCCCAGTCATTCTTATTAATTAACTACTGGGTGTGGAATGCATGTGTGGAGAATCTACGATGATAGCTTCACCAGCTGTCATGGTTTTACTTCTAATTTTACTGTGGTGTGTTTATATGTGAATAGTATATATTTGTTTATTATTCAGAACAAAAGTCAGCTATGAGTAAGCGCTGTTTGTAGCGTGAAACGCGCCAGGAATCTTGTTCTATTTTTTGTTCCCCTTTGCTGTGATGTGTTGTTCTATGGAGTTTTGCACTTGCATTTGAAGAAATAAAGGCAATTTATTTTTTACTCAACCCGGAGTGCGGCTATCCAGAGTTTTGTTCTGTTTCTGCACATTTGGCTTATGCAATCAGCCTGCACCTGGAACCCCTATCTACTTGGAGAGCTAGCAGCCTGTCAGTGGTTTGACCTGGAGCGGTGAAATTTCTGTTTGTTTTGTCCCTCCCTACACTGAGAAACGACAGCTGCAGAATCGGTCAGCAGCACAGCAGTGCAGTGCACTATATATGCTTTCTATATTTGAAAGAAAGTATATTATACGTGTATTACAACCCTATATACTGTACACCTATAAAAGGACCTTTGTGGACCTAGTAGCTAGTGATTTGCAGACTGTCCCTGCTCCAAACACTAAACTGTCCACCGTGTCAGAAGTCCGCCGGTTTGGCGAATCGCGAACACGCAACCGCCGGGCGAACTGCAAGGCCATCCCTACTCAGGGATTGTCAACCTCAGAAGCAGCAGGTACTGTGCTTTTAGGTATTCTTTTTTTTTCCAATTATTTTTTATTGAAAAATCTTGCACGATACATTTAACAATAAAACAGAAAGAAAAACAAATAGAAAATAAAAACTGAAAAGGAGGTCCTTGAAGACCCTCAAATGGCCCCGAAGGGCATATGTTAACATTCTGTATTAGAAATAACGCCTCCATTCCTTCAATATACAATGAACAATGAACTATATCAAATATGAACTATATCAAATACTATATTAACAGGCTGTTCAATAATTAGTAAACAATCTAGAGTTCAAGTCTGAGATCTATAATCAACTTTAAGGCTGGCTGAGCCCCCATTAATACACATACCTGCCGTATTCTGGCTAATGGTTATGTTTTGCCATATCCATTGCAGACATTGTTAAGTTAGCGTATACCTCGTTAGAAAGTAGGGAGGGGCCTCTAGAAGATATACTATAAAACATATACCAAGGTAGTCTGGGCCTCAGGAAAAAAAAAAGATAAAGAATAATGAAAGGGATGGGGGGGTGGGGAAGTGAAGGGGAAAAGGGGGATAGGGGAATCTCACGGTCTAACCTTGTCCGGGCTAGGGAGGCTAATTAGAGTAAACAACTGCACTCTACTCTGGTGGGGGTCGATCTTATGGCCTATACCAGTCTGTCCATGCCTTCCATTTCCCCACTAGCTGTTTTCTGTTACAGTTTCTGCTAGCTATTAGCCCTTGTACACACGGTTGGACATTCTGACAACCAAATCCATTGGATTTTGTCTGACGGATTTTGTCTGAAACTGTTGCATACACACGGTCGGACAAAGTTGTCGGAAAATCCGATCGTTCAGAACATGATGACGTTATTTCGTTATGATGGGACTACGTTCAGGCTAGTAGCCAATAGCTCTGGTCTAGGAATTTGATCTGAGCATGCGTGGAACTTTGTTCGATCGGAATTCTCTACACACAATCAGACAAAGTACGATCGGATCATGTTGTCAGAAAATTTTATAGCCCAGCTGGAAAACTTGGTCCGTTGGATATTCCGACGGAAACAGTCCGATGGAGCCCACACACGGTCGGATTATCCAACAACATGGTCCTATCTGACATTGTCCATCGGAATATCCGACCGTGTGTACAAGGGCTTAAGGTCTCATATACAAAATTAGTTTGAGTGGTCTTGAGTACTTCTGATAGATTTGGAGCTATATTTGACTTCCAATGTCTCGCTATTAAATTGTGTGCAACTAAGAGGATATGAGTGATCACAACCCTGAATTCCTGGGGGAAGAGTTAAATTCCAATATTAAGAATTGCCAAGTTTGGATTGGGACATGTTATAATCCCCGTAATACTGGAGATCGTAAAAAAATAGAAAATAGAGTTCCAGAAACTGGACAGATGTTTACAGCTCCAAAACATGTGGAGCAAGTTGCCAACCTTGCCACATTCTCTCCAGCATAGCGGGGAACCATGTTGTCCAAACCTAGAAATCCTGTAGGGTGTGAGATACCATTTCAAAAGCAATCTTTTGTGATAGCTCCCAGTGGTTAATTAATTTAGAAGATTTATATATTGGTCAAAAGGCTCCTTTCCACTGTAGGTTTGTGCTTTTGGGTATTCTTATCATCACCTCAAGTACTACAATAAAGCTTTAAAAAGACACTTTAACAAAGGACTGGAGGTATTTTTGTCAAGGATGGGAATAATTTAATCAAACCTAGATTTCCCAAGATCAAATAGAATTGATAGCAAGTAAAAGACAATTTACTAAACCTCAAAATAATAAGACTACATACTATATCATACTATACAGTAGACTAGCATCTACAGCATGGTAAATTCAGACATGATTCACAAGGGTGATTCACAAATTGTCACACAATTTTGTTGCATACATAACCACCCATCAATTTTAATCACAAGACCTTGACAACCCTTCCCTTGTTATACACAGCCTTATGCTTGCTGGCTTGTTTTACATTGTGAACAAGCTTTAGGGAATCTCTGGTGACATTATTGACCAAATATGGTCACTCAGCTTCTCCAATGATGTGTTTACCTTCTATCAAATTTTTTGGGGCCTTATTTGCTGTGATTGACTTTGGATCTACAGTACATCACCGGATGAAGTGATGTACATTGATTTACTTTGGGGGACAATACTTTTCACGGTAATTTTATTAAATGTACTGTTTGCCCTTTTTTTTGTGACAAAGGGGTTGATTTACTAAGAGTTGAGAGTGCAAAATCTGGTGCAGCTCTGCATAGAAACCAATCAGCTTTCAGTTTTTTTGTCAACTCTTAATTGAACAAGCTGAAGTTAGAAGCTGATTGGCTACAAGCATGGCTACACCAGATTTTGTGCTCTCAACTTTAGTAAATCAACCCCTAAGTAACAGGGGGAACTATGTACCCCTTACTCATTTACTTGGGGAAGCAGGGTAACTTGGGGCTTCTTATTTTAAAAGGGACTTCAAGATTTTGCTAAGTCCCATCCACAGACCCCTTTCCCCATCAATATGGGAGTGAGGCCTTATCAAGAATTTTGAGAGGGAATTAATGCCCTTTTTTTCTTTTCTGTAAAAAAAAATAAAGAATGTGGCTACCCCCAAAATCTATACCAGATTCATATCCTTGATTGGTGTCTGTCATGGATTTTGAGGGGGTCCTCAGGAAAAAAATTACCGTATATACTCGAGTATAAGCCGAGATTTTCAGCCTCTTTTTTGAGGCTGAAAGTGCCCCCCTCGGCTTATACTCGAGTCATCGCTGTCTGCCCGCTCGATCAGCGTGTCGAGCAGACAGACAGCGGCCATTCTATTCAAAAGCCGCGCCTCCGGCTCCGCCTTCGCCTGTGATAGGCGGAACACTGAATTTCCCAGCAGCCTGTGTTCCGCCTATCACGGACATCGTATCATCCTCGTACTACGGACGAGGATGATACGACGTCTGTGATAGGCGGAACACAGGCTGCTGGGAAATTCAGTGTTCCGCCTATCACAGGCGAAGGCGGCGGCGCAGCTTTTGAACTTTACAATGGCCGCCGACGAAGAGGGCACGGGACGGCACGGCACGGGACGGGACGGGACGGGACGGGACGGGACGGGGGCAAGGCAAGGCAAGGCAAGGCAAGGCAAGGCACGACACGGGACGGATGCAAGGAGGCACGGCACGGGACGGAGGCAAGGAGGCAAGGCACGGGACGGAGGCTCGGGACAAAGGTAGGCTGGACACACACACACACACACACACACACACACACACACACACACACACACACACACACACACACACACATGGATGGAGACACACACAGGGATGGATGGATGGATGGATGGAGACACACACACACAGGGATGGATGGAGACACACACACACAGGGATGGATGGATGGATGGAGACACACACACACAGGGATGGATGGATGGATGGACACACACACACACAGGGATGGATGGACGGACACACAGGGATGGACGGACACACAGGGATGGACGGACACACACACAGGGATGGACAGGCATGTCTCACCCTCGGCTTATACACGAGTCAATAAGTTTGCCAGTTTTTTTGGGGGTAAATTGGGGGCCTCGGCTTATATTCGGGTCGGCCTATACTCGAGTATATACGGTATGTGAAATGCCCCCAAAATCCATATCCTTATCTACACATGGTAATCAACATTGAAAAGATATCTTTTAGGGAAATATATTTCAGCCGTTATACATAATTTCTTTATAAAGATGTAACGTTGGATTTACAGAAGTTGACATGGATTCAAAAGTCAGTTCCAGTTCTTTAATTTCCTTAAACCCATTAGCAACCATTACAAGATAAAATTCCCTATACATAATTACAAAGTTGTCTGGAAACCCCACTGTTCTGAATATCCACTCAGAAATAAATTCTTGGTGTAGTCTCTGCAGTTTAATTAGGGACAATTTTGCCTGCAAGGATAATCCCTCAATTTCATTATTAGGGGATTCCACATTCAAAACATTGGCATCCAAAACTGTTGTTTCTTAGGTACCCTCAGGGGATGCAAAATGCTTCAGTAATTTAGTAGATCTCATAAATTTGTTAACATCCAAAGCTGTCTGAAACAAGTTAAAATTACTAGTTAGGGAAGGAACCTTAATCTTATTTTATGCCAAAATTTAGAAGATAAATTAGGTACATTAGTAGTCTGGAGCCTGTAGGCACACACATTCTAGCACCCAAAGGATTTGTCAGGATCACTCCTTTTACACAAAATGTATTGTTTTAGGAACAAAGGCAGACCTGCACAACACTTCATCCGCTGCATACAAAATATTATTGTACAAATGGCAGAGACCCTCTACACATGTCTTCCACTGATGTGTTTCATCCCCTACTGGCACTATATAAATCCTATATGAATCCTGTATAATAATAGTAATACTACAATTAAGCCCCAGGACGTGGCAAAGCTCATCGGGGAAGAGAACAGGCAAGCTGACAAAATATGTTTTTTCTGACATAATGCCATTCCTGCACATTTGTTTATATGTGAACTGCTGAATCACACCCTTTTTACTCAACTCCACAACAGTTTTGCAGTTAAAAACAAGAATTGGAAGAGTTGATTAGACTCTGTCAAATTATTCAGGTAGAATGAACAGGATATAGCATAGGTCTGAATTTTGGACATATCAGTGGGTATTTTCAACATACATTTTACAGATATAGAAAAGTTCTTCCCACTGTATGTTTATCAGACCAAAAGGGAACATATAAGAAAAGTTCTCTATTAGGTTTTGGATATACACTAGACCAGTGTATCGCAACCTTTTTTCGGTGAAGGAACCCTTTAAAATTCTGCACAACTGTGAGGCCAGCTTTCTAAATTGTAAAGATGTATTTGTTTTACATAATACAGCAACATCCACAAGCTTAGGATACCCAACATTAGAGGTGATGCAAACACACCTTTGAAAGTTGGTAATGGCTAACATTCCAGTGTTTCTTTTTCCTCAATGATATGGTCCCAGTGCTGATGGAGAGTGGTGGCAGGGGAGGGGTAAATAAGGAGATGTGCAGAGATCCATTGTCCTCCTTATCAAATGATGATTTTATTGGTTGTTATGACCCTGGTGGCTGAAAGGTTGTAATGGTGCACAAAACCCATGGCTTTGTGTAACTAAAGGGCTTCATCTACCCACTAGCTTGAATACATTCTTGGGGAAATTTTAGGCATTTTGCAAATGCACCCCTGAAGGTACCACAGGGTGCCTGGTCACCCTGGTTGAAAAGACTGCTCTAGACAAACCCCACCAAGATCCTCTGGCTCTGATGCATGTAACCCAAAGAACGTGCTGTGTATAATTCATCAAATAGAGGGCTCTTGGCTGCGTTTGTATAAATCATCTGTGAATTTATAAAGTTTATTGAAATGCTTGATCCATGTTATGTGTGGATACCCTTTTGGGGTTATTTACTATCCTGAGAATCTGAGAATAATCAGAATATTTAGTTCAATGATGCAATCATGTACAAGTAAAATAAGTTATCAAGGTTATCAATTTGATAACTGAAGCAATTATTTAGACAATTTATTGTGTAAAGATTTACAGCTCCTTTGGTAAATCTCTGGTAGCATATAAGTGTGTTGCGGGGAAGTTACATTACCTCAATGGCCACTTTGTTTAGGAGGATCCATTTAACAGGCACAAGATTTAGGAAAAATAGCAGTGGCTTCTTCTAGAGGAATACAGGATGATGGAAGACACAGCATTGTAACAGCCCAGGATTAAAATATTTTGAGAAGTCCAATACAACCTCCAATGTATATACGAGGTGTGTTTAAAAAGTTTGGGGAATGGTAACAGAAAACAAACAAAACAGAAAATACAAACCAATTACCTTTATTGGCCTTCAAAATAATCACCATCCTTTACAATATACTTTTGCCAACGTTTATAAAGCTTCTGTAAACTGTCAGCAAAGGCCTCTTTAGGAATCAATCGCAGAACCGCTGTCACATATTCTTGGATGTTCACAAAACATCTGCCTTTCATGACGCTCTTCAGGAGGGGAAACAAGAAGTCCGCAGGCATCAGATCAGGGAATATGGTGGTTGATCGAGTAAAGGTACATTGTGCTGAGCCAAGAACTGGCGCACATGGATTACAGTGTGCAGGCTCAGGATGGATCTTGGTCACACATGGCAATGAAATCTGCAAAGGTTTCCATCAGTTTTGCTTACTGTACGTCTGTCGGTTGTGCGGCACAAATCATGAACAGATATTCTGCTTACCCAAATCTTTGTGGATGATGGTGCACACCATGCCCTTGCTAATGCCCAAATCCTCTGCCATCAGTCAATTCATTACCATTAGGAAAATGGTTTTCTATGATCTGGAAATAGATTTGCTTTAAAGAGTTAGTTGACCACTACATCATAGTAGAACCCTATGCTGATCAGATCTTACAATCATGTCTCTCCTTTTAGGCCATATTCTCAATTAAAGAAGGCTGCTGGAAAATTGCCATTGCTTTACCCATCTTGCTGCTATGATGGAGTAGTTGTTAGGACAAGCTCCAGCTAGCCCTGTAGGAGGGAGTGACATCCTTTTCTGGAGGGCTGCACATGTGCAGTAAGCTCTTTCTCTCTCTCACCTTTTGCAGCTGATAAACTCATCTAACCTGAGATGGGGGAGAATACACTGCATGTGTGCAGTCCTTGGAAAAGATAGTGCACCCTCCTATAACACTAGGAGCAGCTCATCGGGCTGTTAGTAGTAAGACAGGATGGAGTCAGATACAGCAGCAGCAACATTCCTGGCAGTTTTCTGTGGTTACAAATATGGCCAACAGGTATGTTACCAGAAGAGAGGCATGGTTGTAAGATCTGCTCGGCATAGGGTTATGCTATGATGTAGTGTGAGTGGCATTATTTTTTTTAATAAACTAACACTTTAGCCATATGCTAAGGCTACTAATCTATTACTGACATTTTCCATCCACCTTTTATAGTATGCCAAAGGAAACCTGAAATCACTTAGCAACCATTGTCCTTCAAGTTGATTCAACCTGGACCAAATTCTCGAAAAAAAATGTATTGTTATGGTAATTGTGTTACACAATGATAACATAAAATGCAGTTGATTATATTTTTCTTCACTCATCCTAATACTAATTATATTCATATGTGACAAATGCATAACTTAAAGTGATTGTAAAAGCTAATTTATAAAAAAAAAAAAAAATAATATTAAACATGTCATACTTACCTCCACTGTGCAGCTCCTTGACATCTGGGGTCCCTCTGTGGCTCTCGCAGCTCCTCCTCACTTCAGGTAACTCTCTAGGAGAAGCTCTCTCCTGGGGGGCTACCTTGCGGGCATGCTCCCGTGTTCAGCATTTGCATCCATAGACATGAATGCCAGACTCAGCCCCGGCGCCCGCATCATTGGATTTGATTGACAACAGCGGGAGCCAATGGTTGCTTTGCTAACAATCTATCCAATCAAGAGCCAGGACCATGTGCAGAGAGGTACAGCGTGTCTCCGGCATGGGAATTACAGGCTCAGGTAAGAAAAACGTGAGGCTGGGGGCCCAGTGACTTCCAGAAGTTTTTTCACCTTAATGCAAAGGATAAATTAAGGTGAAAAACATAAGCATTTACAACCCTGTTACCCATATACTATATTTGAGATTTAATATCTCTCAGATATGATCTGGGTTCAATGAGAGTTCTATGACCATGAATAAAAGCTTTAACACAATAACAAAAATGTATTGGTATATAGTAAAGTAGGCCTAGACTAATACACATCAAGCTATCTAATTGTACAAGAAAAGGGCAAAAATCATGGATTACATGAAGGAATACAGAGAATATTCCTTAAAATATTAATCTACAAACAATAAGGCATAAAAGACTTAAGACCAACATATTTAGATACAAGTACAAGGGAGATTTCGCATATTTACCATTCCCATAGAGGCTCCATTCACGTGACTGCTCTGTTATAGAGCATGTATTTCCTTTCCATATAATCAGTGTTTATCATTACAGGCTGATGCCTCATTGGTTGGCATGGCTTGGCTCTGATTTATGGGCTTCCCTATTCCTGGTTCAGGATTGGCTACATCTCCAATCCCTATACTTTGCATTCGTCTGCCCCCTTTAGTGCAAATCTTTGGCACCGACTATTTTTTAGTGGGAGACTTAACTTGTAGGTACATGACCTTTAGGAAAGTTAAGTATTGATGACGGTTGACCCTCATTGCATATCTAAACATGGAATCCTTTGATGTGAGTATGTGTAGAATAGGGATGAGCTTCGTGTTCGATTCGAACATACGTTCGACTCGAACATCGGCTGTTCGTCCGTTTGGCGAATACCGAACGTTATGGGCCGTTCGCGCCAAATTTGTGTGGCGCTCACGGCCCACAATGCACTGCGTCATCGCTCATGATTGGCCAAGCATGCACTGTGGCAACGCATACTTGGCCAATCACATCGCCGGCAGTGAGGAGAGCCATGATTGGCCACAGGCAGGATGCCTGTGGCCAATCATAGCTCAGGCTGTGTAGTACACGCCCCACACTATATAAGGCCGCCAGCGCGGCGGCCTTGTGTAGTGTGTTGGCATCTGTAGGAGTTAGTGGGTGTTCTGTGTACCTTCAACACAGTATACACCATTCATTATCGGCCGATTTTGCGTTCTTGCTCTTCTGTAGTGGTTGTTGTCTGCGTGCCCTGACCGCAGTATACACCATTATATCCACCTATATAGCTAGCTATCTTGCTCTTTTTAAATAGAGCTTGCAGTCAGTTGTAGGAGATTGTGCGTGCTGTCTGCGTGCCCTGACCGCAGAATACACCGTTATATCCACTTATATAGCTAGCTATCTTGCTCTTTTTAAATAGAGCTTGCAGTCAGTTGTAGGAGATTGTGCGTGCTGACTGCATGCCCTGACCGCAAAATACACCGTTATATCCACCTATATAGCTAGCTATCTTGCTCTTTTTAAATAGAGCTTGCAGTCAGTTGTAGGAGATTGTGCGTGCTGTCTGCGTGCCCTGACCGCAGAATACACCGTTATATCCACCTATATAGCTAGCTATCTTGCTCTTTTTAAATAGAGTTTGCAGTCAGATGTAGGAGATTGTGTGTGCTGTCTGCGTGCCCTGACCGCAGAATACACTGTTATATCCACCTATATAGCTAGATATCTTGCTCTTTTGAAATAGAGCTTGCAGTCAGTTGTAGGAGATTGTGCGTGCTGTCTGCCTGCTCTGACCACAGTATACACCGTTATATCCACCTACATAGCTCTTTTCTAATTGAGCCATCTGCCGTCTGCAGGAGTTAGTGAGTGTTGTGTGTGCCTCCAGCACAATATACACTACACAATTGCTGGTTTTCCCATCTCCCTTCAGGCCATTACCATGTCTGGAAGGCCAGCAAGGAGAGGCAGACAGGTGCGAGCTGATAAAAGAGGGCAAGCAGGCTCTGGGTATAGAGACAACAGTGCTGGTCGTGGACGCGGTGCATCGTCATCATCAGCATGTGGCCATGGGACACGCTTGTCCTTCTTTTTGACGGCTGGACATGTTGAGCCACAACATGCCGAAGACTTGGTAGAGTGGATGACCAAGCCCTCTTCATCCTCCTCATCCTCTCTCACCCAGGCTCAGAGTACTAGCAAAGCAGCTGCCAATGCATCGTCTTCCCTCCTCTCAATGTCATCATCAGTGACTCCTTCCCTAGACCCAGCATGTCCTCCTGAGGAGTCTCCTGAACTCTTTGAGCACAGTGTTGGGTACATGCTCCAGGAGGATGCCCAGTGTTTTTCAGGCTCTGATGATGATACTCAGCTAGAGGAAGGCAGTAGCCTGAGCGCAGAGAGAGGGGATGCTCAAGAAGGACAGCAATCTGGCAGTCATGTTCCACAAGCTGCAGTATACTACCAGGTTTGCTCCAGCGATGAAGAGGGAGGGGATGATGAGGACACTGACTCCACATGGGTGTCTGGTAGGAGAAAGGAGGAGGAGGAGGAGGCACATGTCCAACGAGGCAGTATGCCCTCCGGGGGCCAGCTTAGGGGCAGCACACCGACTGAATCACACCGCAGAGCTCCGCCTGTGCAGGGCGCTGCCTCTGCGCGTTATTCTAAAAATTCTTTGGTGTGGGCCTTTTTTGAGACGAGTGCATCAGATCGCACCGCTGCTATTTGCAACATATGTCTCAAGCGTATCTCACGTGGCCAAAACATCAGCCGCTTGGGCACCACATGCTTGACCAGACATATGTTGACCTGCCATGCAGCTCGTTGGCAAGCGTACCTCAAAGACCCACACCAAAGAACAAAGTGGACCTCTCCTTGCTCCTCATCATCTGGGATCTCCAACCCCACTAGACCTTCAGTCCTCTCTGAAACCTGCTCTGAGAGGAATGGAGGTGTAGAATTAGGTGTGTCACAGACAAGTGCTTCTGGGCACTCTGCTAGCAGTACACCCACATCCGATTATAGCAGGCAAATGTCCCTGCCCCAGCTGCTGGACTGTCAAAAGAAGTTCACTCCCAGCCATCCACATGCCCAGCGGTTGAATGCTAGCTTGGCTAAATTGCTAGCACTTCAACTGCTGCCTTTTCAGTTGGTAGACTCGGCCCCCTTCCGTGAGTTTGTACAATGTGCGGTTCCTCGGTGGCAGGTCCCCAAATGCCACTTTTTATCACGGAAGGCGATTCTGGCTCTCTACTGGCATGTGGAAGGCAATGTCCTTGCCTCGCTGGACAGGGCGGTCAGCGGTAAGGTGCATATTACCGCTGACTCATGGTCCAGCAGGCATGGACAGGGACGTTACCTGTCTTTCATGGCCCATTGGGTCACTCTTCTGGCAGCTGGGAAGGATGCAGTACAAGGTGCAGTAGTGTTGGAGGTTGTTCCACCACCACACCTCCAAAATGCTACTATTGGTTGTGACACACCTCTCTCCTCCACCCCCCCCTCTTCTTCTTTCTCCATGGCCTCTTCCAGTGCTCTGTCCTCAAAAACAGCGGTGCTCCGTAGGCGTTCCAGGGGCTATGCAAGTACGCAGGCAAAACGATGCCATGCCGTGCTTGCGCTGTTTTGTTTGGGGGACAGGAGCCACACTGGGGTGGATGTTTTGTCAGCTCTGCAGGGGCAGGCCGAGAGGGGGTTGACGCCACGCCAGCTTAAGCCAGGAATGGTGGTTTGCGACAATGGCACCAACCTCCTCTCCGCCCTCCGACAGGGACAACTGACCCATGTGCCTTGTATGGCTCACATCCTTAATGTGGTGGTGCAGCAGTTCTTGGGCAGGTACCCGGGCTTACAGGATGTCCTGAAGCAGGCCAGGAAAGTCTGTGTGCATTTCCGCCGATCATTTAATGCCTGTGCTCGGCTGGCTGAGCTCCAAAAGGAGTTGAACGTGCCCAAGAACCGCCTTATATGTGACATGCCCACCAGGTGGAACTCAACGTTGGCCATGCTGCCACCCAAGTGGAGTGAAGATCACGGAGATGCTCCTCTAATGCATGAATTTTTTGAGGAACATATAAGTCAAGCAACATGGATGGCTGGAAAACATAATTCGCCATAAATGGATACAATTGGGAAGCATTGTTTATGGCACTATTGTGAGCAAACTCCAACCAAGGTAGGAGGTCTGACCACTTGTTATGGTAGTCAGAAATATAGCAGTATAGAAACTGCTCCAAGGCTTGGTTGGCTCGTTCTGCGGCTCCATTGGACTGCAGATGATACCCAGAGGAGTAGGAAAGCTGAATTGCTAACTGTGCACAAAAGGCTTGCCAAAACCTGGAGACAAACTGGCTACCACATGAGAGGTGATAACCTTGGATAGCCCATGTAACCGAAGCAAAAATGGATGCCAGTTCTTTGGATGTGGGCAACTTCTTTTGTGGAATACAATGTGACATTTTCAAGAACCAGTCAACCGCAATAATAATAACTGTGTTGCCCTGGGAGTTGGGTAACTCCACAATAAAATCCATAGACAGGTGGGTCCAAGGCCTCTCTCCATTGGGTATGGGTTGTAGGAGGTCCACTGGAAGGTGTTGTGGTGTGCACACACGGAACAAGCAGCTACAAAGACAGCTACATCAGCGCGGAGACTAGACCACCAGAATTGTTGAGAAATAGCCCAAATTAGTTGATTTTTCCCTTGTTGGCCAGCCGCCTTGGGAAAATCGTAAGTCTAGAGCAAAGCAATGCAGAGATTCTCTGGGACAAACCAGCAGTCACCAGGTTTCTTGGAAGTAGACTGGATCTGAGCAGCACAAATTCTGTCACCCAAAGGTGAGGTGAGAATGGTGCGGACAGTAGCCAGAATGTGATCGGGAGGTATTACAGGAACAGGCAATGACTCAATCTTGGAAGCGGAGGGAAACTGTTGCGGCAATGCGTCAGCCTTTACATTATTAGTACCGGGTAAGAATGAGGTAATGGAAGCTTGACAGAAAAAGAACCCACAGTGCTCTTATGGGAGATAAGCATTTAACCTCAGACAAGAATGTGAGATTCTTACGGTCAGTCAAAATGAGGACCGACACAGTAGTACCTTCGAGGAGATGCCTCCATTAATTAAAAGCTTAAATGATAGCTAACAACTCTCTGTCCCCAATCTCATAATGGCATTCTACAGGAGACAATTTCTTAGAAAGTAGCCACAAGGATGCATAGCACTCTCAGAGGTAGAATGTTGAGACAGAATGGTGGCTACTCCGTCTCAGATGCATCAACCTCAAGAATGAAGGGTAGCGTAGGATCAGGATGTGCCAACACAGGAGCTGAAACAAAGGTAGCCTTGAGAGACTCAAAGGCTTTAATGGAATCCAGAGACCAATTCTGTGGGTTACTGTCCTTTCTGGTCACATCAGTCAGGGGTTTGACCAGAAAAGAGACGTTCCGAATACATTTTTTGATAATAATTGGCAAGCCAAGAAAACATTGCCACAGGCGTAGACATATGGTAGAACTGCAGATAATTCCTCTGGGTCGAAAAACCGGCAGTAGAAATGTCATAACCCAGAAATGTAAACTGTTCACAATCGAACTCGCACTTCTCTAACTTACAATACAGGTTATTATCTCTCAGTCTTTGTAGCACATCTGTGTGGTGACTCTTTAGGGATTTAGAATATATGAGAATATCGTTGAGATAAACCATCACACATTGCTGCAACATATCTCAGAGGACATTGTTGATGAACTTCTGAAAAACTGAAGAAGCGTTGCAAAGACCAAACGGCATTACAAAGTATTCGTAATGTCCTGTCTTAGTGTCAAATGCAGTTTTCCATTCGTCGCCCTCCTTGATCCTCACAAGATTGTATGACTTTCTCAGATCGAGTTTCGTGAAAACCTTTGCTTCCTTGAGGCAGTCAAATAATTCCGGAATCAACTTTCAGCTTGACCCTTGTCAAAGACATCTCTAAAATTGTGGTACTCCTCTGGCAAGGAGGAGAGGGAAGAAGTGCACAAGACCTTAGCCACTTTCCGAAAACATGTCTTACTGCATTGTGGCGACCAGGAAAGAACTTCAGCACAAAGCCAATAAAAAGAGGGGTTGTGCCTCTGTAACCAAAGATAACCAATAACCACCAGATAATAAGGAGAGGAAATGACTTGAAATTGGATTATCCCATGGTAAAGAACTCCTACGACCATGGGCAACAAAGCAGTCTCATGAGTCACATGGACAGGCTGGTCTCCCATCAACAGTCTCAATGGTAAGTGTAGTGACATGAAGCTGCAGCGGATTTGAGTGCTTAGACACAAAGGCACAGTCTATGAACAGGCCTGCAGCCCCAGAATCAACTAGAGGCTTATCCTTCAAGGTAACTGGAGATGTAACAATGCCACTTAAGGTCTATCCCCTACAGGACCTCAAGTGCAAGCGTTTCCCGGACAGGTAGGACAAGATTTCAAGAAATGACCTGCCTGGCTACAATAAAGGCACAATCTTTCCTTCCTCCTAAAGGCCCTCTCATCCGCAGAGAGACATGTGAAGCCCAACTTCATGGGCTCTACTTCACTGGCTGACTCAGTACCACTTAGCAACACCCCTGGTGCTATGAGCATATTCACTGCACACTCCCAGCACCCTGACCAAGCTTTCACCAACAGTTCTTGGTCACTGCATCCAAATATGGGACTCCTGTGGGAGCCAATCATATTAGTCACACAATATAGAAGCTCATCACATCCCAGCCATTAAGCCCAGTTACAGAGTCACTAGGAGGTTACTTAAAGCAGTGGTTCTTATCCTCAGTCCTCAAGTATCCCCAACAGGCCACGTTTTCAAGTTTTCATTTACTTTGCACATCTGCTTTAAATCAATATCAATGACATGGTATTGATAAGAGCAATTTATTTTAAGGGAAGTTCCCAAAATATGTCCCATTGGGGGTACTTAAGGACTGAGGTTGAGAACCACTGACTTAACAGAATCAAGTTGTTTTTGTTTCAGCTATACATAACATACTGTATGTCTACCGGTGATATTTGAGTTCACTTTTACTTCAATGCTGTACTATTGCCTTTATTTCAAAGAAATAAGAAAAAAATACATTAAACAAGGCCAACTTGAAATCAATGCAATAGAATGGTGCCATATGATGTTATTATCTTGAAATGTCCAGCAGATTTAACATAAATCTGAACTGACATGGAAATCTTCAATTATGAAAACATTTGAATGGTTTATTAAATCTAAGTATGCAGTCATTCCACACTCTGGCTTGATATTGTGTTTCCATTTTAAACCTGCCAAAGGGAAAGCTTCATTATTAAATAAAGCAATAAATAGTGTAAGTGAGCTATTCATATTAATCTGCCACCAGAACAGATGAATCATCTGGTTCACAGAATACCAACAGTAGTGATTTGTTCTGTAAAGGGCACTCGTGGAAATAAAATGTTGCACACAAATGTTTACTTAGGCAGGATGCACACTAATGCCCCGTACACACGAGCGGACTTAAATCCGAAGGAGTTTCCGCCGGAGTTCCGCCGGAGTTCCGCCGGAGTTCCGACGCAACGGACTTGCCTACACACGATCCCACTAAAGTCCGCCCGTCTGGTCCGCGGTGACGTACACCAGGTCCGACGAGACTATAAAACGGAAGTTCAATACCAAGTGTGCCACCCTTTGGGCTCCTTCTGCTAATTTCGTGTTTATCTCGTGTTAGTAGAAGTTTGGTGAGAGACGATTCACGGTTTTCAGACTCGTATTTTTCAGAACGTTTTTCACTGCTTTTCAGTTTGTGCTTGTGAGGTTTGTATCTGTTTTTTAGTGCGTGTAGTCAGTTCGTGTCTGTATTTTGCAGTGCGATCTAACTGCGCTCGCTGACTTTCAGCTCGCTCTTCACAGGCCTTGCTGTTCTTCAGTGACGTCTGTTAAGTTCGCTCTGACAATCCGACCGTTTTGAAGCCATGTTGCGTGTACGTACTCGTCGTCGAGTTCGTGCTTTGCTTGCGCTTGGTGTTGTAGTTCATTCTGCAACCCAAGAACAGTCCGTGGACGGGGTGTTGAGGAGTTCATGGACGAAGAATTGGTTGCTCCAGCGTGACCAGTTCTCGCACATGCCTTTGCTTCGTGAGATCCGGGAGAATAATCCTGATGATTTCAGGAATTATCTCCGGATGACGGACCCCGTTTTTCACCGTCTGCTGGCTTTGCTGACCCCTTATATCAGCAGGCAGGATACCTGCATGCGGCAAGCCATCACTCCGGAGCAGAGGCTCGTCGCCACGTTGCGCTACTTGGCGACAGGGAGAAGCCTTCAGGACCTGAAGTTCTCGACAGGCATCTCCCCCCAGGCTCTGGGGATCATTATCCCAGAGACCTGTTCTGCCATTATACAGGTCCTGCAGGAGGACTATATTAAGGTAAGATTTAGCATTTAACATCACATTTTATTGTCTTTAATGTTTGCTAATGCCTTGTTTTTCTTTCCTCAATCTCTAATTACCATGATTGCAATATGCTGTGAATGTCCCCTTTGTCCTCATGCATGCTGCAATCTTTTAATGCTCCTTTTTTGTTTTTCATGCATATTTGCCTTCATTAAACCTCACCAACATGCTATGGTAGGCCCATATCCACCTAGTCTAGTCACTTAAAATGTCTTTTGTCAGCTCCATTCTATTGCTTTATCCTAAAACCAAACATTTTAAAGATTATTCCAAATGGTCTGTGTCCCCTTAACTGAATCCCCCCCCCCTTAATAGTATCCCAAATGGTCTGTGTGTCCTTTAACTGGATCCCCCCCCACACACACACTTAATATAATTCCAACGAGTCTGTGTGTCCTTAAATTAATGTTGAATTATATATTGTATTTTTAACACACTTCAACCCTGGAATGATTTTCCCCCCTTCCTGACCTTCATCACTTTTTTGGGTGATTTGGCAGTGCGTTGTTTGAATTGACAATTGTGCGTCCTTGTAACATGGCTCCTCCTAGTAAATTATCTTCATTTTATTAGCACAAAGAGATTTTGTATTTGGTTGTCTTTGATCACCTCTGCTTTTTTAGTTTTGGTGATTAACCACCAACAAACCCAAAATGCATTTTTCTAAATATGCATTTTTTTCTCTCTTTTCGCTCTAAAGAAAGATAGGCACAAAAATATATCACCATGATTTTTTTGGACATCATTTGATGCTGATACGTAGTCTTTTAGTAAACAAAAATGTGTTAAAATGAATCACAATTTAAGCGTTTCTTGATTGTTTTGGTTAAAAGTTCAATCGTTTCGTAAATATGGTCTATTTTGCTGGCATTTGTAAAATCTTGCCATTTTTGAAAATAGTAATGGCGTTGCTAACCGTTTTTTTTTTTTTGTTTGTTTTTCTGGTGACTGCCACATTATGGCGGACACATTGGCCAATTTCCATACATTTTTGTGACCATTGTCATTAATACAGTGATCAATGCTGTCAAAAATTGTCTTGATTACTGTAAAAATGTCACATGCAGTGAAGGTGTTTTATTAAGCACAAGGGGGCCAAGGAATGGTTTAAAGTGTGTTCTGGGTGAGTGTTTTTCTTAACTGTCTGGGGGATGGGCTAGCAGTGACATGACCCTGATCACTGCTCCCAATGACAGGGAGCAGACGATCGGTGTCATGTGACTAGGCAGAAGCGTGAAATAAAGTTTGTGTTGTAATGTACAATGTTTAATGTGCAAAAGTACTTATTTTGTTTTTTTTCTGCTTTTTGCCTCCCCAGTTTCCTTCATCGCCACAGGAATGGCAGACTGTGGCATCCCATTTTGCCACCCGTTGGGACTTTCCTAACTGCGGTGGTGCGATAGATGGGAAGCACGTCCACATTGTGCCACCACCCCATTCGGGGTCATACTTTTTTAATTACAAGGGGTTTCACAGTATTGTGTTAATGGCGGTGGTGTCGGCACAGTATGAATTTCTATATGTGGACGTGGGGAAGAATGGCCGGATGTCGGATGGAGGAGTCTTCGCCCAGACGGAGTTCTACCGCCGTCTACAGACAGGTGGCCTGGGCTTGCCACCTGATTCGGAGAATGTGGAGGAACTACCCTTCGTATTCATCGCTGATGAGGCTTTTGCTCTTGACGACCACATCATGAGGCCATTCCCCCAAAGAGCCCTCACCCCGGAGAGGAGGGTTTTCAACTACCGGCTGGCCAGAGCGAGAAGAGTTGTGGAAAATGCATTTGGAATAATGGCCAGCCGGTTCCGTGTATTTCTGACTGCTCTAAACCTAGCGGAATACAAACTGAACTATGTCATACTTACGTGCTGCATTTTGCACAATTTTTTACACAAATACTCAAATACTTATTTATCCGGAATAATGCCGGAGGCTGGAGTTGGTCCAGAATCCATGACAGGCCTGGATACTGGCCGTACTGGCTTGGCCCCCCAAAGTGCACGTGAAGTTCGCGAAAGATATTTGACTTATTTTAACGGTAGGGGGGCCATTGCAATGCCACCCAATCTTTAATTTTTAAAAAGAGGAAAATAATAAAAGAACCTCAAATCTGAAATGTGTTTTCTTGCTTGCTTTTGGTTTGTGCTGTCTCCTATGTTATCCTAGTGCACTTGTAGTGCCAAGTGTATTTTCATTAAATTCAATAAGGCCCATTGTCACTGGATACACAAAATCCCTTTTCCCAAACTGGTATTAAGCATTGAAAGAATACGCCACACATTCTTGATTATTCAAAATTTTAATTTGGCCACATTCACATGTGCCATTGAATATTTAGTGATGTAAATTTTTTTTTGGGTTTATTTAACTTTCTTTGCCAAACATTTTTTTGTTTCCTTTTTTTTTAAATTTTTAAAAACATTTTTTTTTTTTTTTTTGTGGTTTTTTTTTTTCTATAAAAAATATGAAAAATGTATAACAACAATCAGCCAAAATCATAAAAATTGGTGAAGTAACAATCTTTGAACTAAAACAAGGGAAATGAAGAACATGATCGATATTATGGAGAAACGGATTATATTCTCCCCAAAATATCGATCATGTTCTTCATTTCCAGCTGCATATTGTCAATCTGAGTCTTCATGAGATCCAGGCTAGTTCGCATGTCATCTAGTTCCCCATTCCAGCCCATTATCTGGCCAATCAGCCTTTGTGCGCTGTCACTGGAAAATGGGGCCCTTTCCACAAACAGAACATCACCTACAATAGATGGGAAACATTTGGTCAAAAATTATGCAGTCATACATGGATTTCAACAAGCTGGGGTGTCAGACACTCACCTGGTGGGGTGCCCATCTCCCCTACTTCCTCCACCTCTCCTTCCTCAACCTCTCCTTCCTCGACATCCTCGGGGGGGGCACTGGTGCTTGGAAATGTGTCGCTTTCCACAACCACAACATCACCTAAAATAGATGTAAAAACATGTGTTTGGAAATATGCAGGTATACATCGATTACCTGAAGCTGTGGTGTCAGACACTCACCTGGTGGGGTGCCCATCTCCTCTCCTTCTTCCACCTCTCCTTCCTCCACATGCACATCCACGGGGGGGATGGGGCTAACCTCACATTCCTGCTGGCAAGGGTGGCGGTCCCTGGGATCCTGCTTTGTGAGGCTTTTCTGCCCTATGAGAAATTAACAAACAAAAAGGTATACTTTAGCACACAGATATTTAAGGCCAGAACTAGGAAGATGAAACCTTGATTAGAAGTGTTGTACAATTGTCGGTTTATGAAGAGATGCAAAATGTGAAGACATGATAAATCAATTCACTTTGCCCAAAAATCAAATAATTTGCTTTTTGTGCCAAGGTTCACACATGCCCAACCCCCCCCCCCCCCCCCAAGTATACCAGGGAACCCCGTGTGGCGTGTGGTTTACCCTAATAAATGTTCTCTGGTGTCCCACACCTTTGCTCATGAGTGCAGATGTGTTTTTACCCAGCTGCCAAGTGTCCTCTCCTTCAATTACACTGAATGTTCTTTTCTAGTCATTGTATTTTGAAACACATCTAAACCACAATGTCCTAATCATTTGTTGTGTCCTAAAAATTACACAGCCAAAAAATGCTGTTCAAACCCTGTATCATAAACGAGGTTTGCCACGAACAATTTACGAGGGTTTGTTAAAACGATACGATTCTTTTACTGTATACAACATGAAAGCAGCAATTTTTTACATTGTACAAAGGTAAAGCATATGGATCTGTATGCAATAATCATAAAATAGGAACACACGACAAGTACTTACTTTTTTTCAGAACTTTCTTGATCCTTCTGTATTGATCCGGCTCCCTCAATTTCAGGTCGGACCACCGTTTCCTCAATTGGTCTTTTGACCGTCGTACCCCAAAACGATTATGCAGGGTCTTAACTACTTTGGCCATGATTCTGGCCTTGCGCAAGTTCGGATGGGTGTATGGTCCATACTTGCCATCATAATCCTTACTTCGCAAGATTGCCACCATCTCCACCATCTCTTGAAATGCCATATTTGAGGCCTTAAATCTCCTCTTTCCGGATCGGGACGTTTGTGGCTCCAGGGATTCGTGACTACTGGAGTCGTTAAGATCAAGCACCTGTTGTGTTTCCGCCATGTCTCTCCTACTGCGCACCGTAGAGAAAAGGGGGCGGGAAATATTCTTGTAAAAGAACGTCATGGGCGGGCAACGCAGGCGTAGTTCTACGCGTACGCACTGGATCTTACGCCAAAATCACACGTCGTACGTACGGTAAGTGCGCAGAAAGGGCGGGAAAACAAGAACTTGACTAAAAGAACGTCAGGGGCGGGCAACGCAGGCGTAGTTCTACGCGTACGCACTGGATCTTACGCCAAAATGCACATGTCGTACGTACGTTAAGTGCGCAGAAAGGGGCGGGAAAACATGAACTTGACTAAAAGAACGTCAGGGGCGGGCAACGCAGGCGTAGTTCTACGCGTACGCACTGGATCTTACGACAAAATCACACGTCGTACGTACGGTAAGTGCGCAGAAAGGGCGGGAAAACAAGAACTTGACTAAAAGAACGTCAGGGGCGGGCAACGCAGGCGTAGTTCTACGCGTACGCACTGGATCTTACGCCAAAATGCACATGTCGTACGTACGTTAAGTGCGCAGAAAGGGGCGGGAAAACATGAACTTGACTAAAAGAACGTCAGGGGCGGGCAACGCAGGCGTAGTTCTATGCGTACGCACTGGATCTTACGACAAAATCACACGTCGTACGTACGGTAAGTGCGCAGAAAGGGCGAGAAAACAAGAACTTGACTAAAAGAACGTCAGGGGCGGGCAACGCAGGCGTAGTTCTACGCGTACGCACTGGATCTTACGACAAAATCACACGTCGTACGTACGGTAAGTGCGCAGAAAGGGCGGGAAAACAAGAACTTGACTAAAAGAACGTCAGGGGCGGGCAACGCAGGCGTAGTTCTACGCGTACGCACTGGATCTTACGCCAAAATGCACATGTCGTACGTACGTTAAGTGCGCAGAAAGGGGCGGGAAAACATGAACTTGACTAAAAGAACGTCAGGGGCGGGTAACGCAGGCGTAGTTCTACGCGTACGCACTGTATATAACGACAAAAATCACATGTCGTACGTACGGTAAGTGCGCAGAAAGGGCGGGAAAACAAGAACTTGACTAAAAGAACGTCAGGGGCGGGCAACGCAGGCGTAGTTCTACGCGTACGCACTGTATATAACGACAAAAATCACATGTCGTATGTTCGTTTGCGAAAATAGGAACAGAAGTTGGGAGCAAGCAAAACGAAGGTAAGTTTAAACCATTTCCCCAAATAAGTGGCAGATCCTGGAGTCTATCTTGGGCTAAGATTAGGAGAGTCTGAGCTAACATTATGTTTTTTGGCTTGTGTATTGTCTTTCAGAAAAATGAATCAAAAATTCAGGGATCCGGAATTTTTAAGTCTGTTTATCGACAAATATAAGGAGATGTCAAATCTGTGGCATGCCAAGCACAAGGATTATTTTAATAAACCAGTAAGGAGGGCAACACTGGAGAGATTTTTGACATTTGTGCAGACTTGGATCCCAGAGGCAGACGTGGACTTTGTGGAGAAGAAAATTCAAATATTGCAAAACATGTACCGAAAGGAAAAGAGGAAAATCGAACAATCCAAAACATCAGGAGCAGCACCAGGTGATGTGTATGTACCCAGGCTGTGGTACTTTGAAAAGCTACGGTTCCTGGACGACCGGTGTAAACCCAGGGAGTCGCTTTCTACTCTTCCCTCCACCCTTCCCTCCACCCTTCCCTGCAGCATTCCCTCCACCTCAGCAGAGGCTGATGAGCCTTCCATCCTGGAAGAAGCGGATGCACCCAGCTGGAGCCAGGTATTTTTTGAGAAAAAATAGTGATATTCATAATATTAATGATGTTAACTAGATGTTATTCGAATTTGTACGCTATTATTGATGTTAAAAAATAGTTAAAATTTGGACATATCAATTTACAGTAGTGGCCACAAATGTTTGTCACCAGCAGAAACAAGAAATAGTGGTGTCATAATGATACTCTTTTATATGTATTAACAGAATTTTGAAGTCAGGAGCTGAAAAATGTTTAGGATTGATGAACAAAAAACTAAAACAATGTCCCTTTTTTATACACAGGAGGAGCTCAGCCAGGAGGAAGGTGGGGAAAGTGGCAGGCAGGAGGAGGCCGTGCCCTCTGTCAGCCAGGAGGTGGCCGGGCCTAGTAGAAGCATGACAACATACCAAGTGCCTCCCCTCCGTCTTCCATCAAAAAGGGCAAAAAAAAATACGCTAGCACAGGAGGAATCCCTGCGCCTAATTAGAGAGGCTACTAATGTCTTAAATAGCCCCCTGACGCAGAAGAGGCCTATGGCTGCTACATCGCCAGCCGTCTCCACCAATTAGAGATGGCCCAACGTCTCCACTGTGAAAGGCTCATTTTCTTGGCGTTACAGAAGGGGCTGAGTGGAGAATTATCGGCCAACAGCAATATTGTGGAGCAAGTTCCTCCTGTTCCTCCTCCTCCTCCTCCTCCTCCTCCTGCCACGAGTACACCACCGGAGACACAGCCTCCCAGGAAGGCTACAGGGAAGTCTGCAGGGAAGGGTGCAGTGAAGGGTGGAGCGAAGAGAAGAAGGTGATGACCTGGCTTCACTCTGGTCCGACCAAAAAGACACAGCCTGTTGTACCACAGCCTGGGGACATATATACCATCTGATGCTGCTCTTGATGTCTGGGATTCTGGGACCATATTGGATTTTGTAATATTTGAATTTTCTTTTACACAGAGTTTCACGTTTGCCCTGGGGCCAAAACGCTACACAAATGTCACAATTTTCTCCAGTGTTGCCTTCATTTTTTTGTTTGTTGAACCAGAATAAATGGATATTTTTTTTTGAAAATATAATTGCCTATGTGTTTTTTGGTCAAATACCTTTCTATAAAAGACAATGTGAAATTAACAAGGGACACTAACCTCCTTGAGGTTATAAACAAAATAAAAATGTTATTGTGGTAACTTGTCACCAGAATAAAAATAAAAAGGTTATTGTGGTAATGAAAAAAAAATAAAAAAAGTTTTTGGTGTTAACTTGACGGAACAATTAAATATGGAGATCACAATAAAACAAAAATGGTAAAGAATTCTACCAAAAATATGTTTGAAAAAAATTAGTCAACACCATTTTTTATTTATTTATTTATTTATTTTTTGGAGTAATTTTTTCATCAAGATTTTTTTGGGAATTCTTGAACATTTTTTTTCTTGTGATCTCCATATTTAATTATTCGGTCAAGTTACCAACTTTCTTTTTTTTTTTTTTACTTGACAGAATAATTAAATATGGAGATCACAATAAAAAAAATGGTAAAGAATTCTACCAAAAATATGGAGGCCAAAAATTAGTCAACACCATTTTTTATTTATTTATTTATTTTTTTTTGGAGTAATTTTTTCATCAAGATTTTTTTGGGAATTCTTGAACATTTTTTTTCTTGTGATCTCCATATTTAATTATTCGGTCAAGTTACCAATTTTTTTTTTTTTTTTTTTTTACTTGACAGAATAATTAAATATGGAGATCACAATAAAAAAAATGGTAAAGAATTCTACCAAAAATATGGAGGCCAAAAATTAGTCAACACCATTTTTTATTTATTTATTTATTTATTTTTTGAGTAATTTTTTCATCAAGATTTTTTTGGGAATTCTTGAACATTTTTTTTCTTGTGATCTCCATATTTAATTATTCGGTCAAGTTACCAATTTTTATTTTTTACTTGACAGAATAATTAAATATGGAGATCACAATAAAAAAAATGGTAAAGAATTCTACCAAAAATATGGAGGAAAAAAAGTAATCAAAAATAAAAACAAAAAAAAAAAAAAATATATATATTGGGATGGGGCTTTAAAATAAAAACAAGATCATCCATGAGATGAGGAGAAATAAAACAGAAATGTGTTTGGTGAGAACTCTGTGAGTGAATATGAGCAGCAAAGCAACTTCGTTCTTCTAGCATTATAAATAAAGACTTCGTTCTTCTAGCATTATAAAGAAGATGCGCTATACATTTAAACGAGCACAGAATTTGCAGCATGACGAATGTGCTACTTCCAATACGAACTGGAGTTTTACAAGACCGAGCACTTCCGTCTCGTACTTGCTTCAGAGCATGCGTCGTTTTAGGACTGTCGGAACAGCATACAGACGAGCGGACTTCTACATCAGAACTGGGTCCGGCGGAGTTCCGTCGGGAAAATTTGAAGCATGCTTCATTTCTAAAGTCCGTCAGACTTTGGCGAATCAAAAGTCCGTTGCAGCCCACACACGATCGGATAGTCTGACGGACTCGGTCCGTCGGAGTTTGGATGTCGAAAAGTCCGCTCGTGTGTACGGGGCATAAGGTTTGCTTTAATGTACATGCATCAATACTATAGGGATTATTTGCTAAAACTGGAGAGTGCAAAATCTGCTGCAACTCTGCACAGAAACCAATCAGCTATCAGGTTTTATTGCCAAAGCTTAACTGAACAAAGCTGAAGTTAGAAGCTGGTTGGCTACCATGCATAGCTGCACAACAATTTGAGTGCACCAGTTTTAGTAGGTCAAACCATGTGTTTTTATGCAATAAAGCAGAGCTAAACTCTACCGATAATCACTTCTTCTCCAGGAATGCAACATCTTTCCCCGATCTCTTCTAGGTTTGGCATCTTCTGCCTTCCATAGCCAGCTTGGGATTAGGGATGGGCTGGGTGTTCGCCCATTCGGCAAAAGCAGAACTTTATGGGCCATATTCGAGTGGCGCTCACAGCCCACAATGCACTGCGGCATCGTGGGCCCCCCACTAGCAGAAGCGACATTGAGCCGGGACCCTCCTCCCCAGCATGAGGAAATAGAACAGGACCCCTCAGGCCCCACTCGCTAGCTCAGCCTAGCACGTCGACGCTGCCAGCCTAGTGGGGAGGCTCTTAGGACACACCGCGGCTTGGGCCTAGCTCCGGCTTCTCTCCCTCCGCCAGCCCCCCCTTGGCAGGACGAGGCACCCACTTATACCGGACCACACCCTCCATCCACAAATGGGACCGGAGCAGCTCCGGGAACCCGAAACCAGGACAGCCCACAGCTCTGGCCTAGCCCGGCGGCCATCTTGGTCCACCCAGGCATGGCCACAGGACTCCACTGGCACTCGGAGCATAACCCCTGGACCCCCCCAGCAGGGGCCTGGTCATTCCAACCCTAGCTCATCTGGCGGGCATCATCGACAGCCACTGATAGTCGCCTCTGCTCTAGCTAGCTAGACTAGGAAGACCACGGCTGCCCACCCCCAGCTCACCCGCACCTCCATTCAGCAGGCCGGCGTACCCTTCCCAACTCAGAACACCGCTGCCTTAGCAACCAGACCACACCGCAGAGTCACCGGGTGTCACATCAAGCCATGACTACCACACTCAGACCCACTCTGTCATGCTTCTTGCCCCACCCAGACGCGGCTGCATCACTGGTAAGTAGTGGCTAAGCCACCAGTGGCCTCTTTTCCTAGCCCCCTCTCATTGCCTCTCTTCTTCTCTGGACTATCGCTGATCAGGTACGCTCCCGCCCCCCCCAGCAGTTGATCCAGGGTCCTGTGGCCGACCGCCCTTGGGGGTCAAGAAGGAATTTTTTCCCCTGCTGGAGCAATTGACCGGCACCGCTAGGGGTTTTTCACCTTCCTCTGGATCAACAGGAGGGCAGTAGGTCAGCGGGCCCCCCCATCACCACTACCGGAACCTGTCGCACCGTCATCAGCACCACTAAACACCACAACTATCACCAACAGTATTCTTCAGGTCCAGGATCCTCGCTACAAGCAGAGGTAGCCGGACGATCAGTAATTTACGACTTGACTACTCAAACTTCTCTTACATAGGATACCCCAAGATCCTCTTGCACGCTTACAAATAGCCAAAACATGGCGGCAAGACTGATAACAGGAAAAAATCCGCATCAGGACCATCATCGCAGTCAGCCTAGTAGCCTAGTACCATCATCTTCATCCTCTCACCATGTGCTATTTCAAATACTCAGCGGAAGTTCTCCACAGGCTAAGAAATACCACTTCATTATTACCAGCCTCCATTCAAAAAATCCTACGAAAAGAACAGCTACTACAGACCGACCCAAAATCAACCATAAAACACAGGAAGATACCAACTCAACCACAACAATTAGCATGCGCCATGATCAACACCAGGTCGGCAGTCAAACACAGACTGGAAATGTTATCACCCAAAACAACATAGATTGCCTCTTAATCACGGAAAGCTGGCTAACACCTGACTGCAACACCATCCAACGGAATTGGTGCCTGAAAACTACAGGATCCTAAGTGAGCATAGGAAAGGAAAAAAAAGGAGGAGGCCTAGCAGTGATTTTTAAATCTCACCTGGTGCTCACCAAACCAATTTTGCAGAACTCAGTGGCTTTCATAGCGAGACACTGATTCTATGTCTTCAATCAACACCCCAAAACACTGTTCACAGACCACCAGGACCAAAGACTAATCTCCTTACGCCCCTCACTGAATTTCTTTCGATACACACCCTGAAAACCAAAAACTTTCTGGTACTTGGGAACTTTAACTTCTGGGCAAACTCTACCCAAGATCCTTATCGCGACCACCTGCATCAACCAACTGGAAGAACTGGGTCTCCAGCAACTGATAAAGACTCCCACACATGGCCCAGGTCACACCCTGGACCTCATCTTCAAACAAAATATGGACATCAACATACTCAACAACATACCACTACCATGGACGGACCACCACGCCATCAAATTTTAAATCTTCATGAACACCACCCTTCAAAAACTGAAACATCCAACAACAACTCATTGGAGCAGATTGCATAAGAAACTACACTCCGAAAGCTTCAAAACCACATTATCAAACAAAATAGCAATGCTGAATTTAAGCCACTCATCGGAACTAACACTCAACTCCTTAAACAAGACATTACTACAAACAGCAGACACAGTGGCTTCAAAACGCAGAACACTCATCCGGAGAAAAAACTCGGGATGGTTCAATGGCACTCTTACTCTACTCAAACAAGAACACAGAAGAGCTGAGAGAGTATGGAGAAGAAATCCTACCAAGAAAAACCACACAAACTACAAAGGACTAATGGAGAAATATCTCAAAGCAATTTTCAATGCTAAAAAATATTATTTCTCGAAGACCATCTCATCGGCCTTAAACCACCCTCGGGAGCTTTCAAAATAGTCGTCCAGTCGATGAACCCCACCTGCTTAGACTGCTTAGAGCCCCCAGCAAACGAAACCCAAGACTTCTGTAATGAGTTATCAGATTTTTTCATCGATAAAATCGACAACATGCCGAAAACAATTCATCAGAAAATAAAAACAACCTCAGTCGACAAACACAAAAAGAAGATATCAACACGAACATCCCACAACCAACATCATCATCAAAAACCTCAGAGACAGCACATCACCAATTGATATCATCCCCACAAAACTTCTGAAAGAATATTCCGACTTCTTGGCTCCGACCATAACTTACCTCATAAATCAGTCATTTAAAGAAGGGATGGTTCTGGACACCTTCAAACAAGGCACAGTCAAACCCCTGCTAAAGAAACCCAACCTCCACCCTCAGGACCCTAACCACCACAGACTGATAACAAGCCTTAACACCAGCTCCAAGATTATGGAGAAAGCGGTAGTACAACAGCTACAACGTCACCTGGACACACACAAACTCCTGGACCCGCTGCAATCAGGTTTCCGCCTAGGCCATGGAACAGAAACGGCACTCCTCAAGATATGGGACGACACCCTCAAAGAAGCAGATGACGGATTCTCCTGGTACTGTTGGACCTTAGTGCAGCGTTCGATACAGTTGACCACAATACTCTACTCATCCTCCTCACAGAAGTAGCAGGAGTCACAGATTCAGATCTACAATGGTTTGCATCCTTCTTAGGAAATCGTTCTCAGATAGTGACCCTAGGAGCATTCACCTCTGAAACCCGGACAATCTCTTGCAGAGTCCCTCAAGGATCTCCCTTGTCACCAGTGCTCTTCAACATATACATCTGCCCACTCTTCAAAATCATTAGAATATCAGACCTCTGCTTCCACTCATACGCTGACTACACAAAACTTTCGTATCACCGGACAAAAAGACCATCATCAGCAACTAGAAAAATGCCTCACTTTGATAGACGAATGGATGACCACTAGCTCCCTCAAACTCAACAAATCGAAAACAGGACTTCTTATCCTACACGCAAACCAAAATTCCCAAACCAAGACCCCTTGGACACCACCCACCATCTTTGGACAGACCATCTCTTCAAGGACCAAGGCCAAGAGCCTCAGAGTCATTTTTGACTCAGAAATGTCAATGGATGCACAAATAGGATCAGTAGTCAGCTGATCACACCATCTCCTCCGCCTGCTACATAGACTCATCCCCTTCATTCCTAAAGAGGACAAAGTAGCGGTAGTTGGAACAGTCATTAATTCATGACTTGACTACGCAAACTCCCTCTATATAGGGCTACCCCAATACCAACTTGCGCGCTTACAACTCACCAAAACATGGCGGCAAGACTGATAACAGGAAAAAAAAACTGGGAATTCATCTCCCCTTCCCTGGGGAGCCTACATTGGCTTACCGTAAAAAAATCGGATCACATTTAAGACCCTCTGCCTCACTCACAAATGCACAAATGGAGCACAAATGCACACATGGAGACGCTCCTCAATACCTAAGAGAGAAAATAAAACACTATACACCCAATCGCAGCCTTCATTCATCTAACCAAAACCTTCTCCACATTCCCAAATCCCATTACAAATCAAAGGGAGAACGGTGATTCGCAGTCCAAGGACCACGGCTATGGAACGCCCTACTGACTCACATCCTCATGGAAGAAAACCAACTGGCTTTCAGGAAAAAACTCAAGAGCCAGCTCTTCTCAGATGCTTGACAACACAGGATCTATCCAGCGCCTTGAGGCGATTCAGTTTGAATTTTTTAGCGCTTTACAAGTTATTCATTCATTCACAGTGTACACCTGAAGCTACTCCAATTGCTAGTGTTGTTCTGGTCCTATACCACAGGCAGTTGCAGCAGTTACAGTCTGTGTATTGTGCCACCTGCACAGTGTACACCAAAAGCTACCCCAATTGTAGGGATGAGCCGAACACCCCCCCCCGGTTCGGTTCGCACCAGAACTTTCGAACGGACCCCAAATTCATACGAACTTTAGAACCCCATTGAAGTCTATGGGACTCGAACGTTCGAAATTAAAAGTGCTAATTTTAACGGCTAATATGCAAGATACTGTCCTAAAAAAGGGTTTGGGGACCTGGCTCCTGCCCCAGGGGACATGGGTCAATGCCTAAAATGTTTTTAAAAATGGCCGTTTTGGCGGGAGCACTGATTTTAATGACGATTAAAGTGAAAAAAAGTGAAATATTCCTTTAAATATGGTGCCTGGGGAGTGTCTGTAGTATGCCTGTGAAGTGCCACGTGTTTCCCGTGTTTAGAACAGTCCCTGCACAAAATGACATTAAACGGAAATAACATCATTGAAAACTGCTTGCGGTTTTAATGTTATATCTGGTTCCTGCAATATGGTTGAAAATCATTGAGAAAAATGGCATGGGTAGCCCTCCCTGCCCATTACCAGCCCCTTTGGGTCTTGTACGCATATTAAGGGGAACCCCGTACCCATATTAAAAAAAGGAAATGCGTGTAGCCCCCAGGCCCTATATACTCAGAACAGCAGTATAGTATACAGGTATACAAACAAGAGTGGGACTGTGTAGGTTTGTTGTGTTAAGTTTAATCTGTTTGTAATTTTCAACTGGTACATTTTTAAAGTGTAGCTCCAGTCAAAAAAACTATTTTTAAGCTTTTTGGAAAACATAGGAAAGGGTTATCACCCCTGTATAATTTGTTTGGTCGTCCATTTTTTTTCATCTCACTTGCTGTTGTCTCCTTCCGTTTGCAAGTAGGAGATGTTTGTAAGTTGGATGTTTGAAAGTAGGGGCCTGACCTATATGCTCTGCAGAAATGGCGGAACAAGGTGTTGGTTTTGCCACAACATTGTAAGCCCTGAAAGTGACTCTTGGTGGGCACTGGAGCGCCCTGCTGTGAACGATTATATCAAGAATTGTAATTACATGCCATTGTCGAACAGTGGTAGAAAAATTGACCTTTGGTGGTTGTGGTGCTGGTGCCACAACACTATAAGTCCTCACAGTTACTCTGGGTGGGCACAGGAACGGGCCCTCCTGTGAAATATTATATCAAGAATTGTAATTACATGTCCCTGTTAAACAGGGGCAGAAAAATTGGGCCTTAGGCACTGGTGCTGGTGCCACGACACTGCAACCTCTCCCATATACTCTAGTTTTATTGCAGGAATTAGCCCTGCTGCAAAGCATTGCATCAAAAATTGTACTTAAACGCCCCTGTTAAACAGGGGCAGAAAAATTGGGCCTTAGGCACTGGTGCTGGTGCCACGACACTGCAACCTCTCCCATATACTCTATTTGTATTGCAGGAATTAGCCCTGCTGCAAAGCATTGCATCAAAAATTGTACTTAAACGCCCCTGTTAAACAGGGGCAGAAAAATTGGGCTGATGGCATCACCCAGAACCAGAAATGTTCTTCCAACATATCAGCGGAGGAGGAAGAGGATAGACAATCAACATAACAGGACAGTCACTCAGCATCAGCATAGGCAGTCTTGAAGGGATGTGATATTTCAAAAAAAATTATTTGGTTACATCAGCTTCAGGTGCTTGGTAGCTGTGGGTGATCCAAGACTGATTCATCTTGATGAAGGTCAGTCGATCAACTGATTCGGTGGACAGGCACACCCTGTGATCGGTAACAAAGCCACCAGCAGCACTGAAGGTGCGTTCCGAAAGAACGCTGGATGCAGGACAGGCCAGTAGCTCAATTGCATACTGTGCAAGCTCTGGCCAGTGATCCATCCACAAGACCCAGTAAGCCAGAGGATTTTCGGTGGGAAAGGTGTCCAAGTCTGACCTTGCCCCTAGGTATTCCTGCACCATGTAAATCAGACGCTGGCGATGGTTGCTGGAACCGATCATACCTTGGGGCTGCGGACTAAAAAATTGTCTGAAAGCATCAGTCAGACGGCCACCTTCTCCACCGCTCCTTCTGACCGATGCCTCAGCAACACGTTGTCCAGGACCAGGAGTTTGTAACCTCCCAGTCTCTGGGAACGTGTTGCACAGACCTTTCTGCAAGGCCTCCCGGAGATGTCTCATCCTCTGCTCCCTCTGCGATGGCAAGATAAGGTCGGCAACCTTACCCTTGTACCGTGGATCAAGGAGAGTGGCCAGCCAGTAATGGTCCCTCTCCTTGATCCGAAGAATACGAGGATCCTTCCGCAGGCTTTGCAGGATCAGGGAGGCCATGCAGCGTAGGTTAGCTGAGGCATTCGGTCCGGAGTCCTCTGGGTCACTAAGGGCAACATGATCCGCAGCTACCTCCTCCCAGCCACGTACAAGTCCACAGGTTTCTTGGGACTGTAAATCATCCCTACAAGACTGCTGCTGCTGATGCTGAGTGCCAGCCTCCACCTCCATGCTTGACACAATCATCCTCCTCCTCCTCCTCTTCCTCCTCCTCATCCTCTTCCTGTGTGATGGGTGGCACAGCAGGAACACTGTCTGGATAAAGGGGGCCTTGAGAGGCAAGGAAGTCCTCCTCTTCCTGCCTCTGTTCTGCCTCAAGTGCCCTGTCCATTATTCCACGCAGCGTATGCTCCAAGAGGTGGACAAGAGGTACAGTGTCACTGATGCATGCACTGTCACTGCTCACCATCCTCGTGGCCTCCTCAAACGGTGACAGGACAGTGCATGCATCCCTGATCATGCCCCACTGGCGTGGTGAGAAAAAACCGAGCTCCCCTGACCCTGTCCTAGTGCTGTAGTCGCACAGGTACTCATTGATGGCCCTCTGCTGCGTGTGCAGCCGCTGCAGCATGGCCAACGTTGAGTTCCACCTGGTGCTTATGTCCCATAAGAGCACTGTGGGTTCTTTTTCTGTCAAGCTTCCATTACCTCATTCTTACCCGGTACTAAGAATGTAAAGGCTGACGCATTGCCGCAACAGTTTTCCTCCGCTTCCAAGATTGAGTCATTGCCTGTTCCTGTAATACCTCCCGATCACATTCTGGCTACTGTCCGCACCATTCTCACCTCACCTTTGGGTGACAGAATTTGTACTGCTCAGATCCAGTCTACTTCCAAGAAACCTGGTGACTGCTGGTTTGTCCCAGAGAATCTCTGCATTGCTTTGCTCTAGACTTACGATTTTCCCAAGGCGGTTGGCCAACAAGGGAAAAATCAACTAATTTGGGCTATTTCTCAACAATTCTGGTGGTCTAGTCTCCGCGCTGATGTAGCTGTCTTTGTAGCTGCTTGTTCCGTGTGTGCACACCACAACACCTTCCAGTGGACCTCCTACAACCCATACCCAATGGAGAGAGGCCTTGGACCCACCAGTCTATGGATTTTATTGTGGAGTTACACAACTCCCAGGGCAACACAGTTATTATTATTGCGGTTGACTGGTACTTGAAAATGTCACATTGTATTCCACAAAAGAAGTTGCCCACATCCAAAGAACTGGCATCCATTTTTGCTTCGGTTACATGGGCTACCCAAGGTTATCACCTCTCATGCGGTAGCCAGTTTGTCTCCAGGTTTTGGCAAGCCTTTTGTGCACAGTTAGCAATTCAGCTTTCCTACTCCTCTGGGTATCGTCTGCAGTCCAATGGAGCCGCAGAACAAGCCAACCAAGCCTTGGAGCAGTTTCTATACTGCTGTATTTCTGACTACCATAACAAGTGGTCAGACCTCCTACCTTGGGTGGAGTTTGCTCACAATAGTGCCATAAACAATGCTTCCCAATTGTATCCATTTATGGTGAATTATGTTTTCCAGCCATCCATGTTGCTTGACTTATATGTTCCTCAAAAAATTCATGCATTAGAGGAGCATCTCCGTGATCTTCACTCCACTTGGGTGGCAGCATGGCCAACGTTGAGTTCCACCTGGTGGGCATGTCACATATAAGGCGGTTCTTGGGCACGTTCAACTCCTTTTGGAGCTCAGCCAGCCGAGCACAGGCATTAAATGATCAGCGGAAATGCACACAGACTTTCCTGGCCTGCTTCAGGACATCCTGTAAGTCCGGGTACCTGCCCAAGAACTGCTGCACCACCAGGTTAAGGACGTGAGCCATACAAGGCACATGGGTCAGTTGTCCCTGTCGGAGGGCGGAGAGGAGGTTGGTGCCATTGTCGCAAACCACCATTCCTGGCTTAAGCTAGCGTGGCGTCAACCACCTCTCGGCCTGCCCCTGCAGAGCTGACAAAACATCCGCCCCAGTGTAGCTCCTGTCCCCCAAACAAAACAGCGCAAGCACGGCATGGCATCGTTTTGCCTGCGTACTTGCATAGCCCCTGGAACGCCTACGGAGCACCGCTGGTTTTGAGGACAGAGCACTGGAAGAGGCCATGGAGGAAGAAGAAGAGGAGGGGGTGGAGGAGAGAGGTGTGTCACAACCAATAGTAGCATTTTGGAGGTGTGGTGGTGGAACAACCTCCAACACTACTGCACCTTGTACTGCATCCTTCCCAGCTGCCAGAAGAGTGACCCAATGGGCCGTGAAAGACAGGTAACGTCCCTGTCCATGCCTGCTGGACCATGAGTTAGCGGTAATATGCACCTTACCGCTGACCGCCCTGTCCAGCGAGGCAAGGACATTGCCTTCCACATGCCGGTAGAGAGCCAGAATCGCCTTCCGTGATAAAAAGTGGCGTTTGGGGACCTGCCACTGAGGAACCGCACATTGTACAAACTCACGGAAGGGGGCCGAGTCTACCAACTGAAAAGGCAGCAGTTGAAGTGCTAGCAATTTAGCCAAGCTAGCATTCAACCGCTGGGCATGTGGATGGCTGGGAGTGAACTTCTTTAGCCTGTCCAGCAGCTGGGGCAGGGACATTTGCCTGCTATAATCGGACGTGGGTGTACTGCTAGCAGAGTGCCTGGAAGCACTTGGCTGTGACACACCTAATTCTACACCTTCATTCCTCTCAGAGCAGGTTTCAGAGAGGACTGAAGGTCTAGTGGGGTTGGAGATGCCAGCTGATGAGGAGCAAGGAGAGGTCCGCTTTGTTCTTTGGTGTGGGTCTTTGAGGTACGCTTGCCAACGAGCTGCATGGCAGGTCAACATATGTCTGGTCAAGCATGTGGTGCCCAAGCGGCTGATGTTTTGGCCACGCGAGATACGCTTGAGACATATGTTGCAAATAGCAGCGGTGCGATCTGATGCACTCGTCTCAAAAAAGGCCCACACCAAAGAACTTTTAGAATAACGCGCAGAGGCAGCGCCCTGCACAGGCGGAGCTCTGCGGTGTGATTCAGTCGGTGTGCTGCCCCTAAGCTGGCCCCCGGAGGGCATCCTGCTTTGTTGGACATGTGCCTCCTCCTCCTCCTCTCTCCTACCAGGCACCCACGTGGAGTCAGTGCCCTCATCATCCCCTCCCTCTTCATCGCTGTGGAACATGACTGCCAGATTGCTGTCCTTCTTGAGCATCCCCTCTCTCTGCGCTCATGCTACTGCCTTCCTCTAGCTGAGTGTCATTATCAGAGCCTACAAAACACTGGGCATCCTCCTGGAGCATGTACCCAACACTGTGCTCAAAGAGTTCAGGAGACTCCTCAGGAGGACGTGGTGGGTCTAGGGAAGGAGTCACTGATGATGACATTGAGAGGAGGGAAGACGATGCATTGGCAGCTGCTTTGCTAGTACCCTGAGACTGGGTGAGAGAGGATGAGGAGGATGAAGAGGGCTTGGTCATCCACTCTACCAAGTCGTTGGCATGTTGCGGTTCAACATGTCCAGCTGCCGAAAATAAGGACAAGCGTGTCCCATGGCCACATGCTGATGACAATGCACCGCGTCCACGACCAGCACTGTTGTCTCTAGACACAGAGCCTGCTTGCCCTCTTTTATCGGCTCGCGCCTGTCTGCCTCTCCTTGCTGGCCTTCCAGACATGGTAATGGCCTGAAGGGAGTTGGGTAAAACAGCAGTTGGGTAGTGTATATTGTGCTGGAGGCACACAACACCCACTAACTCCTGCAGATGCCTTTATTATAGAACACCAGAGATAAAGGGGTATACTGTAATGGAGTCACACAACACCCACTAAGCCCTGCAGATGGCTCTATTAGAGAACAGCAATAAACGGTAGATACAGGTGTATATTGTGCTGGAGGCACACAACACCCACTAACTCCTGCAGATGCCTTTATTATAGAACACCAGAAATAAAGGGGTATACTGTAATGGAGTCACATAACACCCACTAAGCCCTGCAGATGGCTCTATTAGAGAACAGCAATAAAGGGTAGATACAGGTGTATATTGTGCTGGAGGCACAAAAAACCCACTAACTCCTGCAGATGCCTTTATTATAGAACACCAGAGATAAAGGGGTATATACAGATGTATACTGTGCTGTGCTGGAGGCACACACAACTTCAAATAACTCCTGCAGATGGCAGGTGGGCTCAAATAGAGAAGAGCTATGTAGGTGGATATAGCGGTGTGTACTGACTGCAAGCTCTATTATAAAAGATAGATCACTAGCTATATAGGTGAGGTGAATATAGCGGTGTATACTGCGGTCAGGGCAAGCAGACAACAACCACTACAGAAGAGCAAGATGGAAAATCGGCCGATAACGATCGGTGTGTACTGTGTTGAAGGTACACAGAACACCCACTAACTTCTTCAGACGCCAACACACTACACAAGGCCGCCACGCTGGCGGCCTTATATAGTGTGGGGCGTGTACTACACAGCCTGAGCTATGATTGGCCACAGGTATCGCTGCGCATCGCTGGCGCTGTGATTGACAAAGCATGCGGGGTCACAGTGCATGCTTGGCCAATCATGAGCAAGCAATGCACTGCGATGACGCAGTGCATTGTGGGCCGTGAGCGCCACACGAATTTGGCGCGAACGGCCCATAAAGTTCGGAATTCGCCGAACGGGCGAACAGCCGATGTTCGAGTCAAATGTATGTTCGACTCGAACACAAAGCTCATCCCTACCCAATTGCTTGTGTTGTTCTGGTCCTATACCACAGGCAGCTGCAGCAGTTACAGTTGGTGTATTGTGCCGCCTATACAGTGTACACCTGAAGCTACCCCAATTGTTGGTGCTGTTCTAGTCCTATACCACAGGCAGCTGCAGCAGTTACAGTCGGTGTATTGTGCCCCCTGCACAGTGTACACCTGCAGCTACCCCAATTTCTGGTGTTGTTCTAGTCCTATACCACAGGCAGCTGCAGCAGTTACAGTTGGTGTATTGTGCCCCATGCACAGTGTACACCTGAAGCTATCCCAATTGCTCGTGTTCTTCAGATCCTATACCACAGGAAGACAGCTGCAGTAATTACAGTCAGTGTACTGTGTCATCTGCTCAGTGTGCACCCAAACCTACCCCAAGCTGGTGTTCTCATCTCCCTGCAGGCCATTAGTATGTCTGGAAGGCCAACAAGGAGAGGCAGACAGTCACGAGCCAATAAAAGAGGGCAAGCAGGCTCTGTGTCTAGAGGCAACAGTGCTGGTCGTGGACGCGGTGCATCGTCATCAGCACATGGCCATGGGACATGCTTTGCAGAAACATGCCAAAGACTTGGTAGAGTGGATGACCAAGCCCTCCTCATCCTCTCTCACCCAGGCTCAGGCTACTGGCAAAGCAGCTGCCAACATGGCCTCTTCCCTCATCTCAAAGGCATCAGTCACTCCTTCCCTAGACCCACCATGTCCTCCTGATGAGTCCCCCCGAACTGTTTGATCACAATGTTGGGTACATGCTCCAGAAGGATCCCCAGCCTTTTGAAGGTTCTGATGATGATACCCAGCTAGAGGAAGGCAGTAGTGTGAGCCCAGAGAGAGGGGATGCTCAAGAAGGACAGCAATCTGGCAGTCATGTTCCACCAGCTGCATCATACTCCCAGGTTTGCTCCAGTGATGAGGAGGGAGGGGATGATGAGGTCACTGACTCCACGTGGGTGCCTGATAGGAGAGAGGAGGAGGAGGCACATCCCCAATGAGGCAGGATGCCCTCCAGGGGCCAGCTTAAGGGCAGCACACCAACTGAATTACAACGCAGAGCTCCGCCTGTGCAGGGCACTGCCCCTGCGTGTTATTCCAAAAGTTCTTTGGTGTGGGCCTTTTTTGAGATGAGTGCATCAGATCGCACCACTTCTATTTTCAACATTTGTCTCAAGCGTGGCCAAAACATCAGCCGCTTGGGAACCACATGCTTGACCAGACATATGTTGACCTGCCATGCAGTTCGTTGGCAAGCGTACCTCAAAGACCCACACTAAAGAACAAAGTGGACCTCTCCTTGCTCCTCATCAGCTGGGATCTCCAACTCCACTATACCTTCAGTCCTCTCTGAAACTTGCACTGAGAGGAATGAAGGTGTAGAATTAGGTGTGTCACAGCTAAGTACTTGCGGGCATTTTGCTAGCAGTACTCCAACGTCTGATTGTACCAGGCAAATTTCCCTGCCCCAGCTGCTGGACCATGGAAAGAAGTTCACTCCCAGCCATCCACATACCCAGCGGTTGAATGCTAGCTTGGCTAAATTGCTAGCACTTCAACTACTGCCTTTTCAGTTGGTAGACTCTGCCCCCTTCCGTGACTTTGTGCAATGTGCGGTTCCTCAGTGGCAGGTTCCCAAACGCCACTTTTTCTCACAGAAGGCGATTCTGGCTCTCTACCGGCATGTGGAAGGCAATGTCCATGCCTCGCTGGACAGGGCAGTCAGCGGTAAGGTGCCTATTACAGCTGACTCATGGTCCAGCAGGCATGGACAGAGATGTTACCTATCTTTCACTGCGCATTGGGTCAACCTTCTGGCAGCTGGGAAGGATGCAGGACAAGGTGCTGTAGTGTTGGAGGTTTTTCTGCCACCACGCCTCCAAAATGCTACTACTGGTTGTGACACACCTCTCTCCTCCACCCCCTCCTCTTCTTCTTCCTCCATGTCCTCTTCCTGTGCTTTGTCCTTGCAACCAGCAGTGCTCCGTAGGTGTTCAAGGGGCTACCCAAGTACGCAGGCAAAAAGATGCCATGCTGTGCTTGTGCTGCTGTGCTTGGGGGACAGGAGCCACACTGGGGCAGTTATTCTATCAGCTCTACAGGGGCAGGCTGAGAGGTGGTTGACGCCACACCAGCTTAAGCCAGGAATGGTGGTTTGCGACAATGACACCAACCTCCTCTCCGCCCTCCGACAGGGACAACGGACCCATGTGCTCTATGTGGTTCACATGCTTAACTTGGTGGTGCAGCGGTTCTTGGGCAGGTACCTGGGCTTACAGGATGTCCTGAGGCAGGCCAGGAAAGTCTTTGTGTATTTCTGTCAATCATTTAATGCCAGTGCTCGGCTGGCTGAGCTCCAAAAAGAGTTGAACCTGCCCAAGAACCGCCTTATATGTGACATGCCCACCAGGTTGATCTCAACGTTGGCCATTCTGCAGTGGCTGCACACGCAGCAGAGGGCCGTCAATGAGTACCTGTGTGACTACGGCACCAGGACAGGGTCAGGGGAGCTTGTTTTTTCTCCCCACACCAGTGGACAATGATCAGGGATGCATGCACTGTCCTGTCACCATTTGAGGAGGCCACAAGGATGGTGAGCATTGACAGTGCATGCATCAGTGACACTGTACCTCTTGTCCACATGTTTTAGCGCACCCTGCATGGAATAATGGACAAGGCACTTGAGGCAGAACAGAGGCAGGAAGAGGAGGACTTCCTTGCCTCTCAAGGCCCCCTTTATCAAGACAGTGTTCCTGCTTTCCCGCCGATGACACAGGAAGAGGACGAGGAGGAGGAGGATTGTGTCAGCTTGGAGATGCAGCCCTGCACTCAGCAGCAGCAGTCTTTTAGGGATGATTTACAGTCACAAGAAACCCATGGACTTGTACGTGGCTGGGAGGAGGTGGCTGCGGATCATGTCATCCAGTGAATCAAGGAGAGGGACCATTACTGGCTGGCAACTCTTCTTGATCCACGGTACAAGGGTAAGGTTGCAGACCTTATCTTGCCATTGCAGAGGGAGCAGAGGATGAGACATCTCCGGGAGGTCTTGCAGAAAGGTCTGTGCAACGCATTCCCAGAGAATGGGAGGTTACAAATTCCTGGTCCTGGACAACGTGTTGCTGAGGCTTCGGTCAGTCACAGAAGGAGCGGTGGAGAAGGTGGCCATCTGACCGAATCATTCAGACAATTTTTTAGTCCGCAGCCCCAAGGTATTATCAGTTCCAGCAACCATTGCCAGCGTCTGATTTACATGATGCAGGAATACCTAGGGGCAAGGTCAGACTTGAACACCTTTCCCACCAAAAATCCTCTGGGTTACTGGGTCTTGAGGATGGATTACTGGCCAGAGCTTTCACAGTATGCAATTGAGCTACTGGCCTGTCCTGCATCCAGCGTTCTTTTGGAACACACATTCACTGCTGCTGGAGGCTTTGTAACCGATCACAGGGTGCGCCTGTCCACCAACTCGGTTGATCGACTCAGTCTTGGATAACCACCAGCTACCAAGCACCTGAAGCTGATGTAACTGTAATTTTTTTTTTTTAAGTGTCCCATCTCTTCAAGACTGCCTATGCTGATGCTGAGTGACTATCCTGTTATGTTGACTGACTATCCTCTTCCTCCTCAATGATCCTGCTGATAGCTTAGAAGAACATTTTTGGTTCTGGGCAATGCCACCAGTGCCTAAGGTCCAATTTTTCAGCTCGTGTTTAACAGGGGAATGTAATAAAATTTTTGATGCAATACTTTGCAGCAGGGCTCATTCCTGCACTCCAACTAGAGTATCTGTGATGGGTTGCAGTGTCGTGGCACCAGCACCAGTGCCTAAGGCCCAATTTTTCAGACCCTGTTTAACAGGGGAGTGTAAGTACAATTTTTGATGCAATATTTTGCAGGAGGGTTCGTTTCTGCACTCAACTACAATATTTGTGAGTGGTGGCAGTGTTGTGGCACCAGCACCAGTGCCTAAGGCCCAATTTTTCAGCCCCTGTTTAACATGGGCGTGTAATTACAATTTTTTATGCAATATTTTGCAGGAGGATTTGTTGTTGCGCTCAACTACGCTATTTGTGAGTGGTGGCAGTGTCGTGTCATCAGTGCCTAAGGCCCAATTTTTCAGTTCCTGTTTAACAGGGGTAGTGATGGACGAACTTCCGACGGGACGTTTCGCGAACGCGAAACGCGAACGGACACAAACGTTCGCGAAAACGACCGTTCGCCGCGGGCTCCATTGACTTCAATGGGAGGCGAATTTCGCAAACCTTTAGGTCGAATTTGCGGCCACGGGGTAATTATTAGGGGGTAGCACGTAGTCCCACCACCTGGACAATAGCATAATACATGTATGAGGTGAATTTGGGATCGATAACTACAAGCATTTTTTTTTTATTTGGGAAATTGTTCTGACAATTCAGGACTATGGAGCTAATGAAGGCAATGGAGGAGAGGGAAGGTCAGGGACCAGGGTAGGCAAACAAGAGGGTGCAGGAGATACAGAGCACTGACAGCAGCACCGTAATACAGAGCACTGACATCAGCACCGTGACATACAGCGCTGACAGCAGCTCCGTGACATACAGCGCTGACAGCAGCTCCGTGACATACAGCGCTGACAGCAGCTCCGTGACATACAGCGCTGACAGCAGCTCCGTGACATACAGCGCTGACAGCAGCTCCGTGACATACAGCGCTGACAGCAGCACCGTGACATACAGCGCTGACAGCAGCTCCGTGACATACAGCGCTGACAGCAGCTCCGTGACATACAGCGCTGACAGCAGCTCCGTGACATACAGCACTGACAGCAGCTCCGTGACATACAGCGCTGACAGCAGCTCCGTGACATACAGCGCTGACAGCAGCACCGTGACATACAGCGCTGACAGCAGCTCCGTGACATACAGCGCTGACAGCAGCTCCGTGACATACAGCGCTGACAGCAGCTCCGTGACATACAGCGCTGACAGCAGCTCCGTGACATACAGCGCTGACAGCAGCTCCGTGACATACAGCGCTGACAGCAGCTCCGTGACATACAGCGCTGACAGCAGCTCCGTGACATACAGCGCTGACAGCAGCTCCGTGACATACAGCGCTGACAGCAGCTCCGTGACATACAGCGCTGACAGCAGCTCCGTGACATACAGCGCTGACAGCAGCACCGTAAGCAGCCCCAGGAGGAAGTCAGCACAGCACAGGGATGGTGTGATCCCCTCATAATAAGAACCCCCAGGAGGAAGTCAGCACAGCACAGGGATGGTGGGAGCCCCTCATAATAAGAACACCCAGGAGGAAGTCAGCACAGCACAGGGATGGTGGGAACCCCTCATAATAAGCAGCCCCAGTAGAAATATGACACCGCTCAACCTCTTCAAAGAGGAGGGTAGGGGCATATAGTACGGTGTGCTTTTTTGGGTCAGGGAAGTGAGCCAAATGAATTAAGAAGGTCTGTGTGCTTGATTCCAAAAATTGTTTATAGACATATACATGGTCTACTGATCACATGTGTTGAATTCCTCCGAGATCCATGCCTCATTCATTTTTAGAAATGTGAGGTAGTTAACACTGTGGTGAGCTAGGCGAGTACGCTTATCGGTCACAATCCCCCCTGCTGCGCTGAACGTCCTTTCGGACAGGACACTGGATGAGGGGCAAGCCAACAGTTCGATTGCAAATTGGGCAAGCTCTGGCCAGAGGTCAAGCCTGCCCACCCAGTAGTCTAGGGGTTCATCACTCCTCAGAGCGTCCACATCGGCCGTTAACCCAATGTAGTCGGACACCTGACGGTCTAGGCGTTCCCTGATGCTGGATCCGGATGACACCTGTCGATGGGTCGGCTGAAAGAATGACCTCATATCCGAAGTCACCAACACATCTTCAAACCGGCCTCTTCTTGCAGGCGCTGTTGGATTGGTACCCGCAAATCCTTCTCTGGGAGTGGGAATTGCTCCTCTGCCAGCGCACGCAAAAGCAGAATGCAGCATTTCTCGAAGCAAGGCCTGGAAGTGCTGCATTCTGACAGCCCTCTGCGACGGCGGTAACATTTCCGCCATTTTGTGTTTGTACCGGGGGTCTAAGTACGTTGCCACCCAGTACTGGTCCTTGACCCTCATGCTTTTTATACGGGGGTCCCTATTAAAACACTGGAGCATGAAGGCCCCCATTTGCACTAAAGTGGAAGCGGTGTGGTGGCCTGGCTCCTGCTCATCATCCAGGATAATGTCGTCCTCTTCATTCTCCTCTCCCCATCCTCGCACAACAGGGATCCCAGAAAGGTTTAAAGCATGCTCTTCTTGCTCCTGCTCATCCGCCCCGGCACCATCCTCCTCTGACTCCTCATCAGACTCCTGTTGTTGACTTGTCTCAGATAGAGTAGCCCCCCCTGGGAATTCATCCAGCATTGCGACTTCCTCATCTTCCCGCTCCTGCTCCTCCACAGCCTGATCAATGACACGACGCAATGCACGCTCCAGAAAGAAGGCATAAGGTACCATGTCACTGATGGCGCCATGGCTGCGACTGACCAGTTTGGTGATCTCCTCAAATGGCCGCAGAAGTCTGCATGTGTCGCGCATGAGCAGCCACTGGCGCGGTGAAAAAAAACCCAGCTCCCCAGAACCGTTTCTTTCGCAGAGTTCATACAGGTAGACGTTAACTGCACGTTTCTGCTGGAGCAGCCTATCAAGCATATAGAAGGTTGAGTTCCATCGCGTCGGGCAATCGCAAATAAGACGTCTGACCGGCAGATGGTGTCGCCGCTGAATGTCAGCAAGGCGAGCCATGGCCGTGTAAGATCTTCTGAAATGGGCCGAGATTTTCCTTGCCTGCCGCAAGATGTCCTGGACCCCAGGGTATTTGACAAGGAATCGCTGCACGACCAAGTTTAAGACGTGTGCCATGCACGGCACGTGCGTGATTTTGCCCTGTTTCAATGCGCTAAGCAGATTGGCACCGTTGTCACACACCACTTTACCAACTGTCAAATTGAGCGGTGTTAGCCACTCATCTGCCTGTGAACGCAAAGCTGAAAGGAGTGCCGGGCCAGTGTGGCTCTTTGCTTCCAGGCACAACAGACGCAGCACGGCATGGCAACGTCTCACCTGGCATGTGGAATAGGTTCTGGGGAGCTTGGGCGGTGCAGTGGAAGAGACGCTAGCAGCGGAAAAGGAGGAGGCAGCTGAGGAGGAGAGGGAGGAGGATGGAGTAGGAGGAGGAGAAGAAGAGTCAGGCCTGCATGCAATCCGTGGCGGTAAAACCAAATCTACACGGGTGCCACGGGTTACATGCTTGACGGCCGTCAGAAGGTTCACCCAGTGGGCAGTAAAACTGATATACCTTCCCTGCCCGTGTTTGCTAGACCACGTGTCTGTGGTCAGATGTATCTTGGCACCGACACTGTGTGCCAGAGATACATTCACTTGCCGCTGAACATGGCCATATAGCTCTGGGATGCCCTTCTCTGAGAAATACTTCCTTCCTGGGACCTTCCATTGTGGTGTTCCAATGGCCACAAATTTGCGAAAGGCCTCCGAGTCCACCAGTTTATATGGCAGTAGTTGGCGGGCTATGAGTTCTGACAAGCCAGCCGCCAACCGTTGGGCAAGAGGGTTATCCGGCGTCATCATTTTTTTACGCTCAAACATTAGGCCCACGGAAGCCTGCCTTTTTGCAGAAAAATGTGAGCTTGGCGTGATGGAAGGTGGAGTGGAGGACAATTGTGAGGAGAGAGGAGAAGGAGAAGTAGAAGACGAGGCTGGACGGTGAGAGCCTGCAGTGTGGCTTTGTGTGTTCCGTTGCTCCCACTGGGCTCGGTGATGGCTGCTCATGTGCCTTCTTAAGGCGGTCGTCCCTAGGTGAGTATTGGGCTTACCGCGACTAACGCGTTGACTGCAAAGATTGCAGATGGCAACGCTATTGTCAGCAGCGGACACGTTAAAAAAAGCCCACACTGCGGAGCCATGTGCCGGTGTCCTGGGAGCGCCAGATGTGACCGTACATGGTCGATGACTCGCTCCTGATACATTTGCAGTCTGCTTTGTCCCTGCTGTGCAATGTAAGTCATTGCTGCTTCTCCTCCCTATCTGCTGGTCCATATCTCCCTCTGAACTCCCCTCCTCTTCCTCTCTTGTGGGCACCCACGTGACATCACTAGACACGTCATCATCAACGTCACCTTCCCCACCGCTATAAGTAGAGTAGGCAGCAACACCGGGGACCAACCTCCTCCTTGGGCTGATCTGGGTACTGGCGTCAGACTGCTGAGTAGCGCTTGTTGCTACCTCCTCTTCCTGATCCAATACCAAGAGTGGCTGCGCATCAGAAATGTCCTCTTGATATGGATCGGAAAATAATTCCAGTGACTCAAGCGGAAGGTATGTGGTGGTGGTGGTGGTGGTCGTGTTGTTGGTGGTAGTGTCTTTGGGGGTGCACATAGCAGAGAGTGAAGAAGAGGGTGCAGATCGAGAGGATGAGGAGGGTGCAGAAGAGTAAGGCTGAGCGAGCCACTCAACCAAGTCTGGTGCATCCTTTAAAGTAATTGAACGCACCTTCTGCAACTTCCCACTTTGGCTCAAGCCTGTTGCTCCTGCCCTACCCCTACCACCCCTGCGGAAGGGCCTGCCTCTTCCTCTGCATGTCATTTTTTAAATGACCCTGTGACAAAACTCTTAGTCCCTATACCGCTGAAGGACTGCTGCAGTATAGGTGAGCGGTCAGCAGTGGTGCACGTCAACCCTATCTATTGTGGACCTATAGCGGTCCTTACAGAACAGCAGACTGTACCGCACTCAAGCCTATGTACCGTAGCACCCTATACCAAGTTACCAGTCCTTATAAGAACTTTTGTGGACCAAGCAGGTTGTGTATTAGTGTTTAGCAGACTGTACGTCAGTCCCTATACCGCTGAAGGACTGCTGCAGTATAGGGCAGCGGTCAGCAGTGGTGCACGTCAACCCTATCTATTGTGGACCGATAGCGGTCCTTACAGAACAGCAGACTGTACCGCACTCAAGCCTATGTACCGTAGCACCCTATACCAAGTTACCAGTCCTTATAAGAACTTTTGTGGACCAAGCAGGTTGTGTGTTAGTGTTTAGCAGACTGTGCGTCAGTCCCTATACCGCTGAAGGACTGCTGCAGTATAGGGCAGCGGTCAGCAGTAGTGCACGGCAACCCTATGTATTGTGGACCGATAGCGGTCCTTACAGAACAGCAGACTGTAACGCACTCAGGCCTATGTACCGTAGCACCCTATACCAAGTTACCAGTCCTTATAAGAACTTTTGTGGACCAAGCAGGTTGTGTGTTAGTGATTAGCAGACTGTACGTCAGTCCCTATACCAATGAAGGACTGCTGCAGTATAGGGCAGCGGTCAGCAGTAGTGCACGGCAACCCTATGTATTGTGGACCGATAGCGGTCCTTACAGAACAGCAGACTGTAACGCACTCAGGCCTATGTACCGTAGCACCCTATACCAAGTTACCAGTCCTTATAAAAACTTTTGTGGACCAAGCAGGTTGTGTGTTAGTGTTTAGCAGACTGTGCGTCAGTCCCTATACCGCTGAAGGACTGCTGCAGTATAGGGCAGCGGTCAGCAGTGGTGCACGTCAACCCTATCTATTGTGGACCGATAGCGGTCCTTACAGAACAGCAGACTGTACCGCACTCAAGCCTATGTACCGTAGCACCCTATACCAAGTTACCAGTCCTTATAAGAACTTTTGTGGACCAAGCAGGTTGTGTATTAGTGTTTAGCAGACTGTACGTCAGTCCCTATACCGCTGAAGGACTGCTGCAGTATAGGGCAGCGGTCAGCAGTGGTGCACGTCAACCCTATCTATTGTGGACCGATAGCGGTCCTTACAGAACAGCAGACTGTACCGCACTCAAGCCTATGTACCGTAGCACCCTATACCAAGTTACCAGTCCTTATAAGAACTTTTGTGGAACAAGCAGGTTGTGTGTTAGTGATTAGCAGACTGTACGTCAGTCCCTATACCAATGAAGGACTGCTGCAGTATAGGGCAGCGGTCAGCAGTAGTGCACGGCAACCCTATGTATTGTGGACCGATAGCGGTCCTTACAGAACAGCAGACTGTACTGCACTCAGGCCTATGTACCGTAGCACCCTATACCAAGTTACCAGTCCTTATAAGAACTTTTGTGGACCAAGCAGGTTGTGTGTTAGTGTTTAGCAGACTGTGCGTCAGTCCCTATACCGCTGAAGGACTGCTGCAGTATAGGGCAGCGGTCAGCAGTAGTGCACGGCAACCCTATGTATTGTGGACCGATAGCGGTCCTTACAGAACAGCAGACTGTAACGCACTCAGGCCTATGTACCGTAGCACCCTATACCAAGTTACCAGTCCTTATAAGAACTTTTGTGGACCAAGCAGGTTGTGTGTTAGTGATTAGCAGACTGTACGTCAGTCCCTATACCAATGAAGGACTGCTGCAGTATAGGGCAGCGGTCAGCAGTAGTGCACGGCAACCCTATGTATTGTGGACCGATAGCGGTCCTTACAGAACAGCAGACTGTAACGCACTCAGGCCTATGTACCGTAGCACCCTATACCAAGTTACCAGTCCTTATAAAAACTTTTGTGGACCAAGCAGGTTGTGTGTTAGTGTTTAGCAGACTGTGCGTCAGTCCCTATACCGCTGAAGGACTGCTGCAGTATAGGGCAGCGGTCAGCAGTGGTGCACGTCAACCCTATCTATTGTGGACCGATAGCGGTCCTTACAGAACAGCAGACTGTACCGCACTCAAGCCTATGTACCGTAGCACCCTATACCAAGTTACCAGTCCTTATAAAAACTTTTGTGGACCAAGCAGGTTGTGTGTTAGTGTTTAGCAGACTGTGCGTCAGTCCCTATACCGCTGAAGGACTGCTGCAGTATAGGGCAGCGGTCAGCAGTGGTGCACGTCAACCCTATCTATTGTGGACCGATAGCGGTCCTTACAGAACAGCAGACTGTACCGCACTCAAGCCTATGTACCGTAGCACCCTATACCAAGTTACCAGTCCTTATAAGAACTTTTGTGGACCAAGCAGGTTGTGTATTAGTGTTTAGCAGACTGTACGTCAGTCCCTATACCGCTGAAGGACTGCTGCAGTATAGGGCAGCGGTCAGCAGTGGTGCACGTCAACCCTATCTATTGTGGACCGATAGCGGTCCTTACAGAACAGCAGACTGTACCGCACTCAAGCCTATGTACCGTAGCACCCTATACCAAGTTACCAGTCCTTATAAGAACTTTTGTGGAACAAGCAGGTTGTGTGTTAGTGATTAGCAGACTGTACGTCAGTCCCTATACCAATGAAGGACTGCTGCAGTATAGGGCAGCGGTCAGCAGTAGTGCACGGCAACCCTATGTATTGTGGACCGATAGCGGTCCTTACAGAACAGCAGACTGTAACGCACTCAGGCCTATGTACCGTAGCACCCTATACCAAGTTACCAGTCCTTATAAGAACTTTTGTGGACCAAGCAGGTTGTGTGTTAGTGATTAGCAGACTGTACGTCAGTCCCTATACCAATGAAGGACTGCTGCAGTATAGGGCAGCGGTCAGCAGTAGTGCACGGCAACCCTATGTATTGTGGACCGATAGCGGTCCTTACAGAACAGCAGACTGTACTGCACTCAGGCCTATGTACCGTAGCACCCTATACCAAGTTACCAGTCCTTATAAAAACTTTTGTGGACCAAGCAGGTTGTGTGTTAGTGTTTAGCAGACTGTGCGTCAGTCCCTATACCGCTGAAGGACTGCTGCAGTATAGGGCAGCGGTCAGCAGTAGTGCACGGCAACCCTATGTATTGTGGACCGATAGCGGTCCTTACAGAACAGCAGACTGTAACGCACTCAGGCCTATGTACCGTAGCACCCTATACCAAGTTACCAGTCCTTATAAGAACTTTTGTGGACCAAGCAGGTTGTGTGTTAGTGATTAGCAGACTGTACGTCAGTCCCTATACCAATGAAGGACTGCTGCAGTATAGGGCAGCGGTCAGCAGTAGTGCACGGCAACCCTATGTATTGTGGACCGATAGCGGTCCTTACAGAACAGCAGACTGTACCGCACCCAAGCCTATGTACCGTAGCACCCTAGACAGACCAAGTTACCAGTCCTGATAAAGAGCTTTGTGGAACAAGTGAGTTGTGAATGATTAGCAGACTGCAGCAGAAGGGCAGCAGTCAAGTATAATATTCTTTCTATATTTGGAAGAAAGAATATTATACGTGTACAAGCCTATTACCGTACCACTGATACCAGTCCTGAAAAGAACCTTTGTGGAACTAATAGTAACAGCAAGTCTTTAAAATTATCCTCACTGCCTGACACACTGCTTCCTGCCTGTCCCTATACAAATTGGCAAAAAAGAGTAGGCTGGAACGATTAGCTGGAACAGCTCTTTTGTGGACCTGATAGTAACAGCTAATGATGATGATGATGATGATGATGAAGAAAGACTAATCTGGCTGAGCTGTCCCTAAAATAGCAGCATACAGCGCTCTGTCCCTTTATCTAAACTGACAAAAGAAACTCAGGCTGCTGACCTAACACCTATACCAGTCCTGAAAAGAACTTTTGTGTACCAAATAGCTAGCGTTTTCTCTGTCCCTACTCCACACAGGATCCTTTCCCTACAGTGACAGAAGAAAGAATGTAAAATGGCCACCGGATCGGGTGTATTTATAGGTTAGGGGGAATGTCCAAGTGTCCATGAGCTGTCATGTCTCAATTGGTTGTCCTGTAACACATGATAAACGTGTCACGAAAGGTTAAAGTTCTTGTATACATTAAACACGTAAGTCCGCCGGGGCGAACGACGGAAAAAGGCGTTCGAACCCGCGGACGGCGAAAGTCGGAAATTCGCCGCGAAACGACCGCCGGGCGAACCGTTCGGCCATCACTAAACAGGGGCGTATAATTCCAATTTTTGATGCAATGCTTTGCAGCAGGGCTCATTCCTGCACTCCAACTAGAGTATCTGTGAGAGGTTATAGTGTTGTGGCACCAGTTCCTAAGGCCCAATTTTTGAGCCTCTGTTTAACAGGTGCATGTAATTACAATTGTACAATTCTATAATATTTCACAGCAGGGCCCATTCCAGCGCCCACCGAGAGTAACTGTGAGGACTTACAGTGTTGTGGCACCAGCACCACCACCACCAAAGGCCCAATTTTTCTACCACTGTTCAAGAATGGCATGTAATTACAATTTTTGATATAATAGTTCACAGCAGGGCGTTCCTGCACCCACCAAGAGTCATTTTGAGGGCTTACAGTGTTGTGGCAACACCAAAACCTTAGGCCCAAATTTCTGCAGAGCATATAGGGCAGGCCCCTACTTTCAAACATCCAATTTACAAACGTCTCCTACTTGCAAACGGAAGGAGACAACAGGAAGTGAGATCAATAAAGACGGACGGCAAAAAAAATTATACCGAACCGGGGGGTGTTCAGCTCATCCCTAACAATGACGGAGGAGGCAGCACTGGGCCTCATTAGGAAAGCAAGTGATGTCCTCAGAAGCCCTCCCCAATGCCGAAGAGGCCTATGGATGCTATCTAGCCACAAGATTGATGAAATTGGAGGAGGGTCAACGCCTCCTCTGTGAGGGAATTCTTGGTGAGGCCCTTCAGAAGGGGTTGTGGGGCCATCTGACTGAGAACAGCCACATATATGAGCTCACCCATCCTCCTCCTCTTCCTGCCATATGTCCACCACCAGAGGCACAGCCTCCAAGGAATGGTGCAGGGAAGGCTACAGGGAAGCATGGAGGGAAGGCTGCAGCTAAGAGAAGAAAGAGATGACCTGGGTTCAGTCTGGCAGAAGACATAGGCTGGTGTAGCACCACAGCCTGGGGACAGATATGTCATCTGCTGCTGGTCCCAATCTCTGGGATTCCTGGACCAGATTGTGCTCCAAATTATATGGACTCCTCAAGCTTTATTTTCCACAGACTTGATGTGTGCCCTGGGAGCCAAAAGGCTTTGCAAAATCTAAAAGTTTCTCCAGTGTTGCCTTCCTCTTTATTTTGTTATCAGCCAGAATAAATGGAGATTTTATTTTCTGAAAATACCTGCCTATGTGTTTTTCTACAAAAAGGACAGTTTGTTTGTGAGTAGGCAGATACATTTCTAAAAGACAATGTCAAATTAACAAGGAACACCAACCTCTTTGAGGTTAATAAAAAATACAAGATAATAATGTTATTGTGGTAACTCGTCACACAAAAAATAAAATGATATATGGAGACCACTAGAAAATATTTTTTAAATAATCCAAAAAAAAGGAGATCAAAAAATAAAAATAAAAGACTATAAAAAAAATTCTAAACATTATTATGGAGATCGGGCTTTTAAAAATGAAAAGATTATTCATGAGATCACGAGAAATAATCAAGAAATAAGTTTGTGAGAACTCTGTGTGAATATAAGCAGCAAAAAAAATCATTATTCTAGCATTAAAAGAAAAAAAGAATGCACTGCATTAAAAGATCACAGAATTTGCTGCGTGAAGAATGTACTAGCTTCATTACGAACGCTAGTTTTACCACACCGAGCGCTTCCGTCTTGTACTTGCTTCAGAGCATGCATCCTTTTTGGTACGTTAGAACAGCATACAGATGAGCGGATTTCCCGATAGGAATTGGTTCCGTGGAAATATTTAGAACATGTTCTATTTATAGGTCCGTCAGAATTTTCAATATAAAAAGTCAGATGGGGCATACACATGATCGGAATATACGATGAAAAGCTCCCATCTAACTGTTTCTGTCGGACATTCCACTCGCTGTGTACAAGGCATTAGAGTGTATATAGTATAGTAAGTGAAGTCGAAAAAAGAGTCCATCAAGTCCAACCTATGTGTTAAAACATTATTTTCCATTTTGGATAGAGTAAAGAATGGTTGTGATCCATGGGAAGACCCAATGGCTGAAACGATTTATTTTCACTTCCTATCTCAAGCAAATAAGGGGGAATCACTAAAAATTAGGGGGGGGGGGGTCCTTTTTTTAGACAATTGTAATCAGAACAAAGGGCCTCACTGGAAGATTTCTTCCACCTCCTGTTTTCTTGAAATCTCAAAAATTTTAGATTTCTCTACTGAAGACAATGGTCAATATTAGTGAGGCTGACGTTCCTTACCATGGACTAGTTTTAACCATTCCTTGCTCTATTCAAAGCTTTTAAAAACATTTTAAATTTTCATACACTTCAAATTCATATACATACATATTATGCCCTGTGCATTAGCTGAAATCTCAAGTTAGGCTTGCAGGAAAACAATTAGCAGTGGCTACAGATACAGGAGAGAAGGCAGAAAGCTTTATCAGTTCCATAGCCTGGCCATTTATTATAGAGTTTATAATAAAGATATGACAGTATTATGATTTAGGCACTTGGGTAAGGTAGCTTGGTCCTTTAATTGGGGGTTGAAAATCAGACAGGATGAAAAATATAGGCTATTTTAAACCACAGGGTCAAACTGTCAAATTGTCAGGCTAAAGTATAGCCAGACCTAAACAACATTTATAACAGCTATCTAACTAGAATCTTCTTCTATTTTCGGAATATGATCCCAGTATTTTTTTCTGACTTGTAATTATTAACCTTAGACTCTTATACAAAAGATTAGACCCAGAGGCAAGATATGAAACTAGTCATTTGGCTCTCTAGTAAAGCTCTCTGCTCTAACCATACAATTTTCTAATCATACATAAATGTTACACCATCATATTTCTCAAAAGAACATATATAATTCATTGAATTTATATATAATGTAATTTTGTGAATCCCTAAGACATAAGCCGTTACGTCAAAATGTTGTCAGTTATGAAGAAAATTAAAACTAGAATACAAAAGAAGCAATGGGGGTTTAGCTGAAAATAGATGTGAAATGTATTTAACTTAATTATAACCATTCTAATCATAAAGGTACATAAGATGTCAATACGCTACTCAATTACGCGACCACCTTTCTACTTTTTGTAATACTATTTTTTTGCTATTGTTGCACATCTGATTTTAAACATCTGTTGCAAAGATATTGCAGCTAGGCCTGGACTGGCGATCACTAATGGCCTTTACCAAAAGGCTTGATATTGTTGACAGATTTTCTAGATGAATATGATCTTCAGCATGTTGATTCAAACTACCCAAGTCATTTTTAGCCAGTTAAGCTAGCACACCTTATAGTACACCTTATATAGTTACATTTCTGATGTGGGCCAATTGATTTGTTAGGAACTTTGCCATTACTGAAATTTTTTTTCAGCCAAATATAAGAGACTGATACTCTTGCTGTTAATATTTTTGTTAAGACTGTAACATTAGCTGCCTAGGTCATTCCTGCACTACCTGTCTTAAGCACTATAAGTAAAATAGCACTTGATTAATCTATTGCAGACTGGTGTTAGTACAGTTGCATTGTCATTCAGGTACGCTTTTATGTCCTCTATATATATATCACTATGTACGTGCATTTACATATACCCACTACAGTGGTTCTGTTCTGTATAGTAATGACTTTTGCCCCTTTGGAAACACAATAAAACAACATATTGTGGACATTATCCTATGTTTGTCCTGTAAGGCACCAGTAAAACTGAATTCCATTTATTTATTTTTTTTACATTGCTACATTGGTCCAGCTTGGAGCAATGTAAATATACATATTTTATACCTGGCTGACCCCTTTGGAAACAGAGAATCACTATAGTAGCCACCACTACTACAGTGATCCTTGCTGTCTTCCAGGTCCCATGCTGAGCGGCTGCCCTGCTGAATAGTAACCATGGGGGGGGGGGGGCACTCCCTTGACAAGGATCCATTCAACAAATGCTTTGCATTTCCCCAATAGGTGCAAAGAGCTCTCTGATTGGGTGAGGTGGAGAGGTGACATCCTAATCTCCACTTTGTCCAATCAGAGAATGCTTTACATTCATCAAGAAAAACACAGATCATTCTCTAAATTGCACCAGTGCCAAACAAGCAGCCTCCTGTGGTGACTTTGCAGCAGGAAAGCCACTTGGGACATGATCAGGAAGACAGTGAGGATCCCTGTAGTGAAACAAATAAAAAAATAAAAAAATCGTTGATGTTAAATGCCTACTTTAGGGATCACTCCACTTGCTGCCCAGCATACATTTACAGTATATATACTATATGGCCTGAACAGCAAGTGATCATACCAGGATCATGGCTGCAGCTAATCCTGATAGCATTTTTTTTTTAGAGTCGGCAATTGGCTTACTTGTAAAGGTGATACAGAGTGAGTGAGTCAGTAGGAGACAGCACTGGAGAAGAGGTGAGTATTGCAGCAATGTGTTTTTTACTTTAACATCTGCTCAGATCTTTATTTTTCATCTTGTTTTCCGAAACTGGAATTTGACTTTAACTGCTTGCCGACTGCCTCACACAGATATACTGCGGCAGAAGGGCTTGTACAGGCAAACTAATTTACCTGTACATTGCTCTTTAAGAGGCAGCCTGCGGGCGCGCGCAAGGCAAGCTGGGTTCCGCAGACTTGATGTCCGCGGAGATACCCGCGATCATCTCATGTAGAGGAATAATGGGGAGATGCTAATTTAAACAAGCATCTCCCCGTTCTGCCTAGTGACACTGTCACTGATCTCCGCTCCCTGTGATCGGGAGCAGAGATTAGTGACATGCCACATGTAGCCACGCTCCCCCCACAATTAGAATCACTTCCCAGGACATACTTAACCCCTACACGGCCCCCTAGTGTTTAACCCTTTCATTGCCAGTGTCATTTACACAGGAATCAGTGCATTTGTATAGCACTGATTGCTGTATAAATGACAATGGTCCCAAAAAGGTGTCAAAAATGTCCAATGCGTCCTCCATAATGTCACAGTCATGATAAAAATCGCTGATCGCCACCATTAATAGTAAAAAAATAAAATAAAAATGTCATAAAACTATCTCCTATTTTGTAAACGTTTTGTGCAAATAAATCAAACGGTTAGTGTGATTTTTTTTAACCAAAAATATGTAGAAGAATATGTATCAGCCTAAACTGAGGAAAAAATGTTTTTTATATATTTTTGGGGGATATTTATTATAGCAAAATGTAAAAAAGAATGTTTTTTTTTTCAAAATTGACACTCTTTTTTTTGTTTATATAAATAAAAACCGCAGGGGTGATCAAATACCAACAAAAGAAAGCTCTATTTGTGGGAAAAAAGAGGACTTCAATTTTGTTTGGGAGCCACGTCGCATGACCACACAATTGTCAGTTAAAGCGACGCAGTGCCGAATCTCAAAAAAGTGCTCTAGTCTTTGGCCAGCAAAATGGCCCAGGGCTTAAGTGGTTAAGACGGCTAGTACTTCCATGTATGTCTAAAATGCATCTATAGCACCACAATATACAGTATAAGTTGAATATTCTCTGTGCTATTTTAGTATTGGATCAGTAAAGTGTGTGGGAACTCTAAAACTCTTTTATGATGAAGAAGACAAAAAAAATTCCATTGAGTGATAAAATGAGCTTGGTCAGAGATTGCTATTGATTGCAGTTTTTTAATCTTCTGTCATTCTAAATGGCATAAATAACTTGCCGAGATGCTTCATTAGATTTGCGGTTTGTCCTCGTGATCACCCATGTGTCTGTCAAACACCCGCACACTGAGATTAAAATCATTCACCCAAACATGAGCCATGAAATGCACTGTATAACAATTATCATTAATTTCAGTTTTTTTTTAATATATATACTGAAAGCATACTGTCCTGCTCTACACAAATTAAACTGGGGAAATCAGATTGTTCACATAATAAGTGTAGACAGTAGGATAATAAATCATCAAGATGAAACCATCAAATAGAATTATTATATGAAAAGCTTAATAGTACAGATAAACATACTGGGCCAAAGCACTGATGTGGAGGCAGTAATCTCCTCCTCTGTATTTTATGATTATGCAGCTTAATAATAAGAAACAGTAGAAGAGGCAGGAGAGCAGGCTTCATTTTTTGAGACTGTTAGGGGATTTTCTAATAGGAGCGTTAAAGTCCAATTTTGGGTTAATTTATTTTCTTTAAAAAATCCTCCAACATCATTGAGAAAAAAAAAAACGTTTGCTACAATACTTTCTAGCACTTCATATATCTACTTTCTATACCTTCACTTTGGATCTGTCTTAAGCAGGAATTCATTTGCCGCTTGATATCCTCAGTCTTCCAGGCTGAATAAAGCCAAACAAATCCAACCAAGACGAATAAGAACATACTGTGAGAGCAGAGAGTCATGGACCCCCTTACCCCCATCCCCGATAATAGGGGTCACCATTGTGCCCTGTACTAGCCTTTAATGATACAAAGAGAGTTAAGAGAGTTGCGTTGATGTCATCATGCCAGTGCAGCTTTTGGCATTATTGAGGGTCACCCTTGGTCAGAGAAGAGGTTAAAAAGGATCTCATTTGCCATGTTACCAAGACCTCTAAAAAGGAAGTATAAAAAAAAACTTATATTAAGATACATTAGGAGGACCTCCAAGGGAGAGGGGGGTTTAAAAAGCAGTCTATGGGTCTCCTTTTTTAAAATACAACATTTAAAATTAATGCAATTTTAATTATTTATGTAGTACCCTCCTACAATAGGTTGCTAGAGGTGATCAGATAAAAAAAATTTTTTTTTTGCTTTTTTGTAAACATTAGAGCAGTGTGTGATTATTTTTTGAGTCTTGCAGACTGCAGGCTTAACTGCTTCTCACTGCCTTCTAGTAGGTTCTGGAATGTAATGGGCTGGAAGAGACAGACCCTGGGCCTGAATATTTATGCAGTCTCAGCTAATCCCTGGGGAGCGAGTGCCCATTAGGTGACTAAGAAGGAGATACATAATTTGAGGCCTTGAGCAGCAGGGCTCCTGTCTAGGAGGAGAAACACACAGCCTGAAGGGCTGCTGTCCATCTGGGCAGGTTAAATGAAGCTTGCAGAGCATTTACCCGAGCTGGGGGAGGCTATTTGCAGTTGGAGCCAGGTCAAGGGGTTGTACTAAGGATCTGGCCTGAAGATTCACAAGAAGTGTCTAGCCAACATTGAACAGGACATATCTAAGTATCTGGAGATACAGTGAGTAGTGGCCTGGAAGCAGGATCCTAGTGGTTGTCTGCTGTTTAAGCCCTTGTGTAACAGTTTCAGTGTTGCTAAAGTGGAACTTTCCCTGCTGGGAGCCGCAGAAGTGCTTCTGTCTCTATACTCTGCCGACAGAAAGATTTCCCTGAGTAGAGAGTGTTCTCCAGTTACTTTGTGCACTAAAGTTTGAGTATTCCAAAAGCATCCCTGCACCCCAGCCAGGTTTAACCAGCAAAAAAGCATAAAAAGACATTCATTGTCTGGTTATTGTGAAGTAAATCTGTCCAAATGTTGTGCGTCTGACTGCCTGTAACCTGAATGGGAAGTGAACCTGGGATAAATCATTGGGACTATCGGCAGTCTGCTCTACAGTATGAACACTCATTAAAACTTCTAAAAAGCATTTTAAAGGCATCAAAGTGCATGTTAAAGCGCTAAGTGATTTATTGTGTGTAGCGGGTGTCTCACTCTGTCACCCGTGACCCCGCCAAGCTGGCCACCACGGTGTACACGGGCTTTAAAGCTTGAAAGAGGGAGAAAATGCACTGTAGTATGACTGGAAGTTCTCTGCAATATCCGATGTTGCGAACTTCATCTCCCCCTCCCTATCTCTAATCCTCGATATATAGGTCCTGTTCTTCTGTTCCTTTACTCTTCTGGCTAGCCACTTACTTGACTTGTTGCCCCACAAATGTCTTTCCCTATTTATTCTATGAAAAGCTGTCCTCCTCTCTAGTTCTAGATATTCTTCCAGTTCTCTTTTTTTTTTTGTAGTTCCTGTGGTTCCTGGAGCCCTCTGGGTCTGGTAGTTTGTTCTAACTCCTCAATCTCCTTGTATAGCTGTCTCTTCGCCTTCTCCCTGTCTTTCTTTTTCCCTGCACCAATTCCAATCAAGGTCCCCCTGATGACCGCCTTATGGGTCTCCCAAATAGTAGCCTTCGAGCATTCTCCTGTGTCATTCGTCGTATAGAAATCACTTAATTCCTGCAGGATTTTTACACTTACATCTTGTTCAAGGATGAGTGAGTCATTTAATTTCCACGCGCTTCCTGTCCCCATCTGACCCTGTATATCTAGTTGGACTCTTACAGGGGCATGATCGGACAGAGTGATTGACTTAATTTCTGCTTTTTTTAAAAAGGCTACCAATTGTTGACCTACAAAGATATAATCTAATCTTGAAAAAGTTTTATGTACTGAGGAGAAGTGGGTATAGTCCCGATCTTTCTGATGAGTAATCCTCCAACCATCATGTAACTGAGCGTTGTTAAATGCTTTATTTATTTTCCTATACTGATGCTCTGCTCTCCGTGAGCCACCCCCTGAGGAGTCCAGCTTAGGATCCAGGCACCAGTTTAAGTCACCAGCCAAGATTACCATTCCTATTCTAAAATCTTCTAATTTGCTTAATACTCTCAACAGAAATTTCTCTTGATTGCTGTTTGGTGCATACACGTTAACAATCGTACATTTCATATTTCCCAATTTGCCCTTTAAGAATAGGTATCTCCCCTCTGGGTCGGTCAGTCGGTCTTCGATCTCAAATCTTACTGATTTTTCAAAACCAATCGCTACTCCTCTGGAGTGTGCTGATGTGGAATCTCCATAGAACCACATTGGAAATTGATGAGATGATAAACTTATCCCGGAGCTACTAGTAATGTAGGTTTCTTGAAGGCAAATAACTTTTCCCCCCATAAATTGTAGTTCTTTATTGATTTTGTACCTTTTTTCACTTGTGTTTAATCCCCTTACATTGTATGTTATCACGTTAATAAGGACCATTGGTATCTATTATTTTAGGTAGGAGAGGGGAGGGAAAGGAGAAAAGGAAAGAAATAACCAGGGATTACCTAGAGAAGTTTAAAAGCTTAAAAGTATCAAGTGAGGATCTGCAGGAACTAGAGAACCCAATCTCAGTAATGGAAGTGGAAAGGGCAATTAAGGAAACAGCGATGGGGGGAAGTCCTGGACCAGATGGCTATTCCATCGTGTACTACAAAAAATTTAAAAATTTCCTAGCACCCAAGCTTTGTGACTATTATAATGAGGTGGGGGATGGGGGGGCCTTCCGTGAAGAGGCCCTGCTTGCCCACATCTCATTGATTTTAAAAGAAGGAAAGGATCCAGCAGCGATGGAAAGTTATAGGCCGATCTCATTACTGAATGTAGACGTAAAGCTCTATGCGAAAATTTTGGCGGAACGATTTAAATCTCTCCTCCCCAAGTGGATCCATACCGATCAGGTGGGTTTTGTCAGGGGACGAGAGGGAAGGGATAACGCTTTAAAGTCAGTAATGTTGATACAGGAAGCAATTAGAAGAGAGACTCCCACTCTGCTCTTGTCGGTGGATGCCGAGAAGGCATTTGACAGAGCAGATTGGGAGTTCATAAATAAGACCCTGGAGCACTTGGGGCTGGGCGAGAGAATGATGCAGAGGGTAAAAGCATTGTATAAAAAACCGACAGCTAGGATTAAGGTGAATGGCTCCCTGTCCCGCCCCTTTGAACTATTCAACGGGACGAGACAGGGATGCCCTCTTTCCCCGATCCTTTTTGTGATTGCCCTGGAGCCATTATTGGCAGCAATCCGGGACAACCAGGACATACGAGGAATAGCAGTAAGAGGGAAAGAGTATAAGGTGTCTGCATTTGCGGACGACCTGCTCTTGTATGTGACACACCCCAGATTATCAATACCAATGATAGTGAAGGAAATAGAACAATACGGTCGAATATCTAATTTCAAAATCAACCTATCTAAATCAGAAATATTAAATTTGAATGTTTCTAAAGAAATTCAGAAAGACTTAACCGCAAGCCTACCTTTTAAATGGAGTGGAGGGGAACTGAGCTACCTAGGGATTAAATTAACGGCAAAAAAAACGAAATTGTATGAAACAAACTATATACCCCTGCTCAATAAAATTAAATCCCAAACGGAAAATATGAAACATAAAAGAATATCGTGGATAGGCAGAGTGAACGTAATAAAAATGTTTATACTGCCAATGGTACTATATACATTCCAAATGCTCCCCATCGTCCTCCCGAGTAGTTTTTTTAGAAAATTAAAATCTCTTGTTCTTGCATTCATATGGTATCCCAAAAAACCGCGCATTGCTCACAAGGTCCTAGTAAAGGAGAAGGAAAAGGGAGGAGTGGGACTACCAGATTTTAAAAAATACTATGAAGCCATAATATTATCCAGGATAGTAGATTGGATACATAACTTAGAGGAGAAGAACTGGGCAGAGTTGGAAATAAGTTTAAGCGGAACAGACTTAACAAAAATGATTTGGATACCATCCCAAGTAAGGAACCTAGGAATAGGCACTAGCACGATCACAAGGCACACACTGAGAACATGGGACAAAATAAATAAGTCACACAACTGGACATGTAATTCCCCCTTAATGTCACTATTAGACACAAAATATTTTATACCAGGAATGGAAGAGCGAATGTTTTATAGTAGATGGGCACAGAAAGTAGAAGTAACACTGGGAGAGGTGATGATAGGAGACAGGATCTTAACATATAGGGAAATCACTCAACAATGGGGGAATAGACCCTTAGATAAATGGAGATACAATCAACTAGCACATTTCACACAAGGGCTCCCACAACCCCTACGAGGAATGAATGACTTAAGGCCACTAGAAAAATTATTTAAGGACCCACAAAGCATAGTGAAAAGGATATCTAAAGTATACAAAGTATTAAGAGGTGAGGGAGAAGGGGAATTACCCATATACTTAGGGAAATGGGAAAGGGAATTGGGGACACTTCGTAATGACGAACAAAGGAGAAATATATTAAAAATGACATATACATTAGCGAAAGACTCACGAACATATGAAATGGCATATAAGTTAATAGCGAGGTGGTATATGACTCCCATAAGAATGCAGAAATTAAGATAAGGAGAGGACTTGATGTGCTGGAGGGAATGCAAAGAACAAGGCACGTTTAAACATATTTGGTGGGATTGCCCAAAAATAAGACCTTTTTGGGATAAGATAATTGAAAATATTTACCTGATAACTGGAATGAGGATTAGGAAATGTCCATGGTCTTGCCTGTTCCACGACACAGACATGGGAGTAAGACAGTATAAAGCTACACTTATCCCATATCTCTTGAATGCAGCCAAAGCCGTAATCCCAATTCATTGGGGAGACCCCCAGGGGCCGACAATCTTAGAGTGGGTGAAAAGGGTGGAGCAGAGTAGACTGATTGAAGATTCGATCAATAAAACCCTGGAGCCAGAGAGCGCAATCCAAGGGAAATGGCAACAATGGCTGACATTTATAGAGAGTGGGATCTGTCTTGTCTGAGTAAATAGGAGTAGGGAGTAGAGGAGGAGGACGAAGGACACGGGCGGAGAATGGGGGGCACAACTCCGTCCGAATTTTTTTTTTTTTTTTGCCCGTGGGGAGGGGAGGGAGGGAGAGATGTATTCTTTTAACTGTATTTTGTAAGAAGAGAGGGGTAAGGAGTCGGTAGTTCTGTAATATACTATACGACTCCACCCTCAAGATTTGTAAAATAATATGTGAATAATTTTTGAATAATTGTTGAAAAATGAAAATAAAGAATATATAAAAAAGAAAGAGGGAGAAAATGCCTGTCATGTCTAAGGATAATGTCTGAGGGGATCCACTATTTACTCTGCACCCTCCCCCTGTGTTCCTATTGGCAGGATGAGGAGAGCTAATTAACCACGTAAGCCCCGGACCAATTTGCAGCCAAAAGACCAAGCCTCTTTTTGCGATTCGGCACTGCGTCACTTTAACTGACAATTGCGCAGTCATGCGACGTGGCTCCCAAACAAAATTGGCGTCCTTTTTTTCCCACAAATAGAGCTTTCTTTTGGTAGTATTTGATCACCTCTGCGGTTTTTGTTTTTTACGCTATAAACAAAAATAGAGCGACAATTTTGAAAAAAATGCAATATTTTTTACTTTTTGCTATAATAAATATCCCACAAATATATAAAAATACATTTTTTTCCTCAGTTTAGGCCGATACGTATTCTTCTACATATTTTTGGTAAAAAAAATTGCAATTAGCGATTATTGATTGGTTTGCGCAAAAGTTATAGCGTTTACAAAATAGGGGATAGTTTTATAGCATTTTTATAAAAAAATTTTTTTTACTAGTAATGGCGGCGATCAGCGATTTTTATTGTGACTGAGACATTATGGCGGACACATCAGACATTTTTGACACATTTTTGAGACCATTGTCATTTATGCAGCAATCAGTGCTATTTAAATGCACTGATTCCTGTGTAAATGACACTGGCAGTGAAAGAGTTAACCACTAGGGGGCGAGGAGGGGTATGACGTTATGTGTTTTTTTATTGTAGGGGCATGGCCTGGCATGTGACGTCACTGATTGTCTTTCCCTATATCAGGGAACCGACGATCGGTGACAGCTGCAGTAGGAAGCACAGGGAGAGGTTTTATTACACAGACCTCTCATCGTGCTTCAGCTCTGTGACCTGATCGCAGGACACCAGCTGCGATCGGGTCCGCTGGTCATACCGGCAGCATACCGGTACGTGCTTGTGCCCAGCTGTGCCATTCTGCCAACGTATATGTGCAGGAGGTGGTCCTTAAGTGGTTAAAGGCCCAATTAAAGTAGCCAATGAGAGGGACTTTAACAAGCTGCAGGAAGCAGCTGCAAAGGACTCTGAAATATGAAGTCTCACCACAGACTGACCTTTGAAGAGGCAGGCCTGCAAATCACAACATGCCCTGCTGGCAGGAAAGCAAGAGACTCCATTTTAATTCCTGAGGAGGAGATTCTGAGTCACCATGAGGCAGTGAAGGAGATCAGACCTATGAGAGAGATGCTGTCTCTCAGATGAAGATCCAGCCTGAGAGATAGGGATCACAGGTGTATATCCAGGCGCACCTGTACTGATGGTAAAGCGTTCCAGTGTGAGGTGACTAGTCAGTCACCAGGAAAGTCTGCTGTTCCAGGATGTTCTTTGGGCCTTGACCACAGGATTTGGTGAGAGGGCTGTTTACCCATTTGCAGGAAACAGAGACACTAGACCACAGAATGAGTTATTTGAACACTGTATACAGACATTATTGCTGGTAGTCATCTTGCTGACACTTGTAGTACCACAGGGCAAAAGGATAAGGTTACCCATTTCTGGGACACTGTATACAGACATCATTGTCCTCTCACCTTGTTGAGGAAGACCCTGCCTGTTTCACTGAAAATATGAGCCAGTTGTTTGGCCCTACTATCCAGGATTTTAAGTGCACTAACAAAAGTGGCTAAATCGTATCTTTGCTTCAAAAGGACTGAATCTACTAATGACATACAGATCTGCACACACAAATTCAGGGTTGTGTATACGCATTGGGTGTGTGGGACAGTTTGTCTAATGCCGCGTACACATGATCAGACTATCAGAGTCTGCCGGACAATCCGTCTGTGTGTGGGCTCCGGCAGACTTTTTCTTTCCAAAAGTCTGGCAGACTTAGAAAGAAGTTTTGACTCAAAATTGTCTGCCGGACCTGGTAGTCCGGCGGACAATCCGGCTGTCTGTGTGCTAGTCTGCCAGACTTTTGAAATGAACGGACTTGCCCACACACGGAGGAAAGTCCATTCATTTTGAACGCAGCTCCAGGTAGATGGGACTAGCGATTGACACCTTGCTGGCCCTGTCACCTGGTATGCACTTAAAGGGGAAGCCCTACGCCAAAAAAATGGTGTGGGGGTCCCCCCAAAGTCCATATCAGACCCTTATCCAAGCACACAGCCCGGCCAGTCAGAAAAGGGGGTGGGGATAAGCGAGCGGCCCCCCTCCTGAGCCGTACCAGGCTGCGTGCCCTCAACATGGGGGCTTGCTTTGGAGAAGGTTGATGAGGACAAGGTGTTGATGAGGGGAAGTGTTGATGAGGACAAGGGCCTTTTCCCGACAACCCTGGCCGTTGGTTGTCAGGGTCTGCGGGCAAGGGGCTTATAAGGGGGCCCTCAGATACCAGCCCCCCACCCTATGTGAATAAGTATTGGAGTACCATGTACCCCTACCCATTCACCTGGGGGAAAAAGTGTCAAGAAAAAAACACAACACATGTTTTTAAAATAATTTATTGCACAGCTCCAGTGGTCTTCTGTCATGGGGGGGTCTTTTCGCCGGACTCCTGCTCTATCTTCTGCTAGCTCTTTTACTAGCGGAGGAGCCCGGCTTTCTTCGTCGTCGCCGCCGCCGCCATCCAGGGGTCTTCTTCTGACTTCGGGGGTCTTGTCCTCCTCTTCAGTTCTCTCGGCTCGTCGCGGCCGTTTACCACGTGATCGCTCAGTCAAATGACAGAGTGATCACTTGTAAACAAACCGGCGTCATGTTATGACACCGGTTCCTCCCTCCCCCTCTCTGTACCGATCAGTACAGCGGAGGGGAAAGAGATCGGTGTTAGCAGCGCTGTGGGCTGCATCTGCAGTGCCCACATCGCTGCTCACCGAATTTAACCCCTCAATTCCCTGCCATTACCCTGCAATACCCTGCAATACTCTGCAGTAGGTGTATACAAAAACACTGCGCAATAACCAAAAAAAAAAAAATCTGAGAAAGCGAAACTGAAAAATAAGGCTGCTAACACGCTAAAACTGGGATCTTTTTAGCTCAGAAAACGTCAGGAATGCAAAAAGTGTAAGCGCCAAGCATATATAAATATTACCCTTATGATTGGCAAAAAACGAATAAACAATGCTGTGTGCATATATCTATAATGGACAAATACAATGTGACCCAAAATATGAAAGTATCATACTATGTGTATAAAATGGTAATACTAAGTATATAAACTTTAAAATCTATATAAATCCATAGCTAAACATATATCATACTAAACAGAAAAAAATTCAATTTTACTGTGAAATAATCCCAAAAAGAGAGGAAATAACAAAAATGCAGTGAACATCCACGTGAATGTGAAATAAAAATGAAAATAACTTTTTTAAAAAAACATTAGAGTTCATAAAAGGAAAAAACATGTAGAGTGTGAGCCCCAATAAACGTCAGTGTCTGCAAGCGTTTCACTTCACTGTGACCAGAGATGACTTCACCCGGTGAAACTCCCACCACCTTAAGAAGCGCAGGCTTACCAGATAGACGTGACCCAAATAGACATATGCCTAGGGGGTCAAAAATAGCTTGCAATCGCAGTTACTGCAACTTTGGATATGGCATTCCACCATGAAAGAAGTCCCACCGTAAATGATTCATTCAGCGTGACGAGATACGTATATTACCGTTTTTATGTATATAGACAGCTCCGGTAGCAATTCAGGCATAGAAGTAAAAAGATATGGCCGACATAGCGTAATAACGTTTTTAAAAAGGCTTTAATAAAAGTAAAATATACAACTCACATTTCCAGTGTAATCAATAAGCATGTTAAAGAGAAAACAGGCAGTGGCAGAGTCCTCCCGACGCGTTTCAACCTACAGGTCATCATCTGGGGTGGGCTCCAACCACTAGCCCACTGCCTTATATAGATAATACATAGAGAGACCCTTAAAATCCCCCCCATGTAACAAACGTACCAACTTCCGGTATAGGCAAGATGGCGGACCGGCGTGCGTTCCACGACTCTGTCTAAATGCGTTCCACCAATATGTTATATGCTACCAACATGAAACTCATATTGTGAATGGTACATGCCTCACTTCCGGTTCCGGCGTGCGCTCCACGCCTCGATGTCAGCCCAAATATTTATATGACTACAACGATGTGCCCCATGGCACATCCAAAACGAATGTCCATGGCAATGACACAGGGCGTGGAGAAAGCACAGCAACGAAACCGTGTCGACACAGCGTCTAGGGAACATATCCCACAACGGGATACACTCCCTGGTACTATCCGAGTGATGACCCGGAACAGGAAGTGCACTCACGCTGGTTGTTCACAAAGGATGCCGCAACCGGAAGTAAACAAACGTAACTTCCGGTGCGGTCTCGAAAGGAGAGCGAGTCCAAGATATGACCTAGCCTTACTCAGTCTCAACTGTCAACTAGAAGGTGAATGCGCTAGCGGCACCTAGTGCCCTAAAATCGAATGACTATAGGGCAATATAAACAATAGTGAAAGATATCTTGCCAGGAGTTAAACAAAGGCTGTAAATAAAATTATGAAAATTTGTAAATTAAACTTAGATATGGAATTTAAGAGGCTTTAAAAACCAAGAATATAAAAAAAGGGGATAATAAAAATATTGGGTCTTTGAATTAAAGAACACACTCATGATATTAAACTATACCCCTTATATCCTTTTAAGGAAGAGAAAAAAATAAATAAATTGGTAATATCCTCGTCTCACCAATGAGGGTTTGTGCATACATATGTACCACAAAAAAGACCATAACATAAATACCCACAGAAAAACAGAAATATAATTAATAGAACAATACCCCCTCAAGAATCGTCAATAAACGCATTGCTGTCCCACTCCACATTCATACCGAATGGGGAGTGGGACTGGAGTTCATAGATCCAATAAGTCTCCAACCTGGAGACCCCTCTCTTAAGGGCCCCCCCTCGCCAAGGTGGAGTATACCTGTCTATTGCGACAAACTGAGTGCCCCGTAGATCATTATTATGACATTCCCTATAATGTCTTGGTACCGTATGTTTGGATACCTACTCTTAATAAGAGAAATATGTTCACCCACTCTAGTAGAAAATGCTCTAGTGGTACGGCCAACGTACTGTTTCCCACATGGACAAGTTATTAGATATACTATATATCTTGTTTTACAGGTACAGAAAGCTTTGATGGAATATCTTTTCCCAGTTACTGTTGATGTAAAATCCAAAATCTTACGTTGTGTTAATGTGTTGTGATGACACACACTACACTTCCTGCACGGGAAATACCCAACCAAATTGTGGAAAAAAGTCGGTGGAACTGGAGGGTTAATAATGTTGGGGGCTATTTTACTCTGTAATGATGGAGCTCCTCTAAATAAGACATTAGCTCTTTCGGGGAGTTTAGGGCCCAGAACAGGGTCCTTTTTCAAAACCTCCCAATACTTGCTGAAAATTTTTTTTAGTTGTCTATGTTGGATATTATAAGTGGTCATCAAGGACCACTTATATTTGTCATTATCCCTCTGGGGGGTCCTAACCTGAAGCAAGGTATCCCTGTTGGTATGTAGAACCTCCTGTAATTGCTTCTCTAAGGTTGATTCGTAATACCCCTTATCCAAAAACTGTTGTTTTAAATGATTGGCTTGAACCAAAAAAGTGTGATTATCGGTACAATTACGACGAAGTCTAATAAATTGACTCCGGGGGACAGAGGAGAGCCAAGTTTTATGATGGCAACTGTCCAAGGAAATATAACTGTTGCGATCAGTGGACTTAAAGTGTGTTTTAAAATTAAATCTTCCTGATGCAATTCCTATTTCCAAGTCCAAAAACTGTATCATATCAGTACTAGTTTGATAGGTTAACGAAATACCCCTATCATTGGAATTCAATCCCAAAAAGAATTCCGAAAGTGTCTCAGGAGTGCCAACCCACAGGAGGAGGATATCGTCTATGTACCGGACCCAAAACAAAAGTGATGGGCTCCGCTGAGCATAGACGACATCCTCCTCCCATGAAAAGGTTGGCCAAACTGGGCGCAAATTTGGCCCCCATGGCCACACCCCTTTTCTGCAGAAAGTACTGACCATCGAACCAAAAGTAACTATGGCTGGTTGCAAATTCCAGCAGTTCGATAATGTACTCACGTTGAATAGGAACTAGAGACTGCTCCCTGTTCAGAAAATGGCGCACCGCTGCAATTCCCTCCTCTTGTGGTATGCAGGTGTACAGGGATGCGACATCTGCAGTGGCCATAATACAATGTCCCTGGACCTGTAAACTTTCCAATCTTCTAATGGTGTCACCTGTATCTTTTAAGTATGAAGGCATATTCCTAACTAAAGGTTGGAGATAGAAATCTACGTACCGACCTATACGTGATGTTACGGAATTGATACCGCTGACAATTGGTCTACCGGGGGGGTTAGTTAAATTCTTATGAATCTTGGGCAGGTAATAAATAGTAGGTATTCTGGGTGATATCGGAACTAAAAATGCTCTTTCCTTTTTATTCAAAATCTTCTGCTCAAAACCTTTGTCCACAAGGGCTTTTAATTGTCCCTTGTAGACACTGGTGGGATTGTTGGGTAATTTTTGATATGTATCAGATTCGCTCAAAATATTAGACATTACCCCCTCGTACTTTACCTTGTCTAGAATAACAATGCCACCTCCCTTGTCTGCAGGGCGTACAATGACTTGTTTCTGGTCACAAAGTGACCGCACTGCTGCTTTAGGCAAGGAGGTAGGGTAATGTTTCTTTACAGGTAGTTTATCTAAATCTTTAAGTACCAGATCTCTAAAGATTTTAACCACAGGCGCGGTGGGTACTGGAGGGGAAAAGAGAGAGGGGTTAGATAACCCCGAATGCACAGTCCCTGATGTACTAGCATGATAGTCTGTTCGATATGAATTAGTGATTATCTATCTCTGTATATTAATCTTCCGTACAAATTTATGTATATCTATAAATGTAGTAAATTTATTGAGTTTATTTGGGGGTGCAAATTTGAGGCCTTTGTCTAATATAGACATCTCATCCTGAGTAAAAGATTTAGAACTCAAATTAAACACACCCTGGCCCATCAAAGCCTTCTTCGTTTTCCGCCTTTGTAGTCTCCTTCCACCTCTACACCCTCTCTTGGTTCTTGGCCCCTTTTTCTGGTATACGGATCCTCGTAAAAACCCTGCTGTTCATAATTCATAGAGGGTAAATTGTAGGGGTATGGGGAAGGAGTATGTCCCATGTATGTGCTATCGGAATCTCTCATATCTCGTAAGGGTGCAAATCTATTTTGTGTAGATGGTATGCCCTCCTGATGATGGAATACCCGGTTTTGATAATTAGAAGCGTTTGCCTCTCTAGGGGGGGGATAGTACGGAGAATCATTATAATCCCTGTAGGTTGAAGTATTCCTCTGATGGGAATAACCCCTTGGGTGACCTCGTCCTCCCCTTTTTCCCCTTTGACCTCCCCTACCCCTCCTTTGATTATTTGGAGTATGTGGACTATAGTGTTGAATTTGTTGTGTACCTTTATCAGACCATCTCTGAACCACCTCACTATAAGATCTCGGCGGTACCGCATCTTGAGAAGTGGTGGTACCAGAATTGGGAATAGTCCCTGCATTCATAGAGGGGATAGTTTGATTTGGAGGTGGTGCTAAGAATGATTTTTGCCACCCAAATACATTATTCGTTTTGTAGTCATTCGTGTCTCGGGAATATTTCTTCTGTTTTTTATTTTTTTGTTCACGATCCTCTTTCTCCAAATGACTGAGTAAATTAAAGGAAAGGGAGATATATTCAGGTGAACCTTTGTACATATTCAACTTATCTTTAATCTCCTTGATTTCCTTATCAATGCATATCAAACGGGCATTTTTCTTTGAAATTAAAAAGGAAAGGAAATTAATCCCTGCCTCATTAAAATATTTGAACCACGAATCTGGATCAGACTCGCCCTGTTGTGGACAAATGTCCCATCTTAGGCTTCTGGGGACCATTTGCTCAGTAATATACTGTTGCAAAAATACGAGGTCCCACTGTAAATGAAGTTCAGTGGACATAATATTTTTCAACCTCATAAAAAGGCTTTTTAAAGTTTATATACTTAGTATTACCATTTTTTACACATAGTATGATACTTTCATATTTTGGGTCACATTGTATTTGTCCGTTATAGATATATGCACACAGCATTGTTTATTCGTTTTTTGCCAATCATAAGGGTAATATTTATATATGCTTGGCGCTTACACTTTTTGCATTCCTGAAATACTCTGCAGTACCCTGCCATTACTCTGTAGTACCCTGCCATTACTCTGCAGTACCCCCCATTACTCTGCAATACCCCCCATTTCTCTGCAGTACCCTGCCATTACTCTGCAATACCCTGCCATTACTCTGCAGTACCCCCCAATACTCTGCAGTACCCTGCCATTACTCTGGAGTACCCCCCAATACTCTGCAGTACCCTGCCATTACTCTGCAGTACCCCCCAATACTCTCCAATACCCCCCAATACTCTGCAATACCCCCCAATACTCTGCAATACCCCCAATACTCTGCAATACCTGCCAATACTCTGCAATACCCCCAATACCCGCCAATACCCGCCAATACCCGCCAATACCCGCCAATACCTGTCAATACCTGCCAATACCCTGCCAATACCCCGCCAATACTCTGCAATACCCTGCCATAAATTGCCATACCCAGCCATACTTGGAGATACCCTGCAATACCCAGCCATACTCGGAGATACCCAGCCATACTCGGTGATACCCTGCAATACCCAGCCATAGACGCCCCCCCCCCACCCCTCACCGCCCTCCGGTGCTTCTACCAACTCGCCAATACGATCAAAGCCAGAATCTTTTTTTTATTTTATTTCAGGCTTCCCAGCCTAGAGGTGAGATGTGGGGTCATATTGACCCCCAGATTTCACTGTAAAGAGGACCTGTCATCCCATATTCCTATTACAAGGAATGTTTACATTCCTTGTAATAGGAATAAAAGTAATCAAAAATTTATTTTTGGGGAAAAAAATGTCAAACTAAAATAAATAAAGTAAAATGAACAATAAAACAAACAAAAATTTTTTTAAGCGCCCCTGTCCCCATGTGCTCGCATGCAGAAGCGAACGCATACGTAAGCCCCGCCCACATATGAAAACGGTGTTCAAACCACACATGTGAGGTATCGCCGTGAATGTTAGAGCGAGAGCAATAATTCTAGCCCTAGACCTCCTCTGTAACTCAAAACATGTAACCAGTAAAAAAAAATTAAAGCGTCACTTATGGGGATTTTTAAGTAGCAACGTTTGGCGCTATTCCACGGGCATGTGCAATTTTGAAGAGTGACATGTTCGATATCTATTTACTCAGCATAACTTCATCTTTCACTTTATGCAAAAATTGGGCTAACTTTACTGTTTTTTGTTTTTTTTTAAGCACAAAACAGTTTTTTCCCCCAAAAAACACGTTCGAAAAATTGCTGCGCAAATACCGTGTGAGATAAAAATTTGCAATGACCACCATTGTATTCTCCAGGGTCTTTGCTAAAAAAAAATATATAATGTTTTGGGGTTCTGTGTAATTTTCTAGCAAATAAATGATGATTTTTACATGTAGGAGAGAAATGTCAGAATTGTCCTGGGTGCTCCAGAATGCCTAATTGCACTCCCTGCATTTTGGGCCTCTGTATGTGGCCACGCTGTGTAAAAGTCTCACACATGTGGTATCGCCGTACTCGGGAGTAATAGAAGAATGTGTTTTGGGGTGTAATTTGTGGTATGCATATGCTGTATGTGAGAAATAACCTGATAATATGACAATTTTGTGGAAAAAAAAAAGGAAAAAAAATCTTGATTTTGCAAAGAATTGTGGGAAAAAATTACAACTTCAAAAAACTCATCATGCCTCTTACTAAATACATTGGAATGTCTTCTTTCCAAAAAGGGGTCATTTGGGGGGTATTTGTACTTTTCTGGCATGTTAGGGTCTCAAGAATTGAAATAGGCCATCAGTACTTCAGGTGTGATCAATTTTCAGATATTGGCACCATAGCTTGTGGACTCTATAACTTTCACAAAGACCAAATAATATCCACCAATTTGTACTTATTTTTACCAAAGATATGTAGTAGTATAAATTTTGGCCAAAATTTATGAAGAAAAAATTACTAATCTGCTACATTTTATAACAGAAACGAAGAAAAATTCATTTTTTCACAGAATTTTCAGTCTTTTTTCTTTTATAGCACAAAAAATAAAAAACTGAGAGGTGATTAAATACCACCAAAAGAAAGCTCCATTTGTGTGAAAAAAAGGACACAAATTTCATATGGGTAAAGTGTTGCATGACTGAGTAATTGTCATTCAAAATGTGAGAGCACCAAAAGCTGAAAATTGGTCTGGTTATTAAGGGTGTTTAAGTGCCCAGTGGTCAAGTGGTTAAAGAAGAAGAGAATGTGCACTGCATTTCCAGATTTCATAATTTGCCACGTCACAAATGATAATTCTCCATTACGAACACTAGTTTACAAGACTGACCGCTTCTGTCTCGTCCTTGTTTCTGAGCATGCGTTTATACTTTGACTTTTGTCCGACGGACTTGTGTACACCCGCTCGGAAAATCCGACAACAGACATTTGTCCACGGAAAATTTGAAAGCCTGCCATCCAACATTTGTCTGTGGAAAATCCGACAACAATTGTCTGATGGAGCGTACAACTGGTTGGATTTTGTCGCCAACAGTCTGTCATCACACATTTCCCATCGTAAAATGTGGTCCTGTGTGCGAAGCTTTAGTCTGGCATCCCTCTGTTCCTGATTTCAATATACTTTAACCACTTCAGGACCGCCGTATTGCCAATGTACGTCAGCACAATGGCACAGGCAGGCAGAATCACGTACATCTACGTGATTGCCTTCCAGCGGGTGGGGGGTCCGATCGGACCCCCTCCCGCTGGTTACGGCGGTCCGATTCGGTCCAGGAGCGCTCCGTGATGAGGGGATGGCCGTTGGTTTTCGGCCACCCCCTCTGGATCGCTCCTGGCCAATGAGAAGCTTCCTCCCCTGTGTATTGTTTACACAGGAAGGAGGAAGTGATGTCATTCTCCTCGGGGCGGTCTTTTTGACCGGACTACGAGGAGAAGAGTAAAAGTAAGTGTGCACCAACACTACACTGACATGTAGGTACACACAGGCACACAAACCCCCCCCCCCCGATCCCCCCCCGCCCCCCCTCCCCCCCCAGTCACAGTGTCACTGATTGCATTGATCATTTCTTTACTGATCAATGCATTCACTTTCAGTGTCAGTTGTGACAGTAAAAACTGTCAGGACAGTTAGTGTTAGGTCCAGGGTAGCCCCCTATCACCCCCAATAAAGATTTAACCCCCTGATTGCCCCTAGAGTTAACCTTTTCACCCCCTTTTGCCAGTGTCACTAAGCGATCATTTTTCTGATCGCTGCATGTGTCGCTAGGTAGCTAGTTATTTTTTTAGGTTCACCGCCAGGTTTTTATATCGCTAGGTACCCCGATATACTACCCAATAATGGGTTTAACCCCCTGATTGCCGCTAGTTAACCCTTTCACCCCCTTTTGCCAGTGTCACTAAGCGATCGTTTTTCTGATCGCTGCATTAGTGTCGCTACAGTCGCTAGGTAGCTAGTTATTTTTTTAGGTTCACCGCCAGGTTTTTATAGCGCTAGGTACCCCGATATACTACCCAATAATGGTTTTAACCCCCTGATTTCCGCTAGTTAACCCTTTCACCCCCTTTTGCCAGTGTCACTAAGCGATAATTTTTCTGAACGCTGCATCAGTGTCGCTAGTGTCGCTAGGTAGCTAGTTATTTTTTTAGGTTCACCGCCAGGTTTTTATAGCGCTAGGTACCCCGATATACTACCCAATAATGGTTTTAACCCCCTGATTGCTGCTAGTTAACCCTTTCACCCCCTTTCACCAGCGATCACAGTATAAGTGTCACTGGTGACGCTGGTTAGCCAGTTAGTTATTTAGGTTCCCCGTCAGGTTTTTATATAGCGCCAGGGACCCCCATATACTACCTAATAAAAATTTGAACCCCCTGATTGCTCCTAGTTAACCCTTTCACCACTGATCACCGTATAAGTGTTACGGGTGACCCTGGTTAGTTTGTTTTTTATAGCATCAGGGCACCCACCATTTATTACCCAATAAAGGTTTAACCCCCTGATCACCCGGCGGGTGATATCAATTAGGTTTTAGGGTCAGGGTCTGCGTCGCCCCAGGCAGCGCTAGGTTAGTGCCAGTACCGCTAACACCCACACGCAAAGCATACACCTCCCGTAGTGGTATAGAATCTGAACAGATCAATATCTGATCTGATCAGATCTATACTAGCGTCCCCAGCAGTTTAGGGTTCCAAAAAAACGCATTGTTAGCGGGATCAGCCCAAATACCTGCTGGCACCTGCGTTTTGCCCCTCTGCCCAGCCCACCCAAGTGCAGTATCGATCGATCACTGTCACTTACAAAACACTAAACACATAACTGCAGCGATCGCAGAGTCAGGCCTGATCCCTGCCATCGCTAACAGGTTTTTTGGTAGCATTTTATATTCAAATCCGGAAGGCAGTGCTTGGTTTTCGGGGTCCCGTACGTGGCTAGGCTCCCAAAAAGTCCCCCACATGTGGTATCCCCGTACTCGGGAGAAGCAGCAGAATTTATTTTGGGGTGTAATTTGACTTCTGCCCATAGCATGTGTGAGCAATATATCATTTAGTGACAACTTTGTGCAAAAAAAAAAAAGTTTGTAATATTCCCGCAACTTTTGGCAAAATATAAAATATTCCATGGACTCAACATGCCTCTCAGTAAATAGCTTGGGGTGTCTACTTTCCAAAATGGGGTCATTTGGGGGGGTTTTGTGCTATTTTGGCATTTTATGGACTTCGAAACTGTGATAGGTAGTGAGGAGTTAAATCAAAAATTTGCACCCTTAGAAATCCTGAAGGTGGTGATTGGTTTTCGGGGTGCCGTGCGCGACTAGACTCCCAAAAAGTCCCACACATGTGGTATCCCCGTACTCAGGAGAAGCAGCAGAATGTATTTTGGGGTGTCATTTCACATATGCCCATAGCATGTGTGAGCAATATATCATTTAGTGACAACTTGGTGCAAAAAAAAAAAAGTTTGTAATATTCCCGCAACTTGTGGCAAAATATAAAATATTCCATGGACTCAACATGCCTCTCAGTAAATAGCTTGGGGTGTCTACTTTCCAAAATGGGGTCATTTTGGGGGGTTTTGTGCTATTTTGGCATTTTATGGCCTTCGAAACTGTGATAGGTAGTGAGGAGTTAAATCAAAAATTTGCACCCTTAGAAATCTTGAAGGTGGTGATTGGTTTTCGGGGTGCCGTGCGCGACTAGACTCCCAAAAAGTCCCACACATGTGGTATCCCCATACTCGGGAGAAGTAGCGGAATATATTTTGGGGTGCAATTCCACATATAACCATGGCATGTGTGAGCAATATATCATTTAGTGACAACTTTTTGTAAAAAAAAATTTTTTTTTTTTTTTTTGTCATTATTCAATCCCTTAGGACAAAAAAAATAAATATTCAATGGGCTCAACATACCCATCAGCAATTTCCTTGGGGTGTCTACTTTCCAAAATGGGGTCATTTGGGGGGGATTTGTACTGCCCTGCCATTTTAGCACCTCAAGAAATGAGATCGGCAGTCATAAATTAAAAGCTGTGTAAATTCCAGAAAATGTACTCTAGTTTGTAGACGCTATAACTTTTGCGCAAACCAAAAAATATACGCTTATTGACATTTTTTTTACTAAAGACATGTGGCTGAATAAATTTTGCCCTCAATGTATGACTAAAATTTAGTTTATTCGATTTTTCTTATAACAAAAAGAAGAAAATATCTTTTTTTTCGAAATTTTCGCTCTTTTTCCATTTATATCGCAAAAAAAAAAAATCGCAGAGGCAATCAAATACCATCAAAAGAAAGCTCTATTTGTGGGAAGAAAAGGACGCAAATTTCGTTTGGGTGCAATATTGCATGACCGCGCAATTACCAGTTAAAGCAGCGCAGTGCGAAATTGCAAAAAGACCTCTGGTCCTTAAGGTATTTATTGGTCCGGAGCTGAAGTGGTTAAAGCTGAACTCCAGGCATATGATGAAAGATCTTGTTATGAATTCATAAAAAAGAAAAACACTAGGTGTATTTTAATTATTTGCACTCTCGCACCTGTATATGGACTAGCACATTTTATACTTTAGTTATGGGCCTGTTGACTGCTATGACTTTTATATTACTTTACTTATGACATATACTAGTGCAAACAGAGCTTAATTTTTATCTAAAATCAAAATGAGTAAAAAAAAAAAAAATGGGGGGGGGGGGGTTATTCACATATAAGCTGAAAGGTATTTAGCCTAACTTTTAGAGATGCGATGTTACAAAAACAAAAATAAATAAATAAAATAAAACATTTTGAATAAATAAACAACTAGGAAAAGAAGAGAGATTAATTACCATACTTATTGGCATATAACTTGCACTTTTTTCCCCTTAAAATCAGGGTAAAATCGTGGGTGCGTGTTATACGCAATTCCCCTGCCGATTGTGAGCTTTTCGGCCACTGTCGGTGGCTCTCGGCGCCTTTTGGCCACTTTCAGACGTTCTTGCCGGTTTTCGGGCGCTTTCGGCTATTCGGAAAGACAAAAGCCACCGACAACAGCCGAGTGTGGCCGAAAGCTGCCGAGAACGGCCGAGAGCTACCGAGCGCCGCCGAGATACATACTGCAAGCCTGCAACGACACTGACAAGGCTGCAAATGACTGACAAGACTGCAATGCAAGGCTGCAAATGACACTGACAAGGCTGCATTGATGGGGATTTAAATGTACATTTGTTTCTTTAAACTTTCCTCCTAAAAGTTTTTTTTCCTTAAAATTCCCTCCTAAACTTGGGGTGCGTGTTATATGCCAGCGCATGCTATACGCCGATAAATACGGTAGGTTTTACTATGGAATGATGGGGTCTAAGAAATAGGGAAAAAAAACAAGCAAACAAAAATCATTTTAGTTTGCCACAGCTGATATTCAAAATATGCTCATAAAAGCTACAATAACAATACAATATTGGTACAATATTTTAATAACTGCAGTATTTAAAAGCTGCATTGTAGAGTGTAGTTAATAAAACACTGGGAGTTTGCTCATAGATCCAAGCACAACAAGCGGACTGATGACCTTATGAGTTTAGCAATACTCCACTGTCCAATTAGAAAGTGAGGGGGCTGGTTGGGGACACGGCTATAATGGTTAACTGCTGTGGTGGAAAAAAGGTCATTAGCTGGATTCTGCCCTCTGCCAAATATGTCTGCACACTTAAGCCTTGTACACATGATCGGACTTTAAACTAACTTTCCAGTGGAATTCTGTCCAAAGGGCGTTGGCCTTGAACTTTCACCAAATCACGTGGTTTTTCTGCTCTTTACCGCCACCTTTGGTCAACTTCTGTATTGTTGTCTGATCTTTTGGATTGATTCTGAACATGCGTGTTTGTACTTTGGACGTAAGTCTGATGGTTTTCTATACACACGACCGGACTTATGTTGTTGAAAAGGTTAATCTGTTTGCAGAGCGAACTTTTGTCCGATGAAAACTGAAAAAGTTTGTCTGATGGAGCATACACACGGTCAGATGTTGTCTTAAAGCAGCTAATTTGCATGTTTGTTGTCAAAAAGTCAGATTGCGTGCACTAGGCTTAAGAATGCCTTAACAGAAAAAGATAATCTTCTATCAGGGATCTAAGCTCACACACTGTATATTTATTTTAGCTGAATGCCTGGAGTTCAACTTTAAGATGACATACTTTACAAAAGAAGGTCAGGAACATGCAAGAAAAAATGGAACAGGTATTTTATGTTTTAAGAAAATGCGTTTCATGTTCACTCAATAGTACCAAGTGTTCCTTTTAGAAAAGAAGCATCAAATAGAGCCTTGGTGGTATTTTTGCTCCTTTATTGAGGCTATTTACAGCCTTTCATAGCCAAAGAGAAAAGCATGTGAAGACAGGCTGTGACACAGAATTGCCTGTTTGTTCACAGCGGGACATCACCAAAGAAAAGTGTTAATGTCTGTCAATTACAATGTACAGTCTTCTGACATTTCAGGAACACCCCATTCATTTGCTAAAATTGTCCCTTTTTTTTACCAATAAATTGCAGCTCTAAAAATTTTTAACAGTGCTGCTAGCAAGAATCTCTGCCCATTTCTTCTAGAATCCAGAGTTGTTATGATGGAATAGTAACTGAGCTGGTATCTTTGGGTTCTAAAGCTATCAAGATTCAATAAATCTAGGTTGCCATGGTGTTTTTGAAAAAAAAACATTTAATGGGTAACACCACTTTTGTGGAAAAAAATATATCAAATTAATAAAATTATAATATAACATATGCAATTGCTACTGTACACAAGCCATGCTGTTATTTGATGTCATAAAAAATTGCCTTTTTTTCATTTTGCAGTTGCTGTCATTTTCCATAAAATTCTGATACCAAGTCAAAATTAGAGGTACTTTCATTGCTAGCATTAAAAAAAGAAAGCTGTTGGTGAATGGTTCCCCTATTCCTGCAAAGCCGAGCAACAGATATTTTTCACTCACATCCAGAAACAAGAAATAATCTTTGAGATTGGTTTTGTTTTTTTATTAGGGGTAATAATTTTGGTAGGGTAAAGGGGTTATGCCCTATGCCCTCAAGTTATACCCAACTTGACTAAAAACAATGGATGGGGACAACTTCCTCCCTATGTACAAAAATACTTGACTGTTCCCTCTTCCAAAAGCAAAAGTCCCTTGAGGACTAGGAACTCTCAGCCCCTTTAGAAAATAGCACAATATGTGGTAAGCTGCATGCATACAGGAATAAGTCAAACTGCTCCCATTTCTACTCCCAGTTCTATTACCTGCAGGAACTACCAGCCATTTTGGCTGCTTGTTCACCAGCCCACCTGGCGGCTCTGAAGATCTCCCAGGCAAGTGATATTAAAGGCACAGAGCTGTGCTTGCTACATGTGGCAGTCTCTCCCCTTGTGAATCCATGGGTGTGCTGATGTACTCACTCTGTCTTCTTTGCTCCTTGCTACTCCTCGGGCAAGATTCCTTTCCAAACCGTAATGATGTTAGAATCTTCACAAACCAGCCCAAGCCCAGCCTGGAGGCAGAGCCCCCACATGTGACAACATCTTTTGAAGTGGAATATTTGCTACAAATACCACTATGACTTGCAATTGATCAGAATAGATGATCACCATACACTGTATGCATTCAAATCCGTGCACCCGCTTGTACAAACTTGTCAAATTTTGTGGCTGTGCCTGTGCATCAGCTGTGGCTGCATCTATAGGCTTTTCCTTTTCATTAGGCTCAAGCCCCTCGTTGAAATTGGTGTGGACCCTATTTTGCTAATTAACTTGCGCTGATGCACATTTATTTGCATCAGCCTGGATCGATACCAATTTAGTCGGAATCCGGACGTGTATGTGTGTGTTTTTTGTTCTATGTTCTATGTAAGCACTGTCTGTGTGTTTCCTCTTCACCTGTGCCTGCTTTGATTGAACTATTTGTTTCGATCGATAGCAGTTTTTGATGTTAGTTATCTGTACAGTGGTCTTTGACCCAGCCTTAGGGCGTGTTTTAGCGTAATAGATTTTTGTATTGTGCACATTATATTATATTTAATATTTATTACATTTCAATAAATAGTATAGATTTATTTTTTTGTACTGCCCCTCCTTTAGAGGTTAGAGAGCAGTCCTCCATTATCAACTCACAGTAACTACTCACATGCATGATCAGTAGACCTATTTTTGTTATATTTATAGCTGATCAATATAACAGTATACTGGAATTTCCCCTAATGGCAGGCACAAACGTCAAAAGCCCTTGGTCCTTATGTTCTTCAGATTTTATTGTCAGGGTTACTCGGTTTGCTGGTTATATTCAAAGTTTTCTTTTTTAAATTACATTTGCTTCTCATGGAGGAAATATGATCACATATAGAAATATTCTAACATATGATATCCTCAGAAGCCAGTGTAAAGGAAATTTGTAAGTTATGTATATAATTGTATTTTATCTATGCCCTCACTGTGCACACGGCACTAATAATGTTTTCAGTACATGTTTGCATTCTTTTGAGTCCGGATTAGAATTAGTCTGCCTATGTTACGCCTCTTGTTACAATAAAAGTACAATTGTAATATTAATGTGATAGTTACTTAGTCCTGTGTATAAAAACCTTCAATTGCATCATAATAAAGCAGAACAGTTATTTGGAAAGATGCAGAGTATATGTTTTGTGTCTGTTCCCTACTGCTGTAGTTATTATTAATTTGGAACCACTAATCAATATGAGGATAGGATTTGCCTATCTATAAATTTCCATGTCATAAGTTACCAATATATTTTTGGTTATGGGTGAAAGTCTTTAACGTACCATTCAGCTCCAGTTTGTAAATGTTGAATACAGATCCTAATAGAAGTGCTGATTGCCACTTCTAACAAGCTGCTAGCAGGCTTCAGCACTTCTTGAAGCTAGTTGAAAGCCTGCTAGAAGCTTTCTTAAAGTGGCAGTCAATACTCCAATTGGGATCTGTGTTCAACATTTATAGACTGGAGCTGAGTGGTACTTTAAAAGCTTAAAAAAGCTTGCTACAATCTCTGCAAATGCTTTATCTAAGCTTGCTGTTCACACTGCCCTTATACAAGCTGAAGCCCATGTGAAACAGTCCTAAAGGCGCGTACATAACTATCAGAAAGCCAGACAAAAAATACCACTTTCGAAGCAATTGTACGATAATCTGATGCTCAGTACACAGATTTTGAGAGCCAATCACCACAGTTCATCCGATATTATCCGAAGGGACAAACACAAACATTTTTCTCGCACAATATTAGATCATACCATTTTCATTTAATCAGTACAGTCTTCCTCTGAAAAGACAACATAAATACAATACAATACATGACATTTCTGTGTATTTGTTCCTATTATAAATAATTGAAACACGTAGCGCTAAACCAAGTGACTGTTACACCACTAAATATTATACTACAAAGTGCATCAAATATAGCTAATAAAAATTGTATACATCAATAAATAAATAAAAAATTATTAATAATAAATAAACATTAAATAAAAATAAATAACCCAGTGAATAAGTGATAGTTCACACTATACATTTAAACACTCCTCAGGGAGTATTGCATAGCATATGCAGTGTTCATAGAATGTTGCAAAAGTCCTTGAGTCTCCAAAACATATTTCACTTTAACAAGCAATATTGATCAGTGTTTTTTCCTCTCAAACCACCTTTCCTTCACCACACCACTGTGAAATGTGATTCCTCTCCACCTTATGTGAATTAACTCGCCGACTAAATCACCCTCACACTCAACATGTTTGGCAGAAAAGCGCTTTCCAAACCCTTTTTGCAGGGATGTGGATGACAGGCATACAATCCTTCACTTCAGTGGGAGAAAATCTGACCCAATTGACACTTTCATAGACAGTGCTCTCATGAAATAGAAAAAAGAAATGCTCCCATAGCGTTATACCGTTAAAAAAAACTAAAACTTTTAATCACACATAAGAAGATCCTCTTAAGTTACACTCACATTTAAAAACTTTAACCATGCCAAATAAGTCAAGCCACAGCACACTTTAACACAGCTGATTGCCAAAGCATTGGTGATTTTAGCGGACCCAGGGTATGCGAGACACACTCTTTAAATCTCTCACGCTCCTTGGCCTCGCCAGCACCTTGGTGAAGATAGACGTGAGCCGTCCAATGGTTCCTCTCACTCTCAGTTACCTAGTAGCCACGTCCCGACATGTTTCGTCATTCACATGGCTTAATCATGGGACCCCTTGACTTATTTGGCATGGTTACAATGTGGATGACAGGCATACAATCCTTCACTTCAGTTGACACTTTCACAGACAGTGCTCTCATGAAATAGAAAAAAGAAATGCTCCCATAGCGTGATACTGTAAAAACAACAACTTTTAATCACACAGAAGAAGATCCTCTTAAGTTACACTCACATTTAAAAACTTGTTACACTCACATTTAAAAACCACGTCCTTATTTGGAGTGGTTCACAGCGGTGTGGTGAAGGAAAGGCGGTTTGAGAGGAAAAAACACTGATCAATATTGCTGGTTAAAGTGAAATATGTTTTGGAGACTCACAGACTTTTGCAACATTGTATGAACAATGCATACGCTCTGCAATACTCCCTGAGGAGTGTTTAAATGTATAGTGTGAACTATCACTTATTCACTGGGTTATTTATTTTTATTTAATGTTTATTTATTATTAAAAAAAAATATTTATTTATTGATGTATACAATTTTTCTGAGCTATATTTGATGCACTTTGTAGCATAATATTTAGTGGTGTAACAGTCACTTGGTTTAGGGTCACGTGTTTCAATTATTTATAATAAGAACAAATACACAGAAATCACACATTATTTTAAGTGACTGCTTAGTGGGGAAGGGTTCTTTTGCTGGAAACGCAGTGGTAAATACACAGGTGAAAGGGCATTAGTGAGTGTATTATTGATTTGAATACATGACATTACTTCAGAAATTTTATTTTGTCGTATGAGAATTTTTGTAACATTAGTGACCTCATCATTTTCGATATGGAGACTAGCATGCAACAAAAAGTGGACAGTCATTCATCCAATAATTTAATTGTGTGTATGAGTCACAGTGTATGTGACCAAACTCCTTAGACTTTCGTGGACCACCGCAGCCTAAATTTCATCCCTATCACTTGAGTTATTTGACTGGAACATGAAGCGAGTATAATTTTTCTAGTGGGAACATAGAGAGCATACAAATTCCCTTTCTTGCCTTTCTTGCCCTATCCAGTTTTAAAGTTTTTAATTTTGCAATGGATTTAGAAGAGATTATATAATTAGAACAGGATGATCTTCACAAACTTTCACACCTCTCATTATGTTATTTGACAATCTACATTTGTCTTAATACATAGCACAATGATTGAATTAGGGTAATTGAGTTAGCACTGCAGCTATAAATGCTGGGATTAGTTTAAGACACTCATTTTCAACATTATAGAACAGGTCCAGTTAGATGTGACAAACTGCTGCTAGCTAATTACACAGTTCTTTTTACATTTGACATACCAAGAGTTATTCTCTACATTTACTTGCAGGCCAAGCTGTTCAGAAAAAGTGACAGTGACAGTGATAGGGTTAGAAAAGCATAAAAAATTTATTAAAAATAAATCAACATTACCTATTTTTACCGCATACAGTTATTAGAATATATGATTTTTTATGATAGCCTAAAGAATTTAAATACTATTACTGTTATTAAAATATACAGTATATAAAAGTATAGTAATAGTATGGAAAAGGATATATCATAGGGGTCTACTTGACAGTTCTCTAGACTTCAGAGCCCAGGTGGCTTTACCACCAATTCACCTCCTAATAATTCGATTGGCAATCAAATAACGTGTAACTATGGTGGTTACAATGAAATAGATTAAGGCACTAAGCATGAGCAGTATATATGGCAATGCAGAAAACAGAGCAATTTGCATCCACTGATAGCAATGTATTCCAGCCCTGAAAGGTGCCTAAAAGCATGCAGTCAATATGATGAAAGATTCACTTTAAATAATCATTTTGTTCTCCCTACAGATTACCTGTTTACAATTCTGCAAAGTGCTGCAGGAAGTATTTAGACTTAAAGTCGATTGTCTTCCTCTTGTGACAAATATTTTATTAACCCATTTATCTGAGCATGTGGGTTTTTACAGAGCAACTTTATTAACAGTTCTAGGAAGCTATTTAAAATGAAGAAAAAAACACTTGACAATAGTTATTACTGAGGATGTCCTTAAGTAATATTCCAATGTTTTTCTTGTCAATTCAAAAACACTGCAAAGACAAGTGCTTTTTATGAACAAAGTGTGGCTGCCATCAAAGCTTACTATTTTTAAGACTTATAAATTGAAGATACGAATATTGCTTTGGCTAGCTATCTTTTTGTTTTAGGCTTCACGCACATGGGCACATTGGTGTTTTGGTCTCTGGGGGAGTTGGAATGAGTGCTGTGTTCATCTTTACACTGAACAGGCACACTCACCCATTCAGTGTAAATATGCTGCATATTTCTGGTGTCCGGGATGTCCTGGACCTGCATACAGCCACCCATAGACATGACTGGGTTAAAGAAGCTGTACGCACCTATATGCTGTCATTTGTGTAAAGTAGCTCATGCGTACAGATGTAATTTTTCAGATACATGTAGCATGAATTTGGGACATTACGTCCATGTGCATGAACTTTAAGCAAATAGTGGTGCATGATTGCTGCATACAGCCTCCTTCACCTATTTATGTCTATGGATGGCTGTATGCAGCTCCAGGACATCCCAGGCGCCAGAAATACACAGCACCTTTGCTCTGAATGGGTGAGTGTGCCTGTTCAGTGTAATTATGAATGGGTGAATGTACTCTTCTGCATGAAGCCTTAGATTGGCCATACATGGAATGAATTTCAATCCATGTATGGCCATTCCCATAAATGAGAAGTCGATCTATTAATCGATTTCTCATTAACCAGATTATTGGTAAAGATCTGATGGTGAGGGAGTCCCGCTGTCATAATACAATGACACGGTGGGCAAGATTCCCATATTCACATCTAATAAGGCTGCCTGAATGAAAGAAAAATGACCCATGTATGACCATGTATAGTTATAAATCAGATGATCAGTAACAAAGTATTGTACTATGTTAGTCATCGATTAATGGAGAAAGCTTTTTTGGCTGTACTTCTCCTATGGATCAAAGGAGTGCAGTTCATTCTGCATGTCTGTGATATGTTTTCAGCCAACAGGGGCCGAAGCCAAGTTTACTGTGAAGAAGTCTTTCCATATTTGGAGATGAAATCTCTTTTCCTTCAAGTGTAAATGTGCCTCCTTGTCCTTTGTGATGACCTTAGCCTGGGTTCACACATATGCAATGTGCAAATCACATATATGCAATGTGCAGATCACATGCGATATCTGTGGAATGCAAGCTCAGCCATACATGGCTGAACTCGCATAGGATTCACATGAAAATAATGCAAAGACCTTTTTTTCCCCTGCACTGGAATCAAATCACATGGGTGTTCACACTCATGCGATCCAATTCCTGTCCAAAACTCACAGTTGGCACTGTGAACTGTGAACCAATCTGGGGGTGCCATTAACTTTGTATTGACACCTGCAGCAGAATCGCGTTGGTTGCCGCATCGCATATGTGTGAACCAAGGCTTAATGTGAATAACTCAACACCAAGTTCTCTCTATGGACCACTTATGTATTTATACAAGGTGATCATATCCCCCTTAATCTCCTCTTCTCAAGAAAAAATAAACTAATTTCAGCTATACTTCCCTCATAGCTGAGATCCTCCATACCTCTTATCAGTTTGGTTTACCCTTCTCTGCACTGTCGCCAGTTCCCTGATATCCTTTTTGTGAACTGATGCCAAAAACTGAACTGTATATTCCAGATGAGGTCTTTCTAATGATTTGTACAGGGGCAAAATGATGTCTCTCTCGCTGGAGTCCATACCTCTCTTAATACAAGAAAGGACTTTGCTTGCTTTGGAAACCACAGCTTGGCATTGTATGCTATTATTAAAGCAGTAGTAAAGACCGCTTTGTGATTTTTACCTACAAGTATGTCTAAAATAAGGCCTATTAATTTATTTTTAAACATATCTTTACGGTACTTAGAGGGTATTTTTTCTATCTTTATATTTTTTGTTCTAATACATTTTATTTGGCATAAGAATACCATGGTTTTGTCCTTCATTAAACCAGTTGCCCTTTTCCCGTTGCTTTTCCCAATTGTTTTGAACTATAATAAGGCCAGGCATGTACTGGCCATTGGGACTACAGGGAGTTTCCCGATGGGCCGATGGCTCAGTGGGCCGGTTTCAGTGACAAAGTAATAGCTGTGCAGCTCGCCCTCAACTTCATGCAGTGATGTGAAAAAGATGAGAAAGATACAGAGGAGAATGAGTGAAATAATAAAAGAGGTTAGTGAGGACTCCTTATGTTATGCTACTTATAGTTTTTTGCATAATTGCGTATAGTTCTATATACTGTTTTTGTGCTTGTTTGCAAAATTAAAGTGGGCTGGTCTGGATGAAGTCCAGGGCCAAATTTATGTCCTAGTCCAGCCCTGAATAAGGCCTACCTGTAGGTAAAATGAATATCTCCTAAATGTGCACCATTTAGGAGATATTTACCCCGGATTCAAAATCTAAAATAATATTTAAAATAGGTTAAACCATAAGCTGTAAGTAATTAAAGTGAAATTTCATCCATAGTTTTTCTATAGTTTTGTATAAAGTGGGAGGAGGGCTATAATCCTTTGTTACATTGTTATGGATGTCTGTACACTGGGAAGATCTCAGTTCATCCATTTCCTTTCAGTAGACAAAGCAAGAGTAGAGAAAGGATCTCTCAACAGCGAGAACCCAAAACTTGCACCATTTACAAAAAGCTGATGCCCCAACTGAAACTTTTCTTCTTACCTAATGACACTTCTAAGATTGTAGAATTGAATTCACTCTCTATCCAATGGCAACACTCACTAAGACAAAAAGAAAGAGAGAGAAAATTAAATCTACCCAACAGGGACCTGGCAGTTGTTCTCTTCCTTCCCAACCCTATCTAAAATTAGTAGTAAAAAATATTTTTCTGCCAATCCCTTACAAAAAAAAAATGAAGACGGAAACTAACTTAATTAACAATGGAAATATTTTGGAGTCAGAAGGATGAATAATAAATACAAAGAAAAAGTCAGAGAACGAGAAATCTTTTCTGACAATAACAATATTTTTGAAATAGCTAAGAAGAAAATGGGGAAATCCCAAGAAAGAAGTCTAAAACTATAATAATTATAGTTGTATAATATTTGTTTTATTTAAAATGCTTTTATTCCTGCACAATATTTATAGCTAAAGTTAAAGTTTATATCAGCCTTCATAATACTGGCAACTGTTTCCAGCCTGTGTATTGCCATTTGCCAAAACTGTACTGGTCATTAGCAGAAAAACCACAGCAACACAAAAGCATCATCCAGAGGGAAATATAAGGTAATACATTCTGCTTCCTCATAAACGATTATAATTAGGAGAGCATACCACGATTGACAAGCAGACTAATGCGCAGTAAGCAATCAGCAAGGAAGTGTCAGACTCTCTCTAAGGACGAGGATGGGGTTAAGGGAGCAGACAAAGGCAAGGCACTGCTGATAGCACTCACCAATGAAAAGTGACAGCAAGAAGCAGAGCTGCCCCAAAGTTACTGATGAATAAGAATGAGCTTGGAGGATTGTCTGGAAAGACAGAGGAAAATAAAGCAGAGGCCAGGTTGGAAATAAGTATATTTGTATTTGGAAATGCTAAAAAAAAAATAGCTGGAATAGCATCTTTGTAAAAGAAAAAAAAAAAGAGAGGAGAGAGATTGAAAGGAAGACAAGCCCAAGATACAGGAAGAACTGAATTAACTTAATACAACGTAGCCCGACAAAGAGAAGAAAAAGATATTATCTTGAAAGCGGATTGGAATATAATGAACTTGTGTAAAAGAGAAAATAATGTTGGCCTCAGTGGCATTCATTTAATTAGTGTGTTGATTAAAGGAAAATGAAGTATAAAATTATGTAACGGTAACGCTGATTGTAAAGGTTATCATATATTATATAAGAGTATGTAGATCAATGGCCCCGCCAAAATAAATACTATAATGTATTAGTGTAGGTAGTAATAAAACCCATTTTAATTCAGTTATCTATTTATTAAGAATACTAAACATGCATTTTTAACCACTTCAGCCCTGGAAGGTTTTAACCCCCTTAATGACCACGCCATTTTTTGTGATATGGCTCTCAGTTATTTTAACTGACAATTGCGCGGTCATGATACACTATACACAAATAAAATTGATTTCCTTTTATTTTCCACAAATAGAGCTTTCTTTTGGTGGTATTTGATCACCTCTGCAGTTTTTATTTTTTGCGTTATAAACAATTTTTGAATTTTTTTTTTACTTTCTGCCATAAAACATATTACAATAAAAAAAAAATAAAAAAAATGTCTTTATTACTTTAGGCTATTTCCAATAATACAAGGCAGGGATGCCCCCTGTCCCCCTCAATTTTCAATCTCCTTATTGAACCGCTAGCTGAAAGAATCAGAACCCACCCAAACATTGCTGGCTTCTCCCTACAAGATGGGTCGCACAACATAAATCTTTTTGCAGATGACATTATTTTGGTTTTGACATTGACAAAAATATCCCTACTGCATGCACATAATACTCTCAAAGAATTCAGTAAAATATCTTATTATAAGGTTAATTGTGCAAGATTGCTTATCCTTGAACAAGGAACCCCCCTAATCTCAGAAATAAATTACAGAGAGACTTTCCTTACACTTGGAGCAGAGATAATATATCATACCTTAGCATAAAATTGACAGCAAAATTACACCACCTAGTTGAAACCAACTACACACCTCTGTTAAGAAAACTCACGAAAGAAACTAGGAGACTAGCTAAAACGGAACTGACGTGGTCTGGCCGTCTAGCTGCATTCAAAATGTTGCTCTTACCTCAAATCTTATATATTTTTCGAACACTCCCAATCCCTCTGAACAACACCCATCTCAAACCCTTAAACTCTCTGCTTACACAGTTCATTTGGGGTCCCAAAAGACCAAGATGTACTAAAGCTTTACACTCAATTGATTGTAGTAATTTCGCACTGAATTGAATGCATACTCTCCTATTGTTTCTCTTATTGCTTTATCTGATTTTTATTGTTAATAAAATCTGTATGCCTAAAATGTTTTCAACAAAAACAAATTGAAAAAAAAAAAAAAAAGATGCTTAAATGAGCAAATGGAAGAGCCTTGCAATAAGGATCCAGAGTCATTAGGTCTTGTGTCAAGGAAATGGCCATAGGTCTGGCAATGTGACCAATACTCGCCATGGCCACATCCAGATGTGTGACAGCATGAACCGGCATACACAGATGCGCAAATTGATGCATGCACACAGCGCTCACTGGCCTATATAAACCTGCTGTTGAGATCTCTGAATTGCTGGATTATCGTCAGCTTCCCAGTGTTGCCTGTGCTTCTGTGTATTCTGATCTTGGACTTCCCATTACTGAACCAGCAGTCCTTCACCTGCTTATCCTGATCTTCCTGTTTTGACCCCTGGCTTGTACCCTGACTTGTTCCTGCTTGCTCCACTGTTTGATCCCAGCTTGGCTCACCGACTCTGCTTCTGCTTGTCTTACTGTGAATGACCCCAGCTTCTTCCAGTTCTGCTACCTGAACCTGCTACTGACTGATCTTACCATGCATGACTCCTGGCCTGGCTTCCGATTTTGCTTCCGGACTTCCCAGCTGTCTAATGCATCTGGCAGTGCATCCTGCTGGTTCCAGCTGATTCATGGTGATCAAGTCTTCAAACCACAGCAACAAGCAAACCATGCTTCTTTGGGCACTGCATCCCCTGTACCATCTTCAGGGGTGTGCTGTACTTTGCTGCAAGGGGAGCCCTCTCAGCACCTTGGCCTCCAAAACGACTCCTGACACCTTGTGAAGCCCAGATGGCAATTCCAGGCCTGTACTGAAGGCTGGGGGGAACCAAAAAAGAAGCTAAGCTTGGGGGACTAGATAGTAACTTGAATTTTTCTTTATAGAGTGACCAGAGATAATGGACTTGACTCACAATACCATTAAGTGGTGCAACATCTTTTGAACTAATAGAGAACAACCAGAGCAGACCTGTGAGGTAAAATGGGGCAACCAAAGTCCTCTCAAATTGATACCATGCTATAGAAGTTTGGAAGGTGTGCAGCTGTGCTAATTGTATCAAGTGTGAGGCCAGAAAGTATGTCCAAAGATCCAGGCAGCTCAGGCCTCCTCTAGATTGGGCTCTATACATCAACAAGTGACCAATTTGAGGCTTCTTATTCTGTCAGATAAATTTAAACAACTGTCTGGATCACCTCTATTATTGAGTGGGAGACATAAAGAGGCAAAGACCTAAAATAAAATAACAATTTTGGGAGGACCAACATATTCACTGCTTGTATTTAGGCTAGAAAGGATATTCGGTATGAGAGTAAGTAATTATTTAATGGTAGAGAAAGCTTGTAGGTAGTTATGTGTGTACATCAATTTACGGGAAGGGGGTCAATCATATCCCCAGGTATTGCAAAGAACCAGTACTCCAAGAAAATTCAAATGTATATTTAATGATGATCAATACGGGCTGTGGAATGCTGATGGGCATGGTTATGCATTTACATAGTTATATAGTTACATAGTAGGGGAGGTTGAATAAAAGTCCATCAAGTCCAACCTATGTGTGCAGTTATATGTCAGTATTACATTGTATACCTCTGTATGTTGTGGTTGTTCAGGTACTTATCTAATAGTTTTTTAAAACTATCGATGCTCCCCACTGAGACCAGCACCTGTGGAAGGGAATTCAACATCCTTGCCGCTCTTACAGTAAAGAACCCTCTAAGTAGTTTAAGATTAAACCTCTTTTCTTCTAATTTTAATGAATTACCACGTGTCTTGTTAAACTCCCTTCTGCGAAAAAGTTTCATCTCTATTATGGGGTCACCAGTACGGTTTTTATAAATTGAAATCATATCCCCTCTCGAGCATCTCTTCTCCAGAGAGAATATGTTCAGTGCTCGCAACCTTTCCTCATAACTAATATCCTCTAGACCCTTTATTAGCTTAGTTGCCTTTCTTTGTACTTGCTCCATTTTCAGTACATGCTTCCTGGGGATTGGTGCCCAGAACTGGACAGCATACTCCAGGTGCGACCAGACCAGAGTCCTGTAAAGAGGGAGAATTATCATTTTATCTCTGGAGTTGATCCCCATTTTAATGCATGGCAATATTCTGTTTGTTTTGTTAGCTGCAGCTTGGCATTGCATGCCATTGCTGAGCCTTTCATCTACTAGGACCCCCAGGTCCCTTTTCCTCCTAGATTCCCCGAAAGGTTCTTCCCCCAGTATATAGATTGCATTCATATTTTTGCCACCAAAATGCCTTATTTTACATTTTTCTACATTAAACATAATTTGTGAAGTATTTGCCCACCTCATTAATTTGTTCAGATTTTTTTGCAAAGTTTACACATTCTGCGGAGAAGTTATTTCCCTGCTTAGCTCAGAATCGTCCTCAAATACAGAGATTATACTATTTACCCCATCCTCCAGGTCGTTTATTAACAAAATAAATAGGATTGGTCCCAGCACAGAACCGTCTGGGACCCCACTACCCACCTCGGACCATTCTGAGTACTCCCCATTTATCACCACCCTCTGAACTTGTAATTCATGTACTCATCCTATGGTTCATGCCAACGGACCTTATTTTGTTCAGTAAATGTTTATGGGGAACTGTTTCAAATGCTTTTGCAAAATCCAGATACACTACATCTATGGGCCTTCCTTTATCTAGATGGCAACTCATCTCCTCATAGAAGGTTAATAGATTGATTTGGCAAGAAAGATTCTTCTGATTACTACTAATGATACCATTCTATAAAATCTTGCATATAGTCCCTTATCACCCCCTCCAAGAGCTTGCATACTATTGATCTTAAGCTAACTGGTCTGTAATTCCCAGGGATGTATTTTGGGCCCTTTTTAAACTTTGGTGCTACACTGGCCTTTTTCCAATCACCTGGTACCATTCCAGTCAGTAGACTGTCAGTAAAAAATAGGAACAACTGGTCTGGCAATTACTTGACTGAGTTCCCTAAGTACCCTCGGATGCAAGTCATCTGGTCTCGGTGATTTATTAATGTTAAGTTTCCCAAGTCTAATTTTAATTATGTGCGCTGTTAACCATATTTATATATTTATAGAGCAAAAAAAAGGTGATCAAATACCACCAAAAGAAAGCTCTATTTGTGGGAAAAAAAGAATGTAAATTTTGTTAGGGTACAACATCGCATGACCATGCAATTGTCAGTTAAAGCAACAAAGTGCCATATTGGAAAAAAGGGCTTGGTCAGGAAGGGGGTAAATCCTTCTGGGACTGAAGTGGCTAATATTAGGTTTGGAAGTAATGGAGCAAGCTAGTGGTTCTATTGCCAAAGCAAATAAAGGGTACACATTCCCTTTTACCGTAGTCATCATGCACAATGCAGAATAAGTGGGAGTAATAATAACTGCCAACTGCCACATAAGCAAAGAATATGATAAGTGTTCCTTTCTGTTATATCGCCCTACTCAATATATACATTAGACATGTGCTATTAGTTTCCATAAATTCATACATTCGGGAGGATCCAAAATAAGAATTGCTATGCTTCTGAATTTTATATGAAATACTAAATTTTGTTTACAAATTTTCGGATCCAAATTCCTAACGAACATTTGTAATTGTTACGAAAAGTTAACAAACCTAAAAGTTAAAAACCCAGGAAGTCAACACAGCACAGGGATGGTGGGAGCCTCTCATAATGATAAATTCATTATAACGAACATTCAAAATTGTTAAAATTCATATTTCGTATGAAATTTCGGACACAAATTATGAAATATTAATTAATTATAATACGAAATGGAATGGAACAAAACAAATTTATTGACCACCCACGTGTCTAATATTACACAGGTGTGTACCTAAGCGCTGATGTGGTAATAAATATTAGTAGAGAAAAATAGAATAGGAAATAGAAAAAACCTAAATGATTAAGCTGCAACCATTTTCATAGTGTTCTGACACCCTAAAAAATATATAAGTAGCTAGCAATAGTGTGCTGCAATCAACTTTTTAAAGTGCACACATCAAAAATGAAAAATAAAGTGCAATATATGAGGTATAAAAAAATGCTGAGTGCTAGGTGCTAATATATATATATATGTATATGTATATATATATATATATATATATATATATATATATATATATATATATATATATATATATATATATATATATATATATATATATATATATATATATATATATATATATATATATATATATATATATATATATATATATATATATATATATATATATATATGTATGTATATATATATATATATATATATATATATATATATATATATATATATATGTATATATATATATATATATATGTATATATATATATATATATATATGTATATATATATATATATATGTATATATATATATATATATATATATATATATATATATATATATATATATATATATATATATATATATATATATATATATATATATATATATATATATATATATATATATATATATATATATATATATATATATGTATGTATATATATATATATATATATATATATATATATATATATATATATATATATATGTATATATATATATATATATATATATATATATATATATATATATATATATGTATATATATATATATATATGTATATATATATATATATATATATATATATATATATATATATATATATATATATATATATATATATATATGTATATATATATATACTGATCATACCACAGTGGCATGCAATATATGCAATATACAAAGTGCTGCGTGCTATATATTGATCATACCACCATTATGATCACCAGTACTGTGAAAAACTAGTGTTCATAAAAAATAGGAACTAACACATGCACCATCACAAGCTCCAAAAAATTATAAATAAAGCATGATCTCACTAGTCCCCAGTAATGCACTAAATATAGTATGTATAAAGAGTACTCAATATATTCACAAGGGAAACTCTTCTTTTCAAATGTAAACAGTATCCACAATACTTCAGGTATTCAGACTCAATCCTCCTTTGATTTTCACTTTTTGCATAGATTTCTCTAGTTCTTCAGTATGCTTACCGATTTGCCTATAATTTATGAAAACAAAGAAAACAATCATTGCGCAATGATCATTGTAATAGTTCAAACAATCACAAGCCGATCCACTCACATGATCAGCGCCAGCGCTTATGAACAATCAGCTGCTCAAAGTGTTCCATACACAGCGTCCGCTGGGTTCCACAGAGACAACTCAGATGACCCTCGATAAAGTCACGTGACATGTGATGCAACGTGTTGGGAGGAGCCAGTGACATCATCTGAGGTGTCCCTGTGGAACTCCTTTAGTACACTAAAGGAGTGTAAACTCTAGTGCAGCGCTGCATAATAACCAATCAATTTTGAGTTTTTTTTTGTCAAGGCTTGAGTGAACAAACTGAAGTTAGAAGCTGATTGGTTTCTATGCACAGCTGCACAAGATTTTGCACTCTCCAGTTTTAGTAAATCAACTTTAGAGTGTTTTGTGTGAGGCAGCAAAATCTTTGGTTGCTGAAAAGCTGCTGGTCGTCCACTTTTTGAGGGGGTTGGTTATTTTTTATTTCCGGTTTGATTTAGGTTAATTTTAAAGCAAAAGCGGGTGGATTGGGGTTTCGTTTTTAGTTAAAGATTTTAAAGACTGGGTACATACTAATTATAAAAGGTTTTTTTTTTCAGTGAACTAAATGGTGTGGACTAGTCAAAATGTGCAGAGATTGTGGATGTACTCATTCAAATATTTGGAGGCTTTTACCAGTGAAATAAATACACTATTATGTTGATTTTTTTGGCGAAAAGTACTAAAGTGTATGTCTGTGTGAGGGCCATCTCTACGAGCACAGGGATGCACAGGTGTTCTGTGCTTCCCTGTGCAAACAGTCCCATTCATATCAATTGGGATGCAGTGGCTGCAAGGAAACAAAAAAGGGGATCTGGAAAGTGATTGGGTAATCCGCTGAGATAATGGAATATAATTCTTATTCATGCTCATATCAGAGAGTAGTTCTAGTGATTAAGTCGTGTAATGGAGAAATAGGAGAATTTATACTCTGCTCATATTCAATATGTACACATAGAGGCTAGTTCCTTGCACTGTGACCCTTAGCAATCTATATAGTTAATAATAAGGACAATATTAGGCTTTCGCAACATGATTAGATTTTGAATACTATTTAATACAATTGAGAAAAAAGAAGGTAACATTAAACATACTAAAATACAATGAAAAATGCATGACTGTAATAATAGAGAATAAATATAGATTGAAGTCTATTTTTTGCATTATATTAGCATAATGTATGGGTGAAAAAATCTTTCTTGCTGCTTTTGAAATGAATGTTTTATCATTCCTACATTTTAAGTTGCTTAGAACATGTAAACGGAGCACACCGTTAAAAAAGACTGTATATGTAGTATAACCACATACTGTAATCTACAATGCTCCTTCAGCTGTGCGAAATCTGTGCAATGTGTATAAACCTGTGTATATAGAGCCTGCTGGTCTCACAAGATATCAATGCAGTAGGAAAAGATGAAACTTGAAACAAATACATTTCTATGAAGCATGTAGTTGGTAAAACATGGCAGGTTTAGAATACCAACAAGCTGAGGTCTGCAGGTATGGACCATAAGAATTGTTCTTGGATAGAAAACTTGTTACACTTGTGTGCTCAAAGATTGATGATAAATAACGTATACTCAGACTGGTCTGGGTTGGTAAGTGGGGTACCCCAAGGCTCTGTCTTGGGACCAGTTCTGTTTAATTTATTCATAGATAATATAGAGGGATGGGATACATAACTCAATCTAAGTTTTTGATGACAACACAAAAATAAGCAGGACAATAACTTCACATCAAGATATAGAAATTTTAAAGAAAGATCTGAACAAAACAATGGAGTGGCCAACTATATGGCAACTGAGGTTTAATGTGGAGAAATATAAGGTAATGCACTTGGGGGCAAAAAACATAAATGAAAACTACTCACTAGGGGGAGAACCTCTGGAGGAATCAAGAATGGAGAAAGATCTGGGGATCCTAGTAGAAGACAGATTGAGCAATAGCATGCAATGTCAAGTTGCAGCTACCAAAACCGGCATACTTTTAGTATGCAGAAAAGGAGATATATTATACCCCAGAAATAAAACCTGTCCCTATCTAAGACTCTGGTTCGGCCATAACCTGAAGTATTCCATCTAGTTCTGGTCACCAGTCCTCAGAAGGGATGTGCTGGAGCTGGAGAGGGTCCAAAGAAGGGCAACAAAATCAGTAAGGGGATTGGAGGACCTCAGTTATGAAGAACGACTACAAGCACTAAATTTATTCTCACTGGAGAAGAGACGTTTGAGAGGGGACATGATAGCGATTTACAAATACCTCAATGGTGATTCCAGCTTAGGAAAAAAACGATTCAGTCTCAGGAAATGTTAGATGACACGGGGCCATACAATGAGATTGAAGGAAAAGCGGCCTAACCTAAAGCTGCACAGGGGGTTTTTCACTGTCAGGGCGATAAAGATGTTGCATTCTCTTCCACAACTGGTGGTGTCAGCAGAGAGAATTGATATTTTTAAAAGGCTTTTGGATATGCATCTTAACCACTTTCAGACCGGACCAATTTGCTGGTCAAAGACCAGACCACTTTTTGCGATTCGGCACTGCGTCGCTTTAACTGACAATTGCGCGGTCGTGCGACGTGGCTCCCAAACAAAATTAATGTCCTTTTTTTCCCACAAATAGAGCTTTCTTTTGGTGGTATTTGATCACCCCTGCGGTTTTTATTTTTTGCGCTATAAACAAAAATAGAGCGATAATTTTGAAAAAAACGCATTATTTTTTACTTTTTGTAATAATAAATATCCCCCAAAAATATATAAAAAAACATTTTTTTCCCTCAGTTTAGGCCGATACGTATTCTTCTACATATTTTTGGTAAAAAAAATCGCAATAAGCGATTATTGATTGGTTTGCGCAAAAGTTATAGCGTTTACAAAATAGGGATAGTTTTATAGCATTTTTATTAATAATTTTTTATTATTTTTTTTTACTAGTAATGGCGGCGATCTGCGATTTTTATTGTGACTGCGACATTGTGGGGGACCCATCGGACATTTTTGACACATTTTTGGGACCATTGTCATTTATACAGTAATCACTGCTATATAAATGCAGTGATTCCTGTGTAAATGACACTGGCAGTGAAAGGGTTAACCAGTGGGTGGCAGTGTAGGGGTTAAGTGTTCCTAGGGGTGTGTTACTAACTGTGGGGGGGTTGGGCTTTCATTTAGTGTACACTGATCTCTGCTCCAATCACATGGAGCAGAGATCAGCGTCACTAGTTGCTAGGCAGAATGTAAAAATGTTGTTTATACAGCATTTCCTCCATTCGGCCGCTCCGTGAGACGATCGCGGGATGCCCGCGGCGATCGAGTCCGCGGGTCCCGCGACCGGACTCACGGGGGTCCCGACCAGCGCGGGAGCGCGCCGCCGGCGGCGCGCTCCCGATGGCACGGCGGCAATGAATATTGGATGTACATGTACGCCAATATGCCTGCCCGTGCCATTCTGTCGACGTACATCGTCGTGCGCTGGTCGGGAAGTGGTTAAAGAAAACAACATACAGGGATATGGGAAATATTTATTGACATTGACACATGTACACTACTGTCTTTATTCAACCTTACCTACTATGTAACTATGTAAATGAAAATGCAAGATATATCTAGTCAAGACAGTGGCTTTAGCCTGGAAATATTATTAAAGAGGAGCTGCACCTAAAAAAAAAAATATTAAAAGCCAGCAGCTACTAATATTGCAGCTGCTGACTTTTAATAATATCACACTTACCTGTCCCAGGTTCCAGCGATGTCGGCGGCAGATGACGAGCGATCGCTCGTCTCGCTGCAGGCACCGCCGCCATCCTCTGTCAGGGAATCGGGAAGTGAAGCATGAGGGCTTCACTGCCCGGTTCCCTACTGCGCATGCGCGAGTCGCGCTGCGCTGGTTCCCCGCTGTGTCTCTGGGAACTGTGTGCTTCCCAGAACACAACGGGGGGGGGCGGAGCCATGCGGCGATGGGCGGAGCCATGCGGCGGTCTGTCCGGAAGTGGGTGCAGTTACCTGGATTATCTAGGTAACTGCACCCCCCTCCCCCCCGAAAGGTGCCGATTGTGGCACCGGAGGGGGGGGAGGGATAATACTAGCGGAACTTCCCCTTTAGGGTGAAGAACCGCTTTAAGTTGAAATAGGATACTATTTTTAGTGTATGCCTGTGTATGTGTAGTGCCCTGTACACACGACCGGTTTTCCCATCGGAATAAACTCTGAAGGTTTTTCCGACGGAGTTCTGACGGAATTCCGCTGAAACAGCACATACAACGGGACTAGAAAAAGGAAGTTCAATAGCCAGTAGCCAATAGCTTCTATCTCGTACTTGCTTCAGAGCATGTGTCTTTTTTGGTCCGTCGGAACAGTATACAGATGAGCGGTTTTCCCCATAGGAATTGGTTCCATCGGAAATATTTAGAACATGTTCTATTTCTAGGTCTATCAGAATTAAAAAAAAAAAAAAAAGTCAGATGAGGAATACACATGATCGGAATATACGATGAAAAGCTTCAGTCTGACTTTTTCTGTCAGACATTCCACTCGTGTGTATGCGGCATTGGTGTGTGTTCTTGCAAGATCCAATTTAAACAGCCAAATTTTCAGAGCAATCAAGAGTTGTAAAAGTGAAGAAAAGGTTAGTCCTAAAGGAAAAATTGGGTTTGTAATCTCCCTGGTTATTTTTTATTTCTTTCAGGGTATAGCAGCTTGCTTTTGCTTCAACTACAGGTCCACTAGAGAAACACACATTTGAGTTAATTCACTAAAGACAAACAGGCTGTTCACTTTGTAAGGGAAATTGCTCTTTGCAAAGAAATTTGCCCTAAAATATAGTGAATGTGGTAAACGTTCACTTTGCAAAGAATATCCAATTGCTTGAAAGGAAAATGAAAAAAAAAATAGTGGATGATGTATTACTTGAATAGTATATAGTTCTGGTTTGGGGGGGAAGAGGGAGATTTCTATAGTACTGCCAAGAGAATTAATTAGAGATTCTTTTTTTCAAACACAGGTTCACTGTTGACCTAAAATTCCCCAAATCTACCTCCCTAGCCCCCTCAATAAATTCAGCTGTAACAACCACCCTTCCACATGTCAATTCTTACCTCATCTGCTGACTGTTATCTTTTGCACTGTCTGCACCCTTGCCAAAAAAATTTAATAGGGGGGGGGGGGGGGGGGGGTTGGAGCTTGCTGCAGACATCAATGGACACTTGATACAGAAGCTCCATGGTTATCAGGGCGGAATCAGCACAAAATGGCCTGCAATCCACACTGCATGAACCACTGAGCATACCGGAGCTGAGGTGAAACATTGGGGACCTGATCCATCATGCCCAGATGGCATAAGAAAAGCAGGAAGCCACAGAAACTCACTGCATATTTGCACCGGAGTTCAGGCTGCTGTTCCCTGATTAGGAGGAATCTGTTAAGTGGAACTATTTTTTGTTTATACCCCCTATGCATTCATGAGTGGCTCTATGCCACACTCAGGTGGCACTGACCTATGTCTACTACAACTGTTCCTATTTTCTCTTTAATTTTCGATGTTGCAGCTAACCATTGTTCATGTCCGCAGTCGCAGCTATACCCAACCCTTCACAGGGATGACTACGCCAAAGACACAGCCACAAAGATGAAAACCAAAACCTCAACCATTATCACTTCTGGAACTGGCTTACCAAGGCAAACAACTCATGTAAGTGTTACCAACACCTGCTAAACAATACCTGTCTTGCCCAACCTCCAAGATGACCATAACCTTTCTAACTATTAATGTCAAGGGACTTAACCACCCAGCAAAATGCAAATTTATGTGGAAAGAAGCAGCACAAAATAACTGTGACATTCTATGTGCCCAGGAAACCCACTTCAACATACATGCCCAACCTTCTTGCTAAAACCCCAAATTTCCCCAAAAAATCGAATGCCACACTGTCGCAGTTAGGTAATAGCATCCCATGAACTGGAATGAGATATTGCTCCTGCAGTAGAGGTATGACCCATTTAATATGGAGTCTATTTCTGAATAAAGGTGAATGTGTGCTTTAACCATTTAAGGACCACTCCATGTACATTTACTGTGGCAGGGCGGCCCTTAAGTGAAAATCACATATGTGTACATTCTTGTGCACAGCTTTGGGGTGCTCCACCGGAGCCGCGCTCCAGTTGTGATTGGTCACAGCGGGAGCCAATCAGCAGGTCCGGTAGCTGCGATGGTCACCAGACACCCGCAATAACTTGCTGTAGAGACCAAAGGACAGTCTGCCTATGTAAAAAAAGCAGATCATTCTTCTGTCAGACAGAAAGAGAGACATCTGCGGTTCCTGCTAATCAGAAAAACAGATCTCTCCCGTCCCCCGCACAATGAGAAAACAGACATAGGGAACACAGTTAACCCTTTGATTTCCCTTGATGTTAACCCCTTCCCTGGCGGTGCAATTGATACAGTGTTAGTGCATTTTTTTTAGCACTGATCACTGTATTGGTGTCATTGGTCCCCAAAAGAGTGTCACTAAGTGACAGATTTGTCTCCTGCTATGTCACAGTCATTTTAAAAATCGCTAGCTGTTTTTTTTCTTACTTAAAATATGTAGCAGAATACAAACTGGCCTAAATTGATAAAGAAATTTTATTTTTAAAATATTTTTATTGAAAATATTTAATAGCAGAATGTGAAAAATATAGTTTATAGCGAAAAAAAAAAAAACTGCAGAGTTGATCACATACCACCAAAAGAAAAGTCTGAGGGAAAAAAAGGGCATACATTTTATTTGGGTACAGCTTCACACAATCGCTCAATTGCCAGTTAAAGAAACGCAGTGTCGTATCGCAAAGAATGGCCTGGTCAGGAAGTGGGTAAAACCCTCTGGAGCTGAAGTGGTTAAAGCCAATTTGCTGCTGGCTAAGTTTTACTGAAATGCAAGCTAAAAGCACCTAAAATCGGCTTTTTCCTGTAAATGCAAACTGCATTTGTATACATGGGCCCTTTGTAAATAGAATTTGAATTAGGCATTTAGCTTTTGAGTCATATAGGGCCACGTTATACATTTTAATACAGTATATATACTTATCTATAGACAGGTTAACCTGTCTGTCTTTTTTGAAGTTCATCTGCAGTTCAAGTGATGATGGATCCTACGTAAAACAGCTATTTGAGGGGTGAGTGGTCTGTGTGAGCTTGGGAATAGGGATGAGCCGGACACCCCCCCGGTTCGGTTCGCACCAGAACTTTCGAACGGACCCAAAATTTGTGCAAACTTTAGAACCCCATTGAAGTCTATGGGACTCGAACATTCTCAATAAAAAGTGCTAATTTTAATGGCTGATATGCAAGATATTGTCCTAAAAAGGGTTTGGGGACCTGGCTCCTGCCCCAGGGGACATGGGTCTATGCCTAAAATGTTTTTAAAAATGTCAGTTTTTTCGGGAGCACTGATTTTAATGACGATTAAAGTGAAAAAAAATGTTAAATATTCCTTTAAATATCGTGCCTGGGGGGTGTCTATAGTATGCCTATGAAGTTGCATGTGTTTCCCGTGTTTAAAACAGTCCCTGCACAAAATGACATTTAATGGAAAAAAAAGTCATTTAAAACTGCTTGCGGTTTTAATGTAATATCTGGTTCCGGCAATATGGATGAAAATCATTGAGAAAAATGGCATGGGTAGCCCCCCTGCCCATTACCAGCCCCTTTGGGTCTTGTACATATATTAAGGGGACCCCCGTGCCCATATTAAAAAAAGGAAAGACGTGGGGCCCCCAGGCCCTATAAACTCAGACTCTGACCTTGCCCCTAGGTATTCCTGCACCATGTAATCAGACGCTGGTGATGGTTGCTGGAACCGATCATACCTTGGTGCTGCAGACTAAAAAATTGTCTGAACGCAACGGTCAGATGGTCACCTTCTCCACCGCTCCTTCTGACTGATGCCTCAGCAACACGTTGTCCAGGACCAGGAGTTTGTATCCTCCCAGTCTCTGGGAATGCATTGCACAGACCTTTCTGCAAGGCCTCCCAGAGATGTCTCATCCTCTGCTCCCTCTGCGATGGCAAGATATGGTCCGTAGTGTTCCCCTGCTATCCATGTGTTAGGGTCATTCTTTAGATGTCCATATGCCCTACAGGGATATGCACATCGGGTACAGCCAAGAACGGACTTGGCCTATTGGTGTATGTTGACAACAAGTCTACTAAGTATTCAATATGACATCTCCGGTACAATTCCTATGGTTATACATGAATACTCATGTCTTTTAAATTATGCATGTCTATGTCCCTGGTGGTGATCTGCATTTGGCCGCTGGCAACGTTGGTGGCGTTGGTGGCCCCTTTTCCTCACCTATGGGAGCTGCGATGCACATTGTGGGCTCCTCCCCCTCCTCCCTGTACATTAATTTTTATGTCCGGGAGGTTCGGGTGGTTGTCCCTCCGTGCATCGGCGCCACGTTTTGCGCGCCATGCGCGTCACGTGGGTTTTTTTTTTTTTTCCCCTTTTCGCGTCATCGCGCTGACGCCGCAGGTACAACCTACGTGACTCTGAGGGGGGTGTTTGGTCGGCGCCAATTGCTGGGCGGCTCCACCTGCTCTAGTGTTGGCGCCCCTCCCCCCCCCCCCCCCTCGGTTCACACACGTGGTGCTGGCGGCTTGTATTTGGGCTTTCCCAGTTGAGGATGGCTGCTGACACAGCCGGTCTCCTCCTGTGGTTCCTGCACACCAGTTGATTTCTTACTGGGTGATGCTGGGCTTTCAGCTATCGGGTAGGTGTAATTTGGTCCTGGATTCACTCTGGTTGTTATTTTTATGTTTTTGTTTGCCCACCCTTGTTATATCACTTCATATTTTATTTTATTTTTATCACCCATACACTCACTTGTTTTACTTTTTTACCCTTTCACCACACTCACTTAGCACTCCCTCTGCTTTGGCTCACTTCATTTCACACCCCACACTCTTACCACATTGTTCATCCTTTTCATACCTCTGCAGGCACATCACAACCAACATATATGTCTATACTTCATCCTCTAGTTTTCACTCGCATTGTTCTAACACTCTTCCTATATTTCAATTTCCATACACTCTTATTCCCATACACTATTTCTCATTATCATGTAATTTTCGTAGATTCATTTTTTTATCCCACACATTTACAAAAAAATTTTTTTTTAGCTTATTACATTTCTTCTACATGCTCACTTAACGTTCATGTACATACTTTGTTTTAGATACGTCTATTTGATGATCTATACACTAGCACTGTTAGCACATGGAACTCATCTTCATACCCAGGCACCTGTTCACTATATCCGTCGCCCAAATATGCCGCCTCAGCTCCCGGGGGGGGCGATCTGCGCCTCCGACGCACCATGGACCAGTTACTGTTTGCTGTGTTCGCTGCCGGGGATGGTAGATATGCTTAGTTAATCTCTTTTGAAAGCACTCTATGTACTGTACCTATTCCCCTCTATACAGAGTGGGGTTTACCATATCCATATATTTTACAGGTATCTGTCGCATCTGCTCCTGACGAGTGGAGAATACATCCACGAAACGCGTAGAGCTACATTTGATGCTACAGTGATATTTACTACGTCCCGACGTTAAACATTTAATATTAATTCAGTACATTTATGTTTACATTATGTGATTACAAACATAGGTACCGGATATGTCGCCCTGAGGCATTTTTAGGCTATGCTGTTGCTCCACATACTATTTATTGTTTATATATGTTTTTTGACTTTATGTGTCTTTACATACACCTTGATGTCTTCATATAACACATTTTGTGCCCAACAATGGCACATGCATGTATGTATATATATGAATTTACTTTGTATCATATATTATGAATTCAATTAAATTACCTTTTTCTGACCCTCACACTTCAGCCGCTTCATTTTAAAGTCCCACCTTTTCCCTCTTTATTGTGCTAAATACCGGGATGGAGGCGCTAACCCGTGCCTCATTTAAAGTCCCAAACTGCTTTGTCTACAGATATGGTCCGCAACCTTACCCTTGTACCGTGGATCAAGGAGAGTGGCCAGCCTATAATGGTCCCTCTCCTTGATCCGAAGAATACGAGGATCCTTCTGTAGGCTTTGCAGGATCAGGGAGGCCATGCAGCGTACGTTAGCTGAGGCATTGGTCCAGAGTCCTCTGGGTCACTAAGGACAACATGATTCACAGCTACCTCCTCCCAGCCACGTACAAGTCCACGGGTTTCTTGGGACTGTAAATCATCCCTACAAGACTTCTGCTGCTGATGCTGAGTGCCAGGCTCCACCTCCATGCTGACACAATCATCCTCCTCCTCTTCCTCGTCTTCCTGTGTAATGGGTGGGACAGCAGGAACACTGTCTTGATAAAGGGGGCCTTGAGAGGCAAGGAAGTCCTCCTCTTCCTGCCTCTGCTCTGCCTCAAGTGCCCTGTCCATTATTCCATGCAGCATGTGCTCAAACAGGTGGACAAGAGGTACAGTGTCATTGATGCATGCACTGTCACTGCTCACCATCCTTGTGGCCTCCTTAAACGGTGACAGGATAGTGCATGCATCCCTAATCATGCCCCACTGGCATGGGGAGAAAAAACAAGTTCCCCTGACCCTGTCCTGGTGCCGTAGTCACACAGGTACTCATTGATGGCCCTCCGCTGCATGTGTAGCCGCTGCAGCATGGCCAATGTTGAGTTCCACCTGGTTGGCATGTCACATATAAGGCGGTTCTTGGGCAGGTTCAACTCCTTTTGGAGCTCAGCCAGCCGAGTAAAGGCATTAAATGATCGGTGGAAATGCACACAGACTTTCCTGGCCTGCTTCAGGACATCCTGTAAGCCCGGATACCTGCCCAAGAACCACTGCACCACCAGGTTAAGGACGTGAGCCACTCAGGGCACATGGGTCAGTTGTCCCTGTCGGAGGGCGGAGAGGAGGTTGGTGCCATTGTCGCAAACCACCAATCCTGGCTTAAGCTGGTGTGGCGTCAACCACCTCTCGGCCTGCCCCTGCAGAGCTGACAAAATATCTGCCCCAGTGTGGCTCCTGTCCCCCAAACAAACCAGCGCAAGCATGGCATGGCATTGTTTTGCCTGCGTACTTACATAGTCCCTTGAACGCCTACGGAGCACTGCTGGTTCCGAGGACAGAGCACTGGAAGAGGTCATGGAGGAAGAAGAAGAGGAGGGGGTGGAGGAGAGAGGTGTGTCACAACCATTAGTAGCATTTTGGAGGCATGGTGGTGGAAAAACCTCCAACACTACTGCACCTTGTCCTGCATCCTTCCCAGCTGCCAGAAGAGTGACCCAATAGGCCGTGAAAGACAGGTAACATCCCTGTCCATCCCTGCTGGACCATGAGTCAGCGGTAATATGCACCTTACCGCTGACCGCCCTGTCCAGCGAGGCAAGGACATTGCCTTCCACATGCTGGTAGAGAGCCGGAATCGCCTTTGAAAAAGTGGGGTTTGGGGACCTACCACTGAGGAACCGCACATTGCACAAAATCACGGGAGGGGCCGAGTCTACCAACTGAAAAGGTAGCAGTTGAAGTGCTAGCAATTTAGCCAAGCTAGCATTCAACCGCTGGGAATGTGGATGGCAGGGAGTGAACTCCTTTCTACGGTCCAGCAGCTGGGGCAGGGAAATTTGCCTGCTACAATCGGACGTGGCTGTACTGCTAGCAGAGTGCTGCAAGCACTTGGCTGTGACACACCTAATTCTATACCTTCATTCCTATCAGTGCAGGTTTCAGAGAGGACTGAAGGTCTAGTGGGGTTGGAGATCCCAGCTGATGAGGAGCAAGGAGAGGTCCGATTTGTTCTTTGGTTTGGGTCTTTGAAGTAAGCTTGCCAACCACCTGCATGACAGGTCAACATATGTCTGGTCAAGCATGTGGAGCCCAAGCGGCTGATGTTTTGGCCACGCAAGATACGCTTGAGACATTTGTTGCAAAAAGCAGCGGTGCGATCTTATACACTCGTCTCAAAAAAGGCCCACACCAAAGAACTTTTAGAATAACGCGCAGAGGCAGCGCCCTGCACAGACGGAGCTCTGCGGTGTGATTCAGTCGGTGTGCTGTCCCTAAGCTGGCCCCCGGAGGGCATCCTGCCTTGTTGGAGATGTGCCTCCTCCTCCTCCTCTCTCCTACCAGGCACCCATGTGGAGTCAGTGCCCTCATCATCCCCTACCTCTTCATCGCTGGAGCAAACCTGGCAGTATGCTGCAGCTTGTGGAATATGACTGCTAAATTGAGCATCTCCTCTCTCTGCGCTCACGCTATTGCCTTCCTCTAGCTGGGTATCATCATCAGAGCTTACAAAACACTGGGCATCCTCCTGGAGCATGTACCCAACACTGTGCTCAAAGAGTGCAGGGGACTCCTCAGGAGGACGTGGTGGGTCTAGGGAAGGAGTCACTGATGATGACATTGAGACGAGGGAAGATGATGCATTGGCAGCTGCTTTGCTAGTACCCTGCGCCTGGGTGAGAGAGGATGAAGCGGATGAAGAGGGCTTGGTCATCCACTCTACCAAGTCTTCGGCATGATGCGGCTCAACACGTTCAGCTGCCAATAATAAGGACAATCGTGTCCCATGGCCACGTGCTGATGATGATGCACCGCGTCCACGACCAGCGCTGTTGTCTCTAGACTCAGAGCCTGCTTTCCCTCTTTTATAGGCTCGTGCCTGTCTGCCTCTCCTTGTTGGCCATCCAGACATGGTAATGGCCTGAAGGGAAAACCAGCAATTGGGTAGTGTATATTGTGCTGGAAGCACACAACACCCACTAACTCCTGCAGATACCTTTATTATAGAACAATGGGAATTAAAGGGTAGATACCGGTGTATATTGTGCTGTGCTGGAGGCACACAACACCCACTAACTCCTGCAGATGCCTTTATTATAGAACAACAGGAATTAAGGGTAGATACCGGCGTATACTGTGCTGTGCTGGAGGCATACAACACCCACTAACTCCTGCAGATGCCTTTATTATAGAACAACAGGAATTAAAGGGTAGATACCGGTGTATACTGTGCTGTGCTGGAGGCACACAACACCAACTAACTCCTACAGATGGCAGATGGCTCAATTAGAGAAGAGCAATATAGGTAGATACAGGTGTATACTGCACTCAGGGCACACAGAAAACACAAACTCCTGCAGATGGCTGATAGTTCAATTACAGAAGAGCAATAACGCAAAATAGGTAGATACAGGTGTATACTGTGCTGAAGGTACACAGACAACACCCACTAACTCCTGCAGACGCCGGAACACTATGGCTGGCGGCCTTATATAGTGTGGGGCGTGTACTACACAGCCTGAGCATCCTGCCTGTGGCCAATCGTGGCTCTCCTCACTGCCGGCACTGTGATTGGCCAAACATGCGGGGTCACAGTGCAGAATCACCCAGCAGGAAGTATTATAAAACTAAAGCTGTTAAAGTAATAAGAATCAACAAGAGAAAAATATTAGAAAATTAGATTGAATAATTATTTTTAGTTGAAATATTTTTCTGTTGGGCTAATATTATTAAGAACAATCTCACTTTTTTAAAGGTTATTCACTGTAGTTAAACTGTTTTTGTTATATTATATACAGTATATTGTGTCTTCTTATATTAAATTTGAACTTAGACCAAGAAGGGAATAGAAGTGTTCTACTAAGCTGAATTATATTTTAAGTAAATGATTTGCGGGAATTACAGTTGAATTATAAATGCAGCTTTATTGATAAAGACATTGTTCCCTACAGTTAATTTAATCCTTATCTTAGACAAAGCTCAATTTTAAATTGTATTTAACATTATTGAGATAAAATTGTTAATCTGTGAATCATGTTGTTGTTACTACTGCAATAAAAGTCATTGGTCTTAAGCAAAGCTGACTCATATTCCCACTCTGCCTAGCATTATTAAAAAATTCTGCTGAGGAGAGATGTATAGAAGTACTCCATTAGTGAGGTGCATGAGATAAACCAATGTATAGAAAAGGGTATTAAAATGTATATATCAGTGCAAATATTTCACAGATTAAAATGTAGGATCTTGCTGCCAAAAGCTGGCAGCAAGGTCCTGAAGTTTTAGTTTGCCATCACATTGTATACATGAATGCATGTAAAGTTTGTGTATTGTTTACACGCATGCAACTGTACAGTGTACATGGCCCAATTTGGCTGTTACCAGCTGACATGCATGTACAGTACAGTATATCAACAATGTGTAGTCAGCGTCACCTGCACTGCTGATTGCACAATATTGATGGGCCTTGGTTACTAGGATGCAGGATTTTTTTGTAATCTAAGCCCTTGTACACACGGTCGGACATTCCGATGGAAAATGTCCGATCAGACCGTGTTGTTGGATAATCCGACTGTGGGCTCCATCGGACTGTTTCCATCATATCCGACAGACAAAGTTTTAGAGCTGGGCTATAAAACTTTCCGACAACATGATCCGATCGGACTTTGTCCGATTGTGTGTAGAGAATTACAATCAAAGTGCCACGCATGCTCAGATCAAATTCCTAGACCAAAGCTATTGTCTACTAGCCTGAACGTAGTCCCGTCGTAACAAAATAACATCATCACGTTACGTACGACCGGATTTTCCAACAACTTGTAACACAAGTTTCGGACAAAATCCGATGGATTTTGTTGTCGGAATGTCCGACCGTGTGTACAAGGGCTAACACTCTTGATTTGTAGGATGCAGGTGGATCCTGCTCCTTAGCACTCTTTGTTGTTAGGATGCAGGTTGCTCATGCCAACCAGGGTGCTTGGTTTCTAAAGCTACTTTCACACTGGGGCGTTGTGGGCGCTGGCGTTAAAGCGGTGCTATACTTAGCGACGCTTTACCGTTGTTTTAACGGTGCTATGAAAAAGGGTTAAAACCGCCTGCAAAGCGCCCCTGCAGGTGGGTTTGCAGTGCTGCCCCATTGATTTCTATGGGAAGGGGCACTTTAGGAATGGTAAATATACCGCTCCAACAGCGCTCCAAAGATGCAGCCTGCAGGACTTTTTTGGCCATCCTGCAAGCGCACCACTCCAGCGTGAAAGCCCTCGGGCTTTCACAATGGAGAGACAGCAGTTACTGTTTCAAGGAGCTTTGCCGGGGCTATTTTTAGCGCTGTAGCACCTGAAAAGCGCCCCAGTGTGAAAGGGGCCTAAGACACATATACTTCAGTCCTTGATTGCTAGGACACAGGCGGCTCATGTCAACTAGCATCCTTAGTTGCTAGGAGCAGACAGCTTCTGACCCATAGCATCTTTGGCTTCTAGGATGCAGATAACAATTCAAGGTTGACATGAAAACATCAATAATGCACAATAAATGGTGGTAGCATCACTAACTACACATTTTTAAAATTAACATGGAAATCGGCCATGCAATAACACTGTATGCTTTAAGAAAACATTTATATGCATGCATATGTTTCTTAACACAGCCCCACATTAGGATCCTAGATGCAGCTGTGTGAATGAGCTCATAGACTTATATAATTCTTCAGACAGATGCATAAAAAACTTTGTGCTATAGTAATCTGTATGCAGCTGTAACACCAATGTGAATGAGCCCTAAAAGGTACATGCATTGTTGTTAAGTATTTGAGGTTTTGCTGTTTTATGAGCTTTTGTTCCACCCCCAGTAAGATGGCATAGCATGTATCAGGGTAAATTGGCTTTCCCCCTTGGCATTTGTCAATGTTGAGGTATTCTGTGGCACAAAGTGGAGAGATGGTTACTGTTGCCATGCCAATGGATAATGTGCCTGTTTGCATGTATATCAGCTTACCTGTTGCCAAAGATCATTCCAGCATCGATTTACAGCACACAAATTAGATCTTTGGTGCTATTTTGTCTGCTAAAAGTGGGGAGAAGAAAAAGAATGAGGTAGCTCTTGGGCTGCTGAGTTAACCACTTCAGCTCTATAAGGATTTACCCCCTTAATGACCAGGCCATTTTTTGCGACACAGCACTAACAATTAGTGACAATTGCATGGTCGTGCAACACTGTACTCAAACAAAATTGATGTCCTTTTTTCTCACAAATAGAGCTTTCTTTTGGTCTAGGGATGGGCCAAACACCGCCCAGTTCAGTTCGCACCAGAACATGCAAACAGGCAAAAGGTTCTAGCGAATATGCAAACCCTATTAAAGTCTATGGGACACATGAAAAATCAAAAGTGCTAAATAAAGGCTAATATGCAAGATATTGCCATAAAAAATGTATGGGGACCAGGGTACTGCCCAAGGGGACATGTATCAATGCAAGAAAAAAGTTTTTAAAACAACCGTTTTTTCAGGAGCAGTGATTTTAATAGTGCTTAAAGTGAAACAATAAAAATAAAAAAATCCTTTAAATGTCGTGCCGGGGGGGCTGATTGGGGTCGGGGGTTTCCTTAATCTGCCTGTAAAGTGGCGCATCTGGGTGATGTGTAGAACAGTGCCACAGCAAAATTACATTTCTAAAGAAAAAATGTAATTCAAACTTGCTTGTGGCTGTAATGTTTGCCGACTCCCGGCAATATAGATAAAAAATCAAGGGAAAAAATACGTAGGGTCCACCCCAGTCCATACCAGACCCTTTGGATTTGGTATGGATTTTAAGGGGAACTCTATGACAAAATTTAAAAACAAATTGGCGTGGGGGCCCCCAAAACCCATACCAAAACCTTTTCTGAGCATGTAGCCTGGAGGTCAGGAGCACCCTTCCTCCTGAACCGTTTCAGGGCACATGCCCTCAACATCGCGGGACACTTTTGTCCTCATGCCCTCAACATCGTGGGACACTTTTTTTTAATAAAAGAATTGTCAAAAACTGTCTGTTGTGGTTTTTACTTTTTGACACTTTTTGGTTAATGGGTAGGGGTACAATGTACCTGATACCCATTCACATGGGAGGGGGGTGGGATCTAGGGGTCCCCTTGTTAAAGGGGCTTCCAGATTCTGATAAGTCCCCTAAGTCCCCGAAGACCCCAACAACCAATGGGCAGGGTTTTTGGGATGAGGCTCTTGTCCACATAAACATGGGGACAAGGTGCTTTGGGGGGCTCCCAAAAGCACCCTCCTCATCTTGAGGGCAAGTGGCCTGGTATGGCTCAGGGGGGGTGGGGGTGCTCGCTCATTGGACTGGTCACAGCCATTCCTTCTCTTAGCTGGCCACTCAGTTATCAGCTAATTGCCAGCATCCATCTCTCTCCACAGTTACTCAGATGTTGTCGATATCCTGCTCATCACTGCTGCCTACTTAAGCCGTCCATTCCAGAGGAGCTCTGCCTTCTCCTTGGTCAACATAACAAGAAATATCTCCTGTTTAAAGACTGGCTTTTCTGAAATACCTTCTGACTCTGGATCCTGCTTGCTGTTCCACTATTTTGATCCCTGACTTCTGACTTGGCTGACTATGCATTCCAGTTACTGAACTTTGTCTATGTTTTGACTATGTTTGTTCTTTTTTACTTTTATTATTAAACAAGGGTGATTCAACTGTACTCCTGTCTCGGTCTGATTTCATGGTTTCTTTTTGTTTCAAAGTATTTTATTGGGGTTTTGTAGTATAACAAACAAAACGTACATATATTGAAATATGATACAGCAACAGATGATCTTAGAAATACACAGTTCAATTGCTTATCCTATGCAAAACCAAGGAGAGATCCAGGATGAGGAAAAGAGGAATGGGGGAGACGGCCCCCTGATAGATTAGCATAGTCATTTATCTCATTGTCCAATTAGATTGTTGGTGAGGGTAACAAATGAGTGTTGGTATATGTAGTGGAGAGTTTAAAGTGTATCCAACAAGCCCAGGTATGAGTGAATCGAGAGTGTTTGTCGTGAGCCTGATGTATAAGTCTTTCTATTTCTTCAGTGTGATTGATTTGTCGGTACCATTCACTCAAAGTTGGAGCTCTGGTGGTTCTCCAATGTCTGGGGATGCATTGTGTGGCGGCATTTATCATATGTAGGGCGAATGACTTCTTATAACTGCGTTGTAGGATCCGCGTGTGGTGAAGCAGGTATTGGGCTGGAGAGTAGTCTGGGGTATACGTCATGATCTTAACTATATTGTCGTGAACTGCTTTCCAGAACGGCTGAAGTACTGGGCATTCCCACCAAACATGCAAGAAGGAGCCTATATCAGTGTCGCATCTTCAACAAGTCGGCGGAACGTCTGGAAATAGTCTGTGTATTTTCTCTGGAGTGCGATACCATCTAGAATAGATCTTATATCTGTTTTCTTGTGCCGATATGTTTAAAGTACCCTTATGTGTGTGTTCATATATCCTCGTCCAGTCTTCAGCGGTCATGGAAGTTAACATTTCAGTATCCCACAACAGTTTGGTACTATCATGTGCCTTAGTATCTGAGTTAAGCAGTGTAGCAATGGTTGAAATCAAATGTTGTTGGGGTTCAGAACTGTTACATAGGGTTTCAAAGGGGGTTAGCTCCCTGTTCCAATGTGCAAACGGTTGAGAAGCAAGAAAGTGCCTGATTTGGAGATACTTAAAAAATGGTAAGTGAAGTTCTGGGAATTTAGAAACCATGTTAGGGTATGACATTATCGCTCCATGTTCAATGAACTGGAGTGTTCTATAGATTGATTCCTGACGGGCGGACCCCGTTCGGAAATGTTGGGAGGTAAATCTGTGTTCGAGGATAGGGGTGTCATAGGACCTTGTGGCCCATCAAGGTGGAGAGTTTTATTCGTACGATGAAAATCTTGTATAGTTGGGCCTATAATGGGGTGATTCCGACATGTCATGGGGAGTGTTGATTTAGATATCCATGGGAGATTGATCAGTGGAAGTGGAGTCACAGCCTGTTCTAGTTGAATCCAGGCCTTATTGCGGTGGTGTACGTGCCAGTCAACTATTCTGGTAAGCATAGTGGCGTGATAAGTATGGATATCAGGTAGGCCTAGGCCACCAACGTTTTTGGGTAGAATAAGTTTGGCCCAGCTCAGCCTCGGGGCGCGGTAGCCCCAGATGAATTTCCTGAATATATTTCTGTAGGTATGGAAAAATAAGTTGGGAAGAGCTATAGGGATATTTTGCAATAGGTAGAGAAACCGAGGAAGGATATTCATTTTGAGAATTGCTATTCTTCCAAACCAGGAAAAAGGGCCTTTGTGCCAGGTAAGAAGGTCTTCCTGAATTTTAAGAAGCGTTGGGCTGAAATTATGTTCATATAATTTGGATAGATCAGAGGGGATGTTTATACCTAAATATGTTAAAGCGAGGCGTTCCCAACCGAAGGGAAAGTTACGTTTGCATTGGATCACATCTTGATCGGGTAAAGTAATGTTTAATGCTTTCGATTTTTCGAAATTTATTTCTAAATTAGAGATGGTTTGAAAGGATTCCAGGTCAGTCAGTAAATTTGGAATTGTGACTATCGGGTCTGCAAGAAAAAGCAGTATATCGTCCGCATACGCGGCAACTTTATAGGATTTTCCTCTGATATCTACCCCTTTTATGTTGGGGTTTTCTCTCAGCATACGGAGAAGGGGTTCAAGGGTTAGCACATAGATTCGTGGGGAGAGAGGGCAACCCTGACGGGTACCGTTAGTGATGGAGAAGGCATTCGACAGACGTCCATTAACTCTTATTCTAGCCGTGGGAGTAGAATACAGAAACCTGATCATTACCGCAGTCGTGGAGGGAATCCGAGATGCTGCAGCACAAGGATCATGTAGTCCCAGGCTACTCTGTCGAATGCCTTCTCCACATCCAACGAGAGAAAGAAGCCTTTTGATTTTGTGGTAGTCAACCAGTGGTGGATGTTTAGGGCTTTTATAGTGTTATCCCTGGCCTCCCTACCAGGGATAAAGCCTACTTGGTCAGATATTACATCGGAAAGCAAGGGTGATATCCTATTTGCTAAGATCTTAGCATACAATTTGATGTCCACGTTAAGTAATGAGATTGGGCGGTAGTTGGGGATCAATGTTGTGTCTTTACCTGGTTTGGGAATAAGTGTGATGTGTGCTTCGAGTAAATCTGTGTTTGGTCTAGTGGATGCTGAGAAGTCGTTGAACGTTGCAAGAAATTGTGGAAGTAATATGCCGGATAAAGATTTATAGTAGGCTGGGCCCAGGCTTTTGCCCGCTTTCAATTGTTTAAGGGCAAGGGTGGCTTCGGGTAAGGAAAGGGGGGCATCTATGGCTGTCCTATTAATGGGGTCTATAGAAGGTGGCGCGTATTTAGAGAGGAAATCAGTTATGAGATCTGTTCTGGATTGTGCTGTGTCTGTATGTTGTCGCTGCGGTAAATTGTAAAGTGAGTGAAAGTATGTCATGAACCGTTGCGCTATGGTGTCAGAATCGATAATTGAATCTCCGGTCGGGGTCACAATCTTATGAATGTTATATGACGCTTTCCTTCTCTGAAGGGCTCTAGCTAGTAACTTACCGGCTTTATTGCCAGATTCGTAAAACAATTTGTGGATCAAAGCAAATTTACGCTTTAAGGTTTTTTGGAGTTCCTCCAATAATTCTACTCTAACCGACGTGAGTTCGGTGAGGTATGATTCAGCAAGGGTGCGTTTGTGAGCCCTTTCCAGAGAGTGAATACGTCCATATAGTTTATCCATATGTGCTTTCTTTATTTTGTGTCTCTGTGCTGCCATGGATATAAATAGTCCCCGAACAACACATTTGTGTGCAGCCCAAATTGCGGTTCGTGATATGTCATCCGTAGCGTTTTCTGTAAAATAATTAGAAAGGCATTCTGTAAGTGAGGAAGTATTGGCTGTATCCAGTAATAGGGAGTCGTCCAGTCTCCATATAGCAGACCGTGGAGGATCCTGGGACAATGAAAGGGTGATTGTTATCGGGTTGTGGTCAGATAGAAGTAAAGGTTCAATTGTGGCTCTTTCCAAACAGGCAATGTCTGCTTGTGTAAGAAAAAAGTGATCTATCCGGGAATATTTATTATGTGGGGGCGAAAAGAAAGTGAAGTCCTTAACCGTCGGGTGAAGCGTGCGCCAGGTATCATGCAAGGACAGCATCTGGAGTTGCGATTTTATGTCCCTCAACGCCCGGAAATTGATACAAGAGGAACCATTGGAAGTATCAAGGGAAGGATTTAGGGGAACATTAAAATCCCCGCCTACGATGAGGATTCCCTTCTGAAAAGTCGTAAGTTGGGAGAAAGTCTCTCTGAAAAAGGACACTTGGTGAGAGTTTGGGGCATAGATGTTGGCTATAGTCACGTGTCTATTGTAAATACGGCCTTTGAGAAAGAGGTAACGCCCTTTTGGATCTTTGAGCACGTCTGAAATGACTATGGGGCAGGATTTTGATATGAGTATAGATACCCCTTTTGATTTTGCTTCATCATTGGTCGCGTGGTACACTGTGGGGTAATAGGCGTTTTGGAGTTTGGGGATAGTGTCAGTACGAAAATGGGTCTCCTGAATAAGGGCAATATGCGCTTTGACCTTGCGTAGGGTGTATAACAGTTGGGACCGTTTTTCGGGGGTGTTCAGGCCTTTAATGTTGATTGAATAGCAAATAGTAGGGGAGGCACTCTGTGTTAAAACTGCTGGGGCAGTGTTAGGGGGGTCTGGGACCGCCATATTGCGTGGGTGGCGGGTGAGATTGGAGAGCGTGGAAAAGACAGGTGGGGGAGAGGGGTAAAGAGTAGCTCACGGGGCTATATAAAAAAAAATAAAAAAATTTTTAGGAGTATATGGTATGAGAACGAGACCACTTTCTCAGGTGGTAAAATATAGATTATGGTGTAGAGTGGATCAGGGGACCACACACCAGTAAGATGTGTGACTCCGCACCCACCCCACAGCGGGGTTGACTAGGACAAAACCCAATGAAGGACTAAAGAAAAATTGCAGAATATCAACTATATAGTAAAGAATACACAGTAAGGTGGTGGTACGGCCACCCAGGACTTGTGAGACGGGCAAAGTTTTCGTGAGGTATAATTGTTAACATAGAAAAGATGCATTCAAATGGAAGTTAGCACACAGGAGCACCCACACAGTTCTCCAAGATATAACAGAGAAATCGAGTAATCAGAAATGCAAACTTGCGTGTTACTATCGGGGTAGGGAATGATTTACAGAAAGACTGAGAGAGGGGGGGATGTTAGTCTAAGCTTTCCTGGCAGAAGAAGTTATATATTAAGTATAACCATGTAGGTACACATCAAAGACCTATTCAAAACGCGGTTCTAGAGTGTGAAAGTGGGGGTACACAACCAAATAGAAATGCATTTGTCACTGTAACAAGTAAGGCTTATTGCACAATCTGCTGTATGGGAACCAAAAACTGAAGTATAACAATTATGAAAGGTAAAAATTAGCCCGCTGGTAATACCTAGAGTGGGGAACAGAAACAGGAGGCAATAAAATACATTAACCAGTTCCAATGGACTTAACTATTTTAAGGCCGTGAGCTAAAGTCACTAGGTAGAAATAGAGTAAACATGAGAGTGGAGCACAGTCCTCCTATAGTATATAAAGCTTCTGTAGTAGCCATACAACAGTACATGTATGCGCATACAGTCAATTCAAACTGACTTTGTAATATAGAGATCTGTGACCGGTGTGTAAGAGATTATCTATATGTCTTATCATCTGTGGATTGAATAAACCCGGCAGGTGACAACCAAATTAGCGCAGCCTGCCTTAGGATGGTCCACAGTGGCAAGAGACGTATCAAGAAAACAGACCGGATCATCGGACTTCTGTCCTGCGGCCAAATACAATAGATCTCCTTCTCATGTAACCTCAGATCAACGGGGAGGAAAGCCTAGATTGTCATTGCAGTTCAGGGGCCGCATGCTGGACAGGGACCAGCATAGATAATCTTTGCAGGCGTGGTAGAGCCAGTGGAGAGCACAACCGGTGTGAGTATAAGACGAGGCTAGGACAAATGGTATCGCCCACATTTCAAGCCCATGTGCATTCTGGGTGTTGTAGTATGGACGAGCCCCCCTTGTGGGGAATGGTTGTAGAGAACGAGCAGATCGTGTACCTTCAGTTACTTGCCTTGTCAAACCGTACGTATCCAGCATAGTTCTAGGCGTTCCGTTAGGGAAACCATTATAGGTAAAAGTTGCAACCATAAAAGAAAAGCAAACAAACAAAGAGCAAGTAGTGAACAGAAAGGTTTCAGCCAGGGAAAGAAAAAAAATATCCAGTATTAGTATAATACTGCACTACACAGACCAATAAGATCGTGGACTACTGTAGGAACGACATCAGTCCAGCTTCTATCTCTGCGTGTCGTTAGGAAGGTAGAAATCAGTCATTTCACTAGTCTCTCCTTGCTCTACGTGAGCGTGGAGAGGACACCGGGCTGTAATCCCTTGTAATTGTGCCAGACTGACGAACCCCCCTGGGTCCAGAGGGTGATCTTCTTCTTCGGTAGGAGGTAGCTTGAGTGTCCATCAGTTCCTCAGGGGGTTTAAGAGATTTAAGTGTCAGAGGGCGAAAGTTAGCGTACCAGTTTGGGACTGCGGTCGGAGGTAGGTCTAGCATATCACAAAAGTTGGGCAGCTCTTCTGGTACTTTAAGATGTGCCGTGCATCCTTGATAGGAGGCAGTAAGACAGAACGGAAATTTCCATTTATACAAAATACCCCTGGCCCGTAGCACATCCAGGAGTGGCTTCAAGTCTCTGCGGTGTTGTAGGGTGATACCAGAGAGATCTTGAAATATTTGTATGGGGGCAGATCCATAGGAAATTTGCTGTTTAATTCTAGCAGCCTTGAGTATGTCTTCTTTAAGTCGGTAATTGGTTAAGCAACATACTATATCTCTTGGGGGATCAGTGTCCCTACCTTTGGGCCGGAGGGCACGGTGAATCTGGTCCATGTCAATGGCAGTTTGGGAGGGCCTGTCCAGCACGGAGTTAAAGATGGCGGTGACCGCGGGAGCTATTTGTTCACCTTCAATGGATTCAGGGAGGCCTCTGACTCTAAGGTTATGGCGCCTCCCCCTGTTGTACAATTCCTCCATGTGTCTCTGCATGTCCCTGAGTCTGTCACTTTCTCCAGAGTATGTACTCGGTCGGAGAGCGTTTTAAGATCCAGGCGTAGTTCAGCAATGGCTGCCGATAAGGTAACCTTAATGTCCGAGGCAATCGTGCGCAGATCGTGCATACTGATAGCCGAGGAAGAAGCTCCCGAGTGCAAACTGTCTGGTGATCTGTTAGCAGCGGGTGTCACGTCAGGGGAAGTCTCTGATAACACGATCTCATTGCAGGAATGAGAGCGTGTGCTTGAGGCCTGTGAGGGGCCATGGCGGGACGGTGCCATGTTCCCCCTCTGTGACCGAAACATCTCCGGAATATTGTGGCCTTGTCCGGCGGCGTTCTCGCGTGGGGAGTGGGACCGAGAAGCCGAAGATGTCCGGGAGGCAGTTCCCATGTTAAATGTTTAAGCAGGTGCGAATTTACCTCAAATCGTTGGTGTATATCGTCCTGAGGTGCCGGAGCTCACCTATTACACGTCCGCCATCGAGCTCAGCCAAACTGATTTCATGGTTTCTGACACTTGTCCCCCCCTTTTCTAGCCTGCCAGGCTGCTTGTTTAAATAAGGGTCTGGTGAGGATTTTTTTTCAGACTAAAGACTATGGGGTTGATTTACTAAAGGTAAATAGACTGTGCACTCTGCAAGTGCAGTTGCTGCAGAGCTTAGTGAATGATGTAAAGCTTCACTTTGCCAAGAATACCCAATCACGTGCAAGGAAATGAAAAAAGATGCATTTTTGCTTGCACATGATTGGCTGGAGGAAGCCAGCAGAGCTTCTGTTCATTTACAGTGATCGGAAGCAGTGGTGACTGTCATTTTCTAGTGAGCCCACACCCCCTACAGTTAGAACACGACCAGGGAACACGCTTAATCCCTAGATCGCCCCCTAGTGTTTAACCCCTTCCATGCCAGTGACATTTACACAGTAATCAATGCATTTTTATAGCACTGATCCCTATATAAGTGCCAATGTTCCAACAATAGTGTCAAAAGTGTCAGATCTGTCCGCCGCAATGTTGCAGTCACAATAAAAATTGCAGATCGCCACCATTACTAATCAAACAAAATAATAATAAAAATGTCATAAATCTATCCCCTATTTTGCAGACACAAACCAATATGCGCTTATTGCGATTCTTTTTAACCAAAAATATGTAGAATAATACATATGGGCCTAAACTGAGGAAGAAATTTGTATATATTTTTGGGGGATATTTATTATAGAAAAAAGTAAAAATTATTGCTTTTTTCAAAATGTTAGCTCTCTTTTTGTTTATAGCGCAAAAACTCAAAACCACAGAGGTGATCAAATACCACCAGAAGAAAGCTCTATTTGTGGGAAAAAAAGGACGTAAATTTTGTGACGGTACAACTTTGCATGACTGCGCAATTGTCAGTTAAATTGTGCCGTATTGCAAAAAAGAGCTTGGTCAAGAAAGGGGTAAATCCTTCCAGGGCTGAAGTGGTTAAATATGGGCTTCCAGATTTGCTGGAGTATACACACAATGAAACAATAGATACAATAACAGGAAAAAGTGTACGGTGAATATACAACCGTGTTTCCTGCGATATTGTCAAGTGGACTAGACTCAAATCAGTCCTTCTGGTTCTATTGAAGTTCTATGCGAAAGAAATGCAAATTGGTATCAACATATGGATAGCTGGAACTCTTGTGCTGCTTCCCCGAGACAAATGCCTGTTGTGCTGATTGTTATTTTTGTCTTATCAATAGAGACAGAAAGATGAAAATGCTTTTTGCTTTTTCAGTACTGGAGTATCAGCATTTTCATTCCACCAAAGGAAGTTGCATACAAGCTGACAGTACAGTGGCTTAGCGATCTTTCTGACAGCTCTAGAATTTTGGCTTGAATCCTAACTCGGACAATACCTGTCTTGAGATTGCATGTTCTCCCTGTGCCTTTATAGGTAGGTTATTTGGTTCCTGTCAAATTTAGCTCTAGTATGTATATGTATGAATGGGATTTAGGGACCTTGGGTGGAGGGGGGATCAGAAAAAAAAAGTTGACTGGTATTAATGCAATCCTGTCAAATATACTATGGTAACATTCCTGGTGGTTGTTTAGTATCATGATTCTTCTACATGTAGAGTAAGATCAGCCATTTGGCAATCCTCCACCATGTAACACATGGCTGTATTAGACTGTACAGCAAGGCGGTATTTGCCCTAGTGCATCCAAACTGTGGTTTGAGCCTGAAATTCCTGTGGAAACTGTGTTGTCCCATAGCGGATGTGGAATAAACATCATACGTGACTAACAGGGGTGCACAGTACTCTGCATATGAATGGATTATGCTTTAGTGCTATCAGTTGCGGGCAAAAAAAGTGACATTTGGAGTCTGTAAGGATCCATGTGGGCACTAAGAAAGCCCCATACAGTACTGGGAATTCCTATATATCAGTGGTCATCATCCCTATCCTCAGGGCTCACTAACAGTATGTATGACCTGTGCAAATGATATCACCTGTGATGTATTTGAGTTATCTTGCAAACCTGGCCTGTTAGTGGGCCCTGGGGACAGGGTTGATGACCACTGCTATATATAACATGTGGACTTTGCTACATGTCACTTTGCAAAGTGTGACAAAAACATTGACTCTTTCCTGACCGATCGGGCTGCGTGCTCGGATAAGGGCCTGGTATGGATTTTGGGGGGACCCCCACGCCGTATTTCTGGCTTGGGGGTTCCCCTTAAAATCTGTACCAGACCTAAGGCCCTGGTATGGCCCTGAAGGGGCATTGCCCCTCGCACAGGTGCTGTAGCTGCCCCCGCGTCGTATTTGGTCCATCGGACCAGCATACAGATGAACAGGCTTCCCGCTAGGAACTGGGTCCAGCGGAGTTCCAGCAGGAAAATTTCAAACATGTTTTATTTCTAAAGTCCGTCAGATTTTTGGCAAGCAAAGGTCCGATGGAGCCCACACACGATCGAATTGTTCGATGGATTAGTTCCGTCTGACCTTTGCTGTCAAAAAGTCCGGTCTTGCGTGGGCGGCATTAGTGTTCATAAGTGTACTTAATCCCGCGATTTCAGTCTTAATTTTTCATATATTATGGATATGAGGGAGAAGCACCACACTGGGAAGGAGTCATGAACAATTTAAGAACAGAAGGATAATATGAAAGAATGTGTGGCAGCAGATTTATTTTTACATTTCAATGTTACCTATAAGTGTATTTAAAGCAAAACACTTTTTAGCTTTTTGGATAAAGTAAAGAATTATTAAAACTATAGACGTGTTCTTATTTTTTTTCCCATCTGTGTTCCATTTAAGTATTTTCCCTTCACTTCTTGTCCTGTAGATGTAACAGTAATACTACATTCATCTCTTTTCTAATTCTGAAAGTGTGTTTATTTTAAGCAGGCAAAGTCTCTTGCAGAGAATATTATGTTCTGGAACTTTCGGGTACACTCAAACTTTAACACTGTATAAGCCTGTTCCTTTACATGTACAGATGCAGGAATTATATATTTTTTACACAATATAACCAAGGGTTGGAACTTTATTTTTCACTCAATAGGAACATTTAAAGAGTAATCTGGTAATAAAGTTATCCATTTGTTTCCAGTAAGAATATAAATACTGTAAAAATTTATCAAAAGGCTCACATTTTACCAGAATTAGAGCCAGCACATCAAAAGGATAGTTAAAGATTCTCCTGTCTGCTTATCCATCTATCTTGTGAGACTCAGAATTGTCAGAGCTCATTGATGCCTTATGCCGTTTACACACGACCAGACTTTTCGAGGGACTAGGTCCGACGGTCTTTCAGACGGACTTTCGGCGGAGTTCCGATGGACTTTCCAAATGAATGGACTTGGCCACACACAATCACACCAAAGTCCGACGGATTCAAACGTGATGATGTACGACTGGACTAGAATAAGGAAGTTCATAGCCAGTAGCCAATAGCTGCCCTAGCGTCGTTTTTTTGGTCCGGCGGAGTTCAGGTGGAAAAATTTAAAACATGTTCTATTTCTAAAGTCTGCCGGATTTTTGGCAAGCAAAGGTCCGATGGAGCCCACACAAGATCGAATTGTCTGACAGACTCGTTCCGTCGGACCTTTGCTGTCAAAAAGTCTAGTCGCGTGTACGCGGCATTATAAGTCCCAAACACATTTACTTTTTTTTTTTATCATTTTAAGCTGCATCTCTTACTGGAACCTCTCTAACAACCCATCTGTCTCCCCATCACAATTGTCAAATAGTCCCTGAACTGCCCCAGCAGGTGCTTTAGCCACTTAAGGACCAGAAGTATTTGCCCCCTTAATGACCAGGCCATTTTTTGCGATAAAGCACTGTGTCGCTTTAACTGACAATTGCACGGCCGTGCAACGTTGTACCCTAACAAAATAGATGTCCTTTTTTTCCCCACAAATTTCTTTTGATGGTAATTGATCACCTCTGCTTTTTTTTTGCGCTATAAACAAACAAAGAGCGACATTTTTGAAAAAAAAAAAACCTTTTTTAAACTTTTTGCTATAATACATATCCAAAAAAATATATATATAAAAAAACTAATTTCTAAAAACTATGGGATAGATTTAGGGACTTTCATTTTTTTTAACTGTTTTCCTTAGGTGTGTAGGGGGGACATCGCTGACTGACAACTGCGCCTGCGCGAACCGCTGTAGAGCTACAGTGATTTGTGCAGGAGAGCCAACCTGCCGCCATATAACAACGGCAGTTGGTCAGCAAGTGGTTAAAGAAGAAGTATCAGCACAACATAAAAATCCTTTTTGAATCCCCGGGGGGGGGGGGGGGGCAAGTGCTAGTCTTTAGTTCTAAACTTGTAGACTAAAAGCACCTTCTTATTTCTCTTAATACTGGCTTTAGCTGCTCCCCAAATTGAAGCCCAATTTGTAGGCGTTCCTATAAGGAAGCTACACATAACAATGTAGCCAACTGCAGTGTTCCAGATTGCAATGTCAGTATTGACTGTGACATACTATTTTTATAACTTCTATGTGGCAACTGAGTATGCTGAGGAGGAAGTTATTCAATCTATACCATAGAAACTATATTGCCACAGTCAGCCATTGCAGGCATCAGTGATCTGTTGACTACTAGTAAACATTTGGCATCCTCTGCTAGGCGTCTGCCTGGACATTCCTCTGGGAAATTCTGCCACAGTCAGCACAACACAGTTTACTAAACTCAAATGTGTTGTATAGTTATTTACAACTTGTTTCAATGTGAATGAGTAACTATGGATACTATGGGGTTGATTTACTAATGGCAAATAGACTGTGCACTCTGCAAATAAAGTTTCACCTGCGCTTAGTAAATAAGGCAAAGTTTCACTTTACAAAGAATATCCAATCACATGAAAGAAAAATAAAAAAAACAGAATTTTTGCTTGCACATGATTGGATAGTGGAAGTCAGCAGAGCTTCCCCCCATTTAACAAGCTTTGGAGAAACTGCACTTGCAAAGTGCATCGTCTATTTCTTAAAATTAATATAAGGGCATCAAACCACAAAAAAAAATAGTCAGTGTAAAGACTGTGTATATTCAAATATGAAGTGACTAAGGTTGCTACCCCTTTAAATGCCCAACAGACACTGTAAAATTTATAAAAAATGAAAGCAGGCACCACCTTAATTACAAATAATTAATGCGCAAACCACATGCAAACATATGAAATAAATGAAGGTGCATAAAAAATGTGAAACCATCAGCAAATAAAAAGTCCACACTATAATAGTAAATGTCCAAAACACTGTGTGTTCAAAAGTGCTCCAGTCTACTTTAAAAAGTGCTCCACCATGTGTATATACACCCCACACTCACCAAAAAGCTTCAACAAAGTGACCATCAGACTTTGGAAAACCCAGATCCAGAGCAAGGGGGATAAAGAAGGATCTTCTCCTAAATGCTCATCAGAATAGAATGGTCCCAAAAAACAGCAAGGGAGGAATATATAGTATGGTACGTTTTATTAATCAAAAGCACAAAAGGTAAAAACAGTATTTTTGCCAACATTTACTGTCCCAATGAACGTCAGCTATCCTTCCTCAGAACGGTTTGCGACTTATTAGCCTCCTTCCAAGAAGGCATAGTGATACAGGAGGGACTTCAACGTACCAATCAATCTTCTCCTAGACACCTCCACGGGGACGTCTTCACTCCTGTACCGTGCGCTACGCCAAATTAAAATACAATTTCAAACCCTGACCTTACACGACACCTGGCGGACCCTATTCCCAACTGTCAAGAACTATACTTTCTTCTCCTCACCACACCAAAAGTACTCTAGATTGGACTACTTCTTCCTGTCCCAACGCGACCTGGACTACCTTTCCCAAGCTTCCATAGACCCGATGTTTCTATCGGACCACCATCCCATCACAATGACTCTCACTTTCTCAGAATCAACCCCCAAATCCAAAATGTGGAGACTGAACCCCTCCTTTTGTGGCATCACAAAAAGCCCATATGACCCTTTGAATATATATTCCTTTGGGTCCGATACGTCCGGTAAGCCCGTATCCACAGTGGTGGTGGGACTGTCACGTGGTGTTCGAATGTTATCCCTTTAAAAGCGAAGGTGGATTGATAATTTGACTACACACGTGGGATTTGACCATTTTCACCACATAAAGAGACTCCATATCTATATCAACAAACTGTTTTGTTTTATTGACTATTTTTTTGATCATTTTTGTTTTTGTGCACAAAGCATTATATTTGTTATGTGGTAAATGTCTTATAGACATATTTAATGCACCACTTTTTGAGGTAAATGGTTTATGAGCACTAGTTTGATGCTTATTTAGACTAATGTTCCGACCATAAGGAACATTGACATAACCCTTGGCGGTTGTACACAGGGGTCACTATACAGGTTTTTTTCCTGGCACATTTCTCACCTTTTCGCACGATACAGGCAGCCAAGTCCTAGACTTCAATCCACCAGATACGAGACAGCAAAGGTAACATACTCTCCACAATCACGGACATTGCCAAGCACTTTGAAACGTTTTACTCTAAACTCTACAATTTGCCACGAGACAAGACAGGGACACCTAAGGCAGGCAACCGTAATGACAAAATAAAAGACTTCCTATCCCAATACTGCCCTAAACCAATCATACCCCAACAAGCGCAAGCCCTGGAGAGCCCTCTCTCTCCAGAGGAACTCCTCTTGGCAATTAAGCAAATGAAAGCAGGTAGAAGCCCAGGGCCAGATGGTCTTCCTCTTATGTACTACAAGACCTTTACAGATGAATTGACGCTTCCCCTATTACAGACATTCAACACGCTAGAAAACCCCAACACCTCTCCAGGTCGCATGCTGGAAGCACACATAACAGTTATCCCCAAAACTGGTAAGGACCCAACGCAAGTATCAAACTATAGACCCATATCACTACTTAACGTAGATATTAAACTTTACACAAAGATGCTCGCCAACAGACTGCTTCCTCTTATTCCTGACCTCATATTATCTGATCAAGTGGGTTTCATCCCCGGTAGGGAAGCCAAGGATAACACTATCCGTACACTGAATCTACAGCACTGGCTTAACTCAATGCAGTCCCAGGGGTTCTTTCTGTCCCTTGATGCTGAGAAGGCATTCAACAGGGTGGCCTGAGACTACATGAAGGCTGTACTGAAAGGAAGTGGGACTCCTTCCACACATGTGCTCCCATATTGATGCCTTGTATGCAAACCCTTCAGCTAAAGTAAAAGTCAATGGCCTCCTGTCGGACGCTTTCTCCATCAGTAACAGGACATGACAGGGCTACCCCCTGTTGCCCTTAATCTTTGTTCTGCCACTTGAGCCCCTGCTAAACAGACTAAGAGCCAACCCTGACATAAAAGGATGCCTTGTAGGTGATAGGGAGTTTAAGGTTGCAGCCTTTGCTGACGATATCTTGTTGTCACTACAGTCTCTGCGTATTTCCCTACCTAATCTTCTCAGTGATTTGAAACATTTTGGGGATTTATCAAACTTAAATATCAACTACGCTATATCATACGCCCTTAATGTCTCGCTTCCGCCACAAGAAACTACTCACTGTCAGGACTCCTTTCCATTTAGATGGCAAAAAGATAGCATCACTTATCTGGGTATCCAAATTACAAGACAATTGTCAGAGTTATACAAGCAAAACTTTCTACCCACGCTCACCAAAATTCAAACGGAACTAAATGACTGGGCCAACCTAAATGTCTCCTGGTTCGGCAGGGCAGCTTTAATAAAGATGATCGGACTCTTGTACCTGATGCAAACAATCCTGATTCACCTCCCTCCTTCATTCTTTGCAACGTATAAAAAGACATGTACCACCTTTATCTGGAAGAACTCGGCCCCTCGTATTAAATACTCCCGCCTGAATCGGGCTAAAACAAAAGGAGGGATTGGTCTTCCCCAAATACCACTTAGCATGCCACCTAACCAGAGTGGTGGATTGGTGGATACACAAGGCTGGAAAGGCTTGGATTCCTCTGGAGAATCATTTCACAGATGGCCTGTTGCACTCCCTTCCCTGGCTTACCGTGAATCATTGGAACCAAGCCACCAAATCACATCCACTCATCTTCCCCTCTCTAGTGGCCTTCAACCAAGCCTTGCATCTCTTCAAAGTGTCCTCGCGACCGGGACCCCTGACCCCCCTACGCAACAACCCAGATTTTCTCCCAAGGACAATCAACTTCTTTCTTAAAAAGAGAGTGGCCACACGAGGAGTTGTTAGCCCACCACTTCTTCCACAAAGGTAGACCACGCTCATACAAAAACCTAGCTGCACTCTCCCCGACCCGTAGTTTCCCTTTCTGGTCTTATAGGCAATTGAGGCATTTCCTCGCCTCAGAAGACCCAGCCACCACTTGGTGTAGACAACTTTTCCCATTTGAGCGCCTATGTACAAGCAACACCTCGTTGAGACATCTGATATCAAGCATATATGAACTACTTCAAGATGGGCCTGACCAGACACTGATGGCACATACACTTAGCTCCTGGGAAAAAGACTTGCAGATTAGCCTTACAAATGATCAGAGGGAAGACATATTTACTTACGCTCATAAAGGTTCAATGAATGTAGCAATTCAAGAAAATGGATATAAGATCGCAACTAAATGGTACAGGACCCTTGTGTCAGGAACCATGAAACAGACAGAGACAGAAGTACAATCAAATCACACTTGTTTATTAATAAAAATAAAAAGGTAAATAGGAGAAAGTGTAGTAAAGCATAGCCAGAGTCCAGTAGCCAGATCGGGTAGTCAGCCAGTCCAAAGATCATAAATCAGATCGGGTAATCAGCCAGTCCAGACATCAGGGGTCCAAGGAGAGCAACTGCAAGCAGGATAGAAGCCAGGAGGGATGTCAGCAAGCCAGTCTTGAAACAAACAGCAGGAGATGGTTCCTAGTGATGTGACCAACGCGAAGGCAAAGGAAAGAGTGAGCTAGAAGGCTTTAAATAGGCAGGTCAGATGAGCATCATTGGGAACAGCTGGTAACTGTGGAAAGAGAAGAGAGCTGGCAATTAGCCGACAGCTGAGCGGCCAGCCCAGAGGAGGAAGGGCTAAGCCAGCCCTGACACCCTGCTAGGTTACATAAATTCTCCCCTGCAATTCCCAACATATGCTGGAGATGCAAGGCAGTGACAGGCTCAATGCTTCATATCTGGTGGGAATGCCCCTTAATCCAACCCTTTTGGCAGGAAGTTCACTCCATTATTTCACAGGTCACCACCTACACCTTAAACTATAACCCTGCACAATATCTCCTCCACCTTACGATTCTCCCTAAACAGACCTATCTCATATTACTAGCCATGCATATGGTTAACGCAACCAGGCTGTGTATCCCTACACACTGGCGATCTACTGATGTTCCCTCCATCCGGGAATGGCTGTCCAGAATTGCTTAGAGGAGATGGAGGAGCTGAAATATACCTCACAAGAACGTTTACAGAAATTCTCGACTATCTGGGCTTGCTGGAAACACTTCCAAACCACAGACAAATATAAGGCATTCTTTCCCCCACTACATAGAGATACTTTAATTAATTTATAAAACTAAGAGATGCAATGTCGGCGGGGGGAGGGGGGCTGGGAAGGGCACCCACCTCCTCTCTTTTTTCCCCCTTATACCTCTACTTCTGATAGTCCTCCATCCCCTACCCCTCTCTCCTTTACACTCTCCTGCCTACCCAATTAAACATTGAATACCCCTGTAGAATGCTTACCTAACCATTACCTTGTAGAGATGCGCAAAGAAAGCTGTTTACACTCCCACTCGATCACGGGTGGCAGGATCAATGCTTCTTCCAGATCCCAAGTCGGACCGGATGATATTGGTCTCGCGGTTTCGACACTCAGACCTAACATTACCTGTCACGACTCGAGTATACCTCTTCTAATATGTCATTATATTAGTTATACATTTGTTGATCTGCTATAGCGATCTTTGTTTAGCAATGTTCTATTAGCCACTTTTTGTACTTGATGTTTACCTGTTTCGCATGTGTGTATGATATGCATCTTTCAATAAAATCTTTTATGGGAAAAAAAACAGTATGTTTGCATGCAGTTTGCACATGAATTATTTGTAATTAAGGTGGCGCCTGCTTTAATTTTTATGCACCATCTATTTGCCTTTAGCGAACCAACCCCTTTTTACCCCTTAATTATTCATGTGGAGGGCAGGCATATATCTGGGGACCCCCTTATTTTAAGGTTACTTTTAAGGCAGCTTTCAGATTCCAATAAGTTGCCTCCCAAGGACCACTAACAAGGTACCCCCCCCCCCCCCCCCATGCTTTAAACAATTATGCACTTCACCCCTAGTGGCAACAGTTTGGAGAAGTCCTTCGTCTTTTCCAGAACCATTGTGCCCTATGCACAAATTTATTGTCAAAGGTATTGTGAAGCCTGCCTTTACATGCACATGAACTTTAATGGCATCCCAGTCTTACTCCGTAAGGTTCAATATTGCAGCTATAACAGTTTTAACTCTTCTGGGTAGGCTGTCCACAAGGTTTAGGAGTGTGTCTATGGGAATGTTTGATCATTCTTTCAGAAGCGCATTTGTGAGGTCAGGCACTGATGTTAAACAAGAAGGCCTGGCTCTCGGTTTCTGTTCTAATTCATCTCAAATATATTCTATTGGGTTGAGGTCAGGACTCACTGCAGGTCAGTTAAGTTCCTCCACCCCAAACTTGCTCATCCGTGTCTTTATGGACCTTGCTTTGTGCACTGTTCCAAATCATTTGGTGGAGGGGGGATTACAGTGTGGGGTGGTGTTTCAGGGGTTTGGCTTAGTTTCAGTGGAACTCTAAAAGAATCAGCATACCAAGATATATTGGACAATTTCATGCTCCCAGCTTTGTGGGGACAGTTTTGGGATGGCCCCTTCCTGTTAGAAAAACATGACTGTGCACCAGTGTAGGAAGCAAGGTCCTAAAGATATGGATGAGCAAGTTTGGGGTGGAGAAAATTGAGTTCTGACCTCAACCTGATAGAAATCCTTTGGCATGAATTATAACAAAGACTGTGAACCAAGCCTTCTCATCCAACATCAGTGCCTGACCTCACAAAAATGCTTCTGGAAGAATGGTCAAACATTCCCATAGACAAACGTCTAAACCTTTTGGACAGTCTTCGCAGTAGAGTTGAAGCTGTTATAGCTGCAAAGGGTGGGTCAACTCAATATTGAACTCAACGTAGTAAGACTGGGATGCCATTAAAGTTCATGTGCATGTAAAGGCAGGAGTTACAATACTTTTGACAATATAGTGTAGTTTGGTGTGAAGGAACTTGAGCCCTGATTTCAACCCTACTGAATACCTTTGAGATGAATTGCAACAGCTATTGAAAGTCAGGTCTTCTTTTCCAACATCAGTAACTGATCTCTTTTGGCTGAATGGACACAAATTCTCACACACTCTTGTGGAAATCTTTCACAGATTAGTGGAGTAAAAGCTTCAAAAAGAAGGGGGGTCCATAATAATGTCCATGATTTTGAAATGAGATGCCCAACAAGATCATAAAAATGTGATAGTCGGGCGCACACAAACATTTGGCCATATAGTTTATGTATATAGTATATGAACCTTAAAAGGGTACTTGTCATATTTTCTTATAACACTATATACCATTAAAGAGTTTACATTTTGTGATCTTTATATAACTACTATACAATACTATACAATTCAAACCTAAAAATTGTTGAAAATTGTTTCAACAATTGTATGACTAATTTGAATATAAAAGCCAGTCAAGATTCAATTGTCATTGAAGATTTCCCTTACAATTAGAAGAATATATGCCCCCTCAAACGACCTTTAAACTTAATGTGTGGAGCTCTGAAATTACAGGTTTTTCATATCCGCTTAAGAAAATGTCAAACATAGCATTAGATTATTTCACACTTTTTAAAATAAAAATGTTTCTGAGCAGTAATTTAACAATAACATGAATAATAAGTAACAGTAGCAAGATAATGCGATTTCAAAAGAGTGAAATTATTGTAATTATTACCGCGTAAAGAAGAGGGGTTTTATCTGCATACTGTGTGCTGAATTTAAGCTGTTTTCAGGAGTCAAGCTGATATCATTTGCCTGCATATTAAAGCATAGGAAGCACAGCATGACTGTAAATAAGGTAATTTGGTTGTAAATTATTTTGCACCTGCAGAGTCGAAACTGACGACATATATTTTATACAAAGCAATTATTTATTAACCTTTTTGCCAGTGTGCTGTGATGCTATATAGAGCAATCATAACACACTGGAAATTAACTGAGCAATTGTCACTGGTGGTGAGTATAGGGGTATTGAGCTCCTTTTTAGCGAGTTTTGTAAAGAAAAAAGCAAATGTTGCATTGGTAGTGGCTTATTAGATGTTGAAACACAATAGAAAATAGTGTGGAGGTTAATGTTCCAAGTATAACAGTTTCACAGAGATATAGTGAAAGAGCATTTCAATGGAACTATAGGTAAAATAAAAACAAAAAATTACATGTTTTTTTCCTATGCCCCCTTTGTAACATCATTTTATTCTTATCTGGTTCTGCCAGTAGTCACCAATTTATTTTTGCAAGGGACCTTAAAGCGGGAGTCCGCCAGGACTCCGCGTTTTTTTTTTTTTTTTTAAAAGCCAGCAGCTACAAATACTGCAGCTGCTGACTTTTAAAATAGTGACACTTACCTGTCCAGCGCGCCCGCGATGTCGGCACCCGAAGCCGATCTCTAGATCGTCTGTCGGGTGCTGCCGCCGCCATCTTGGGTATGGGAATCAGGAAATGGAGCCTTTCGGCTTCATTTCCCGGTTCCCTACTGCGCATGCGCAAATCGCGCTGCGCAATAAGGACGGTCCCCGCTGCCTCTGGGATCTGTGTGTTTCCCAGCAGGCAGCGGGGCACTTGCGGAAAGGGGCAGGCACTTGCGGAAAGGGGTGTAATCTACGCCCCTTTCCGCAGAGAGCTATCCCGGAAGTGGGTGCAGAATACCTGTACTGTACAGGTATCTGCACCCCCCTCCCCCCTGAAAGGTGCCAATTGTGGCGCCGGAGGGGGTGAGGGTTCCGATGAGCGGAGGTCCACTTTAGGGTGGACCTCCGCTTTAAAGGGCATATATACAATATCTCACAAAAGTGAGTACACTCCTCACATTTTTGTAAATATTTTAATATATCTTTTCATGTGACAACACTGAAGTAATTACACTTTGCTACAATGTAAAGTAGTGAGTGTAGATCTTTTATAATAGTGTTAATATGCTGTTCTCTCAAAATAACTCAACACACAGCCATTAATGTCTAAAAAGCTGGCAACGAAAGTGAGTACACTTTTTCCATTTTTCCAGTTCCTATTCCTCGTGTCATGTGACTCATTAGTGTTACAAGGTCTCAGGTGTGAATAGGGAGCAGGTGTGTTATATTTGGTGTTATCACTCCCATTCTCTCATACTGGTCAATGGAAGTTCAACATGGCACCTCATGGCAAAGAGCTCTCTGAGGATCTGAAAAAAAGAATTGTTGCTCTACATAAAGATGGCCTAGGCTATAAGAAGATGGCCAAGACCCTGAAACTGAGCTGTAGGACAGTGGCCAAGACCATACAGCGGTTTAACAGGACAGGTTCCACTCAGAACAGGCCTCGCCACGGTCGACCAAAGAAGTTGAGTGCATGTGCTCAACATCATATCCAGAGGTTGTCTTTGAAAAATAGACGTATGAGTGCTGCCAGCATTGCTGCAGAGGTTGAAGGGGTGGGGGGTCAGCCTATCAGTACACAGACCATATGCCGCACACTACATCAAATTGGTCTGCATGGCTGTTGTTCCAGAAGGAAGCCTCTTCTAAAAATGATGCACAAGAAAGCCTGCAGTTTGCTGAAGACAAGCAGACTAAGGACATGAATTACTGCAACCATGTCCTGTGGTCTGATGAGACCAAGATAAACTTATTTGGTTCAGATGGTATCAAGCATGTGGGGCAGAAGCCAGATGAGGAGTATGAAGGCAAGTGTGACTTGCCTACAGTCAAGCATGATGGTGGGAATGTCATGGTCTGGGGCTGCATGAGTGCTGCTTGCACTGGGGAGTTACAGTTCACTGAGGGAACCATGAATGCCAAAATGTACTGTGACATACTGAAGCAGAGCATGATCTCCTCCCTTCAGAGACTGGACCACAGGCCAGTATTCCAACATAATAACAACCCCAAACACACCTCCAAGACAACCACTGCCTTGCTAAAGAAGCTGAGGGTAAAGGTGATGGACTGGCCAAGCATGTCTCCAGACCTAACCCCTATTGAGTATAATTAAACTATAATTTTAATTTTAAAGTAGGGAAGGTAATTATGGCAGGGGACTTTAATATTGTGTTTGATCCAACACTGGATACCAAACCCCCTATCTCTACACTCAGAGGGTAAACACCTTAACCACCTTCAGACCGGACCATTTTGCTGGTAAATGACCAGAGGTCTTTTTACAATTTGGCACTGCGCTGCTTTAACTGGTAATTGCGCGGTCATGCAATGTTGTACCCAAACAAAATTTGCGTCCTTTTCTTCTCACAAATAGAGCTTTCTTTTGATGGTATTTGATTGCCTCTGCGATTTTTATTTTTTGCGATCTAAACGTAAAAAGACTGCAAATTTTGAAAAAAAATGATATTTTCTACTTTTTGTTATTAGAAAAATCCAATAAACTCAATTTTAGTCATACATTTAGGCCAAAATGTATTCAGCCACATGTCTTTGGTAAAAAAAAAGTCAATAATTGTATATTTATTGGTTTGCGCAAAAGTTGTCACATCTACAAACTAAGGTACGTTTTCTGGAATTTACGCAGCTTTTAGTTTACGACTGCCTATCTCATTTCTTGAGGTGCTAAAATGGCAGGGCAGTACAAAACCCCCCCAAATGACCCCATTTTGGAAAGTAGACACCCTAAGGAAATTGATAAGTGGCATGTTGAGCCCATTGAATATTTAATTTTTTTGCCTCAAGCGATTGAATAATGACAAAAAATAATTTTTTTTTTTTTTTTACACAAAGTTGTCACTAAATGATATATTGCTCACACATGCTATGGGCATATGTGAAATGACACCCCAAAATAAATTCTGCTGCTTCTCCTGAGTACGGGAATACCACATATGTGGGACTTTTTGGGAGCCTAGCTGCGTACGGGGCCCCGAAAACCAAGCACCGCCTTCAGGCTTTCTAAGGGCGTAAATTTTTGATTTCACTTCTCACTACCTATTACAGTTTTGAAGGCCATAAAATGCCAAGATGGCACAAAACCCCCACAAATTACCCCATTTTAGAAAGTAGACACCCCAAGCTATTTGCTGAGAGGCATTTTGAGTCCATGGAATATTTTATATTTTGCCACAAGTTGCGGGAAAATTACAAACTTTAATTTTTTTTTTTTCACAAAGTTGTCACTAAATGATATATTGCTCACACATGCTATGGGCATATGTGAAATGACACCCCAAAATAAATTCCGCTGCTTCTCCTGAGTACGGGGATACCACATATGTGGGACTTTTTGGGAGCCTAGCCACGTACGGGGCCCGGAAAACCAAGAACCGCCTTCAGGTTTTCTAAGGGCGTAAATATTTGACTTCACTCCTCACTACCTATTACAGTTTTGAAGGCCATAAAATGCCAAGATGGCACAAAACCCCCACAAATGACCCCATTTTAGAAAGTAGACACCCCAAGCTATTTGCTGAGAGGCATGTTGAGTCCATGGAATATTTTATATTTTGCCACAAGTTGCGGGAAAATTACAAACTTTTTTTTTTTTTTTTCACAAAGTTGTCACTAAATGATATATTGCTCACGCATGCCATAGGCATATGTGAAATGACACCCCAAAATAAATTCTGCTGCTTCTCCTGAGTACGGGGATACCACATATGTGGGACTTTTTGGGAGCCTAGCCGCGTACGGGGCCCCGAAAACCAAGCACCGCCTTCAGGCTTTCTAAGGGCGTTACAGTTTTGAAGGCCATAAAATGCCAAGATGGCACAAACCCCCCCCAAATGACCCCATTTTGGAAAGTAGACACCCCTAAATTTAGGGGTACACTAGTGAGACTAGGTAATAAATGGCGGGTGCCCTGAAACTATAAAAAAATAACTAACCAACCAGCGTCACCTGTAACAGTTATATGGTGATCACTGGTGAAAGGGTTAACTAGGGGGCAATCAGGGAGCTTTATGCGGTAGTATATGGGGGTCCCTGGCGCTATAAAAAGCTGCAGCGAACCTAAATACCTACCTGCCTAACTAGCGTCACCTGTGACACTAATACAGTGATCAGAAAAACGATCGCTTATTAGGCTGGGTTCACACTGGAGCGATGTGGGAACGCCACGAATGCGCGGCGGGTTCCCGCATCACATGCCTCCCGGCGGCAGTTCACACTGCCCTATGCGAACTGCTGGGAGTGTCAGTGAAATGTTAATGACACCCCCAGATCAGTTCGCATATCGCAGTGCGATCTGCAAACTCGGATCGCATGGTGTGAACACCCATGCGATCCGATTCTGCTGCGGACCAAAAAAAGGGTCCCGTGCGAGTTTGCGGCGAGTGCGGCGGGTGCGACACGAATTCAGCCATACTATCTGTATGGCTGAACTCGAATCGCACAGAGATCGGATGTGATTTGCACTGCAGTGCGGTGCGAATCACATCCGTTCTCATAAACCGCTGCAATGTGAACCCAGCCTTAGTGACACTGGCGACGGGGGGTGATCACGGGGTTAAACCTTTATTGGGGGGGTTAGGGGGTACCTTAGAACTAAAGGGGGCTAACCCTAACTGCCCTAACAGTTATTACAGTCACAAATGACACCCGCCGGGTGATCAGGGGGTTAAACCTTTATTAGGTAATAAATGGCGGGTGCCCTGAAACTATAAAAAAATAACTAACCAACCAGCGTCACCTGTAACAGTTATATGGTGATCACTGGTGAAAGGGTTAACTAGGGGGAAATCAGGGGGCTTTATGCGGTAGTATATGGGGGTCCCTGGCGCTATAAAAAGCTGCGGCGAACCTAAATACCTACCTGCCTAACTAGCGTCACCTGTGACACTAATACAGCGATCAGAAAAATGATCGCTTATTAGGCTGGGTTCACACTGGAGCGATGCGGGAACGCCATGAATCCGCGGCGGGTTCCCGCATCGCATGCCTCCCGGCGGCAGTTCACACTGCCCTATGCGAACTGCTGGGAGTGTCAGTGAAATGTTAATGACACCCCCAGATCAGTTCGCATATCGCAGTGCGATCTGCAAACTCGGATCGCATGGTGTGAACACCCATGCGATCCGATTCTGCTGCGGGCCAAAAAAAGGGTCCCGTGCGAATTTGCGGCGGGTGCGGCGGGTGCGGCGGGTGCGACACGAATTCAGCCATACTATCTGTATGGCTGAACTCGAATCGCACAGAGATCGGATGTGATTTGCACTGCAGTGCGGTGCGAATCACATTCGTTCTCATAAACCGCTGCAATGTGAACCCAGCCTTAGTGACACTGGCGAGGGGGGGTGATCACGGGGTTAAACCTTTATTGGGGGGGGGGTTAGGGGGGCACATTAGAACTAAAGGGGGCTAACCCTAACTGCCCTAACAGTTATTACAGTCACAAATGACACCAATGCAAAAAAACAAAAAAAAAGCAATTGGTGTCACTGTGACTGGGGGGGGCAGGGGTAATTGGGGGGTGATCCGGGGGTAAAGGGGGGGTGTGAGTGTGCCTGGCATGTTCTACTGTGTAGTGTAGTGCTTGTGCAACTCACCGATGCTCTCTCCTCGGTGCCGGAACGAAAAATACCGACACGGAGGAGAGAATACATCACTTCCTCTCCTGTGTTTACATTACAGGAGAGGAAGTGATGTCACGGGACATTTTCATTCATCGGGAGCTATCGCGAGGGGGTGGCCATGAATGAATGGCCGTCCCCTCGTCCGGGATCGCTCCCGAACGAATACCGACCGCCGCAGGCACCGGGCGGGGGCCCGATCGGGCCCCCGACCGGCGGGCAGGCAAGGACGTACATGTAAGCCCTTATGCCTGCCCGTGCCATTCTGTTGACGTACATCGTCGTGCGGTGGTCGGCAAGTGGTTAAGGTAGTAAAACATAAGTTACACCAGCAGCAACTTGTGGCTGCTTGGAGAATTTTGCATCCTAAGGGGAGGGATTATACATATTATTCACAGGTAAACTCCTCATACTCAACAATTGACTATATTTTTTTGGATCATCAATTGTTGGAGGGGTTATTAAACGCAGAGGTGAAGTCAATCACCCTCTCGGATCATGTCCCAGTTGTTGTTAATTTGGATTTGAAAAATATACCAGAAAGGCAGAGAACCTGGAGGTTGGATGAATCACGTCTATACACTCGAGGCACTGAGGGAGTAGATGGAACAAGAAGCCAAACATGCATTCATTAGAACAGCAAAAATCAGTACGAATTTGGCAATAGACCGGGGAAAATGTTGGCAAGGGTGATCAAACCTAGAAGGAATTTTAATTATATTGCAAAAATGAAAGATAAAAAGGGAGATATTAAATACTCCACTAGGGATATAAGTAAAACATTTTTTGAGTATTATCAATCATTATATAAAGTTAATGCATCTCAGAATTTTGAAGATAGACAAAGTAAATTAAATAAAGTCAATAAAATAGATCAGTATTTATGGAAGATCAAATTGACAGTAATATCGGAAGAGGATTCAAGTAAACTAGAAAAAGATATCTCTAGGGATGAAATTGAGCAGGCTATTAGGAAAAGTAAGGCTGGTAAAAGTCCAGGTCCGGAGGGTTATACAGCCTTATATTATAAAAATGTTATAGGTATTTTGATCCCCTGTTTCCATTCATATATGAACTCCATCGGGAAGGCCTGAAAATTCGTCAAAAAGCTTTGGGCACCTATATATCACTTTTATGTAAGGAAGGAAAGGATCCAACAATGTGCTCGAGCTTTAGGTCAATATCCCTGATTAATGAGGATGTCAACATGTATGCTTGGATCTTGGCTGAAAGACTGAGACCATTAATTCCGGATTACATTGAAAATGATCAAGCAGGTTTTGTTCTTGGGAGGGAGGTAAGAGATACTACTGTATACTAAGAACTACTTTATTGATGCATATGGAAATAAAAAGGAAGTAACCTGCTCTTTTCCTATCAATAGATGGCGAAAAGGCCTTTGATAGGCTAGACTGGGACTTTATGTTGCAGACACTACATAGATTTGATATTGGCCCGCGAATGTTGAGGTGGATAGAGACGTTGTACTCGAATCCTACGGCAAAAATTCTGGTTAATGTAACTCTATCTGAGACTTTTCGGTTGTTTAATGGTACTCGACGGGGATGCTGACTTTCGTCCTTACTCTATGTGTTTTCTTTAGAACCCCTCCTAGCCTCCATAAGAGCTAATCATAAAATAATGTGTATAAAAGTTGCAGGGCAGGAACAAAAGATATCCGCATTCGCAGATGATGTTATGTTATACACAAAAACATTGCCAGATATTTTGATAGAGCCAAATAATTATGGGGAAATCTCAAATCTTAAGATAAATATGGAGAAGACTGAGATATTAGATATCTCGTTCCCCTCAGATGAAGGTAGGGGTCTTAGAACTCTATACCCTTTTAAGTGGAGGTAGAGAGGACTGAAATACCAGGGAGTATTTTTGTCAACATTAACAATGGATCTATATCATGATAAATACCTCCCCTTGTTAAATAAAATCAAACAAGACTTAAAAAGTTACCATACCCTTAGACTTTCATGGTTTAGCAGGATAAGTGTGATTAAAATAATGTCTCTTCCTAAAGCTTTATACATCTTTCAGTGTCTTCTGATAAAGATTCCAGTAGCCTACTTTAAAACACTTAGATTGGTATTACAAAAATTCATATGGAACAACAGAGGGAATTGGATTGCATATAGAGTTTTAAGCAGATCAAAGGATGGGGGGGGGGGCGACTATCTCTGTCTGATTTTGAAAAATATCATGAGGCTGCAGTATTATGGAGAATTATGCACTGGGTCCATGGATCTCACTATAAGAAATGGGTAACACTTGAGTCAGAGATGTGTAATTCAGCTCTGAGTCAGAGTATTTGGATACCAAGTCAACACAGGTCTCCCTAGGGACATGGCTCCAATCACTATGGAGACATTTAGAATGTGGGATAAGCTCTACAAAAGTAGATCTTATCAATATAATAGCCCTCTGATGTCCCTTACAGGTAATAACTACTACAATAAACTATATTTAAAATGGACCTCATTTGACCACTTAAGATTAAAGGAATGCGTTGAAAGGAAATACCCTCTGTTCCTTATCGGAACTACAAGAAAAATGGGGTAGTACTCCTTGGGATGCATGGAGATATAGACAGCTTCAACATTTTGTAGATTTTCTACCTAAACCTCTTTGTTCAGTAAGGGGGTTGAATCCATGGGAAAGATTAGTCGACCAAGGGGGAAGAAATAGACAAGGGATATCTTACATATACAGGCTGTTTATTTCTCCCCCAGATGTGGACATATGGTGTCCACTGGAAAGCTGGAAATTAGAACTAAATCACTCATTGCCTGAAACAATGAGAGGTAACGTTTACGTTCATTCATCTTCAGTGGACATGAGGATGAAGGAAACGAATTATAAACTATTAATGAGGTGGTATTTTGTCCCATTAAAATTACATAAAATTAACTCTGACTTATCTTCTCTTTGCTGGTGGGACTGTGGGGAGGAGGGACTTCATGCACATATATGTTGACAATGTTCCCTAATTCAACCATACTGGAGGGAAATAATTGAGTGGATTAAGAAGACTGGTGGGAATGAAATTGAACTCGATCCCTGACAATGCTTGTTTCATGTACCTGCGATATCAAGGAAGAAATATTGAGAAGCAATCACACCATTCTTGCTGAATGCAGCAAAGGTAGCAATCCTGAAATTCTGGAAGTTAAAAAATACCCCGGCGATAAAGGAGTGGTTTAAGGAGATCAATAACATTAGATGTATGAAGGAAGTAATACATTTTTTTTGCAAAACAACAAGTTTATTGGTGGCCAAAAACAACAGGACATACAGCAATCATTGTACAAAAGGAATCAAGATGATCGAATCACATTCACATATATTATACAGTACGCACATATAGTGTTTTGTTGGTCATACTGCATACAAGACCTCCCGTGCACCCCACCCCCCAGACCCCACAAGCAGCCATCGAGAGGGCCAGGGGAGCAGAGCCGCCCGGGAGGCCACACTCCTGGTCAATATAGGCAAAATCCAGACAACCAGCACCTCTACACCATACCCCCATCCCTGCCACCCAGCGGTTAGCTCCCCCAGTAAGCAAAAACTGCAAGTCATAGCAAGTTCCCAAACCGTGAGACCGAGTAGGTCACTCGATGCAGTCTGTTAAGTCACCTCCGTACAGGTGTCCGGGCTAGCGAGCCACCTGTCCCATATCCTGGTATACTTGTTGGGGCAACCCCTATTTGCATAAATAACCTTCTTCAGAGGTAGTGATGAGTTCACCTCGTCTATCCATGCTTTAAGCGTGAGAGGTGTTGTACGTAACCGCAGCCTTGCAAGCAGTTTCCTGGCACTAAACAGAGTCTCATGGAGAAAAATGGCATGACAGCGGGTATTCTGTGTATCATTCATAAGCCCGAGTAGACATATTTTAGGGTCGACTTGTAGGGGGGAACCCATGTGGTCATGCAAGAACTGGATGATGCGTAGCCAATATGCCTGAACGTCCGGGCATGCCCAGATTAAGTGATAAAATGTGCACGGGTGATCCCCGCAGCGCGGGCAGCTCTGGTCCCGTGAGGCGTGGTATTTGCTAATTCTTATCGGCGTGAGGTATGCCTTGTGTATAATATAAAGTTGAGTCAGCCGATCTGACAACCTAGGGGAAGCTAACTTAACATTGGTAAGGATGTCCTCCCAGTCTTCAGTATCCAGTGGGCCTACCTCCTCTTCCCATCTATGTTTAGCTACCTCCGCAATCCCGGACACATTACGCGTTCTAAGGAGAGTATACATAGTGGATATTAGCTTGGCGGGATCTTCCCCCACTATAACACCCACCAAGGGCAGCTCTTGGGAGTTCGGGAACCCGTCCGCAAACTGGGCCCGAAGGGCATGCGAAAGCTGTACGTAGCGAAAGGCCATGTGTGAGGGTATTCCGTATTCCGCCTGTAACGTATGGAAGCTGCGGATTCCCAAAGGGGTAATAACCTTGTATAGGTACACCACGCCCCTGGAAGCCCATAGACTTACTCATGGTATCGAACGGAGCTCTCCAAGTTGGGGATTGTGCCACAGTGGGGTGTGGGAGTGTACCCTATCGGCCCGATCATCCCCTGAGCAATGTCCCATATACGCCTATGTTGGTCCAGTAGGGGATTACTACCTCTCCTCCTCCTGCCACTCTCCCTTCCCCCAAATAAAACCTGAAGAGGGGCATGAACATGGCTGTGAGACTTTCCGCAGGTCAGCGATTGGTACCTAGGGCCATCCGACTTATGCAGGTGGTAGAAATGGGATAACTGGGCTGCGATATAATACGAGCAGAGGTTGGGAAGCGCCGCACCTCCTAGATCAATGGGGTTCTTGAGCGTGTTCCAGGCCAGTTTATGCCTCCCCGATCCCCAGATGAAGGTATTAAGGAAAGTGTCCAGTGTTTTAAATATCTTAAGGGGTATGAGAGTGGGTGAATGCCACATTTTATACAAAAATTTGGGCAAAATAATCATTTTTACCAAGTTGATCCTTCCCATTACCCCCAAGGGAAGTCGGGCCCATGATTGGGTTTTGGTTTTCAGATATGGGATCAGAGGTAAGATGTTATGTACAATATAGTCTAGGGGCTCCCTGGTGACCTGGACACCCAAATACTGAATGGAGGACACACTCGGTGAAGTGGTAGGGAGGCTGCGTCCCAGGTAGGGGGGGACACATCCATGGGAAATATCTGAGACTTGGACCAATTGACCCAGATGCCTGAGTGAACTCCAAACTCCTCTATAGTCTGTAGGGCCGCCTGTAGGGACTGCCCCTCGTCCACCAGATAAAGGAGCATGTTGTCCGCATACAAGCTTACCTTCTCGACCAGGGGGCCCGACTGGAGCCGCTGGAAATTAGCATTGGTTCGGAGGGAGACTGCAAGCGGCTCCACCGCCAAGGCATACAGGAGAGGGGATAGCGGGCAGCCCTGCCTAGTCCCCCGTCTCAAAGGCAGTGGGTCCGACAGTTGCCCATTCACCGCCACCCTGGCCTCCGGGGAAAAGTACAGCACCTTAACCCATTTTATAAAGTTAGGGCCAAACCCGAAGCGCTCAAGGCATTCCCACAGATACTCCCACTCCACGGAATCAAATGCCTTGGCCACGTCCAACGCCACCACGACCCGGGCACCTACCACATCATGACATGCCTGAAGGTTCATGTGTAGTCTGCGGACATTCATGGCCGTGTTCTTACCCGGCATGAACACGGTTTGGTCCGGATGAATCAGGGAAAGAATATGCGGGTTCAGTCGGGATGCTAAGATTTTGGCCATTATTTTAGTGTCCACCTGGAGCAAAGAAATCGGCCTGTACGATTCAGGAAGGAGGGGGACCTTTCCCGGCTTTGGGATAACAACTATCGTCGCCTGCCGGAGTGTATCGGGGAGGGACCCATACTCAAATAAAAAATTGTACAGTCGGAGAAGTTCAGGGGCTAGCACCTCCAAATATGTCGCGTAGAAATCTAACGGCAGCCCATCCTGACCAGGGGCCTTAGAAGCAGCCAGAGATGAGATTGCTGCCTCAACCTCCTCCTTAGTAAAGGGGAGCTCCAACTCCGCGGTCTGGGCCACAGACAGTCATGTAAACGGAACATCCCGCAGGAACTCCCGAGTCTCCTGTGCCGTAACCGCCACTCTGGATGTATACAAGTCAGCATAGTATTGCCGAAACAGCTCGGCTACGGCCATCGGGTCAGATACCAGAGCATTATTCCGGTCTAGCAATGACACCACCACCGGCGGCCTGGCGTCTTGGTGAGCCAGGTATGCCAAGAGCTTACCCGCCCTCTCGCCTTGTTCAAAAATGCGCTGTTTCGAAAAAAAAGTGTTTACGACGGGCCTGCTCGTAATGTAATTAATCCACCACTCGCGTTTGTAGTTTAAGCGCCGAGGCATTAGCCTGCGTGGGATGAGACATAAAAGCATTTGTTGTCGATTCCAGCTGTACCGTCGCCTGTCGCATGGCCTCCTTAGATACCCCCTTCAGTCTATTAATCCGGCTGATCAGAATAGCACGAGCATGTATTTTAAATGTTTCCCATATTGCCCCCTCTGTTGCCGTGCCCCTATTGACTTAAAAAAAATCGCCATTCCCCCGCCTGATCCCCCCCTCCTCCCCCAATGCTGTCAGCCAAAAGGGGTTGAGACGCCAAGAGCGGGGCCCCGCCTGAGGGGCCAGGCGGATAGCCTCCCAGCAGGGGGCATGGTCCGAGAGGGATCGAGCATGGTACCCCGCGTCCTCCACCCGCAAGAGGAGGACATTAGACACGAGAATATAATCAATCCGGGACATAGTGGTGTGCGTTGTTGAGAAACAGGAAAATACAGTGGCATCCAGGTTCCTATAGCGCCACACCTCAGTCAATGAGAACTCAGTAAGAGTGCGGCCCAGCCTAGACTCCATCGGGGTGGTCGGGTCTGTGTCACCTCACAGTCTGTCCCTGCGTGGATTAATAGCCATGTTAAAGTCCCCAAGCCATATGGCCAGGGTGCCCGGGAACTGGGCCATGTATGTCAGTCCCTCTGTGACCAAGCATGCAGAGTACGGGGGTGGTATATATAGGGCTATAATGAGGTATTGCCTGCCATAGATATTGCACTGCATAAAAACATAACGACCCTGCGGGTCTGTCCGCATAGAGATCAGGCTAAAATGCAACGTCTTAGCCACAAGAACCGAAAAGCCACGGAAGTAGGGATAATGAGTAGCTTGATATGACCAGCCAACCCGAGGCCGCCGCAGTGCGAGCCTGAGCTGACCGGTCACATGTGTCTCAGTCAGCACAATAATGTCAGCCTTATACGCCTTTAAGCAGCTGAATACGGCAGTGCGTTTAATTTTGTCCCTGATCCCGCGGACGCTCCACGTTAAAAATGTAATGGCCGTCATTTATCGGTGACATTCTAGCCATGAGCCTGGGCATGCAGCCCGATCCCCAGTCACGCATGCATGACGCAAGTAAGAAGACATTCGATCCATTCCATGTACCATTAACCTGCACACATACCACCAGAAACAGAACTTTTATCATAACTTCAAACAAATTCCCCCCCTCCCTCCCCCACCCAGCCCTCAACTCCCCCAACATAGCTGGAGCATTCATCCCAAACCTAACAGGCCCCGCTCGCCCGCCATGCACAGAGGGAAAGCCAAGCGGCCGCCACCGGCCAGCCAGCACAACCCCCTACACACGCGGCCAGCGAGGTACCCGCTCTATCAAAGGGCGACTACTCGCTGAAGTGGCAACTGTGGCAATTACTTTGCGCCCATAGGAGCAATAGAGCCAAACACCCCCGCCCCCTGACCCAGCATAGAAAACATGAAAAAAAAAACACAGAAAAGTCCAGAGATTGTACAAAAGTCCATGTGCAATATGTATCAGCCATCCTGAGAATACGCCATAGCAACAAGAAACCCCCCCCCCCCAATATCGAAGTCATCCCCCTCTTAGTAGCAGTTCAGGTGCCCACAGCTAAGTACAGTCAGTCGAGGTCCGCTAGGCAGCACAGTGCAATCAGTGTACAGCGGTAAGGCCAAGCACTGCTCCTCCACTCCACTGGAAGGCATCCCCTAGGAGTAGAGAACGGAGGCCCCTCATCCATGAGCAAGGGCTCCCTGCTGACCCCATCTGCCAACTAGTATGACCAAAAACATAAAAAATACTAAAAAAGGAGGATAAGGGATATAAAACAGACGTGGGCCCCAGAGTAACTGAACAGCGTCAACAAGCGAGAATAAGGGGCAATAGAGGGGGATCCGATAGTAAGGCAGCAGTTAAGTTATGGTCTTACCCCCATAAGGCAGTCCGGGCATTCATCCTCTAGGCCGGGCGGTTTCTAGCTGCCTCCCTCCTATCCAGCCATTCCACCGCCTGCACCGCCTCTTCAAAAAAATGTGCACGGTCCTCACCGATAATGCGGAGCCTCGCAGGGTATAGCATCGCATATTTCAGATGATGGGTCCGCAGTCGTCGCTTGACCTCCACGAAACTGGCTCTCTGCTTTTGGACCTCTGCCGAAAAGACTGGAAAAACTATCAAGTGGCCAGCCTGGAAGGGTATATTACCCTTCTCCCTGCTCAAACTCAGAATGGCGTCGCGGTCACGAAAGTTCAGCAGCTTGGCGATGAACGTGCGGGGAGGCGCTCCCTCCGGTGGTCACTTGGCAGGCATGCGATGCGCCCTCTCCACCACAAACAAAGTTGAAAAAGCCTCCCTTCCGTAGGTATTAATCAGCAGGTTCTCCAGGAAGGTAGGTGGATCCTCAGCGCCCTCCGGCCCCCCACAAAGCGAAGGTTTGATCGGCGGGCCCTGTTCTCCAGATCATCTTGCTTCAGGATCAGGAGTTGTAGTTGTCGCTGTACCTCCGCGTGGGAGTGCCGGAGCGGGTGCAACACGTCCTCCGCCTGGCTGATCCTATCCTCCGCTTCCTTGACATGGTCCCTGAGCTTGGTCATGTCCTGTCTGATCAGGGAGATATCCACCCGTATCTCCTCGATCTTAGTAGTCAAGGATGTTTGGCACACGGAGATGGCCTCAAGCACCTTGGTGGTGTCGCTTGCCGCCTGCTGTTCTGTCCGCTGCGAGGAGGCACCATCTTGGTCTCCGTCCTTATCAAGTGTCCGGTACTTGTCCAGGGAGGACGCGGCAGCATTGTTCTTTTTCGTCGGGGACATTGCGGTATCACAGCCAGGAGTGTCCACGATCGTCCCGGGTAGTCACTGCCGATTCTCGGCCGGTTATAGGCTAGCAGGATATCTGGCTAGGATAAGTCGGGAGTGGAGCTCAGCTCACATGCGAACTACACCATCGCCGTCCAGGCCACGCCCAGGAAGTAATTAATTTACAAAATAATTCTGAAATAAAATATGTCAACACTTGGAAGAGTTGGTTTTAATTCAAGCAAACTTTGGCTTATGTGAACTATATGGGTGGTGATTAGGAATTTTATTGCTCCTCGTCTCCCCCCCCCCCCCCCCATAATTATTATTTTTTTTACTCCCTCCCTTTTTAATTTCTTGAAGGGGGAGAGGAAGGGGGAGGGGAAAATATATATACATTTTTTTCTCTTTCCCATATAATAGGTTTTGGAAGATGTATACACAGTTGGGATATACCACGGGATTAATGATAATAATGATTGGAAAAAAGGGTCACAAAAACTTTGGGAAAGGATATGGGGTATGTTACAATATAAAGTTTGGAAGGCTGTCGCACTTTTTTTTTCCACTAAGGAATATTATAATGCTGGTAGAGAGTCACGACTCTCTCTTCTTCAAAATAAACATAATAGGCTTGAGATAGATTATTAAGGTTATAGTATGGGGTAAAAGATAAATACGATTGGAAATAAATAATAAGAGAGCGGGGGTCACTAAAGTAAAGCATTGCCCCTCACTAATAGGTATGGATTTTTTTTATAAAAGAAAGAGGAAAGGAAAGGAGGGAGAGACTGTGGATAATATTTAAATACTTAACATTTTTTTTACTTTTGGTACTATGGTATGTATGTTAAGCATGTTTAATAAGGTTTTGTAATGAAATGTTATGGAAAGTTTTTATGTGAAAAATTATTAATAAAAAATATTGAAAAAATAAACCCTATTGAGCATCTGTGGGACATCCTCAATTGGAAGGTGGAGGAACACAAAGTTCTAACATCCACCAGCTCCATGATGTTATCTTGGAGGAGAGGAAGAGGACTCCAGTGGCAACCTGTGAAGCTCTGGTGAACTCCATGCCCAAGAAGGTTAAGGCAGTACTGGAAAATAATGGTGGTCACACAAAATAATGACACCTTGGGCCCAATTTGGAAATTTTCACTTACTTTTGTTGCCAGCGGTTTAGACATTAATAAAACAAAATAATCTTAGGCGCACAAATGAACTTTTCCTTCTTTTTAAAATTAGTGGTTTATGTAACAAACCACTAATTGTTTATGTTGATGTCCATTATTCTGTGTCCATGTGCAGCTTTTTGACCACTTTGGACTCAGTGGGATAAAATGCAAAAACAACTAGCAGGAGACAGCGTATTAATGAAACCTTGATATAATAAAACATAAAAGTCATTTATTGAGAGATATATAAAAAAAACGTGGCAGAGACATCCGATCCCTCCTGGGATCTAAACAGCAAAAGTCAGTCTGTTGTAACAAAAGATCACAGTGTGGATAGACAGACTTTTAGCAATCAATCCTCGCCTGTAGTACTGTATATATTTGTGAAGCAACACATCAGCACTGCCGCCAACCTACTGAGGGTCAGGAAGTTGATAATCACATAGTGTCCTCATTTGGAGAGGGAGGTTTAGTGGGGCTTGGTGGAAAAACAACTCATAAAATGCAGTTGAAAGGAACTCTGTTCCTAGAAACACTCACTGTCAGTGAAGAGGGGAAGGAGACAGATCGCTGCCACTCTGTAGCCTGTGGGGGTGTCCTGCTTGTGCATGTCAATCCAGGGATTTGGGCTCTGAATGAGCGGTGTGGTGCATGCTGGGGGATGAAGTCCAGCTGGGAGACACCAGATGACGCTAGCTCAGAGTGAAGGGAGGCTCAGAGTGCAACGCTCAAGCTCACACGTGACGCTGCCGACCTGTGCAGTCAATCATTACGTAGACAGCTTCATGCTGGAGGGGGTGGCCATGCCGACTATCAGCCCAGCGGGCTATCTACGTAATGATTGACCACACAGGTCGGCGGCATCACATGTGAGCTTGAGCGTTGCGCTCTGAGCCTCCCTTCACTCGGAGTTACCATCATCTGGTGTCTCCCAGCTGGACTTCACCCCCCAGTATGCACCACACCACTCATTCAGAGCCCAAATCACCAGATTGACATGCGGGAGCAGGACACCCCCACAGGTTACAGAGTGGCAGTGATCTGTCTCCTTCCCCTTTTCACTGACAGTGAGTGTTTCTAGGAACAGAGTTCCTTTCAACTGCATTTTATTTGTTTTTCCACCAAGCCCCACTAAACCTCCCTCTCCAAATGAGGACACTATGTGATTATTAACTTCCTGACCCTCAGTAGGTTGGCGGCAGTGCTGATGTGTTGCTTCACAAATATATACAGTACTACAGGCGAGGATTGATTGCTAAAAGTCTGTCTATCCACACTGTGATCTATTGTTACAACAGACTGACTTTTGCTGTTTAGATCCCAGGAGGGATCGGATGTCTTTGTCACGTTTTTTTTATATCTCTCTCAATAAATGACTTTTATGTTTTATTATATCAAGGTTTCATTAGTGCACTGTCTCCTGCTGGTTGTTTTTTGCGTTTAGACATTATTGGCTGTGTGTTGAGTTATTTTGAGGGGACGGCAAATTTACACTATTATACAAGCTGTACACTCACATTGTACAAAAGCGTAATTTCTTCAGTGTTGTCAAATGAAAAGATATAATAAAACATTTACAAAAATGTAAGGGGTGTACTAATTTTTGTGAGATACTGTATAGTGGCACCATCAACCAAACAGTTTTTTGTTATGATGACACTTTTAGCTCACTGGTGTCCCTTGTGTATAACCAGATGCTTCCAGGCTCCGTGTTGCTCCCCGTTACTCCCATGTTGGGAAATGACGATGTATATTCCCTTTACAAAACTAAAAATAATTAGCACTAGACCCCTATGGAACTGCTGCAACCCAAATCCTGGATATGCGACAAACAAATTACAAATACAAAATGGTGCATTGTTTCTTTAAAATTAATGTAACAATCAACTCTGAGTTGATCAACCAAAAGACAGTTGCATATGAAAAGCAATAAGGTGAAAATGCAAAATAGTATGCTCTACCTTTAAATTGAACAAACGTGGTATTCAACTCATTTGCATTATCCACGTGATTACAGGCACACAAATGTGAAATTTAAGTTAGTATTTTCAGCTGATTTTGCTGTTTGTGCCTATATATATTGGATGCACAGTATTTCCAGTTTATACAACTCTACCCCATTTTTTCATTGAGCCCTTATTATTCATTAGGTTTGTGACATTTGAATTGTTTTATACTTGTGGAGGCTTTGGAGGGATCCTGGTGCTCTTACATGCATGTGTTCTCTGCCATATGTAATAAGTTGCCTTACTTGATACATTTTCCTATATACATGTTTTTATGTGCATTTATAGGTGTTTATGGCATTTATCACTGTTTATATTTTTAAACATTTGTTCAATCTGTTGCTCTTGAGAACCCACAGATGAAGACCCTTGAGTCAAAACGCATAGGGGTACCCACGATTATTTTGGATCTAGAGCTTTTTCTTGCATGAAGAAAGTCCTATTGACCTGTTCAAGTTTTGCATTTACTATTGCATGTATTTTATTAGTGTCATAAGATTGTATTTAATAAAACTATATTTGGATTTTTATATATTTGTCATAGTGGTGCCTTTCCAAAAGTCCCTTCCATAAACCTTTTTTCTGAAAAAAAGCAAAAAGGGGTCTACTACCCCCACCTATGACTGGCCATTACAGTAAGCAGCATTGGAGGGCAAATAGATATAAACAGGATAAATCCCAGGCCCAGGATAAATCCAAGGAAAAATTCCAAGCCTACTTACCGACAAGCCCGCCAACAACCGAATCAACCAGTCTAACAATATGCTTTAAAAACTGACTAGACTGGATGGACTAAACCCCTGTTTTTAATGCATACTGTTAGACAGGTTGATTCTGTTGTCCGTGAGCTGATCGGTAAGTAGGCTTGGAATTTGTTCTTGGATTTATCCTTGGCCTTGTTTATATCTATGTGCCCTCCAACGCTGCTTACTGTAATAGGTGGGGGTAGTGGACTCCTTTTTCAACAATGTTATATTGGTCAGGCAACGCACTGACACCTTTGCAGCCATTGTGCAATTTGCTGGGTGCTCAGTGTGCACCTGTACCTTTAAGAAGGGGTGGGCTCCCTTCAGTCCATCTGCCCTCCGCCTACTCATCAGAATGCATGTGCTTCCACGGTTGAGTCACTCATCAGTTAGTGATAGGAACTACTGATACCAGGGTGCTTTGGCAAGGCCTGTAGCTTACGCATGCATTTGCAAATGTGTGCAGAGTAACCCCCTGTTTTTAACGCATACTGTTAGACAGGTTGATTCGGTTGTCTGCGGGCTGGTCGGTAAGTAGGCTTGGAATTTTTCCTTGGCCTTGTTTATATCTCTTTTCTGTATCTACTTACCGGACTGGGGCACTATCATGGCTACTAAACTGGGAACTCAGATAAGAATTTTTGCTTTTCATATGAAACTGTCTTTTATTTGATCCACTTATAGTTGGTTGTAACCTTAATTTAGAAGAAACAGCGCACCATTTTGTATTTTTATATACATTATGTGTTTAGAAAGATTGAGGTTTGACCACATAGGTATGACAATTTATATATCTGTATTGATGAAAATATATATGCAAGTTATGTTGTGTTTTGTTATAAAATCATGTGTTATGCTTTTTTTCCAGATTTCATCCACAAATTCCAAATTCTCCTGATGAGGATTAGGGATGAGCTGAACACCCCCCGGTTCAGTTTGCACCAGAACTTTCGAAAGAAGCGAAAATTCGTACGGATTTTAGAACCCCATTGAAGTCTATGGGACTCGAACGTTCGAAATAAAAAGTACTAATTGTAATGGCTAATATGCAAGTTATTGTCCTAAAAAGGGTTTGGGGACCCGGCTCCGGCCCCAGGGGACATGGATCAATATCAATTTATTTTTTTAAAACAGCAGTTTTTTTGGGAGCACTGATTTTAATAACAATTAAAGTGAAAAAAAAAAGTGGAATATTCCTTTAAATATCATCCCTAGTATGCCTGTGAAGTGGCATGTGTTTCCCATGTTTAGAACAGCCCCTGCACAAAATGACATTTAACGGATAAAAAGTAATTTAAAACTGCTTGCGGTTTTAATGTAATATCTTGTTCCAGCAATACGGATGAAAATCATTGAGAAAAAAATGGCATGGGTAGCCCCCCTGCCCATTACCAGCCCCTTTGGGTCTTGTACAGATATTAAGGTGAACCCCGTACCCAAATTAAAAAAAGGAAAGACGTGTGGCCCCCAGGCCCTATATACTCAGAACAGCAATATATAGGCGATGCAAGCAAGACAGGGACTGTGTAGGTTTGTTGTGTTAAGTAGAATCTGTTTGTAATTTTGAACTGGTACATTTCTAAAGTGTAGCTCCAGTCAAAAAATCTATTGTTAAGCTTTTTGGAAAACATAGGGAAGGGTTATCACCCCTGTATAATTTTTAGGGTCGTCCGTCTTTTTTCATCTCACTTCCTGTTGTCCCTTTCCGTTTGCAAGTAGGAGACATTTGTAAGTTGGATGTTTGAAAGTAGGGGTCTGCCCTATATGTTCTGCAGAAATGTGGGCCTAAGGTGTTGGTGTTGCCACAACACTGTAAGCCCTCAAAGGGATTCTTGGTGGACGCTGGAGCGCCCTGCTGTGAACGATTTTATCAAGAATTCTAATTACATGCCATTGTTGAACAGTGGTAGAAAAATTGGGCCTTTGGTGGTTGTGATGTTGGTGGTGGTGCTGGTGCCACAACACTATAAGTCCTCGCAGTTATTCTCGGTGGGTGCAGGAATAGGCCCTGCTGTGAAATATTATATCAAGAATTGTAATTATATGCCACTGTTAACTAGGGGCTGAAAAATTGGGCCTTAGGCACTGGTGCTGGTGCCATGACACTGCAACCTCTCCCAGATACTCTAGTTGGAGTGCAGGAATGAGCCCTGCTGTAAAGCATTGCATCAAAAATTGTAATTACATGCCCCTGTTAAACAAGGGCTGAAAAATTGGGCCTTAGCCACTGGTGGCGTCACCCAGAACTAAAAATGTTCTTCCAAGCTATCAGTAGGATCATTGAGGAGGAAGAGGATAGTCAGTCAACATAACAGGACAGTCACTCAGCATCAGCATAGGCAGTCTTGAAGGGATATGACATTTCAAAAAAAAAAATGTTTTGGTTACATCAGCTTCAGGGGCTTGGTAACTGGTGGTGATCCAAGACTGTTTCATCTTATGAAGGTCAGTCGATGAACAGAGTCGGTGGACAGGTGGACCTGAAGGTGCGTTCCAAAAGAACGCTGGATGCAGGACAGGCCAGTAGCTCAATTGCATACTGTGCAAGCTCTGGCCAGTGATCTATCCTCAAGACCCAGTAACCCAGAGGATTTTCGGTTGGAAAGGTTACCAAATTTGACCTTGCCCCTAGGTATTCCTGCACAATGTAAATCAGATGCTGGCGATGGTTGCTGGAACCGATCATACCTTGGGGCTGCGGACTAAAAAATTGTCTGAACACATCGGTCAGATGGCCACCTTCTCCACCACTCCTTCTGTGACTGACCGAAGCCTCAGCAACACGTTGTCAAGGACCAGGAGTTTGTAACCTCCCAGCCTCTGGACCTTTCTGCAAGGCCTCCCGGAGATGTATCATCCTCTACTCCCTCTGCGATGGCAAGATAAGGTCCGCAACCTTACCCTTATACCGTGGATCAATGAGAGTGGCCAGCCAGTAATGGTCCCTCTCCTTGATCCAAAGAATACAAGGATCTTTCCGCAGGCTTTGCAGGATCAGGGAGGCCATGCAGTGTAGGTTATCTGAGGCATTCGGTCCGGACTCCTCTAGGTCACTAAGGACAACATGATCCGCAGCCACCTCCCCCCAGCCACGTACAAGTCCATGGGTGTCTTGGGACTGTAAATCATCCCTAAAAGACTGCTGCTGCTAATGCTGAGTGCCAGACTCCACCTCCATGCGGACATAAGCCTCCTCCTCCTCCTCCTGTGTGATGGGTGGGACAGCAGGAACAATGTCTGGATAAAGGGGGCCTTGAGAGGCAAGGAAGTACTCCTCTTCCTGCCTCTGTTCTGCCTCAAGTACCCTGTCCATTATTCCACGCAGCATATGCTCCAACATGTAGACAAGAGGTACAGTGTTACTGATGCATGCACTGTCACTGCTCACCATCCTCATGGCCTCCTCAAATGATGAAAGGACAGTGCATGCATCCCTGATCATGCCCCACTGGCGTGGTGAAAAAAACCAGCGCTCGCCTGACCCTGTCCCGGTGTCATAGTCGCACAGGTACTCATTGATCGCCCTCTGCTGCATGTGCAGCCACTGCAGCATGGCCAACGTTGCGTTCCACCTGATGGGCATGTCACATATAAGGCGTTTTTTGGCGGCTCCTTTTGGAGCTCAACCAGCCAAGCACTGGCATTAAATGATTGGCGGAAATGCACAAAGACTTTCCAGGTCTGCCTCAGGACATCCTGTAAGCCTGTGTACCTGTCCAAGAACCGCTGCACCACCAGGTTAAGGACATGAGCCACACAGGGCACATGGGTCAGTTGTCCCTGTCGGAGGGCGGATAGGAGGTTGGTGCCATTGTCGCAAACCACCATTCCTGGCTTAAGCTGGCATGGCGTCAACCACCTCTCAGCCTGCCCCTGCAGAGCTGACAAAATATCTGCTCCAGTGTGGCTCCTGTCCCCCAAACAAACCAGTGCAAGCACGGCATGGCATCTTTTTGACTGCATACTTGCGTAGACCCTTGAACGCCTACGGAGCATCACTGGTTCCAAGGACAAAGCACTGGAAGAGGCCATGGAGGAAGAAGAAGAGGAGGGGGTGGAGGAGAGAGGTGTGTCACAACCAGTAGTAGCATTTTGGAGGCGTGGTGGCGGAACAACCTCCAACACTACTGCACCTTGTCCTCCATCCTTCCCAGCTGCCAGAAGAGTGACCCAATGGGCTGTGAAAGATAGGTAACGTGGGTAATATGCACCTTACCACTGACCGCCCTGTCCAGAGAGGCATTTACATTGCCTTCTACATGCTGGTAGAGAGCCAGAATCGCCTTCCATGAGAAAAAGTGGCATTTGGGGACCTGCCACTGAGGAACTGCACATTGCACAAACTCGTGGAAGGAGGCTGAGTCTACCAACTGAAAAGGCAGCAGCTGAAGTGCTAGCAATTTAGCCAAGCTAGCATTCAACTGCTGGGCATGTGGATGGCTGGGAGTGAACTTCTTTCGATGGTCCAGTAGCTGGGGCAGGGAAATTTGCCTGGTACAATTGGATGTTGGTGTACTGCTAGCAGAGTGCCCACAAGTACTTGGCCCGTATCACACCTAATTCTACACCTTCATTCCTCTCAGTGCAGGTTTCAGAGAGGACTGAAGGTCTAGTGGGGTTGGAGATACCAGCTGATGAGAAGCAAGGAGAGGTTCACTTTGTTCTTTGGTGTGGGTCTTTAAGGTACACTTGCCAACGAGCTGCATGGCAGGTCAACATATGTCTGGTCAAGCATGTGGTGCCCAAGTGGCTGATGTTGTGGCCATGCAAGATACGCTTGAGACATATGTTGCAGATATGGCCAATGGTAGTGAGTTTACCACTCTCAAAGTAGTAGAGGTGGTCACCAATCCTTTGTCTGAGTTCACGGATAGTTTTACCAACATAGAAGGCCTTACAGCTATATGTCATCAGATATATGACTCCCCTGGTGCCACAGTCTGCGAATGTACGTGGGATGAACATTTCCGAATCCAGGGACATCCGTACCTCCTCACTTCCCCTATTTTTTGGTCTTTTTCTCCACACTTTCTCCCCTTCCTGTTCACCTCCCCCTTTGTTTGTTCGTCCTCTTTATTTTCCCTATCTTCCGTTCCTTTCCCCCTCCTCCCTTCCCTTTCTGTCCTACCCCTTCCCCTCCCCCCTCCCTTCCCCCTTTTCCCATTTTTTTGTTTTTATTTCTTTCCATGGCTCTTTCCTTTCTTTTCCCCTCCTTTCCCCCTTTTTTCCTCTTCCCCCCCTCTTTTTTCCTCTTCCTCATCCCTCTTCCTTTCTTTCTTTTCACCTCCCCTCTCCCCCACCCCATTTTTCCCTTCCATTTATACAGTTTGTTTCTTTTTTCCTTCTTCGCTTTTTTGCCTGTTCCTCTTCTTGTTGGTCCTTCTACTTCTTCACTTCTATTTTTTCTCTCACTCCTTACCAATTAGTAATTTTCGACTGTAATTTTCACATGTTGCACTCCCCAGCCCCCACATATGTCCCTGCCCCCATGTATTTCTCCTTATTCTTTACTAATTAGTGATTCCTGGCTTTATTTCTCACACGTTGCACTCCCCAGCCCTCACATATCCAGTTCACCTTTGGTTTTTGTCCATCACTGTATCACACTTATGTGTGTATTTACCAATTTACCTTAATGATAATCCCAGTATCATTTCTTAAACTAGAAGAGTCCTTTACAATCCCCCGCATCCGCTGTGGGCGGAAAGCAATGGGTCCTGTGATCTTCTGCCTCCGTTTTTGTGGGTGAGCTGATCTCCTCACTTTTGATTGATTGTAAATTCTCTGTTATATTATTATATTATTCTCTGTGTTTATCTTGTCATGTGTAAATATTATATTTACCTTGTAGATTGTCCTCCTGAAGAAGCGGTTTGCCGCAAAACTGGTAGAGGAAATTTTTCTGTACCCCTCTTCAACAGAGACCTTGCGGGGGAATCCGTCGGTAGTTTGTTAAACTGCGGTGTATATGATTTTAATATTGTCAATGTATTGATGTATAATTTTTTGTCTTTATTAAACAATTTGTAATTTTTATAATTCATTTTCTGTGTTTTCCTACGAAGTACTGAGTCCATATAACAAAACCCCTTGGGTGCAGATGCAAAGGGAGCAGCATCAGCAAATGCCCTGGCATTCCTTGAACCCTTAGCACTTGTAGAGTACAGTCTATTTGTCTTTAGTAAATAAACCCCACTACGTGTCTCTTCTGTAATAAAAAGCCTGCCTGCTCACTGTTTGTTACAGCAAAACTTTAGTTCTTCTTTAAAGTGTAACTTCACTCTTGTTGAGAAACAAAAACATTCCGCTCTGAGTGATCTATGTACATTGCAAGGATTATAGCAAACTTTGTTGCAAATTCCTACCTTTTGTTATTCTGAATAAATCACTGTGTGTTTCTCTGTGCCTCTGTGCTTAATGTAACTGTCTAATAGGAGTGGTTCAATGATTAACTGATTAAATGTGTGCAACTGCAGGGCACTAATGAGGAAACCTGCTGGGCCTGCATCCCTTTAGATGTGCTCCTATTGAAAGTATGTCTCCAAAAATTACATGATTGTTGCAGGGGATACCTGAAATCGGACTTGTATCTTAGGCAGACTTCTGGGAAAATTGGTGAGCCAATCAAACAAGCAGTAAATTATGTTTCTGTGGGGTGGTCAGTACACATTCTTTGTACAGAACAACTCCATGTAGCCATATTGCAAAAATTACAGTGGCTGCAGATTGAAAATGAAAGGTAATTTTTAATAACATTCTTTTACAATATGATTAGTGTCGCAATTATATGCACTATATTATTTTTTCTTTATTTGCTAGTTTTTTTCCCCCCATGGAAGTGGAGTTAGCCTTTAAAGTCAACTCCATCTAACAATAATAAGCAGTTACAGTGACAGTTTTTGTTTGAATATTTTTTTTTTACATCATATAAATAAGGGCTGATCATTGTAAGTACCCCAGTGGCGCTTTATGATTTATTCAAAACCCTTTGAAATTACAGTTTAGCTGGACAGATTGGCCTGTTACAGAAAGTAGAACAACTGGATTATAATATTTAAACCTTTTTAGCAATACCTGTTTGTTTCACAAAAATAATAAATCATGAATGAGCTACAGTTGTATAGCAGAAAAGGGAGTATTCCTGTTGAATATGAACATTTGGCATTGACACCGGGGACCATATTCTAAAATACTGCGTGACTTTTACCACAAAGGCATTCATCTTCTGCTTCTGGCCGCCAATTGTGCTAAACTCCTGTTATTATCCCACTGAAAAGCTTTCAGCCCCACCTCCAGCCAAAACTTTAGCACTTCATAACTTTAAAAAAGTCATTTGAGAAAAAAAAAAAAAAAAAAAAACATATAGAGAAAGTGGCAACGATTATTCAATATATTTAACACAAACATTCTAAGCACATTCTCTTTTAGAACTTAAAATTAGCACATTTTCCATAGCAGTGTTAGCCATGCAAATAATGAATAATTGAAAGACAAGGGAAATAGGGAAAAAATACTTACCAATGCAGGTGCCCTTTTATGTAAAATATTTTGTTTGACTGCTACAGTACGTAATGGAAATGTATGTATGATATTGCCAGCAGCTACATATAATTAACTGTTCATTTTGTAATTCCTCTTGACTTTGTGAATGCCCTAAGGTATGAAAGCTGTTGCATATCTTAGAATTAATTATTCTTTGACTGGAATGATAAAGTACACATAATTCAACAGGATAAAGGCTATAAGTATACACTGTACTTTTGAATGATTATTTAAAAGGCTGTAACAAGTATTGTGTTAGCCGGCAGTGTCCTAAACATGTTTACCCAAGTTTTTAAAGGCCAAATAACAATAATAGGCTCATTCCTTAACCCCTTAGAGCCATAATTGGTGGTCACATGATCGGAAAGCTCCTGATCGCAAGCAGTGAATGGGAGGTTTCAGTTAACTGTGCCGGGAGCGCACTCTCAACGAGGCTCTGTTGGCGCTTTTACACGCAAATATGTGGCTGCTTGGTGCCAAGACCGCATATTTGCGTGCGCTCAGCGCAAAGAGGTTAAAATGCAGAAATAGCATAGTTACATACAGGATAAGTTGAAGAAAGACACATGACTGTGGTGATCTTCAAGTGAACAAATTTGCTCCATGGGCCATTTATGTATCTATAGGTACTAAATATAAATAGGAAAATACCACGCTATACCTAGTAAAAATTATTGTACAGTGAAAAAAAATGATAAAGAAAATAGCAGCAGCTCAAACGTGAGATATACACCTGTGAAATTGCAAAATATAAAAGAGAAGCTGTGCTAAAAAAATATATAAAGTGAGAAAGTGATTGTGGCACAAAGGAAAACACAGTCTGTATACCACTAAAGAAAATGAATGATAAACAGTCCTCAAAGGATCATAGAACATAATCCAGTTATTGCATGCAAGTGAAGTGAACTCTTGACAAAAACACCACCAGCAGATGTGTACCTCCGCCACAAAAATGATGCGCTTACCGAAAGGCAAGCTTAACAAGCCTGCAATGTTGATCAGTATCCGGGCCTGCATCCAACAGCAGCTCACAGAAGTTGGGCAGAAGGTGAACCAGGTAAAGCTCAGAACATCGGACATTCAAGATTTAGCATCGATCATGTACTTGTCCTTGCTGTCTTCAGGTGCTCTCCCATAATATTCACTCTGAACTCCCATAAAACCATATAGGCACTTAGGTGAATACTGCATCTGTTCCCTGCCACCTCTACACCAAGAACTGAGCAATCAAAGACCGCTAGTCGCTAAGTCGTCAGTGAGCAGAGAATAGTGACTGCACAGTCACTGGCTCTCTGCTCTGGCCTTCCAGCTCTCACTGGAGCACCAGGTTGTGCTCTAGTGAGCCATAACCACTTAGAGCCATGACTGGCGGTCACATGATCAGAAAGCTCCTGATTGCAAGCAGTGAATGGGAGGTTTCAGTTAACTGTGCCGGGAGTGCACTCTCAACACAGCTATATTGGCGCTTTTGCATGCAAATATGTGGCTACTTGGCGCCAAGGCCCCATATATGCATGCGCTCGGTGCAAAGAGGTTAAAATGCAGAAATAGCATGGTTACATACAATGTAAGTTGAAGAAAGACACATGGTTGTGGTGATCTTCAAGTGAACAACGTTCTGGTTAATTTGCTCCATGGGCCATTTATGTATCTATAGGAGACCATGTCCCAATTTAAATTCCAATAAGCAAATTGTATTTAATAAGTATGTTAATTGGTTTATGTGCAAAAGTTATAGAGCAGTGATGGCGAACCTTGGCACTCCAGATGTTTTGGAACTACATTTCCCATGATGCTCATGCACTCTGCAGTGTAGTGGAGCATCATAGGAAATGTAGTTCCAAAACATCTGGGGTGCCAAGGTTCGCCATCACTGTTATAGAGTCTACAAACTATGGTATATATACTGGAATTTACACAGGTAGGACATCTAGGGGCAATAACATCTAGGGGCAATCAAGATATTAAAGCGGAGGTTCACACAAAATGGAACCTCCACTTTTCGGAACCCTCCCTCCCTCCGTTGTCACATTTGGCACCTTTCAGGGGGGAGGGGGTGCAGATACCTGTATAATACAGGTATTTGCACTCACTTCCAGGCATAGACTTCTGCGGGAGTCCACGCCTCTTCCTGTCCCCCCCCTTCTGGGGTCTTCTGGGGAAAACACGGGTTCCACAGACAGCAGGGAGACCACAGACAGCAGGGACCATCTGGATTGCACAGCGCGACTCGCGCATGTGCAGTAGGGAACCGGGAAGTGATTCCCTGATTCCCTTACTGAAGATGGCAGTGGCAGCACCCAAGAGCCGAGTGACAGATTGGTTTCGGGTGCTGACATCGTAGGCGCCCTGGACAGGTAAGATTCCATAGTTTAAAAGTCAGCAGCTGCAGTATTTGTAGCTGCTGACTTTAAAAAAAAAAAATTGGTGGACCTCCACTTTAACTGTGTGCCTAACAATGTGTAACATGTGCTTCTTTTACTCTACTATACAGCTGTTTTTTTCTCCCTGATTTATAAAATAAGAATGAACAAAAAATTAGAAATAAAATAAAATAAAATAAATGTAAAATTAAAAATAAAACATTAAATAAAAGTAAAAAAAATAAAAATAAAAACAAGTAATAAATATGAAAAAAAATAAACAATGAAAAATGAAAAATAACGACTATGTAATATAAAAATTTAAATAAAAATAAAAAAAATATATAAATATATTTATATTTTTATTTTTAATTTTTATTTGTTTACTTTCTTGTTTTTTATTTTTATTTAATTTTTTATTTTTCATTTTGTATTGTATTTTATTTCTCATTGTTTATTCATTATTATTTTTATTTTTTATTATTATTTTTATTTTTCATTTTTATTCATATTTCTTTATGGTCTTTTTCACTTTTATATTTATGTATTTATTTATTTTGTGATTTTTATTTGTTTATTAAAGCATTGGATTGAGTATGTTACATTTGTCCCCACAACATCGGAACTGATGTTTGTTTATGTTAAAGTTTATCCAGCCAATATCATGGTGGTTTAGTCCCTCATATGGAGTGTGCCCTATCCATAGGTGGCGACCAACTATATGGACACTGCTCCGATCTGATTTACATGAAAATGTAATGGTATCCAGATATTTCAGTCTCCAAATGTCTACCCACCCCAAGTCTGAGAGAAAACTGCTCCTGCCTAAAGGGTCTTGAGTAGGTGGCAGATGCCTATCCAGCCTATAATTTAGGATGCCATTGAAGTCCCCCATTATACACAGTGGGGCATCAGGTTTGGAAAGAGTAAAGGCCACCAGCTCATGCTGTATCACGAAGAAAAATAGAGGAGGAATATATAGCAATGCAATTATACATTCAACAGTTTACAACCTACAATAATACAAAACGTCCCTCATCATCCACTGCAGACTGAAATTCCTGGAAATCCAGGGACATATGTACCAGCACACTCACCCCCCGGAATAGGATGTATGAGTTGAGTGGTACACATGGCCTACCCAGGAGTATCTCAAACAGAACAAGTCCCCTGCAAGATGTGTTTCTTGTAACCCTATAATGGCAGGATGGTATTTGCATAGAACGGATTGCACCATTAATAATTTTAAAGGTGTACCCAGACCCCTCACATTCCATGTTATTATTGGCACATCACCCAATATAAAGCGGAGGTAAATAAACTATAGAGAGTGCATAGTCCCTTAAAAGAGCAAATAAGGTGGGTGGACCTTCACGTGATACACGTTCTCTATCAAGACAATACCGATAAGTCTTGAGGTGAACTGTAAGTGCATGATATCTTCATAAACAGAGAAATATTTTTCAAACAGGCACAATGGTGTGTGAAAATGTTCAAACTGTTGAGTAACCAGACAATCTTGGTTAAACACCAATGCAGGTTGATAGCGGTTGATGCACTTTCCAGATCCCTGTAGGTTGTCCTCCCTGCCAGCCTCAGCAAAAAACTTATGCTCGGTCTCATAAACAAAGAATCCTGTTTTTGGGAGCAATTTGAAATCCATAAATCAACAATAACATGTCCATGGCCAGGGTAGACTCTCAGTGACAGGTCCTCCACTTAGTAGACAGTGTTGTGGTAACTATATGAAGAAAGAGTTGGCCTTCATGAGTGAGCATCCTCACAGGGTCACAGAGTGGGTTCATTGACATCCAGACAGTCTGCTGTTTCAGCGGCAGTATTGAAGAAGTGTGCCCATCCATTAGCTGTAATGAGTCGTGTACAGCATGGTGAATGTTCGGCCTTTCCCTCGCCAGTCATACTTTTTCTCTATCATGGTAGTGTAGAAGGCGGGCAAGAAATGGCCTGGGGGCATTGTTCGGGAATGCTATGGTAGGGATTTGGTGTGCCCTCTCCACCGCAAATAAAAGCATAAAAGCTTTTTTTACCAAATTGTTGCAATGCAACCTGTTTTCTATGTCATCTTTTTTTTTTTCATTCAAATATTTTTATTATTGAAAAAATAAAGTGTCATTCGACTTACAAAGCAAGGACTTACATTAACAAACATTAACATAAATTATTGAATTAACAGAACATAAACAATTCAAAGGCATTAGGGCAGAATCCAGAGGATAAAAATACAACATTTTATAGTGTAACACGTCCAGGCGCAAATATGTTTCTGTAACCATGGTGGCAGTGGTTAATTGCGATTTCCCCGTCACCCCTAATGGGATCTTATTGTGACTGGGGTATGTAAATTTCAGGATACAGAACTCATATTCCCCAAAGGCCCTGATATTATAATACAATAAGCAAGATTGATCAGAACATTACAAAACAAAATTAGAATGTAAATTAAAGAAAAGAGAAGAAAAAAGTACAGCTACCAGCATTTATAAGAGAAGGGAATTATCATCATTCCAGGAGGATCGACCAAAGGTAAATCTCTTTACCAGCATTTATACTAGATACCACATTAATCAATTTTTAATATTGAGTACCATAGATTTGCTTGCTATACGGTGGGACTATGGTTGTAGATCTTGTAGATGGATGTTTTAGGGTGAAGGAACCATACTTTCCAGGCCTTCATGAATTGTGACGTTTTAAACCTTTTGAACGCCAATAGTTTTCATACTGCCACATATATTCACCCTTGTGAATATGTCTCTTATTGTAGGTGGTGCAAGGGTCTTCCAATTACTAGAGAGCAAAATCCTGGCTGCAAATAGAACATGGGCAATTACTGTTCCGACTGAAACATGGTGTGCTTCTAACCCTACATTTAGAAGAGCTAGTTCTGGAGTCAGGGGTTTATAATGGCCTATGAGTTTGCTAATTAGTACAGCTATATTTTCCAAGAACAGTTTATGTGAGGGCATTTCCACAAAACATGGTCCAGGTTACCTATTTGATCCCACAGTCTCCAGCATCTGTTTGTGGAGTCTTTGAATATTTTAGACAGACTGTATGGTTCATGTACCACCTGTGGTAAATTTTTGGAAATTTTCCCAATGTTCAATATAGCTTTTTGCCATTGCTGCAGGGAGAATTCCCTCACCAGTTTTTTTTTTTCCATTTTCACATATCGAATGTCTTGGCCATTAGGGAGGGACCGATTAAGATGGCATAAAAGAAGGAGATTCTGCGGATCAGTTTGGATGATTTGCCTTGAAGGAATTCCCAGCTGGGGTTAGGAATCTTTATGGTTTCATTACATTTAGTAGCAGAGTGGAAATGTTGAATTTTCATAGGACTGTAAGCATCATAGGTAGATTGCTTTGTTTTAGGCTCTTTAGAATTGAATACAGTCCCATGTATTAAAGCCAAGAATTAGCCATTCATACGCTTTAACTTGGACATCTAGCTTGTGTATATTTCCTTTATGGGTTTGGCAGGAGAGTAGTGTATACCAGACTATTATAGTAGCTCTTATTGTGGAGTGGGGCACATTAGTGTTTCTGTGGGGGGACATGAGAGACGCTATTAGTAGGGTTAGGAAGTCCTGGTGTTTTAAAAAGGTTTGTACCATACTAACTCAGTTTTTCCAGAAGGTCTGATAAACCATTGCTTCTCACTAATTGCAGGGAGGTGAGGTAAATACTGGGATTTTTGCTTTGCCAAATGTAGTTCCGTAATAGAGAATTGCATTTAGTAAAGATAGAACTGGAGATAGCGATTGGAAGGGTCCTGAAAATGTACAGTATCTTTGAGAGTATTTGCATTTTAAAGGCAGCAGCTCTTCCCACCCAAGAGAGCTGTGTTCTTCCCAAACGTTTCAGATCTTAAGAAATTTTAGCTAATAAGGAAGGGAAGTTAGATTCATAAAGTGAGCTAACTGGAAAGGAAAGTTGAATTCCTAAGCATGTTATTGACTTGGCTCCCCACAAATAGGGAAAGTAACTCTTTAGTTGATTTATTTGGTCCGAGGATAGTCCCATGGCCAGGATCTGACATTTACTAGAGTTGATCTTGAATTTTGAGAGACTTTCCCAAATTCTTCAATCAGTTGTTGGGTTCTATTTAGGTGATTGAAAGGATTTGATAGTGACAGAATGATGTCATCGGCAAAAAAACAAAAGGTTGAATGGTCCAGACAGGGTGCTGTCCACGTATACTCTTGCTGAGGGATTATAATATAGGGTCATGATAGCTGAGAGTCAATGAACTCCGTCAAATGCCTTCTTCGCACCCAATGCTAGGAGGCGGGAAGGCACCTGACAGGCCTTGGTGTGGTATATTAGGTCGATCATTTTCCTTGTATCATCTGGAGCTTGCCTGTTCTGGTCCAAGAAGGATTGGGGTTAGCTTTAAAGGCCAGTTTGCTAATATTTTAGAATACATTTTTAAATCTGAGTTTAAAATTTTGTGGTCGACTAGGTTACTTTCCAGGTTTAGGGAGGGTTACTATAACTAATTCCAGCATTTCCTTTGGAGATTTTCCTATTGAGACAGAGTGGTTGTAAAGATAGATCATGTGAGGGCCTAAAATTGGGGTAAGGGCTTTATAATATTCAGAGGGAGGGCTGCAATGACATTTAGAACTTCTTGTTCTTCTATAGGGCGGTTAAGGTGGCTCAGGGATATGTTGTCTAGGACTGGTAAATTCAGTTTTTTTAGTAAGTTAGAGATTTCTTCTGTGTTAGGTTGAGGGGGGGGGGGGGGGGTAGTATGGTCATCCTTCAAATTATACAGAGTGAAGCGTAGTAATCCCTGAACGCTTGAGCTATATCTGTGTCATGGTACTACAGGCGAGCAGGTTACACGGGATCCCCCAGTGCGTGGAGTCTAAGGGCCAGCCAGTATTCTGCCAGGGACTCCCTCAAAAGGGTTTGGGCTTAGCGTGCTGACCCCAGGTCATGACCCGGGTTCACCCCGCTTGCTAGGAAAATACCAGAAGACACTGTCAGACAAGGATGGATGGATGAAGCAAAGGAGAGTCAGACAGCGAGCCAAGGTCAGGACGGGCTGCAGGAAACGTAATCAGAACAAGCCAAGTCAGGTTAAGGCAGGTTACACAAAGGGATCTCAGAAACAAATTTTGCTCAAGCAACCAGACCTGGTCTGAGAGGGATTTAAATAGAGAAGCACATGAGGGGCTGGACAGGAAGTAGCAGTAAGGAAGCACATATTAAGCAACAGGTGGAGCCAACAACACCCATAGCTGCAGAGTGCAGCAGAGCTGAACGCAAGCTAGTGGAACAACAGGTGCCAGTCGACCTTTAGCAGTAAAAGTGAGGCACAGATCAGCTTCACAGCTGATCTGTGACAATCTGATGGGTTGAGGGCAATTTGACCTGTCTTATGGTGTTTAAGTTGGGCTATTCTCGCTCTAGCCCTTTTTTGTTTGAGTTGGGAGGCCAATCTTTTCCCTGCTTTATTTTTTTGTGAATGGGATGTCAATTTTAGACCTTTGATGAATTTTTCATGTTCTGCTAATGGGCGTGGGCGTGGCTACATGGCAAATATTAGGAGCTTATAACATTCGGATAGCAGCCATTGAGTGTGCAGTGCTTCTGAAGTGGAGAAAGGTGGAGTAGATAGGAAAGCGAGCGCAGTAGAGTGTGAGACTTAAGCCGCGTACACACGTGGCGGACTGTCTGGCCAACTTAGTCCGTCAGACAATCCGACAGACAGTCCGTCATACTTTCGAATGAACGGACTTGCCCACACATGGCACTTTTTGAGCGGACTAATACGGCGGACTAAGTCCGCCATACTATCCGCCCTACTTTTGAAATGAACGGACTCGCCCACACACGCGGAGGAAAGTCCGCTCATTTCGAGTGCGTCTCCAGGTAGGCGGGGCCCGCGAAGGAGACGTCGCTGACCCCGCTGCCTGGTATGGACTTAAAGGGGAACCCCAACGCCGAAAAAATTCGGCGTGGGGGCCCCCCCCAAGTCCACAACAGACCCTTGTCCGAGCACGCCAGCCGGCCGGCCAGGAAAGGGGGGCGAGTGAGCGCCCCCCCTTCTGAGCCGTACCAGGCCGCGTGCCCTCAACATGGGGGGTGCCTTGGGGAAGGGGGGGCCGCGCGGCCCCCCCACCCCAAAGCACCTTGTCCCCATGTTGATGAGGACAAGGGCCTCTTCCCGACAACCCTGGCCGTTGGTTGTCGGGGTCTGCGGGCGGGGGGCTTATCGGAATCCGGGAGCCCCCTTTAATAAGGGGGCCCCCGGATACCGGCCCCCCACCCTATGTGAATGAGTATGAGGTACAATGTACCCCTACCCATTCACCTGTGAAAAAAAAGTACAAAAAAAACACAACACAGGGTTAAAATATTTTATTGCACAGCTCCGGGGGTCTTCCGTCTTCGGGGGTCTTCTCGCCGGACTCCTCCGCTATCTTCTTGTAGCTCTTTTGCTAGCGGAGGAGTCCGGCTTTCTTCTTCGCCGCCGGCCTCTTCTCCTGACTTCGGGGGTCTTGTCCCCCTCTTCGGTTCTTCTGCCGGGCCACCGCGCCTTCTTATAGCTCTTTTACAGGCGGTGGCCCGGTCTTCTGTCGCTGCCGTCGCCGTCGCTGCCGCCTTCCGTTCTTCTTCTTCTTCTTCTTCTTCTCCAGGAGATGTTGCCTCGACGCTCTCTACGGCCGGAATGCCAGGGACGCGCTGCGCTGCCACTTATATAGGGACAATGGGGCGGTGTCACATGGCTTTATGTCACATGGGTTGGTCACATGGGTTGATGTCACATGGGGACTATGACATCGTAAGGGGGCGGGGTCACCATGTGACCAACCCATGTGACATAAAGCCATGTGACACCGCCCCATTGTCCCTATATAAGTGGCAGCGTCGAGGCAACATCTCCTGGAGAAGAAGAAGAAGAAGAAGAACGGAAGGCGGCGGCGACGGCGGCAACAGAAGACCGGGCCACCGCCTGTAAAAGAGCTATAAGAAGGCGCGGTGGCCCGGCAGAAGAACCAAAGAGGGGGACAAGACCCCCGAAGTCGGGAGAAGAGGCCGGCGGCGAGGAAGAAAGCCGGACTCCTCCGCTAGCAAAAGAGCTACAAGAAGATAGCGGAGGAGTCCGGCGAGAAGACCCCCGAAGACGGAAGACCCCCGGAGCTGTGCAATAAAATATTTTAACCCTGTGTTGTGTTTTTTTTGTACTTTTTTTCACAGGTGAATGGGTAGGGGTACATTGTACCCCATACTCATTCACATAGGGTGGGGGGCCGGTATCCGGGGGCCCCCTTATTAAAGGGGGCTCCCGGATTCCGATAAGCCCCCCCGCCCGCAGACTCCGACAACCAACGGCCAGGGTTGTCGGGAAGAGGCCCTTGCCCTGGCCCCCCTTCCCCAAGGCACCCCCCATGTTGAGGGCACGCGGCCTGGTACGGCTCAGGAGGGGGGGCGCTTGCTCGCCCCCCTTTCCTGGCCGGCCGGGTAGCGTGCTCGGACAAGGGTCTGTTGTGGACTTGGGGGGACCCCCACGCCGATTTTTTTCGATGTTGGGGTTCCCCTTTAAGTCCATACCAGGCGACGGGGCCAGCGACGTCTCCGTCGCGGGCCCCGCCTACCTGGATACCCGCTCGAAATGAGCGGACTTTCCTCCGGGTGGGAAAAGTCCGCTCATTTCAAAAGTACGGTGGACTGGCACACACACGGATTGTCCGCCGAAATGCGAGTCCAGCGGACAGTATTTCCAACATTCCAAAATACTTAGTCCGCCAGACTGCACGCTGAAAAAGTCCGCTGAAGCCCACACACGAGCGGACTGTCCGCTGAAATGTGTTTCGGCGGACTAAGTAGGCCAGACAGTCCGCCTGTGTGTACGCGGCTTTACAGGTTATTTCTGGGTCTGCCGACACCACATTACATTGCGTTACCACTGCGAATTTCCCACTTTGGAAAGTTTATGTTGAAGTGCCTTTGTGTGATAAAAAGGATGTAAGTGCAATATTTGAAGGTTTCGTGTGCAGTTTTAAATAAATGGTTTTACTATACTTCACTATTGGAAGCACTTTTTATCTTTATATGTGGACTGTGAATTGTTTAAAGAACACCTTTGGAATTATTTGATATCCTTGGGGGATATTAAGCGATAATGCCAAGCATGAGAGTGCAAGGCATGTTCTATTGGTGAGTGCATTTCTTAAGGTAGTGATGACACTGAACACATATGGTGTGGTGGAAGATTACTTCAAGTCACTTATTATCTGTTCACTTTTGGAGTCTAATCACTTGGATGTTTCAATTATTTAATTACTCACTTAAGTTTGAATTATATATATAGTGCTGCTGAATTCCACAGCCAGAATGATATCTCTACCTTCTTCATCCAGCAGAAAGATATGTAATTTAAAGGAGATTGTATCTCTTATTGCCACCATAACCCCCCTTTTCTTCTTCTTGTAGTTACCTTGGTATATGAAGAGGAAGCTTTTGTGAGTACAGCTAGGGGGCTTTGCAGCCAGGAAATAAGACTCCTGCACACATAAAATGTCACATGGGTGTTTTTTTCCTGCTTCTTTCCATAGTGCCCTTCTTTTGTAGGGGCGATTGACCCCCATTAGATAAGAGCTTAAGTACCATAGTTGATAGTGAGGTTATTTAGATTTGAATATGCTACTGGTAGAAGATTGAGCAAATATAGTAACAACAAAAAAATAATAAAAAGAAAAACAAAATACTTGAAGTATTGTAATCCCGTACATGTTTGTTTAGGAGAAGTTTTAGGGTACAGGTAACTCCTGTACACATAACAGATGGGGGTTATAAAGTCCAACCCGACAGGATATTGGTATGATATAAGGTGGGTTTATAATTTACGAATAAGACCTTGTACTGAGGTGAGTGTAAAGGTCTTTTTAAGAGACAGAATGCCATTAAAGCGTGTGAGGCAAGGCATGAAAGTATGACCTAGGTAATTTGTTATGGACTTGTATGTTTGCCTGTGAATGATCCGTATATAAGGAGATTCCTGAATAGGGTTCCGGCAGCGAGTTGCGCTTGCAGGGAAAATATATGAACTGATCTTTAACATGGAAATAAGGGATCTTTGCTATCACATCCCTAGGTACACGTTCTGGTAGATATGACAGTTTGGGGAGGCAGTGAGCCCTAAATTAGTAGATCATTGCACTTTGTCACTGGAAGCAGTTCAGTGATCATTTTTTGCAAAAATGTTTGGAGCTCCATTTCTGTAATAGCAGTAAAATTTCACATTAGTCCAGTGGGACTGGTCCTTGAGGTCCGCTATTTTGATTTTCATTTTCCAAATTTCTTCCACCAAATCGTCATGGGCGTCCACCAACTCATTGTGGGCCAGTGCATAGTCACTCAGCTTATTTTCAGTGAGGTCAACTCTGTTTCCTATGGCCTCAATCTCTTTATCAGTTTGTCTCATAAAGCTGGACATATTGTGTTGTAATGCTCCTCGCAGGGTGATAAGCATCTCTTTAAGCGTGGAGTCTAGGATGGGCTGGCCCACAGTTGGAAAGGCATCCAGCTTCTCACTGAATCCATTTATGTCACTGTGGCTGTCTGTATCAAGGGAGGAATCAGTTAGTGTGTCTCCTTCAGCCATTAGTTTCCTCCTCTGTTTAACTGGGCTGTTGAAAGTGGAGGTTGGAGAGTTTCCTCCACTGTCCTGTGCTGTTGAGCCATATTGCTGGGAGTGTCTCCCTGTGGAAGCAGCCGTCACTGCTTGTCTGTATATCAAAGCCACAGTGCCGGTGCCATGTACCATGTTGGATCGTGACACAGAAGGCACCCTGATGACTAGCTAAAGAGAATGGTGTCTGTTGCAAAGCTCTAGCTGGCCGGGAAGAGGATTATTGGCAGGATTAATCTTGCTAGCCCCTGTGAAGTTAGATTACTCACATTCTAAGCTTGGTCATGCCCCTCCCCCCCAAATTGTATGGGATAAAATGGGATGCAAAACAGCAGTTTCCAAAAAAGGCAGAAGGTAGCAGCACAAAACAGTATTTGAGACACTCAAAGTAACGCTATAAGAACAGTAAACTATAAATGACTGCTTACATATCCCTTGAGGCTATTTCTGGTAGTCTAGGTGGCAGGCAGGATGGTTCCCTGGACCTGTTCCACTGACAAGTGGCATGAAGAGTCTCTGGTCTGGAAACCAGAGTGACTGGCTGTAGGCACAGGACACCCCACAAAAAGGTCAGAATCCTGGAGACAGTTGAAGCAGTGCTATCTTCAGTGACTGGATTGTCTCCTGAAGCTGCATGCAAATGTAGTCAAACCAGCTTCCCACAGGCTGGATAAAATGGTGGGACCAGACACCTGGTGATAGTTTCCATGCCCAGTCATGTGTCTCACAGACTTTTGGTACTGACAAGGTTAGGAATCAGGAAAGCTTATATTCCCTTGCAGGGCAGGACTTAGGGTGGTGGGGGCCCCTGGGCTTGACTCACTTTTGGGCCCTACCTTCTATACATTACCATATTTATCGGCGTATAACACGTGCTGGCATATAACACGCACCCCAAGTTTAGGAGGGAATTTTAAGGAAAAAACTTTTAGGAGGGAAGAAAAAACTTACATTTAAATGCCCATCAATGCAGCCTTATCAGTGTCCATCTGCAGCCTTGCCCATCCATCTGCAGTCTTGTCCAGTGTCATTTGCAGCCTTGTCATTTGCAGGCTTGTCATTGCAGTCTTGAAGTTTAAAAATGGTGCTGCCGAGATACAGAGTCCTGTGTATCTCGGCGGTTCTCGGGCCCTCTCACAGTCCCGAGCGGAGCCAAAAGTAGTCGAGGCTACTTGGCTCAGCTCACAGTCATGCCCAGTCCTTGTGTTATGTCCATCATAGGGCGGGACTGGGCATAACTGTGAGTGGAGCCAAGTCGGGTACACTCGGCTATGTATCTTGGCGGGGCCCCCTATTGGGTGGGGCCCATGGGCTTGAGCCCAGTCAAGCCCAATGGTAAGTCCTGCCCTGTTCCCTTGGGTTGTCCAGGATTTCTTTGGCTTGTGGGAACCCAGGGGACTGTAGCATCTTACTAGATGGTGGTAAAACAAATTAAAGGAACCTACACCCACCAGTGAACAAGGGTGGGCAAAGAAGATACCCAAGGTTTTCAGGGGTTTCCTAAAGTTAGATCTTTGTGAGAACCTCATGGCCAGTATCAGTCCCATCTTCTAGGTCAAGAGATAGCATGTATTTGCCTTCTGGCATCTCAGAGAATTGTACATCAGAAGTTCAACAGTGGGGGCATGGACCTGATTTCGGAGCCCATGAACTGTCATCTGATCAAGATGCAAGGTCTCTCCTGGTGACTACCAGTGGGCTTCAAGAAGTCAAGACACATGTGGCTCATGTAACTGGAAGTCCAGTGTCTCTGAATTTTCTTGCCCCACCTATGAACAGTCTCTGACAAACAGTTTTGTTTTGGACAGGCATCACTACCAATTCTGATTCTAAAAAGTCCGAGTTTGCTACAGGTTTTTTGTGAGAACCATGTTCTAAAGATTGGTGGGCCCCCTCATAGTCTTGCCAAACATACTATGGCAGGGTTTGCTGTCTTTCCCTGAATGCGCTGTATTTCCAGACCACTTCACCTAAGTAGTGGGTCTATCTCCTTAAGTGCTAATGGACTAAGCCTCTCAAAAGATGTATCAGGGCACAGTTGGACCTTTTTGTCAGAATTTTTTCAGTTCGAATTTCTGACGGAAAAGACCGATAGAGCCCACACACGATCGGATTTTCCGACAATATAATCTGATTGGACCTTTTCCGTGGAAATTTACGACCGTGTTTACAGGGCATAAGACTTAAAAATGGCAAGAACAGATTTTTAAGATTCAATCTCTATAGACTTCAGTGGGTTTGAATTTAAGTTCTCAATTTTGTGAATTTACTATGGGTTTGATAATTGACCTGAGAATTGAACCCTGGACAATTACCACATTTGTTTTTTGCAGCTCCAAATGGACACTATTAGACAGCAATCTGTTTGCAGGGCAAGCCATAAGCTCCAGCACATACTGTGCAAGCTCAAGCCAATGGTTCATCCTGGACATTCAATAGTCAATGGGGTCCTTACTTCTGATGCTGTCTGTTCTGCACTCAAATTTAATCAGTATTTACGTGGTTCAGGAACTGAACAATATTTATGGCTATTTTCTCTCAGATAATACACTCTAATTTGTATTGCAAGCAAAAATCTGCCTTATAGCTTTCCATTTACTGTCACTTTAAATGTTTGCATACTGTCCTGGCTCTATCCAATTTCTATGAAACACATCAAAATTTACATACAGTATATAGCGCTAATCCTCAATATTCAGAAACCATCAACATAAATACTTTACATTTAAGGCCGCGTACACACGCGGGGACTGTTCGCCCAACTTTGTCCGCTGAACAGTGTTTCGGCAAACAGTCCGCTCGTGTGTGGGCTTTCAGCGGACAGTTTCAGCGAACAGTCCGCTGAACAAGGTTTTTCGGAAATTCCGAAAAACTGTCCGCTGAAACTTTGTTTCAGCGAACAGTCCCCTCGTGTGTAGGCTTGTTCGTCAAACTAAGTTCCGCGCATGCTCAGAAAGGATTTACACGCCGAAAGTTATAATGCAGTGTATAGGACGTCGTATTTTTCGTCCCGTCGTACGTGCCGTTCACGTCATCGCGCACGGTTTCAGCAAACTGTTCGTTCGTCGTGTGTGGCCATGTCCGTCCATGCTAATTTTGAGCGGACTGTTTGCCGAAACTGTTTGACGGACAAAGTTGGGCGAACAGTCCCCGCGTGTGTACGCGGCCTAAGTGTATAAAACACATCCCATGACACTATTATATATAGACCAGATAGCCAATCCCATGATTAAGTCTGGTATGACGAAACATGTCGGGGCGTGGCTATCTGGCAACTAATGAGACATTAAGCTTACATACGAAGGCGGAAGGAGGTGCTGGATGGAAGGGACGATATTAGCAAGCTGAGGCGCCCTATTCAAACTGCATACCTGCTGTGTGGGACCAGGCGGGATACGCAAGGAAGGGTGAGAGAAAGCATTTATGCTACGGCTTAAAAAGTGTCCGCTGTGACCACCAATGCCTCGGAGTAACTTGTGTTGTTACTGAAGATTGGAGTGATTTGATGTGTTTTTGGAGAGTTTTCTTTCAAGTTGTTCATGTGAGTGCATAAAGAGTGGATTATTTTAAATTAAAGTGTGTTGACAGTATTGCACTATTGGAGGCCTCGTTTCTTTTGAGGTTTCTTTTGAGATATACTTATAAAAGCCTTTAAAAGGAGAATGCCCAGAGATTGGTGATTGAATATCTGATATCATATCGTGAGAGATCTAATACCTTTTTAGCCTAGCACGAGAGTGCAAGGCTCATCAGCTGGTGAGTGCTCCTACGAGGGGGGTCACAGTCACGGATGGTGTGGTGACGGATTTAAGAAAGCAGTTTGGACACTAAATAGTCTTCCACACGAATAGAGGGATTACTTTTGGAAGATTTTTAATCACCCTTTGGTGACGGACTATACTTATATATATATTTTTTGGGGGATAATTGCAGTTTACACTGTTTTGTTCACTATATTTTTATGTATAAGAAATTATATGCGTTATGTTTATTTTCACTGTGAGGAGTGGATATTTGAAATAGATTAAATTTTTCTGTGTGTATGAAGTGTATTTAGTATACTGATTTATGCAACTTGCACAAAGAATTTTTTTTAGACAGATTGGGTGAAGTAATTTTCACACAGTATTAGCGCTACGGGGTATTATTTATTTGTTGATTACTAGTAACAGATTTCTATGCACCTATAATTTATTTATATATATATATATATATCCTTAAAAAAACTGTGAATACAGTCCCTTTTTATATATAGTACACATCACATGCCAATTTGATACACATAACCATAAATAAAACTCCCAAAAAATGTCCTTACAAAAGTGCAAGACATTAGGATAAAGATCCAACTTCTTCTGTGCCAGAATATTGGTGAATCAATTCAGTTAATACCACCAATAGGGATGAGTTTCGAGTTCGAGCTGAACTCATGTTCGACTTGAATATTGCCTGTTCGACGAACAGTGAACAATTTGGGGTGTTCGCAGGAAATTTGAAAAGCCACACAACACCCTGTAAAAGTCTATGGGAGAAATCTAAAGTGCTTATTTTAAAGGCTTATATGCAAGTCATTGTCATAAAAAGTGTTTGGGGACCTGGCTCCTGCCCCAGGGGACATGTATCAATGCAATTTTTTTTTTATAAAAACAGCAGTTTTTTCGGGAGCAGTGATTTTAATAATGCTTAAAGTGAAACAATAAAAGTGAAATATTCCTTTAAATTTTGTACCTAGGGGGTGTGTATAGTATGCCTGTAAAATAGCCACATGCTTCAGGTCTGGTATGAATTTTAAGGGGAACTCCACGCCAAATTGTAAAAAAAAAAATGGCGTGGAGTTCCCCCCAAAAATCCATACCAGACCCTTTATCCGAGCACACAACCTGGCAGGCTGCAGGAAAAGAGGGGGGACTAGAGAGCGCCCCCCTTCTGAACCATACCAGGCCACATGCCTGGTGACCCCTCAAAGCACCATGTTGATGGGGACAAGGGCCTCATCCCCACAACCCTTGCCCGGTGGTTGTGGGGGTCTGTGGGCGGGGGGCTTATTGGAATCTGGAAGCTCCCTTTAACAAGGGGACCCAGAGATCCCGCCCCCCCTCTTTGAAATGGTAATGGGTGCATTTTACCCCTACCATTTCACACAAAAAAGTGTAAAAAAAAAAAAAAAACACACAGACACCTTTGGGATAAGTCCTTTATTAAAAATAAAAAAAAATAAAAACAGATTCCAGCCCTGGTAATCCACTCTTGGTATCCTGCGATGGGTGATCTCCTTTCCAGGGGGTCCAGCGATAGATGATCTCTCCCCTCCAGGTCCAGGGTCCAACGATGATGTCCAGTGTAGCGCATCCTGTCTCCACCGGAGACACCCCGGGAATCCCGGCAGCCTGACAGGTCTCTTAGATGAAGACAGGGCCGTCTGTCTCATGACTCCATCCCCCTCTGACCCAAGGGGAAACCCGGGCTTCCCCAGTGATGTGTGGGTGACCCCGCCCTATCTGATGTAACAGAAACCTGTGTTCCTCAGGGGGTAATCACCCCCTGAGGAAGATACGAATTAACCCCTTGTATCGACACGCATAGGGGAAGGGGACAGGATGGAACGCTAGTTAGTGCATCGACTAAGGACAATCAGCATACCACCCTGATATCAGCCGGTATAGCTCGGTTTTATGCTATTTTAGAGTGGCGACCTGCAGCGCCATGCAAATGTGAGTACCCTGTAAGGGACCTTTACTGTGTTCCTAATAAAAGTTTTAACATACTACACTATGAAGTCCTATTTTTTCTATTGATATTACTGAGGCACAAAAGGGGACTCTATTACCATATTGAAGCACAGAGTGAGACTACCACAGGAATCCAGATTTATCACTGAACCAGTTACAGGTTCCAATGCGTGCATTGATCAAGCCTAATCAGCAAGGTCACATGATCTAAGGTGAGAGGCCATTACCTGGGGGGAACACCTGAGTGCACACGCAGCACCTTAATATTGGATTGATATCACAGCAACCACTGAATCGCGTAGATTACATTGGAGCACTTTTGAACTTTTTTTGAATGCACAGCACATTGAAGAACTTTTTCTCACACACATTATTATTATTATTACTTTATTGCTGTTGACATATAGCACATCTTTAATTTTTTTTTATTTCCCTATTTGGAGTCTATGGCCGCGTACACACGGGCGGACTGTCCGTCCAACTAAGTCCGTCAGACAATCCGACAGACAGTCCGTCCTACTTTTGAATGAACAGACTTGACCACACACGACGAACAGACAGTCCACTGAAAGCTTGTGCGATGACGTGTACAGCACGTACGACGGGACTAGAAATACGACGTCCAATACACTGCAATGCAACCTTCGGCCGTGTAAATCCTTTCTGAGCATGCGCCATACTTAGTCCGTCCAACTAGCCTACTCACGAGCGGACTGTCCGCTGAAACCAAAGTTGGATGGACTGTATTACGGAAATTCCGAAAGACTTAGTCCGCCAGACTGTCCGCTGAAAAAGTCCGCTGAAGCCCACACACGAGCGGACTGTCCGCTGAAACACGTTTCAGCGGACCAAGTCCGTCAGACAGTCCGCCCGTGTGTACGCGGCCTAAGTTTGAAAGCGCAGTGTACTTTAGAATATTGCTTCCCTAATTACTACCATAGACTTCAATTCCAGTAGAGTGGCCCTTTCTCCTTAGACCTTGGATCCCTATAGCTGTTCATCTGTGTCACCAGAGCTACCCTGGACTTCACTAAGAGAAATGCTGTTTATGAGGATAATCACAAGTAGCTGATTGTGTTCAGAACTTTTTTCACTAAAGTAGTGATTCTTGGCTAGTCTCTTTTTTGTTATAGACGCTTATAGAGACGATGCTATGCAGCTACATTGTGCCAGAAAGATACTACTGTTAACAACTTCAGCCCCGGAAGAATTTACCCCCTTCCTGACCAAAGCACTTTGCAATTCAGCATTGCGTTGCTTTAACTGACAATTGCATGGCCGTGGGTCGTGGCTCCAAAACAAAATTGACGTCCTTTTTTTCCCACAAATAGAGCTTTCTTTTGGTGATATTTGATCACCCCCCGGCGGTTTAAATTTTTTGTGCTATAAACAAAAAAAGAGCGTAAATTTTGAAAAAAAATCATTATTTTTTACTTTTTGCTATAATAAATACCCCCCAAAAATATATAAAAAAAACAAATTTTTTCCTCAGTTTGGGTTGATATGCATTCTTCTACATATTTTTGGTAAAAAAAACCGCAATAAGCGATTATTGATTGGTTTGCGCAAAAGTTATAGCGTTTACAAAATACGGGCTAGTTTTATGCAATTTTTATAACATTTTTTACTTTTAAATAGTGGCGATCAACGATTTTTTCATGACTACGACATTATGGTGGACAAATCGGACTTTTGACACATTTTTAGACCATTGTTATTTATACAGCAATCAGTGCTATACAGATGCACTGATTCCTGTGTAAATTACACTGGCAGTGAAGAGGTTAACCACTAGGTGTGACATGTCTCTGATCTCTGCTCTGATCACAGGGAGCAGAAATCAGTGACACTGTCACTAGGCAGAATGGGGAGATGCTTGTTTACATTAGCATCTTCCCGTTCTTCCTCCCAGTGAAGCGATCGCGGGTATTCCTGCGGTGATCAAGTCTGCGGGACCCGTGACCCGACTCACGGAGATATCCATGGGCGCGCTGGCCATCTCTTAAAGGGCCACGTACAGGTATGTGATTCTGCCTGTACAAGCCTTTCTGCCGACGTATATCGGCGTGAGGCGGTCGGCAAGTGGTTAAAGTGATTGTAAAGGTTGTTTGTTTTTTTAGCTTTTTTTAAAATAACAAACATGCTATACTTACATCCTTTGAGCAAGAGTGCATCTTCCTTTTCTGGGGTCCCCCTGCAGCGCTCCTAGCTCCTCCTCTTCTTGAGTGCCACCACAGAGAGCGGCTTTCCATGGGGTCACTGGTGCGGGCATGTTCCTGAGTCCTCCTGCTGTGTCTATTGACACAGACAGCAGGACTCTGACCCCCCCCCTCCCTGGCTCTCGCGTCACTGGATTTTATTGACAGCAGTTGGAGCCAATGGCTACTGCTGCTATCAATCTGTCCAATGAGGACCCGAGACAGCGGCTGCAGCATAGGAGCTTTTTTGCCTTGATGCATAGAATGCATTAAAGTGAAAAACCTTGTGCGTTTACAACTCCTTTAAGAGTCAATGTTTGTGTAGCTGTTATAAACGTTTTTGTTTTATTCTGCAGTGTATGGATGCTCTTTGCCATCCTGAACTTGTTTTGCATTATTTCTACTAACTGTGCACCTGTTTAGCAAACTGCAAGTTACATTTCACTGTCTGATCTTTTTACTGATTACCGACTCTGTTAAAGAATGAATCCAGTATGACTAAATCACTTCTTTATAAACTGGCCCCTTAAATTTGGGTCATGTTGCACTTTTGGGGCATATTGTACAGAAATATACGACATCCCCTACAATTTACAAATGTTTTCTCACAGATGTATTTTAATAGTGCAATCTTTTCCTTGTCATTTTAGAACACTAGAAGAAGCATATAGAGCAGTACAATTATCTTCAAATGTCAAGTCCATTCCTTCTACAACATACCACATTAAATTGAACTTTTAAAACAAGCATTTCGCCAGCCATTTGCTTACCACCTTTTGTTACTAGGCTCCGCTATAAAGCATTATTTTAAACAGCACACAAAGAAATTGTCATGTAAAAGAAACATTTAGAGAGGATGACTTTCAAAATAAGAAAAAAAATGACCTTGCACTAGAAAAGCAAAGTAAGCTTATTTGTTCAACCCCTTTTCACTGCTAAAATGCTGCAGTAAAGTTTCAAAAAAAAAAATCCTTATGGAAAGAAAGTTAGAAAATAAACTCACCTTACCCTCAGCTTTTACCTGCATTGCTAAAGTGAGAGTGACGTCACAATCGATCTAGCAAGATCATGGGAATTCTGAGTACTCCAAACCTCCAAGATGATGCTCCGGCACAGTGTAGGAACATTTTCTTGGAAGATTTGGGTTTTGAACTTTCCCCAGGATCACCCCCTGGAGTGGAAAAGCCAGTACTTTATGTATTTTCACCTTTGGAATGGATAAAAGAGGAGAAATAGACAGTTCTAAAGATAAAAGGGAAAATATAATAATTTAAACCTTTTATAAATAGGATGATGTGCTATCTTTGGGGGCTGCTCTGTGAAAAACCATAAAGAAGCCTTCAACCACTCTCAGAAGAACACTCCAATACTATTGTTTACAATGCAAGACAGACTAAAAGCATTCAAAAGCAGTACTGAAATCCTCTATTACATTATTCCCACTTCTGCCCTTAATCATCATGTATTTAGATGAGCATCAAAAAGAAAGGGAGATGTTGTGCCTGGTGTTTGTTCCAAATGTTTACCCAAGGCTATCAGAGCTCCGAGACTGAAAAAAAAGGTTCAAACCAAAATGTTTTATTTTATTTTGGATACAGCAGGGAAGAGGTAGAGTCTCTGTAGTTTTTTTGTTTAGCTTTTTGCCATTGGTGTCCCTAGTCTAGCGATTTCTTTCCAGGAGAGTAAATGATGGAAAACTTTCCAATGGGGACAAAAACAAAAGTAGCAGAACTTATTCAATAAAGCAGTAGAGTTAGGAAATAGTAAAACTTCTGAAAATGTTTTTATTGTTTTTTATGTCTCCTTGTCCCAGTGACCACCGCTTCCCCCATATTTTGTATAAGCAGCACACAGGGACAGGAAGTGAGGTAAAAAGCCTGCCTCCCATTCACACTGAATGCAGCTTGAATTGCGCTTTTATGTGCAGCTTGCAGATATCTGTGTGACCTCATGCACAGATATATATGCACGTCACGCATGAAATCACCAAAAACAATGCAGGAACCTTTTTCAAATCTGAAACTTGGAGTCACACTGATTTGAATGATTCCATGGGTAAAAATTGTTTTGACTTGTCATGCAATTTTATCCCCTTTGTGCCGAAGGCTAAAACAAATCTTAATGCCTAAGCACAATTTTGCAACTTTGACAAAGGTTAGTAAAACTGTACATATCATCACAACTACTTTATGCATCAAGGTGGATTATACTGCGTTTTTTTTCCAGGACAAACTGGGATTTCATTTGGTGGTAAATGGTACTCAATATCTTCGGATTTTTTTTATTATTTGTTGTTTATACTCATAGTACAGCCCAGAAACAATAGTGTGCATTTTGCTTCTTTAGTTGCACACTGACATTTACACTGACTCTAACTGATACTGATACTAATTAAGAAAAAAAGATGGTGTTTAAAAAATACTGACCCTGATGTCCCGTACACACAGTTGGGAATTCCAACGGAAAAGGTCCGATCGGATTATATTGTCAGAAAATCCGATCGTGTGTGGGCTCTATCGGACTTTTTACTTTGGTAATTTTGACCAAAAAAATTTGAGAGCAGGATCTCAAATTTTCCAACAACAAAATCCGATCAGACTTTTTCTGATCATTTGTAGAGAATTCCGATCGGACAAAGTGCCACGCATGCTCAGATCAAAGTACGAGAGCAAAGAAATTGGCTACTGAATGTAGTCCCGTCGGAACGAATGCCATCACATTCCGAACGATCAGATTTACCAACAACTTTGTCTGACCGTGTATATGCAACACCAGTTTCGGACAAAATTTGTCGGAAAAAATCTGACTGATTTTGTGGTCGGAATTTCCAACTGTGTGTACGGGGGCTGACATTGATCTTTGACCCTGACCATGGCACAAACACTAACCCTGGTACTGACCTAAATCAAACCTTGTTCTGGATTTTTTTTTTATATGTACTATTTTTTACAAAGTATCTCTCTCCTCCATTCACAGAATGTAGAGAGAGAGAGAGAGAGAGAGAAAACACAGAGGCGGGCTTCACAGTAACTGATCAATCAAAGGCTATCACAGCGATCAGGTGACCCAGAAGCATTGTTCCCGGTTAAGATCATTCTCTTGGTGAGACCCTAGTCTGTTTGCTGGGAGCACACCAGCACAAAGGGAGATACACAAACATGCGGCCCCATAGAAAAAATCCCAGCCAGTGGGGCTGCATATTTGCATATGCTTGTGCCAAGGGGTTAAACTGATGCATGACAAGTCACACCAGTGTGAAAGGGAGTTTAATACCTGGTTGTTATCTCTTCCTAATTCTATTATCTGTGCTAATCTGTGCTTCTATTATCTGTGCTAATGTTACTGTTTAAAGCCCATCTCCACTTTAAGAAAAATATTCAAAAATCGATTACCTTGCATCAGTCAAACTAAAAACATTATGTATACAAAGTTTTTAAAAATACTTATAAAACCAGAGGGGATTCCCAAGGAAGAAGGCAGGAAATAGGAGGATGTGGGGGGTTTAAAAAAATGTGTCTGTCTTTGCATGGTACCTGTAACTATACCTATGAGCGCCAGAACTCAGGATTTTTAGAAGTTTGGTCACAGACAAATCTCTGATATCCACAACTGTTTGTATTTTATCTCTGATATCCACAACTGTTTGTATTTTATCTCTGATATCCACAACTGTTTGGATTTCTCCAGATTGTTTGTATTTTTGGAATATAGTTGTTTGGACTTTGCTAGGTTGTCCATTTTTTGTGAATGAAAAGATATGTCTTGCTTTCATTTGAATACCACCATATTGGGAGCTGGGTTTAGAAGAATTTGGGATGGGCCTCTCTTTTATATAAAGTTGTTTTATTTGTCTACTGTATCTTTAAAATAACTTCCATCTGCAATCCAATATATATATAGCACTTTTCAAAGTGGGAAACATATTTCATATGATTTACACAAGTAAGTGTTCCTATACATCATACGGACCAAAATGTGTACATTCTCTATTGGCGAGTTGTTTCAGAAAAGCGTAATAGTTAAGAAAGTAATTTGCTTTTTCTCAATGGCTTTATTCTTTTGTGTTGTGGCTGGGACCTCAATTTCAATCAACGCTTCTTAGCTTAGACAGAGAACCGTAGGCCACCACCAGAACTGACAAGTGAAAAGAGATTAGGTACTTAACAGCTCAGTTGCTTGGTAGCTGGATCCCAGAGTGAATCTAAAAAGAATAGGAATGAAAAAAGCTTTAGGGGGATAGCAAGCCTGGAAAAGGAAATCTCCTATTTGCAGCTGCTGATGGATATTTTGCTGCCAGCTCTGTTCAAAGAAAGCCTGGTTTCACCAAGACCAGTTTTCTTTTTTACTTTTATGTGTTCAGCATATTTATTTTCTATATTTTTTGTTCATTCCCCTTCCAATAATGCCCTTATCCTAAAGTATTTGCTTTCATTTTTTCCTTTGTGTGATTAGGCTCTACCTTTATATTTGTGCTTGCCTGTCTTCTTTCTAGTCTTCTGAAAGGAAACAGATATACAGGTAAAACATGCCTATAATATTTCTACATGTCTTTCATTTATTTTTACCACTTTTTAGCTCTTCAGTTAAAAATTCTCCAGCTTTATTTTCTTATTTATGGCAATCACAGAAACTATAATTTCGTCTAGGAGCAAAGCCAAAATTGTATTTCACTTGAGACAAGGTGGGGAAAAAAAATTGAGGATGACTTATGAACAAGTGTTTTGTAAAAACATTTTTCTTCTCTTATGAGCATTCATCTACTTTCCATCAGCAAAACTTTTTTTTTTCTTTTTTTTCCACTGGCAATGCTTTATTACATTTCCTTTTACATATTTGTTTCCCGGAGCACACTATTAAAATATCATTGAGTCATTTGTTTTTATAGGGGTGTATATGTTTTATTGAAACCTTCTGCTGTAGGTGCTTGGTCTTACTCTGACATTTACTGGCAACAATAATCTTAAAACATAAGGCAATAAAACAAAACAAAAAAAAAAACAATAAAGGTATTTTATGATTTTAAGTAAAGCCTATCTATTTTCTTAGCTTTTTATGCTTCTTGTCTTCATCATTGTTGAAATATATATCTGTATACTTTTACAGTTGGCAACACTCCAACAGAATCCAGGATGCCTCACACATTATGAAAACTCAATTGGCATAAAGCAAAATGAGTTAGCTGGCACTTATAGGAGCCATTGTAAGCTTACCTAACTGGTGACTTCAAGGTTGGCTTTAATCTGATATGCACTTGAAATGCTTTACATTTTAAAGCAGCATGAAAAACACTTTTCTAAAACATTGGATAAATAAACCCATGTAATGCAATGCACATAAAAAAAAAAAAAAAAAAAAACTTCAGTTAAAGCCCCTACATAATTTATAGAGCACCTAGAAAAATGTATTGTTTTTACGGGAACGTTTTTAGTTAATATAACTCTGTGCATTTCCCCTTTGTTTAACTTTTTATTTACTGATTTAAAAGCCTATCGCAAAATATAATGCTGTGCCCAGTCTATGCACTCTATAATGTTTACATATTTAGAAAATGCAGTAAATATTTCAAACAAGTGCTCATTGATTTTTGTATCACATATCCAACGAAAGTGTGAAGGATGAGGGCTCCACAATTCCAGAAATGGTCCAGTAGAAATGTGATAATCTTGATAAATAGTTAAAGTACAGACAATGCATTTTGGGGGCTCACAAATCCCCTTACATCACAGCTAAGATACAAAATAATAAGGAGTATCAACAAATACATCTATAAGCAGCCATATAGAACAGCATAAGAACATTATCAGGTGTGCACGAGGATCATATATAGTCAGAGCAACCTGTGAAGGAATATACAGTACTGTACACACATATACATATACTGTGCAAGTGTTTTAGGTAGGTCTGAAAATTTGTTGGAAAAATAAAAACGCTTTCAGAAATAGAAGTGTTAACAGTTTATTTGTATTAATTAAAAAGATGGAAAGTAAACAAACAAGGTAAATCCAAATCAAATCAAATCAATATTTGGTGTGACCACCCTTTGGCTTAACCACCTCAATACCAGGCACTTCAACACCTTCCTGCCCAGACCAATTTTGAGCTTTCAGTGATGGCGCACTTTGAATAACAATTGCGCTGTCATGCTACACTGTACCCAAATGAAATTTTTATAATTTTTTTCCCACAAATAGAGCTTTCTTTTGATGGTATTTGATAACCTCTATGGTTTTTATTTTTTGCTAAACAAATAAAAAAAGACCGAAAATTATGAAAAAAATATGTTTTTTTGTTTCAGTTTCAAAACTTTGTAAATAAGTACGCTTTCTCCTTCACTGATGGGCACTGATGGGGCTGCACTGACGGGCACTGATAAGGTGGCACTGATGGGCACCAATGAGGTGGCACCAATGAAGTTGCACTGATGAGGTGGCATTGATGGGCACTGATATGTGGTACTGATAGGTGGCACTGATGGGCACTGATAGGTGGCACTGATGGGTGACACGGATGGGCACTGATAGGTGGCACACATTTGCACTGATAGCTGGCACGGATTGGCATGGATGGGCATGGATAGGCGGCACAGATGGGCATGGATAGGCAGCACAGATGAGCATGGATGGACACTGATATGTGGCACGGATGGGCACTGATAGGTGGCATGGATGGGCACTGATAGGCGGCATTATATTGTACTGATGGATGCCAATCAGTGCCAAACAATAATGCATGCCAATCAGTGATGCCCATTGTGGGCACTGACTGGCATCCATTGTGGGCACTGACTGGCATCCCTGGTGGTCTAGGGTGGCATACCTGGTGCTGGGCATCCCTGGTGGTCCAGTGTGGGCATCCTTGGGGGGGCTGTGCTGATAATCGATCAGCACAGACCCCCCTGTCAGAGGAGCAGCCGACCGGCTCTCCTCTACTCGAGTCTGACAGACGCGAGTGAGGAGAAGCCGATCACCGTCTCTTCCTATTTACACTGTGATCAGCCGTGATTGGACACGGCTGATCACGTGGTAAAGATTCTCCGACGGAGACTCTTTACCAAAATCATAGTTGCGGGTGTCAGACTGACACCCCGCCACAACGATTGCCGCCATACGCACCCCTGGGGACACGCAGCGGCTCAAAATCCCGAGGACATCATATGACGCCCGGTCAGGATTTTGTAACCACTTTGCCACCGGCCTTTTGCTATAGGGCGGGCGGCAAGTGGTTAAAAACAGCACAAATTCTTCTAGATACACGCACACAGTTTTTGAAGGAACTCTGAAGGTAGGTTGTTTCAAACAACTTGGACCACAGATCTTTTGTGGATGCAAGCTGCCTAAAATCCTTTTGTCTCTTCATGTAATCCCTTATATACTCAATAATGTTGAGATCAGGGCTCTGTGGAGGTAAAACAATCACTTTCAGGACTCCTTGTTCTTCGTTACACTGAAGATAGTTCTTAACCGCTCTCCAGAAGATTTTACCCCTTCATGACTAGGCCGTTTTTTGCTGTTCGGGAATGTGCTACTTTAACTGATAATTGCACGGTCATGCAACTCTGGACCCAAATTTAGCACAAATAGAGCTTTCATTTGGTAGTTATTGATCACCACTGTTTTTTTATTTTTTATTATTATATACACCAAAAAAGACCGAAAGTTTTGAAAAAAACCACCAATATTTTTTACTTTCTGCCAAAAAACAAAAAAACAAAAGTGTGTTAATTATTTGCATGAAAGTTATAATGCCTACAAACAATGGGATACATACTGGATTTTTTATTTTATTTTAATACTAGTAATGATGGTGGTCAGTGACTTATAGTGGGAATTCGATGGGCAATCTCAGGCCGCGTACACACGGGTGGACTGTATGGCCTACTTAGTCTGTCGAAACTCATTTCAGCGGACAGTCCGCTCGTGTGTGGGCTTCAGCGGACTTTTTCAGCGTGCAGTCTGGCGTACTAAGTATTTCGGATTTTTCAAAATTCTGTCCGTCAAACTTTGGTTTCAGCAGACAATCCGCTCGTGTGTGGGCTAGTTCGACGGACTAAGAATGGCGCATGCTCAGAAAGGATTTACACGGCGGAAGGTTGCATTGCTGTGTATTGGACTTCCTATTTCTAGTCCCGTCGTACGTGCTGTACACGTCATCGCGCAAGCTTTCGACGGACTGTTTGTGCATCCGTGTGTGGTCAAGTCCGTTCAATCGAAAGTCCGTCGGATTGTATGACGGACTAAGTAGGCCATACAGTCCGCCCGTGTGTATGCGGCCTAACACTAACTGACACTTTGTGGGAACTGACTGACACCGACATCACCAGTGACACTAATACAGTGATCAGTGCCAATAATATACAGTACATTGTAACTGAACTAATGACAATGGCTGGGAAGGGGATAACATTTAGGGGCATGAAAGGGTTAATTGTGTGCCTAACTGCATTCACTGTGTGTACTGTGTGCTGTTTTTACTAAGCAATCTGACAGTTTTTACTCCTTGCTTTGCAGGAAGAGGTACCAGCCAGGGGTGCCCCTATCATTCCTTCCAGATCAGCTTCTGGTTGCTTGAGCAATGCTTGTTTCTGAGCTCCCTTTGTGTAACCTACTTTAAACTGACCTCTTGTGAACTGATCTCTTGTTTTCCCGAATCGGCTTGTCCTGATTACGTTGTCTGCAGCCTGCCCTGACCACCTTGGCTCAGTATCCAGCTCTCCTTTGCTTCATTCATCCATCCATCCTTGTCTGACTGTGTCTTCTGGTACTCCCCTAGCGAGCAGGGTGAACAAGGGGGTCATGACCTGGGGTCAGCATGCAGCTAAGCCCAAACCCTCGTGAGGGGGTCCCTGGTAGAATAATAGCTGACCCTTAAACTCAATGCCCTGGGGGGTCCCGTGTCACCTGTTCACCTGTGGGTTCACTGTAGTGCTACCATGACAGTTTTCTCAAGCCATGAGTGTCTCTGAGAATCGGCCACTGACCTAAGAGCAAATGCAACATCTAGTTCAGAGGCTTAACTCCCAGCAAGCAAATCAAGAGCAAATAATGCTTGTCCTTCATGATCTTGCCTCCTGTCTGGATCGTCTGCAACTCGCTGCAACTTCAGCTCCTCCTGTTCCTGCTTCTGCTTTAGCTGCTCCTGTGTTACCTACTACATCTGGCAATCCCTACCTGTATCTGCTGCTGCCAGTCCATCCAGGAAATTCCAGGGTCTAGATCACTCGGAGGGAGGTGGTCTAGACTGATCCTTTAATTTTGTCCGCTTCCCTCATTTCACCCTTCTCGTGGTTACCCACTGGGCTCAAAATGCCTATCAACTCTCCGCATACATGGATTCTGATGCTGCCGGGAATTTCATTGAACAATCTTTAGCTCCCGAGTTGGGCATTGCCTTTGTTGCCTTGGCTAAATCTCTTTCCGCAACTGCAGTAGATGGCTCCTTCTTGCCTATGAGCCCCATCCGGTTTAAAACCCATCCTATTGTCTTATGCATTGGGGTTTTGCATGCTGAGTAGTTCTCTTTCATAATTATGCTTAAATCCTCCAGTCCCATCATCCTGGGCCTTCCATGGTTGGCCTGGAAGAAAACCACCTGGCCTTTAGGAAAAAAAACTCAAGACCTTCCTCTTCTAGATGATGAACAACCAAGCTCTTCACAGCGCCTTGTGGCGATTCAGTTTGCATTGTGTGCTATACAAATATCTCATTCATTCATTCATTCACTCATTCATTCGTTCATAGTTGCAGAAACACTCTCCACATCTTGACTGGAATTCTGGATAAGTGTTGGGGGGTCCTTCATGTCAGAAACAATGTATTTCCAAGGTGCTACCTTCTCCTTCCATTCCTCTGTCTGAGACCTCCACAACTCCCATGTTGCCTTCCCAATATCAGTCTTTCCAAGATGTTTTCTTCAAAAAGTCTGCCGATCGCCTTCCTCCTCACAGAGACTATGATTTCTCCACTGATCTATTACCTGGGACCTCTCCTCCCCGAGGCCAAGTCTACCCTCTACCTATCTCCAAGATGCAAGCCGATGCCTTGTCCAGGGTGTTTGATGTCAATGATTTTGAGAATCACCTAGATCCTGGTCCCATCATCCCTCCGCATCGTATTCTAGCCACTACTCAGCTCCAGTCTATGCAGCCTCCTCCAGGTAAAGCTTTTGTAGTGCTCACACTTCATCCCAAACTCTTTGCTTGGGAACATGACTCCAAGGTCTCTGGACATCCTGGCATACCTTGTACTTGTGACCTTCTTCAGTGTCATTACTGGTGGCCTTCTCTTTGTAAGGATGTCAAAGAATACATTCAAGCTTTTACGGTTTGTGTACTATCTAAATCTTCCATGTCCACCCCTACTGGGTTGCTTTTGCCCTTACCAGTTCCCAATATACCTTGGTGTTGTATATCCATGGATTTTATCTCAGATCCGCCCCCTCTACAGGTTCTAGAGTCATCTGGGTTGTGGTGGATTGGTTGTCCAAAATGTGTCACTTGATTCCTCTCCCAGGCCTACCTTCTGCTCGCAGTCTTGCCACAACTTTCATTAAGGAGATCTTTTGTCTTCATGGGATACCTTTACATATTGTCTCTGACAGAGGAGTTCAATTTACTGCTCAGTTTTGGAGAGCCTTGGCCAGCTCCTTTGGGATTAAATTGGATTTTTCATCTGCCTTTCATCCCCATTCCAATGGGCAAACTGAAGGTGTCAATCAAAATGTAGAACATTTTCTCTGTGCCTTCATACCTGCCCACCAAGATGACTAGGTGAACCTTTTGCCCTGGGCAGAGTTTGTCTTAAACCATCACTCCAATGCCAGTTTTGGAAAATCTCCCTTCTTCACTGTTTATGGGCAGCATCCATCTGTTCCCTTTCCTGTTCCCATTTCTCCTCTTATACCAGCAGCAGCTGAAACCCAAAAGTCCTTCAACTCAATCTGGAAAGAAGTCTCTGAGAATCTTTATTTAGCTGCTTCCAGACATAAAACAGCAGCAGATCGTCATCACCGTCCAGCTCCTTAGTTCCTGCCTTGCGATAGAGCTCTCTACCAAGCACATCCAACTCCGGGTGCCATCAATGAAATTCGCCCCTCGCTTCACTGGTCCATTTCCTATTCTCTGTCAGATCAATCCAGTTGCTTTCAATCTCTATCTGCCCTCTCATCTCAAGATACCCAACGCCTTCCATGTCTCCCTGCTCAGGCCACTGGTCCTCAATCGCTTCTCTCATCCTTCTTCTCACTCCACTCCTGTGGCTGATACCACGGATCAGTACGAGATTAAAGAAATATTGGACTCCAAATACTCCTGAGGGAAGCTACTCTATCTTATTGATTGGAAGGGCTATGGTCCGGAGGAGAGGTCTTGGGTTCCTGCCACTGATGTCTCAGCCCCATGCTTGGTGACTATATTCCATCTGAGATTTCCCTCCAAGCCAACCCCCATATGTGTAGGAGTTCCACATAAGTGGGGGGGGGGGGGGGTACTGTCACAGATCAGCTGCAGAGCTACTGGTGTCGCCGGCTCTACCTGTTGCTCCACCTGTTGCTTAATAATATCCTTCCTTCCTGCTACTTCCTGTCCAGCCCCCCATGTGCTTCTCTATTTAAATTCCTTCCAGCTCAGCTTCTGGTTGCTTGTTTCTGAGCCCTCTTTGTGTAACCTGCTTTAACCTGACCTCTCATGAACTGATCTCTTGTGTACCGACTCGGCTTGTTCTGATTACATTGTCTGCAGCCTGCCCTGACCTTGGCTCACTATCCAGCTCTCCTTTGCTTCATCCAACCATCCACCCTTGTCTGACTGTGTCTTCTGATACTCCCCTAATGAGTAGGGTGAATCTGGGGGTCGTGACCTGGGATCAGCATGCAGCTAAGCCCAAACCCTCGTGAGGTGGTCCCTGGCAGAATATCGGCTGGCCCTTAGACTCCACACCCTGGGGGATCCCGTGTCACCTGCTTGCCTATGGGCTCACTGTAGTAGTGTCGTGAAATACTGGCAGTAGATCCACTAGCTACTTTGGTTAAGCCTACTCCTAGAATACAGGGTTTGCAAAGTGGGCACCTAGTACAAAGGGTTGGGCTTTACGGGTCTCGCTGACTCTTCTGGGAAATTCTCAAGTCTAAGATTGAACTGGGACAAGTCACAAATTCTTCCCATAGGTAGACCAGGCCCCTCTACCCCTTACCAGAGTTAACTCTATCAAGTATTTGGGTATACAGGTGTCTAGACCCCAGCAAATTTTATAGCTCTTAATGTAGAGCCCCTATTTCCTCTCCTAAAGTTCAAAACTCAAATATGGGCCGTTGAGATTCATGGGCAAGATTCGTTTTGTAAAAATGATTCTGCTCCCCAAAATTCTCTATGTACTCTGGAATTCCCCTGGTTTATACCCTGTTGCAGTACTTTAAGACTTTAGATAAAATCTTACTATCCTTTGTCTGGGAAAATGGCAGACATAAGCTGCCTTGGAGTATACTCAAAAATCTAACATCTTTAGGGGCACTGCATTACCTGATTTTGGTTTATATTATTTGGTGGCTCAGCTGTCTCACTTCTATCATATAGGGGCTGATAGTATCTTGCCCTGGTTGATAACCCCTTAATTTCTGCTCATTCTCACCCATTTTGTGATGTACTTAGAGGGCTTGGTGGTTCCTTAACACAGTCAGCTTGCACTAGTGTGTCCTTTCATCACAAACACATCTGGGACCTGGCGATATCTACTGTAAAAATGATTCCCACACTCTTCACAATGATGCTCCACTTTGGTTCAATACAATTCTACAAGAATTATTATCTATACCTGATTCCGTGATCTGGTTTTCGAAAGGCCTTTTCCCCTTTCCCATGTGCTGCATAATAGGGAGCTTAAATCATATTGCACTTCGAAGCTAATGTTTTCCCTTCCAAATGATATGCTCTTACATTGTCTCCAATTGCATACTTGCCCTTAAGCCCCAGCTTGCTGGTGGATACCCTGGCCTGGTCTCTCTCTCAATATTGGATGTTGCCTATGGGAATGAGCCTCACAAATAGATTTCCTCATTGTTAGATATTTTTCTTACTCCATCTGACTCTAGATTAACTTACTCTGTTAAATCTCATTGGGACAGAAATATTGGGATGTTGGAGGATGAGGATTAGGGGAAGGTGCTGGATTCTTGTAGACTGATATATCCCAAAGTCTCAGATCACCTACCCAGCTTTATATAACTTAAACAGGTCTACATAAAACAAAGTTATATGGCAAAATTTTGGATTTAATTGTAGTCCTATGTGTGCCAAGTTCCATATTACCTCTGGTACGATTTGCTCTTTATGGTGGCATTGTCCCTGTATACAAGATTTCTGGGCCCAGGTCCTTCAGTTCTTGCATGATCGCATGGGCTCTTGATTATCCTTATATCCCTATAGAGGGAAAAGGAAAAGATATGCATGGCTGCACACCCATGCAATGCAATTCAAAGCTTATCTACTGGAAAAAAGTATCAATAAAAACAGGCACAATAAGCATGGTGGCAGGGGGAAAAAGATTAACCTTTTTTCCCCTGCCACCATGTTTATTGTGCCTGTTTTTATTGATGTTTTTTTCCAATAAATAAGCTTTGAGTTGCATTGCATGGGTGTGCAGCCATCCATATATTTTTCCTCTATATGTATGCCTGCAGCAGTGACAGGGTGCGCGCCCCATGCACAAGCTTGATTTCAGACACCACTCTAGCTGGTTCATCTGGAGCAGCAGGATTGCTTTTATCCTTATATCCCAAGCTTTACTTGTTGAGGTTATTCCCTTTTTTTTTCCCTTAATGAGGCCATTAATAAAAATCAGGATAGGTTTCCAACAGGAAGCTATACGCAGAAGAGAGACGAGAGTCGGCTGTCTCAGTTTTTGCAGGAGAGGGGGCTGCTTGATATGTGGAGGGTGTAGAATCCGAGTATGCTACAATACTCATGTTTTTCAAGTTCCTATTCCTCACTCTCAAGAATAGATTTGGCCTTGGGGAATGAGGAAGCAAATTGAGTAGTAAGGGACATAGTATATCAACCTAGGGGGTGTCTGACCACTCACTTTTGATAGTATCAGTAAATTTAGAGGGAAAACAATCTCACAGAGTATGGAAGATGAACCCAGTATGGTTTGAGATAATTGGCGAACCGGATGAGGTGCTACTTAAGCTAGAAGAGTTCATAGAGTTTAATAAAGAGACAGCAGCAATAGGAGTGATATGGGATGCACTGAAGGCTTATCTCAGGGATATCCTTATCCTACAAGTAGCGAAAATTAAGAAGACATCAAGAGAATGGGAGAATAGAGTTAAAAGGGAGGTAGTGGAAGCAGAAAGAGAATACGTGGAAAATCCCACCCCAGAGAAGCAAAATATATGGTTAGACAAACAACAGGAATATAAAGCAGTGATTATCATGAAAATAGAGAATAAAAGACTGTTTCAGAAACAAATTGCATATGGGGAGGGGGAAAGAGTTGGGAGGATGCTGGCACACCTAGTAAGTACCAACTCCTCGCCATCCACCGTCCACGTGATCAGGACAGAGAAGGGAGAAATCAAATCACAGGGCCCAGTAATTATAGATACTTTCAGAGCATATTATGAGAAACTGTACAGATCACAGGGGGCGATGGGAGGCGAGGAAATGGATACATTTTTTAGAAATATCAAAATACCGTCCCTCACTGAAGAGGAGAAAGAGATAATGGAGGCACCATTAACATTAGAGGAAATTCAATCTGCGGTGGTAGAAATGGCCAATCAGAAATCCCCAGGACCTGATGGTCTGCCAGTGGAAACCTATAAACATCATGGGAAAATATTGCTTCCAGAGCTTCTTAAAGTATTAAACTGGGCAAAGGAGGAAGAGAGGCTACCTAAATCAATGACTGAAACAACGATAATTGTTCTGCATAAGGAGAGGAAGGGCCCATTAGAAACTAAGTCCTATCGACCTATTTCCCTTCTTTGTTCAGATGCCAAAATATTATCCAAAGTGCTAGCATTTAGATTTAACAAAGTTATTGCCAGACTTGTACATCCTGATCAAACGGGATTCATCCCTGGTAGATCTACCAGCATGAATATCAGGAGGCTATACCTTAGTCTACAGTTACCAACAGAAAACGTAGGCAAAAGATCAGTTATGGCTTTAGATGTGGGTAAAGCCTTTGATAGCTTAGAATGGGGATACATCTGGCGAGCACTGGGTGAATTTGGATTTGGCACCATGTTTATTGCTTGGATAAAAACTTTATATAACGGCCCCAGTGCCAGAATCAGGGTTAACAATGAGTACTCAGATAAGATTCTATTAGAGAGGGGGACAAGGCAGGGGTGTCCATTGTCATGCCTGATCTTTGCTCTCGCTATGGAACCACTAGCCATCGCAATAAGATCAAATATTAATATGGAAGGCTTCCAGAAAAGGATGGGGGAGGAGAAAATCGTATTGTATGTGGATGATGCCCTCTTCTTTCTGGGGGACACAGAGCATTCCCTCAGGCAGGGGATGAACATCTTGGCGGAATTTGGTAGTTTCTCTGGACTGGTCATAAATTGGGAAAAATCAGCCCGGATGCTGGTAGATCTATTAGGGAACCAACGTTTATTGGCAATCCTGCAGTTGGAAGTGGTTGAACAAATAAAATATTTAGGGATAGATATAAAAAGAGATCCTATTAAGTATATTAGTGATAACATAGTCCCACTGATAGCCAAATTTAAAAGTAAAATCAAAATATGGAAGTGACTCCCACTATCAGTTGCAGGGAGATGCAACTGGATCAAAATGTAGTGGATGCCTCAGCTATTGTATCTGCTGCATAACTCCCCGATATGGGTAGATAAAAAATGGTTTAAAAAAATTGAAGTATTATTTAGAGAACATATATGGAGAGGAGGGGTGTCAAGGATTGGCTTACAAACCCTGCAGCTACCAACTAGGAAAGGAAAGATGGCAGCATCCAAGGAGCTACTTTTTAGCAGCTCAATTGCATTAATGATAGTAGGGACACCCCACAAGACAATAGTAGAAGCATTGGAGGCAAATTCATTTACCTATAGAATACCTACGATAAAACTAGCCTTAAAAGTGTGGAAGGCAGTAAAGGGGTTAGGAGGAGTGACTAAATATGCCCCTCTATGGAACAATCTGAACTTGCTGGAATTGGAACTGATAGGAAGATATAGAGACTGGGAAATAAAGGGGATAGACAAGCTGGCCCAATTATATGAAGGAAATATATTAAAAACATTTAATGCATTGAGAGTGGAATTTGATATACCAAAACACTCATTTCATAAATACTTACAAACTAGACATGCTTTAGATAAACAATTTGATAAACAAGGACCAGCTTGGAGAAACTCGCCTCTCTATTATAGATTAAATTCCCAAGAAAAGGCAGGAGGATTTATAGCATAAATTTACCCATACATATGTGAAGGGAATTTAGAAAGCCCAGATAAGCTTAAATGCAGAGGGAAATGGGAGGAGGAACTTGGGACATTCTCGGATGAGCAGTGGATGAGGATATTGGAGGGAGGACATCTGATCTCAGTCTCGCCCGCGCAGAAGGTCTCACATCTGATGCTGTTACATAGATCATATTATACGCCGAAAGTGATTGTTTAGCTTTGGGTGGAGAGGGGATGATAGGTGCCCAAGATGTCAGGACACCGGGGACCTGGCACACATGTTCTGGAGGTGTCCCAAATTGTTCTGCTTTTGGTCAAAGATCCTTGATATTCTGAAAGAAACCTTTAGAGTGGGAGTTAATGGGGACCCCAGATTATGTTTGCTGGGTCTGGTTTAGGAAATAGGAGGTTCATCTTATACAATTAAAGCAGTATTGAGGTGTATGTTCCAGGCAAGAAAGCTAATAGCACAGAGGTGGTAGGCAGAGAAACCCCCCTCTGTAGTAGACTGGGTGAACTTAATTACAGAAACAGTATGGAAGGAAAGGGTAGTATACATAAGGAGAGGAAATTTGAAAGAATTAAAAAAAAATGTGGAAACCATGGCTGGACAGGATGGGATATCCAGTGTAGGAACACAAGAACTTCTACAAAAAGGAGAAGGGAAGCTAGAAGTAGCAGCCAATGGAGATCGAATTTGAGAAGGGGAGGCGAGAGGGAAGATTAGTTAAGAGGGAGAGGAATTTGACCAAAGGAAGAAAGGGGAATCAAGAAGTAAAATGGTTGAACGGGTGAAGGGGAGAGAGGGGAAGAGGAAATAAGGAGAGTAAGTAATGAGATGAAAGAAGGATTACTGTTAATCCTGAGAAAGAGCGGTTGAATGCTTACTACCATCTTATGTTGTGCTCTATTTTTTATTTTAATGAAATATTGATGATATATGTATAAAGGTTGTATTTTGGTAAATAATGAAGAAAATGAATAAAGATTATTTAATATGAAAAACAAGGTTATTCCCTAATCAGGATGTTGCCAAATACTGTTGCTTACCTTTCTTCATGAGAATATACTCAGTAATTGAAAATTAGTGGCACAGCACTGGATCAAGGCTCTCCCTCCTATTTTGGCTGAGTGGATAGCAGAAATAAATTGCACTCCTAAAGAGAGATAGCTATGTTAATAGGGGGTGCCCTAACAAATACAATAAGATCTCGACTTGCTGTTACAATCAGTGGATACATGCTCTTAATTACTTTTTACTCATTTTTTAATGCCTGTGGTGTGAGTTACTTTTCCAGTGGGAGTGTACTTACTTATTTTTGATTATGGTGTGATTATGGTTGATTATGGTGTGATTATGGTTGATTATAGTGTGATGGGGATTGTTTTATTGCCTGGTATTTTTACATGTACACTGTGAATCTGGTATATATGCTCCCGTACCCACTTGTATTTATTTTTGTAATTTTTGTGTGTAAGCAGATATTGGGGTTGATTTACTAAAGGCAAAAAGACATTGGAATTTTGCAAAGTACAGGAGCACTCTGCAAGAGAAGTTGCTCCAGAGCTTAGTAAATGAGCAGAAGCCTTGCTGACTTTCATCATCCAATCGTTTTTTTATTTGTATTAGTTTTCAAGTACAAAACATTAAAAAACAAAATCACATAATTTAAATGGTTATCTTCTGTACATCACTTAAACCCCCCCCCCCCCACATACCCCCACGCTCTCATCTACTCCCTTTCTCTCCTCTTTATTTCCTTTCTTTTATTCTTGATGTTCTTCTTTTATTTTTCCAACCTCTCCTTCTCCCTTCCCATAATCTCATCATATTTCCTTGTTCTTATAAATGTTACTCAACTTTTCCAGGCTTCCAATAATTTTTTGCTCTCATCCTCTTCACTACATCTCAGATGCTGCATTTTATTTCTATTTAACACATCTCTTAACCATTCTTTAATTGAGGGTCTTTCCTATACCTGCCAGTATAGTTGAATTAGGCTTTTACAGCATTTGTTAATTAAGATATCAGGGTCTTTTTATAATGTTTTATTGGGGTCTCTATACCATGGAATAAACACACCCATTGATCCTCGAAAATTCCTATATTTGTAATCTCCTTGAACAATGCTAGCACTCCCACCAACTATGAGCCATATTTTCCAGAGTATCACAGCCTTGCCTACAGTTTGGAGACTTCCCTGTTTAGTACTTATAGGCTTTATCTGGGGTTATATACCATTTAGTTAGACATTTATAATTATTTTTTGTGGCATTTGTATCTACTAAGCTATGTACCATTAATGAAAAATCATTCACTCGGGTGAATTCCTTTTCTCATTTTTTGATGTATGGTGGTCTTTCCATCTCGGTCAACATCGACAATATTTTATAAATTCATGAGATACCATGTCTAGTATTTTTAGATATACTTACTTGTTTTAACGGTAATACATTTCGTCCCTATCTTATTGGTTGCGATAACGATGTTACAAAGTGCTTAAACTGGAAATACTGCCATTCATCGATCAACATCAATTCTTTTTTGTGCTTTAAATCCTGTAGTGTAATGCCCTATTTTTTTTTATTATATCTTTCAACTGTACATATCTATCTTTTATCCACTCTCCAAATAATCTCTCTTTCCCGGGTAAAAAATAACTTGTGCCTTTTAATGGAATTAATAGTGAGTTAAACTTACAGTTTAGTTTTTATGTATTAAATCCCATATTTTAATACTTCTAGTGTCAGTGCATGTGTATCGGTATCCAACTCTTGGTGTTGTGAAGGAATCCAAACAATTTTACCCAATGGTGCACCACTCATTGTTTTCTCTATTTGTACCCATCTTTTTTCATTTATTTATTTTGCCCATTCTATCACCCCTGATATTAATACTGCATTATAATATATTTTAACATCTGGTACAGCTAAACCCCCTTGCAGTGTATTTTTACTTAATATTGAGAACCATATTGTCTGTTTTTTATTCTGCCAGATACATTTTAGTATAATTGCTTTTAACATCTTAAAATATATTTTTAGGTAAGGCGATTGGCAACATTTGGAATTTGTACATGATTTTTGGTAGTATTATCATCTTTATTATGTTCACTTGGCCTATCCAGGAGAGGGGTCTAATTGATAAGCTCTTTATTACTGTTTAAATTTCATTAAGGAGTGGGATGTAATTTGTTTGGTATATTTTTTCCAATGTTGGTGTCAATTTTATTCCTAAATATTTTAGTTCTGTTGTCTTCCATATAAATCAGAATCCTCGTTTTAATACCAATTCTTTTTGTTTACTAACATTTATGTTCAAGATCTCTGATTTTGTCAAATACATTTTTTAATTTGAAATTTCTCCATCATTTTTCAATAATTGCATCAAATTTGGTAATGTTATCCTAGGATTGGAGAGGTAGAGCAACACATCGTCCGTGATGCCTTTAACATCTATGCAGTTATGAATTGTTGTTAACAGAGGCTCTAACAAGAGAATGAACAATAAGGGAGAGAGGGGACAGCCTTGCCTTTTTCCATTAAACATTTCAAATGATGTAGACAACTAGACAACGTTCTATTTATCTTTACTGTTGCTGCTGGATTTTTATACAATGTTCTTATCCAGCTTATCATCCTCCGGTCAATTCTTAATATTTCTAGTATACGCAACATGAATTCCCAGTCTACACTGTCAAAAGCTGTCTCAGCATCTATCGACAGAAGCATACCTGGGGACCCACTTTTCCTAATTCTCTCTAACACAAGGAGTGTTCTTACTACATTATCTCTCCTCTACTATCCCTCCCCTTCTAATATCCCTCCCCCTCCCTGTGCCCTTTCCATTGGGGTATTTTGGCCCTTTTGGCGCTTTGGCTTTTAGAGCAAATGCAGGTTCCTCCATCTTATGCTGCATACACATTTATCAGACTATCCGGCGGACTTAGTCTGGCAGACAAACCGCCGGACTGTCCGCCGGACTTTCCGAACGAGCTTCCTGCCCACACACGGCACTTTTACGGCGGACTAGGACATTATGATGTCACAGTCCCAGAGGATGCTGAAGAAGAGAAGAAGAGAAGGCCAGAAGACAGTGGCAACAGAAGACCGCTTGTAAAAGAGCTAGAAGAAGGCGCGGTGGCCCGGCAAGAAGAACCGAAGAGGGGGACAAGACCCCTGAAGACGTAAGAAGAGGGCGGCGGGGGCGAAGAAGAAAGCTGGGCTCCTCTGCTAGTATAAGAGCTAGCAGAAGATAGCGGAGGAGTCCGACGAGAAGACCCCCGAAGACGGAAGAAGACCCCTGAGCTGTGCAATAAACTATTTTAACCCTTGTGTGTTGTGTTTTTTTTTTCACAGGTGAATGGGTAGGGGTACATTGTACCCCATACTCATTCACATAGGCTGGGGGGCTGGTATCCAGGGGCCCCCTTGTTAAAGGGGGCTCACGGATTCTGATAAGCCCCCCACCCGCAGCCCCCGACAACCAACAGCCAGGGTTGTCGGGAAGAGGCCTTGTTCTCATCAACATGGGGACAAGGTACTTTGGGGTGGGGGGGGCCGCGCAGACTTTTCCACCAGATTGTTTGATCGTGTGTACAGGGGCTTTAGAAGTACCTGCCTATGGACTCTCTACCCTTAAGGTTGAGCTCTGTCCTTGGACACCAACTGGATCAGTTACCTTTTCTCCTAATAGGTGAATGTCCAGGGGACTGCTCTACTCTGGTCCCCATCCCATCTATTTCTCATTTTCTTTCCTTGCCTCCCCTCACGACCTCACCAAACACCCCCCCCCCCCCCCCACACCCACCGTTCTCCTGTAAGTCCTTATTTCTTTCATCCTTATCTATTTTTTTTTTAAGTTTTCTTCTTTGGGACTAAATTCCATTGTTGATCTTCTGGACTTAATTCTTCTTTCTGCTTAGCTGACCATCCAAGTATATCTGGTATAGGCAAATCGAGTTTCTTACAAAATTCGTCCAGTTTTTCTGGGGATATAAATTTTGCTAACCGACCTTCTTTTTGACCCACCAAGCATCCCGAAAAACCCCCAAAATATTTTATATAATCTAATCTAATTTTCTCCAATAGTGGTTTAAGGAGTCTTTTTCTTGCTAATGTCTCTGAAGCTAAATCAGCAAATATCTGAAGTACTGCCTCGTATTTTACTGAGTTTGATGCTCTTAATTTCTCCCAAATCTGTTCTTTATCTTTATAATTGTGAAATCTTATGATTATATCTCTTGGGACTTCCCTAGCCACATTTGGGGGTTTTCTGATTCTATGGACTCTTTCAATCTTTATCATTTCAGTTGTTGTTCTTTCAAGCAATGGGCAAAACACTTTATCCATTATACTTTTTAAGTCTTCTTCCTGCAATATTTCTGGCCGACCATTAATTCTTAATTTTTTTCTTCTAGTTTGATTCTCCTGGTCTTCCATTCTATACTGTATATTTCTTTGTTCTTTTTAGAAGTTTTTCATTTGTTTTTTAAGTTCTTTTTTTTCTAGTGTATGTGTATCTAATTTTTCTTCAAAGTCTTTGAACCCATTTTAATATTTGACCTTGATCCCCATGAAGAATTGCCATAGCTTTCTTTCGGGACTGTTCCAGCTTTGAAAACATGTCCACCATTTCATTTTAAGTTGGGAGGAGGGTTTTTATTCTTTGGTCTTCTAAATCCTAACCATCAAAGTCACTTTCTGTCAGATGCACATCCTTTTATCAGTCCAAGCAACTTAAGTTCAATGACTACCTGTCCAGTCCATTTTTTCTGAGTCCCTCTCCTACCTCCCAGCTGTTTTCCAGAGGCTGAGTTATCCTGACTTCCTTCTTGCATCATATATTTTTTTTATAGTGCCTGGATTTGCACTTATTTTAGGGGGTTTACCACTTTGCCTTTCACTTGTTTTCCTCTCATTCTCTTCCCAGATAAGGTCTACTGTGCTTTTTAGGTCCCTAGACCCTAGTCTCAAAAACCTATCTGGGCTGCTCAAGCTTCTGAGACTCAAAATAACCACAAGTAGCCCCAGATATGCAAACCAACATTCCTAAATCATATAAAAAGGGAGCAGGAAAAATAAGCAAAAAAAAAAAGAAGATATTTAGTCTGGTACTCACAGATGAGAAACATATACATCTGTTTCCCAAATTGGGAGAGATGCAATCCAGCGTTCATATATCGAAAGTCTATAGACCAGTATTTTTCAGCTTGATAAATAGGGTATAGTCTTGTATTCCCAGTTCAGCTGTATATAGGTCAGTATTTGCCAGGTAAAAGTGTATAAGCATTTGTCAATGGGTCAATTGTAAATAAAATATAAACTATATCTCAGGAGTGTCCTAACCAATGTTTATAAGTTAAAAATATATGGGCCACTGCCCATAGATCATGATCATATCTCAGTGCTCTCTTATCCAAGCTACTTAGGCTAATATTTCTTCAATTAGATATATATGAACTTGTATTCACAGGTAGAGTATAAGCAGACCGATGTTCTTTCAAAGTATTTTATTTTCAAGTAGCAGGATACAGAGATACCAAAACATCATAAATGACAGATAATACTTGAATAACAACAATGTGATATCGAAATACCAAAAACGAATAAAGTCAACCTTCTTATCCTTTTAAGGGAGAAGAGAATTTGTATATAAAAGGAGAAAAAACGCCTATAGAGAGATAGCTCTATCGGGTCTAAGCCTGCGTCCCTTCAACAAAGGTGTGGGTGAGACATCCGGGGAGTCCGCTAGGACTAAGGTAAAGGCGTACTAAACCAAGGCTGGATGAGCTCAAGTTCCCAAGATGAACCCAACCTGGGCCAGTTGCCGGAGGAGAACCTGTCCCCGTGCCCCTCTTGGGATCACACTGCACAGGAACAGGCCCCCCCCCTTAAAGGGTGAGAGCTCCCAGGCTCCCCCCGTTATAACTACAATCGACTTAGGGGGATTGTTGTAGAGGTCAATCAGTATCCCTGAGGGGAAGGGAGGATAGCCCTCCAAAGAGACAGGAAAAGAAGAGGAAAGATGGAAAAGCAAGGAAGAGAAAAGAGGTAGTAGTCAAAAGATTCTCAGTGGTCACTCTGGATTAGTGTTTGAGCCGAGGGGATCCCAGGAACAAGAGAGATCCCCACATATTGGGCCCAAGGCTCCCAGGTTAGTTCAAATTTTTGCTTCGTGTCCATGAGGGAGCTCGCTAATTTTTCTTGGGACAAGCATGTACAGCCATTATTCACAAATCAGAAACATATGACCCATCTTCACAGGTCCGGAGTATTCAGACCAATATTATCAGGTCAGGGTTACATTACCCCACTCCAGTAAGACAGAAACATGCAGTCCAGTATTTATAGTTCAAGACATACAGTATTTCACAAAAGTGAGTACACTCCTCATATTTTTGTAATTATTTTATTATATCTTTTCATGTGATAACACTGAAGAAATGACACTTTGCTACAATGTAGAGTAGTGAGTGTACAGCTTGTATAACAGTGCACATTTGCTGTCCCCTCAAAATAACTCAACACACAGCCATTATTGTCTAAACCGCTGTCAACAAAAGTGAGTACACCCCTAAGTAAAAATGTTTAAACTGGGCCCAAAGTGTCAATATTTTGTGTGGCCACCATTATTTTCCAACACTGCCTTAACCCTCTTGGGCATGGAGTTCACCAGACCTTCACAAGTTGCCACTGGAGTCCTCTTCCACTCCTTCATGATGACATCATTGGGCTGATGGATGTTATAGACCTTTCGCTCCTCCATCTTCCATTTGAGGATGCCCCACAAATGCTTAATAGGGTTTAGGTCTGGAGACATGCTTGGCCAGTCCATCACCTTTACCCTCAGGTTCTTTAGCAAGGCAGTGGTCATTTTGGAGGTGTGTTTGGGGGCATTATCATGTTGGAATAGTGCCCTGAGGCCCAGTCTCTGAAGGGAGGGGATCATGCTTTGCTTCAGTATGTCACAGTATATGTTAGCATTCATGGTTCCCTCAATGAACTGTAGCTCTCCAGTGCTGGCAGCACTCATGCCGCCCCAGACCATGACACGCTTACCTCCATGTTTGACTGTAGGCATGACGCACTTGTCTTTGTACTCCTCACCTGGTTGCCACCACACATGCTTTACACCATCTGAACCATATAAGTTTATCCTGGTCTCATCAGACCACATGACATGGTTCCAGTAATCCATGTCCTTAGTCTTCTTGTCTTCAGCAAACTGTTTGTGGGTTTTCTTGAAACATCTTTAGAAGAGGCTTCCTTCTGGGACAACAACCATGCAGACCAGTTGATGCAGGGTGCAGCGTATGGTCTGAGCACTGACAGGCTGAGACCCCCACCCCTTCATGCTCTGCAGCAACGCTGGCAGCACTTATATGTCTTTTTCCCAAAGACAACCTCTGGATATAACGCTGAGCATGTCAACCAAAGAAATTTCTTTGGTCGACTATGGTGAGGCCTGTTTGAGTGAAACCTGTCCTGTTAAACCGCTGTATGGTCAGTTTCAGGGTCTTGGCAATCTTCTTATAGCTTAGACCATCTTTATGTAGAGCAACAATTCTTTTTTTCAGATCCTTCGACAGTTCTTTGCCATGAAGTGCCATGTTGAACTTCCAGTGACCAGTATGAGAGAGTGAGAGCAATAACACTAAATTTAACACACCTGCTCCCATGATACCTGATACCTTGTAACACTAATGAATCACATGACACCAGGGGAGAGAAAATGGCTAGTTGGGCCCAATTTAAAAATTTTCACTTCGGGTGTACTTACTTTTGTTGACATTGGTTTAGGTTGTATGTTGAGTTATTTTGAGGGGACAGAAAATGTACACTGTTATACAAGCTGTACACTCACTACTTTACATTGTAGCAAAGTGTAATTTCTTCAGTGTCGTCACATGAAAAGATATGATAAAATATTTAAAAAAATTAGAGGGGTATACTCAATATTGTGAGATACTGTATATATAGTCCTTGTTCACCGATCAGAGTGATAAAGCTTCAGTCAAAGTTCTGTTCATAGTTCTTTGACAGAAAATATAGATTTAAATATAGACTCCCTAGTCTAGCAGAGGTTAGTTGTTTCTCTTAGGTCACAGATAACCACCTTACTTAATTCACTGTTTACCAAGCTGCTGTGTTCCTGAGGGTTTATTGATGCTGTATAGAGCCATCCACAGGCTCATAGTCCCATGCATTAGTGGGTCATGAGCTGAGCTGAGGGCTAAAAGGCATTACCTTATTCTTGCTTATACCCACTGGGGAACTCCGGACCTGCTCCTTGATACTCCACCTCCAACCAGACCTCAACAGAGAAGCCACTTGGTCTCTTGTCTGCCTGCTCTCCTTTCCCGTGAACCGTGACACTCCAGCATCTTCACGTGCAGTCCATTGCAGTCCATTAGCATGAATCTATCCATTGCTGCCACGGCCACCCCCAATTCAGGCATCCGGTCCCTTTCAGGATGCCGGGTGCCTGAATTACAGTTGCAGGGGTGTCTTTTTGAAGAACCTTATTAAAGCCATAGGCTCTAATAGGCTTCAAAATAGGGTGGGCTCGGAGTGCAGAGCATTGTGCCATGAGCCCACCCAGGTGCTACAACAGCGAATGAATACTGATCCTCAATCCGGTAAATCAGAAGTCTGAGACACGTTTTCCAATTGTCCAAAAACAGAAGAGTCCCAAATGGCCACTGAGGAGGAGAGAGGAAACGGAAGACACCGATGCCCCTGGAGAGCGGGGGTAGGGGAAACCGCTGCTGCCACCACTGCAGCCGCCACTGCAGCCAAGGAGCATAGGGAAGACACTGGTAAAGAGCTGCATAGATGGGGTAAGTGCACCTGACCCGTCCGTCAACCAACCACTGGGAAAGGGGATGATTGAGCTGGTACTGTTTGCCCCCCCAAAAAAATTACCACTGGCCGCCACTGTTCCCCTGTCTTCCTATGTCTATCTCCAGATCCCCCTATTGCATTCCTCCGGCTCCTGCCGGTGTTTTTTGGTCTGCCCCTAACACTATACTTCAGACTGGGCTTCTCAGCATATGTTGCCTGCACTACTCCATCGGCTGGCAGAGTGGGGGTCCTGGGAAGGCAGCTAGCTGGGGGGATGGGGGTGGGGCGAGCTCTCAAACAGGATCTATCCTGATGGGACTTGTGAGCTTAACGCTGGCTCCTTGTCGACAGCATCTTAAGGCTACTCCTCCCATGGAATGGTTGTTTATGTTTGTTATATACTATGTGCTATAGTTTTTTTCTGTATACACCTACTTTTTTTTTTAATCTTGTTTTGTTTTTATGGTAAAAAAACAAACATTTTACATTATTACACAAATACAAATTAAAATCATACATAAGAAGATATTTGATATGCAAGGCAATATGAAAAAGCTAATATTAGTAATAATGATGACAATGGTGATAATATTATTAATAATAATAATAAAAAAAAAAATAATAATAACAGAAAAATTAATCACATTAAATAATGGTAAAATTGAACAAATGTGGGGGGTATTAAGGAAATGGGATTATCAAATTATATTAACAATGACTTCATATGCCTTGACAGGAAAAAATTGCTGTAATTCACAACAAATTGAAGTAAAAAAATGTTAAGTTGTCAAATTTTCTTTATAACCATGTGTTTAAATTGATAACATATACATTCGGTACTTTATGCTGGGATGATAGGAGGAAATATTGGACAATAAGAACAAAGATCATGGTTTCTAGTAAAAATACATAGAACATAATCAGAGCATGATATCTCCAAGATAAGAAATTGGTCAAATGGATGCTTAAAGAACAGTATCTCAAAGAGTGACAAGTAAAAGGAGCTAAATGGGTTGAGGTGTAACATCAACACAATCAGATGACAGGGAGAGACAAGACAACACTTCTCTGTATGCTTTGTACGAAAGGCTTTGATAAGGGAAGCGATGTAACAGGAAAAATATTATATCTGAGAGAAACATTACTGTGTCTAGGGATAAGCTGAAAATCCCCCGGTTCGGTTCGCACCAGAATATAACTAACAGGCAAACAATTCGGAAGAACACACAAACACTGTTAAAGTCTATAGGACACAAACATGAAAAATCAAAAATGCTAATTTTAAAGGATTATATGCAAGTTATTGTCATAAAAAGTGTTTGTGGACATGGGTTCTGCCTCAGGGGACATGTATCAATGCAATTTTTTTTTTTTTAAATGTCAGTTTTTGCTGGAACAGTGATTTTTTGTAATGCTTAAAGTGAAACAATAAAAATGAAATATTCCTTTAAATATCATGCCTGGGGGTGTCTATAGTATGCCTGTAAAGTGGCACATTTGTCCCATGTTTAGAACAGTACAACAGCAAAGTGATATTCCTAAAGGAAAAATTGTCATTTAAAACTGATCGCGGCTGTAATAAATTGTCAGGTCTCGCCAATATAGATAAAACTCATTGAAAAAAAGAGCATGTCCATTACCAGGCTGGTATGAATATTAAGGGGAACCCCGAACCAAAATTTTAAAAAAAATTGCGTGGGCCCTTCAGGTCTGATAGGGAAATTAAGGGGAACCCTGTGCCAAGTCAAAAAAAATGGCATAGGGGACCCTCCAAAAATCCATACCAGACCCTTCAATTCTGGTATGGATTTTAAGGGGTACCCTTCGCAATTTTTTTTAAAAAAAGGGCGTAGGGGTCCCCACCAAATCCATACCAGAACCTTATTCGAGCATGCAACCTGGCAGTCCACAGGAAAAGAGGGGGGGTGAGAGAGTGGCCCCCTCCTGAACTGTACCAGGCCATATGCCCTCAACATGAGGAGGGGGTCCTTTGGGGTCTGACCCCAAAGCACCTTGTCCCCATGTTGATGAGAACAAGGGCCTCATCCCCACAACCCTTGCCCAGTGGTGGTGATGGTATGTGGGCGGGGAGCTTATCGGAATCTGGAAGCCCCCTTTAACAAGGGGACCCCCAGATCCTGGCCCCCCTATGTGAATTGTTAATGGGGTACATTGTACTTCTACCATTTCACCCCAAAAATTTCAACAATGGTAAAAAAGACAAGAGACAGTTTATTAAAAAATAAAAAAATAAAAATGTCCAGCAATGTCTATTCATCTTCTATCACACCGCCCGATGGACAGTTCTTATATAGCTCAGGGCAGGGCCACCCAGTGATGTAAGTGGGTGACCCCACCCCCTCTGATACCACGGGAAAGCCACATGCCCTCCCCATGTTGAGGACATGTGGCCTGGTACGGTTTTCCTGCGGCCTGCCAGGTTGCGTGCTTGGATAAGGGTTTGGTATGGATTTTGGGGGGACCCCACGCCATTTAAAAAGAAAAAATGGCACAGGGTTCCCCTTAAATTCATTTATTTTCTTCAAGTTTGGTTCAGGGTACAAATGTGCCACTTCACAGGCATCCTGAGGACATCTCTCAGGCTTGTTATTTTAAGAAATTTAGCATTTTAATGTTTGACTTTAAGTATCAATAAAATCTCAGCTCCCTGCCAAATGGAATTGCACAAAAAATTGCTTTGGTACTTGTCTTCCTGGACAGTGTCCAGCGCCCCCCCCCCCATCCGTTCAACAAACTCTTGCCCATTAGGCTAGAAAATAGCCATTGCTGATTTCTAAGATTCAGCTCACAATAACTACAATGGGGTTTGGATTCTGCAGACAAACATTAGTAAATTTCACAGAACCTATCCTAGCCCAACCAAACCCAGGTATGCTTGGCTCTTGAATAGTAATAAGTAGTACCTGTTCATTAAATGGTAGAGTGTGTTGACAACATCCCCACTGTGTGTGACTTCACAGTTCTAATAAAGAAGCAAAAATAATGTAGTTCCTTGGTATGCCAGCACCTAATAATGAAGAATATGTATACCTTCCTTATAAAGTTGCATATGGGGGGTTGTTTCCCCATAAGTCGGGATTCTAGAAGAGCCTGCCTGTTCCAGGATGTGCATTTGGTCTTTGATTACAGGATTTGGGTGAGAGGGCTTTTGCCCATTTGCAAGAAACAAAGACACTGCACAGATAGAGTTGTATGGACACTGTATACAGACATCATTTCTCTTAGTCATCCTGCTGACGCCTGTAGTTCTGCAGGACCAATCTATTCAGATACAGAGACACTGTATACAGACGCTATTTCCCTTTCACCTTGCTGTGAAGATTCTTCAATCTTTACTTGATAATCCAGGCCAGTTGTGTTGTTTGGCCTTTCTATTCAGGAGTTTAAGTGCACCAATGTGAGTGGCTATCTGAAGATACAAAGCCTGATCCTTCTTCAAAGGGACGGAAGCTACTAGTGCCACAGGGACACACACACACACATACTCACGGCTCTGTATATGTAGTGGGTGTGTGGGACAGTTTATCTAAGAGGTTAAGCCATTGCATGTTGATTTGAATAAAGTGTTTGTAGTTGGGCTTGTGGTGTAAGGAAACAGGAGAGAAAGGGCTAACATAAATAGAGTCAGTCTTTCCCTCTCCTCCTGCCTGGACTCATAGAGGCACATTCGAGTAAAGGTAACCAATCCGATATTATATAAGTGTTGTGTTGTGATTCATTTGCCATTTCAGTGTGCCTCTACTTATGGGGTTATTCTCATGTCTGGAATCCCCTGATAGCAGCCTGAATATAGTATGAAGCTAAGGATGAGCCGAACACTCCCCTGTTCGGTTCGCACCAGAACCTGCGAACAGACCTAAGCTTAGTGTGAACTTTAGTACCCTATTTAAGTCTATGGGACTCAAACGTTCACAATCTAAAGTGCTAATTTTAAAGGCTAATATGCAAGTTACTGTCCTAAAAAGTGTTTGGGGACCTGGGTCCTGCCCCAGGGGACATGGATCAATGCAAAAAAAAGTTTTAAAAACTGCATTTTTTTCAGGAGCAGTGATTTTAATAATGATTAAAGTGAAACAAAGTGTAATATACCTTTAAATTTCCTACCTGGGGGGTGTCTATAGTATGCCTGTGAAGGGGCGCACGTTTCCCGTGCTTAGAATTGTCCCTGCACAAAGTGTCATTTGTGCAGGAAAAAAAGTCTTTTAAAATCACTTGCGGCTATATTGTCGGCTCCCGTAATACAGAGAACACTCAGTGAGTGTTCTCTGTATTAGCCGACAATTCATTCATTGTTTTAAAAAAAAAAAAGCGTGGGGGTTCCCCTAAATTCAATTACCAGGCCCTTCAGGTCTGGTATGGTATGGTATGGTGTCAAATAAAAAAAAAAATTGACGTGGAGGTCCCCCTAAATATCCACAAAAAGCCACATGCCCTCAACATTGGGAGGGTGCTTTGGGGGTTCTGTGACCCCTCAAAGCACCATGTCCCCATGTTGATGTGGAGAAGGGCCTCATCCCCACAACCCTGAGCGGTGGTTGTGGGGGTCTGCGGGTGGGGGACTTATCAGAATCTGGAAGCCCCCTTTAACAAGGGGACCCCCAGATCCTGCCCCCCCCTGTTTCAAATGGTAAGGGGGTACAAAAGTATCCCTACCATTTCACAAAGAAAGTGTAAAAAGGATTAAATAAGACAAACACACTTTTGAAAAATTCCTTTATTAAAAATAAAAAAAATTTAAAAAAAGATTCCAGCGGTGCTAATCCACTCTTGCTATGAATGAATGAATGAATGAATGAATGAATGAATGAATTGTTGGCTAATACAGAGAACACTCACTGAGTGTTCTCTGTATTACGGGAGCTGACAATATAGCTGCAAGTGATTTTAAAAGACTTTTTTCCTGCACAAATGACATTTTGTACATGGACAGTTCTAAGCACCCAGGTATGAAATTTAAAGGAATATTACACTTTTGTTGTTTCACTTTAATCATTATTAAAATCACTGCTCCTGAAAAAACTGCCATTTTTAAAACTTTTTTTGCATTGATCCATGTCCCCTGGGGCAGGACCCAGGTCCCCAAACACTTTTTTAGGACAGTAACTTGCATATTAGCCTTTAAAATTAGCACTTTAGATTTCTCCCATAGACTTGTATAGGGTGTTCCGGCTTTTCGAATTTGCCGCGAACAGCCCAAATTGTTCACTGTTCGCTGAACGGGCGAACAGGCAATGTTCGACTCGAACATGAGTTCAACTCGAAAGCTCATCCCTATTTAAAGCTATATTGCTCTTAAATCTCAGTTATTGCCCTCCAGTTGATTACTTGAATATATACTGTCACTGTCTGTTATTCTTCCACAGAAATATTGCAGTGAAGACAATTTCTGTTTTATCATAATGTGCGTGTTTCTCATTGGTCGTTGCACTTACACTATTGCCAGTGGTGCCAGATGGGTCTCAGGCTGTTATTAGGGTTAAGAGACAGAGTAACGGACTAAACAAACAAAAGCAACTCATTCGGGGGTATCGCTACATGTGTTTAAACATAAACATAAAAAAAAATATTCCCTATGTATATAGGTTGACATTTAGGTCAAAGAAAAGAACTGCAAACACTTATGTTGTTGTTTACTTGCGTTTGATGTGCATGTGTCATGCAGGGCATGCAGATTCTCAATTATCTTTTTTTTTAATACAAACGTTTTTATTGGGTGAGAAACAATATACACAGTAATGCACATATATATATTGCAGCATCAGTGTACAATATTATAGTAAATCACAAACGTGGTGAGACAATACAGTATCAAAAAAAATAAAAAAAAAATACATTTCTTGTCTGTTATAGATATTCTGCATTGAGTTCGTGCTTAACACATCTAAAGGCACTGTGCTAAGTCATTTGAGTTATCTGTGTAAGTTAACAAAACAACAAACTAATTTTCTAATAACAACTGACCGTATCATCAAAAAGAAAAACCATTAATGTTATCCTTCAGCCCTGTAGCAGCTAGTGGCCGCCAAACATCGAATGTTTGAAAATGTGCAAAGGCCTGGTGGAGTAGGCTGCAAGATCAAGGCAAGGGAGACTGTTATGCCCCAGGAAAGGGGTTCAGGACCAACTTACATTCAGCAGTCCTCCCGAGGGAGGGGGGGAAGAAGTATCATCCCCTCAGGCCTTGTACTGATAGGCCACTTGGCCCATTTGGCGGTGTGTATGTGCATAGAGTCCAGGAGTGTATGGTGGATCCGCTCCATGAGACGGATAGAATCCATCCTCCGAAGAACCTGAGACCAGGGAATCGAGGGTGTGCGCCAATGAAGTGCCACCGCCCATTGGATGGCGCTAAATAATGTATTAATTAACCTTTGGGAGGATCGGGTAGTCCCCGGGATTGAGGCAAATAATAAGCAGTGTGCAGCTGTCAGTTCAACGTTAGACCCTATGATGGTGGCTACCAAGGCTGAAACCTGATCCCAGATGGGTTGAAGTAGGGGACAGCTCCAAAATGTATGGAGCAAGGTGCCAGGCTCAGGACAGCCCCTAAAGCACAGGTCGGGGACCGAAGGATAAAACTTATGAACCCTCTCTGGGGTGAGGTACCATCGTGTGTGTAATTTCACCACGGTGTCTTTAATCGCCATTGAGCGGGAACATCTATGCATATTCAGGAGCATGCCTCGCCACTCCTCCAGGGAGAATTCGGTGGCCAGATCAGCTTCCCACAATCCCATGGCTCTAGATTTCTCTGGTAGTTGAGTCACCATGAGATATTTGTATATGGTGGAAATAATACCTCTGTCCCTAGAGTGCCGAAAGCATGTAGCTTCAAATTGTGTATTAGTGTGAGCTCGAGTTACGCTATAGTGTGTTTGAAAAAAATGGCGGATTTGGAGAAATTTAAAGAACTCCCCCTAAAAAAATAAAGTAATTTAGGTAAAATAGACATTTTAACAGCCACCACCCTACCCATTAAGGGGATATGGTATGTGGACCACAGTTTCAGCCATCTCCTAACTGCAGAGAAGGCAACCGGAAAATTTGCATTATATGTGTCTTTCAGTGTAGGGGCCAGGTGAATCCCGAGATAATGCAATGTATAATTAGATAAGGGGAGACCAAATGTGTTTTGGAGATTTAAAATTTTCGGGTGGGTGAAATTAATAGGGAGGGCAGAACATTTAGATAGATTAACTGCTAATCCTGAAAGCTTCTGAAAGGAATTGAGGTTCTCAATAAGGTTGGGTAATGATATTAAAGGATTGGGTAAGAACAGGAGGACATCGTCCGCATAGAGACTAATCTTGTACTCCCCTTCCCCCTTCAGGTACCCTCCTATATTCGGGTTAGTTATAAGTGCCTGTTATACTAAGGGAGACAAGGGACAGCCCTGCCTGGTACCTCTGCCTAATGGGAAGAAATCAGATGAACAACCAGGGATTTTTATTCTAGTTTGAGGGCTATGATATAGAGCCTTAAATCCGTTCACAAATTCTCCCATAAACCCAAATTTTGTTAAAACTCTGTCTAGATAAGGCCATAAAATACTATCAAACGCTTTATGTATGTCCAATCCCAGGATCAAGACTTTGTGGGAGTAAAGGTTTGCGTCTTGTATAATATTCATGGCCAATCTGATATTGTCCGTGATTTGCCTGTTGGGGATAAATCCTGTTTGTTCCGGGCCGACCAGGGCACAAATGATAGGGGCTAATCGATTTGCTAACAATTTTCCTAAGATTTTAATATCATTATTTAAAACTGAAATGGGCCTATAATTTTGGGGCATGGTGTGATCCTTATTCGGTTTGGGGATTAATGTCATATTGGCGTGTAACATTTCATCTGGAAGAGTATGACCTTGCAAAATCTGATTAAAAAGTTTTGTCAATCTAGGGGCCAAAATCTGGGAAAAATGTTTGTAATATAAAGAGGTATAACCATCTGGGCCTGGAGCCGTAGAGGATTTAAGAGTTTTCATAGTGGCTATGACCTCTTGGTCGGAACAGGGAGCATTCAAGGCCTGAAGTTGTGAGTCCGAGAGGGATGAAAGGCGCAAAGAGTCCAGCCACTGGTCTATATCTTGGGTTATAGGTTGTGAAGGAGGGGATAACAAGTTTTGGTAAAATGCTTTGAAAATTTGGAGTACTTCCGTGGGGTGAGTAACCATGTGGCCTGAATTATTTCTTAATTTATAAACGTGGGAAGGTTGTGAAAACTGATGAAGTTTGCGAGAGAACATACTAGAGGCTGTGTTACTATGTAAAAGAAATTTAGCTTTAGACCAGCGCAATGATTTCTCTGTATGTTCTGAGAGTATAGTGTCTAACTCGGCTTTTTTTTTGGTTGATTAACTGCATGATATCTGGCGAATGTGTACCTGAGTGGGACTGATATAATTTTTGTAAGTCACGGGTGAGGGTTCGAATCTGTGCACTTTTCTGCCTTTTTTTGGTGACTGCGATTTCAATCAGATGGCCACAAAGAACTGCTTTATGAGCAGTCCAAAGTATTTGGGGGGAGATGTCGCCCGTGTCGTTAGTGTTGAAGTATTCCTCTAGGAGGCCCGCAACGCGGGTGTATATCTCAGGGTCCGACAATAATGAATCATTCAGCCTCCAAGAGGCCGTTGCAGGGGGAAGGCCAATGTGAGAGGTATAAAAGGTAACCACATGGTGATCAGACCAGGGACATGGGTGGATAGACGCGAGAGCCGAGTTAGCCAGTAATATGGGGGAAGTGTATATGTAATCTAATCTAGCGTAGCTGTCGTGGGGGTGGGAATAATGAGTATATTCTCTGGTACCAATATTCAGTGCCCTCCAAGTATCGATAAGTTGTAATCTATCCAATGATCGGCTAAGTAGTTTCGGCAAGGCTTTAGCACAGTGAGTTGGTTTACTTCTGTCTAACGAAGGGTTGGCCACCAAGTTAAAATCTCCCCCTACAATCAGATGGGGGAGATATATCTGTCCAAAATTCGTAAAAATTGCTTATAAAAAGTACCTTGCGCAGAAATTGGAGCATACAGATTAGCTACAGTCACCGCCTTACCCTGTATCAAACCCTGGAGAATAAGGAACCTGCTATCAGGGTCCTTATAGACATGGGAAGGTTCAAACTGTAAATTATTACGAATAAAGATCGCAACTCCCCTGACCCTGGACTCAAAAGTGGTATAGTAGTGCAATTTATAGGACTTATCAAAAAATTTAGGATAAGCCGCAGAGGAGAAGTGGGTCTCTTGTAAAAGAATAATATCCGCGCCCATTCGCTTATATTGGCGGAAAGCCTTCCTTCTCTTTTGTGGGGAGTTGAAACCCCTCACATTATGGGAAATAATTTGTAGACCCATGCTATCCGGTAAGTAGGCATGCTACTCTGAAAACACTACCAGAGAGGTGATGTACCCCATGCCAGAGTCCAGTGCCCAGGGAGCTACTCCTACTCACTCTAAGGCAAAGCATTATCAGGAAGTGGTCAAAGCCAGACCTCCACCAGTTAGAAAAGCCAAAAACAGTAAGCATATCTATCCATATTCCAGGGCAATCATTACGGTCAGCATAACATAAAAACAAATAAACAGTAACAAAAACAAAATAACTGTGGGGTCGGGGTGGAAGACCCAACCAGACCAATAAAGTATACACATGGGGCCCTAGGGCCCCTACATCCACCTGCTCCATTCACTCCCTGCCAAAAGACAATCCGAGCAGGGAGTGGAGGACCAGTATGGAGGGGGGGAGACGCGAGGCCGAGAAAAAAAAAAGATGGAGAAATAAAAAGAGGGGGGGTCAAGGGATCCAGGTAAGTCAACTGAATGAATCCGGCCAGAAGTTCCAATGAGGACAAGTGAAATCCCTGCGTGGAAGTCTGGGCATCAGCGAAAAGTCCGGGCAGTCCATTATGTAATCATTATGTAATCATATTTCGGGTAGTGGCTGTAGCCTTCGGGAGCGTCTATCCCTGTGGGGCGATGGTGTGGCCCAAATGGGTGACGGGCGAGGAGTTGGTGGGTGCCTGGGCATTTGTTGTCTCTCCAACAGGCCTAATTTCAGCAGAACTTCTCTACCCTCCGCAACTGTGGTGGCAACATGTGTGGATCCATTATGTGGGACGATTAGTTTAAATGGAAACCCCCAGCGATAACGTATTTGAGCTGTCTGCAACGCAGAGGTGATTTCTCTCATTTGTCGCCGCTTCTCCAGAGTAGCGGGAGCTATGTCAGGGAAGATTTGAACGCCGATCCCATCCAGATGAATACGTGGGGTATTACGGGAAGCTCTGAGGATTTCCTCCTTAATAAGGAAGTCTTTAAGGCACATAACAATGTCCCGTGGCGGTTTCTCCGGGGGTGGCTTAGGCCTCAAGGCCCTATGCAGGCGATCACAAATAAAGGATTCCTTTGGCTGATTAGGAAGAAGGAGTTGGAACAACTTTGTGATCGTGATTGGGAGATCGGTCACCGATTCAGGGATCCCCCGCACCCTAACATTGTTCCTTCTGTTGCGGTTGTCCAGGTCTTCCAAATGATTCTGGAGCTGGACAACCGTGTCTCCCAACATCTCACGGTCCCTCCGAAGGTCCGTATAAGCTAAGTGAAGCTCATCATGCTTCACTTCTAAGAGATCCGTCCTGTTTCCCAGGGCCGCTAACTCTTGAGACAGCGTACTGGTTGATTTCTGTAATTCCGCCTGGAATTTCCTAGCTAGCCTATCATACATGTGAGCTAGGCTATCTTCCAAGTCCGCTTTCGTTAGCTGGGCATCCCCCGTACCTGCATGGGAGCTCGCTGCGCGTGGTGCCTCCGCGTCTGTGGAGGCCTGAGCGCCATCTTGGGACATCTCTTGTCTCTCAGTGACCCGAAGCAGGTAGTTCGTAAGAGAGCGTTGAGCGGTTTTCCGCTTGCCCTTCTTGGCTGTCGGCATGCACGAATGATCCCTCGGGACGATGGGGTTAGTTTGGAGTCGATAGGAGAGCAGTATTGTCCCGGGGAGTGATATAGAATCTCCGCTGTCCACGGAGCTCCTGAGTCTAGCGTCCTGCTTGCTCCGCGCCGCGCATGCGCCCCCCTCAATTATCTTATTAGTGCAATGCAGAATACAACTGGCTGCATTTGAACACATGCATTTGACACAAGCCCATAAACATAATTTCCTGAATGCCACTTACACACGATCACACAAATGTTGGCCAACAATTCAGAACGTGAGAACACGGTGACGTACAACACCTACGACAAGCCAATAAAAAGGAAGTTCAATAGTCAGTGCATCACCCTTTGGGCTCCTTCTGCTAATCTCATGTTTACCTCGTGTTAGAAGAAGTTTGGTGAGAGACGATTCACGCTTTTCAGCATCGTGCTTTTCAGTTTGTTTATACTTTTCAGTTTGTACTTGTCGGTTCGTATGTGTTCTTCAGTGCATGTTGTCAGTTCGTTCCTGTCTTTCAATGCATTCTGTTTATAGTTTGCTTCTGTTTTTCAGCGCATTCTTGTCCGCTCGTTTCTGATTTTCAGTTCGTTCTTCTCAGGTCCTTTCTCATTTTCAGTGCGTTCTGTCAGTTCGTTCTGAGCAGCAGACCGTTTTCTAGCCATGTTGTGATTATGTACTCATCATAGAGTTCGTGCTGTTGTTGAGCTTAGTGTTGAAGTTCTTGCTTTGACCCAAGTCCAGTCCATGAACAGGGGGAGGAGGAGTTCATGGACCAAGAATTGGTTACTCCAGTGTGACCAATTCTATGATATGTCTTTGCTGAGGGATCTCCAGGAGAATAATCTTGATGGTTTCAGTAATTATCTCCAAATGACGGGACCTGTTTTTCACCATCCTTGCGGTACTTGGAGACAGGGAGAAGTCTCTAGGATATTAAGTTTATGGCTGGGCTCTCTCCCCAGGCTCTGGGAATCATTATTCCAGAGACTTGTTCTGCAATAATTCAGGTCCTACAGAAGGACTATATTAAGGTACCGTATATACTCGAGTATAAGCCGAGATTTTCAGCCTCTTTTTTGAGGCTGAAAGTGCCCCCCTCGGCTTATACTCGAGTCATCGCCGTCTGACTGCTCGATCAGCGTATCGAGCAGACAGACGGCGGACATACTACAATTTGAAAGCCGCGCCTCCGCCTCCGCCTGTGATAGGCGGAACACTGAATTTCCCAGCAGCCTGTGTTCCGCCTATCACGGACATCGTCTCATCCTCGTCCGTAGTACGAGGATGAGACGATGTCCGTGATAGGCGGAACACAGGCTGCTGGGAAATTCAGTGTTCCGCCTATCACAGGCGGAGGCGGAGGCGGGGCTTTTGAATTTTAGAATGGCCGCCGAGGCGCCGACGAAGAGCGGCGATCCTGGCAAGGCACGGGACGGAGGCAAGGCAAGGCACGGCACGGGACGGGACGGAGGCAAGGCACGACACGGGACGGAGGCAAGGAGGCAAGGCACGGCACGGGACGGAGGCAAGGAGGCAAGGCACGGCACGGGACGGAGGCAAGGAGGCAAGGCACGGGACGGAGGCTCGGGACACAGGTAGGCTGGACACACACACACACACACACACACACACACACACACAGGGATGGATGGATAGACACACACACACACAGGGATGGATGGATGGATGGAGACACACACACACACAGGGATGGATGGATGGATGGAGACACACACACACAGGGATGGATGGATGGATGGAGACACACACAGGGATGGATGGATGGATGGACACACACACACACACAGGGATGGATGGATGGATGGACACACACACACACAGGGATGGATGGATGGATGGACACACACACACACAGGGATGGACGGACACACAGGGACGGACACACACACAGGGATGGACAGGCATGTCTCACCCTCGGCTTATACACGAGTCAATAAGTTTGCCAGTTTTTTTGGGGGTAAATTGGGGGCCTCGGCTTATATTCGGGTCGGCCTATACTCGAGTATATACGGTAAGTTGTATGCTTTAACATCACATTCTATGTATTTAATGTTTGATAATGTATTGTATTTATGTCATCTTTCCATAATTACCATGATTGTAATATACTGTGAATGTCCTCTTTGTCCTCAGGCATGCTGTACGCTTTTAATGCTCCTTTTTTATCCTTCATGCATATTTGCCTTCATTAACCTCCCCAGAATGCTATTCTGGGCCCATACACACCTAGCCTAGTCACTTAACAATGTATTTTATCAGCTCCATTGTAGTGCTTACCCTAAACACCTAAAATGTGTACAAATGTTATTGTTGTCCTTAAATTCATGCATAGTACAAGAGGCTTTTTTGGGGGCTAAAACTCATTTGGAACTAGGGGTGCAAGGGATCAAAAAACTCACAGATCAGATCATTCCTCGGATCAGAGTCATGGATCGGATCTTTTTTCGGATCAGCAAATAATAATTTAATTTGAAAAAGCCTGTGAAAATTCCATCACCATATAGTCCCCACTGTAATATCCAAAGTCTCCTCCACTGTAATATCCACATCATCTCCCCCATTGTAATATTGGCTGAGTATGGCTGGGTACGGCTGGGTATGGCTGAGCATGGCTGGGTACGGCTGGGTATCACAGAGTATGGCTGGGTATTATTGAGTATTGCAGAGTATGGCTGGGTATGGCAGAGTATGGCTGGGTATGGCTGGGTATGGCAGAGTATGGCTGGGTATGGTAGAGTATGGCTGAGTATGGCTGGGTATGGCAGAGTATGCCTGGGTATGGCTGGGTATTGCAGAGTATGGCTGGGTATTGCAGGGTATGGCTGGGTATTGCAGGATATGGCAGAGTATGTGTCAGGAAATGTTCCATCCGCTGATAATATCTGTCTTTTGGCATGCAGTACTGAGGTCCACCAGCAGGTGTCTCCTGGCAGTTTGGAACTGTCAGGAGAGCTTTTCCCTGCTGATGTTTTGTCATCTTTGGGCTGCACCAGCGGATGAATCCTGGCAGTATGGAGCAGACAGCAACTCCTGCAATAAGGTGTCACTTGAGGCCAATCACAGGCCTATAAATAGCTGGCAAGCACCCACATGTTTGCCTTGGTATTGTCCTTGTGCCCTGACCTGCTGCTTGTGATCCTGATCCTGATCCTGAGCCTGATTCTGAGCCTGTTCCTGTGCCCTGAACCTGTGACCCGTGTTTCTGATCCTGTTTCCCTGTCCTGGTCCCTACCCTATCCCACCTGTTACCATTATTCCTGCCCTGCAGTCTGATCCGTCCATCCTCTCCCTGTCCTGTGTTCCTACCCCATCTGCTGATCTCCCCGTGTATGACCTTGGCCTGGCTTGTGTCTCTGATTCTGGACTGCCCTGTGTTTATCTACTGATCCTCTGTGCATGATCCTGGCCTACCTATCATTTATGATCCTGGTATTTCCCATTTATTGTACATATCTGTCTGTTGTTATTTGGAGGTCTCTGTTGGTTGATTTATTGCATTGTGTGGTTGTATTTATATTATTCACTTTCCTTAATAAATCATTATATTTCACTTATACACGTTTGGGTTTCCTCTGTTGCAGTCCACACAGTTCTGGTCTTATCTGATACATGACAGTATGGCAGAGTATGGCAGGGTATTGGCAGAGTATGCCAGGGTATTGGCAGAGTATGGAGCGATGGCTGAGCAGTGGATGGATGTGACTGTAATTGTCACAGAGCAGCGCTATGGGCACTACAGATCCAGCTCACACCGCTGCTGCCATCCGATCTCTCCCCTCCACTGTACAGATCAGTAAACAGAGGGGAGAGAGTTTATTTACAAGTGATTGCTCCATCATTTTACGGAGCGATCACACTGTAAACTGCTGCCGGGTGTACCAAGATGGCCGCCACTCCGGAGCTAGGCCTAAAGCCCCGGCTTTTCCTAAGGCCGAGGCAGCGGAGCTCTCAGGGGATCTTGGGGTGTGCCGATCCGAACAGGTTGACACGTTTGGTGACGATCCGTTGCACCTCTATTTGGAACCCTCCCCTCCAACCGCTAAGTCAACCGATACCAATTTGCTGACTTTGCCAAACCAATACACACTATACCTACCTCTTTTGTGGTCAGATTTATGGATGATTTCACCAAAACATGTAGTGCAAGTGCCTGCTTGAATACTTTCAAATGGTACTGTTTCAAGTTTTGTTCATCTATTATCTTGATAGGTAATTGCAGAATGTAAAAATTTGCTTCAATGTGGACAGTGTGTATTCATATTTTTGGATTATGACACTTCTGTGACACTACCTGTCCAGTGGGCTGCCAATAGTGTAAGTAAGGAGGGGTTGGCCAAAGTAACACACATTATTCATGCATTCAGCTCTCAATGAAGTGGAAACTGCAATGTTATGTGCAAAAGTACTCATTTTTTTGTTGTTTGACATTGCAGTTTCCTTCCAACCCACAGGAATGGCAGACTGTGGCCTCCCAATTCATCCAGCAGTGGGACTTTCCTGTGGTGGTGTGATGGATGGGAAACACGTCCGGATCGTTCCACCCCCCAACTCGGGGTCATACTACTACAACAAGAGGTACAGTAGCATTGTGTTGTTGGCGGTGGTGTTGGTGACTTATGAGTTTCTGTATATGGATGTGGGGAAGAATGGCCATATGTCGGATGGAGGAATCCTCACCCAGACTGAATTCTACAGGCGTCTCTGGCATGGCAGTTTGGGGTTGCCACCTCCAGAGCATAATGTGGCGGGCCTCCCATTTGTCTCTGTGGCAGACGAGGCGTTTGCACTGGGGAGCATTTGATGAGGCCCCATGAGAGACCTGACCCTGGACCAGAGGGTTTTTAATTACTGGCTGGACTGTGCCAGAAGAGCGGTGGAAAATGCCTTTGGCATAATAACCATCCGGTTCCATATTTTTTCTAACAGCCATAAATATGGCCGAATACAAACTGAACCACATAATTTTATGCTGCTGCATTTTACATAATTTGAAGGTGCAAAAATGCAGCCAACTCTCTGGCCTCAGTTGCGACTGAGGCTGGCTCGCCGGAGGAAATAATGACTGCGCTTGAAGCTGGCCATCCTGGCTTGCCCCCCCAAAGTGCCTGTGAAGTACGGCAAAGCTATAAATATTTCGTGGGTAGGGGGCACTTGATATGCCAGAGAATCTGTAAGCTCTTTCTAATAATTTTTTTTGTGAAAAACTAAACTCATATTTCATTTGATTTACTGCTTAAGTTTCTTATCTGTTTCCTAGGTTCTCCAATGGCCTTTTATTTTTGGCCATTTTGTTCAATAGTGCAAATGTAACTTACTTTAAACATGGGTGACAATCTCTTTTTCAGCTAATATTATGTTGTGCTGTGGGTCTGCTAAACAAACACAACGTTTTTGTTGTTAATGTATGTAATGCATTAATGATAAAAATATTCCTTATTTTCAACTCCATGAATTAATTGCTTGTAGTCCCTAAAATGGCCTGATTTGGGGAAATTTTCCATTACAGTGGGGGTTATTTACTAAAGGCAAATCTATTGTCATTGTAACTACACCAACACTACAAAAGCTGGTATTGAGCATTGAAAGATGAAGCCACACATTGTTTAGTAAAAAACATTTTACTCCAAGCACATTCTCATGTGCGTTATGAAAAGGTTTTTTAACAAACCAACATCTTTGGTGTATAACATGTATGTTTGACAGTATATAGCCTTTTTTGTGGCTAAAAATGCATGTTTAAAACCATAACATATACATCCCCAGCTCAGGAATTTACAAAGCCCAACTTTGATAAAGTGAAGGCCATATGAGACATTAGTATGTCAAAACTGTGTTGATTTTGCCTTTAGCAGATGGGGTGATCTCACCCCGGTAAAAGACAAATTTTGAAGATGCACACAAATTGGGACTCAAAATGTGAATTGCTCTCATGATCCCATGCCTAAAATGTTTGTCTTTTCCCTACATCTATTTTGCTAAAGCCACAAAACAAACAGCGTGCCAACATGTGCTATCTGCCATTGTGGGATATCAATGTAAGCGTTTTGTGTGTGCAACCCCTTCCTCACAACTAAAGTAGGTGAGATGAAATGGTTGTACCCCCGAAACATGTCCACTGATCCTCCATGATGGGAGCTAGCACATGATGACACATTGGGCCTTAATTCAGAAAGGACAATCCACTTTGCCCTATAAGTGCACTTGCATTGCACTTGTAGTGCAAAGTGGTTTTGCTTTTTTGAAATAAGCCACAGTGTGGCAACATGTGCTAGAGCCCATCTTGGGGGATCAATGGATGTGTTTTGGGAGGTGCAACCTCTTCCTCTCACCTACTTTATTTGCAAAGAAGGGGTTGCACCCACAAAACGTGTGCATTGATATGATGGCAGATAGCACATGTAGACACTGTGTGCATCTTAAAAATTTGGCTTTGCAATTACTTTAAAACTTTTTAAAAACTTCAAACAATAAAAAGAACATTAAAATTTTTGGGTGGTTTTAGATTTTGTCTATAACATCAATAATGTTGGCCAGTCTTTTTTGAACATCATTGATGTTTTGCTTGATCTTCTCTAAATCCCGATTGCACCCTATTATTTCACTGATGAGGACTAGAGATGAGCCGAACACCCCCCAATTCGGTTTGCATCAGAACATGAGAACAGCCAATAAATTTGTTCGAACATCCGAACCGTTAAAGTCTATGGGACTTGTACATGAAAAATCTAAAGTGCTTGGACTTGGAGGCTAGTGTCATCATTTCTGACTATGTGAAATACCTGAATGGCCTTTCCTTTTAGGTTAAAAGGATTCAGATTAGAGCATATGTAGCAGCCTTTTTTGTGTTTTTCCACTACTACTAGGGATGGGCTGTCTGCTCGAGTCAAAATCATGTTCGACTCAAACATTGGCTGTTCGTCCGTTTGCCGAACAGTGAACAATTTGTGGTGTTCACGGCAAATTCAAAAGGTGAGGAACACCATTTAAAAGTCTATGTGAGAAATCAAAAGTGCTCATTTTAAAGGCTAATATGCAAGATGTTGTCATAAAAAGTATTTAGGGACATGTATCAATGCGAAAAAAAGTTTTAAAAACTGAAGTTTTTTCGGGAGCAGTGATTTTAATAATGCTTAAAGTGAAACAATAAAAGTGAAATATTCCTTTACATTTTGTACCTGGGGGGTGCCTATAGTATGCTTGTAAAGTAGTGCTTGTTTCCTGTGCTTAGAACTGTCCCTGCACAAAGTGTCATTTCTGAAGGAAAAATGTCACTTAAAAGCACTCACGGCTATAATGAATTGTCGGCTCCCGGTAATAGACAGAACGGTCATTAAAAGTCACTGATTAAAAAAAAAATGCGTAGAGGTCCCCCCAAATTCAATCACCAGGCCCTTCAGGTCTGGTATGGATTTTAAGGGGAACCCCACGCCAAATTAAAAAAATGTCATGGAGTTCCCCCCAAAAATCCATACCAGACCCATTATCTGAGCACGAAACCTGGCAGGCCACAGGAAAAGAGGGGGGACTAGAGAGCGGCCCCCTCCTGAACCGTACCAGGCCACATGCCCTCAACATGGGGAGGATACTTTGAGGGTTTGTGACCCCTCAAAACACCATGTCCCCATGTTGATGTGGACAAGGGCCTCATCCCCACAACCCTTGCCCGGTGGTTGTAGGGGTCTGCAGGCGGGGGTTTTTAGGAATCTGGAACCCCCTTTAACAAGGGGACCCCCAGATTCCCCCCCCTGTTTGAAATGGTAACCGGTACATTGTACTCCTACCATTTCACAAAGAAAGTGTAAAAAATTGTAAGAAAACACACAGACACCATTGGCTTTACATTACATGAGGGGGGGGCGCTCTTGTCCCCCCCTCTTTTCCTATGGCCTGTCAGGTTGCATGCTCGGATACAGGGTCTGGTGTGGATTTTTGGGGGGAACTCCACGCCATTTTTTAATTTGACGTGAAGTTCTACTTAAAATCCATACCAGACCTGAAGGGCCTAATTCATTATAGCTGCGAGTGCTTTTAAATTACTTTTTTTCATTCAGAAATTACACTTTGTGCAGGGACAGTTCTAAGCACAGGAAACACGTGCTACTTTACAAGCATACTATACACACCCCCTAGGTACAAAATTTAAAGGAATATTTCACTTTTATTGCTTCACTTTAAGCATTATTAAAATCACTGCTCCTGATTTCTGTACGGTCCATGATTCCCATCATAGTCGGTCCTTTTCAAGATGTCCACCATCTCCACCATCTCTACAAAGGACATATTTGAGGCCTTATATCTCCTCCTGAATGTGGAAATACCTTGCTCCGAGCATTCCTCATCCTTGTCGTTACTGCTTTCTGCAGGCACCTGCTGTGTCTCCGCCATATGCTCTCCCACTGCCCCAAAAGAGAAGAGGGGGGAATACAGTAGAAAGAAGGACATGGACAGAGTTTCACTCATGTGCAGTATATATAAAGCATAACACGTACGATCTGTGAGTGGAGGATGGATGATCATAAGCGTCAATCATTCAAACAAAGGTACAATTGTAACTTGGGGCAACAGTGGTTAGTGGCCTACACTGCTTATAGATTGAGGCCTATGTTGGGACAAGATTAGGAGAGTTTAGCCTGACATAAGGGTTTGTCTTGTGTTGTGCCTTGCAGCTAAAATGGTGGATACATTCACTGACCTAGATTTCCTGCCCAAATTCCTAGACATGTATAGGGAGCAGCCATGTCTCTAGTCCAAAACAGGGTCTACTCCAACAAGCTAAAGAGAAAGGCAGTGCTGGAGAAACTGTTGGAATTGGTGAAGCTGGTATATCCCACGACAGACATCAACTATTTGAAGGCCAAAATTAGTAGCCTGAGGAGCATATATAACAGGGAGCACAAGAAGGTCCAAGATTTCATGAGATCCAGAGCAGCAACAGATGATGTATATGTACCCAGGCTGTGGTACTATGACAGACTGCATTTTTTGTCAGACTAGACGGAACCCAGGCCATCACTAACTGCACTTCCTTCAACATTTCCTTCCACATCAGCTGAGGCTCCTGAAGTCCAACCTGGGCCTTCTACCTAGGGAGAAGATGTGGAGGAGCCTAGCTTGAGCCAGGTATAGCATTGTTGAACATATTTCTTGTCAAAAAATGAATGATGTTAACTAGATATTATTGATCACTAATTTCTGATTTAACAATGTTGTTTACATATCAACAGACAGTAGTAGCCAAAAATGATTGAGACAGGAATGAAAAATGCTGGGGTCAGAATGATAGTCTTTTGTAGTTGTTAACATTCAATTTGCAACAGCCATGAGCTCAAAATTGTATGTGATTGAAGACCAAAAATCTAACACTATGTACCGTTTTCATACACAGGTAAGTCTCAGTCAGAAGGAGGCTGGCAGCCTGATGGAATCCCAGGTTCCAAAATGACCAGGAAGACAAGGGACCTGGAGGAGTCAGCGACTGTTTTCCTTTGCCAGGCTACTGCATCACTTAACATGACCCCTGGTGGCCATAAGGCATTTGGCTGTGTGACAGCAAGCAAACTGGAACACCTAGAGGAGGGCCAATGCACAATCTGTGAGGAAATCATTTTGAAGGCCCTAAACAAAGGGATGACACGCCAACTCACACATAAAACCCATCTGTTAGAGTTGGACCATACTCCTCCACCACCAGCAACACCACCAACACCACAGCCACCCAACCCACCAGAGCAGCATGGAAGGAAGCGTGGAAGGAAGTGTTGATAGTGATGGCCTGGGTTTTGTGTGGTCTGGCAAAAAACGCAGGCTGTTGTAAAACCACAGCCTCGGGACATATACAGTGGTGTGAAAAAGTGTTTGCCCCCTTCCTCATTTCCTGTTCCTTTGCATGTTTGTCACACTTAAGTGTTTCGGAACATCAAACCAATTTAAACAATAGTCAAGGACAACACAAGTAAACACAAAATGCAATTTGTAAATGAAGGTGTTTATTATTAAAGGTGAAAAAAAATCCAAACCATCATGGCCCTGTGTGAAAAAGTGATTGCCCCCTAAACCTAATAACTGGTTGGGCCACCCTTAGCAGCAACAACTGCAACCAAGCGTTTGCGATAACGTGCAATGAGGCTTTTACAGCGTCCTGGAGGAATTTTGGCCCACTCATCTTTGCAGAATTGTCCTAATTCAGTTACATTAGAGGGTTTTCGAGCATGAACGGCCTTTTTAAGGTCATACCACAACATCTCAATAGGATTCAGGTCAGGAGTTTGGCTAGGCCACTCCAAAGTCTTCATTTTGTTTTTCTTCAGCCATTCGGTGGTGGACTTGCTGGTGTGTTTAGGATCATTGTCCTGCTGCAGAACCCAAGTTCGTTTCAGCTTGAGTACACGAACAGATGGTCGGACATTCTCCTTCAGGATCTCTTGGTAGACAGCAGAATTCATAGTTCCTTTTATCACGGCAAGTCTTCCAGGTCCTGAAGCAGCAAAACAGCCCCAGACCATCACACTACCACCACCATATTTTACTGTTGGTATAATGTTCTTTTTATGAAATGCAGTGTTCCTTCTACGCCAGATATACTTGGACACACACCTTCCAAAGAGTTCCACTTTTGTCTCATCGGTCCACAGAATGTTGTCCCAAAAGTCTTGGGGATCATCAAGATGTGTTGTGGAGAAATTGAGACGAGCTTTGATGTTCTTTTTGCTCAGCAGTGGTTTTCTCCTTGGAACTCTGCCATGCAGGCCATTTTTGCCCAGTCTTTTCCTGATGGTGGAGGCATGAACGCTGACCTTAACTGAGGCAAGTGAGGCCTGCAGTTCCTTGGACGTTGTTGTGGGGTCTTTTGTGACCTCTTGGATGAGTCGTCGCTGCGCTCTTGGGGTAATTTTGGGCGGCCGGCCACTCCTGGGAAGGTTCACCACTGTTCCATGTCTTCGCCATTTGTGGATAATGGCTCTCACTGTGGTTCGCTGGATTCCCAAAGCTTTGGAAATGGCTTTATAACCCTTTCCAGACTGATAGATCTCAATTACTTTCTTTCTCAATTGTTCCTGAATTTCTTTGGGTCTCGGCATGATGTGTAGCTTTTAAGGATCTTCTGGTGGACCTTACTGTGTCAAGCAGCTCCTATTTAAGTGATGCCTTGATTGTGAACAGGTGTGGCAATAATCAGGCCTGGGTGTGGCTAGAGAAATTGAACTCAGGTGTGGACAACCACAGTTATAGTATGTTTTAACAAGGGGGGCAATCACTTTTTCACACAGGGCCATGATGGTTTGGATTTTTTTTCACCTTTAATAATAAACACCTTCATTTACAAATTGCATTTTGTGTTTACTTGTGTTGTCCTTGACTATTGTTTAAATTGGTTTGATGTTCCGAAACACTTAAGTGTGACAAACATGCAAAGGAACAGGAAATGAGGAAGGGGGCAAACACTTTTTCACACCACTGTATGTCATCTGCTGCTGCTCCCAATCTCTCAAAGTCCTGAGCCGTATTGTGCTCCCTATTAAATGGACTCCTCAGGTTACCAATTTTGACAGTGAAATAATTGATGTCTGCCCGGGGGTACAAAGGCTACAAGTACAGCAATTCCAACTGTTTCTCCAGGGTTGCCTTCCTCTTTATTTTGTTATGACCCCTATTACATTTCTAATTTTGGTTTTGACAAATACTTGGGTTTTACTTCAAAAAGGACAGTTTGTTTGTGAGTAGGCAGGTACATTTCAAAAATACAATGTCAAATTAACAAAGGTCACCAATATAGTTGTATCTTTGAGGTTGAAAAATACAAGATAATAATGGTGTTATGGTAACTTGACACACAAAACGACCAAAAGAATTTCTGCAGTTCATTAGAACAAAAAAAGATTATTCTGGAGATCACGACGAAAAAAAAGAACAAAATATGGAAATCACTAGAAAAAAAAAATATTATTCTGGAGATCATGAGATAAAAAAAAAAAAAAGATCATTCAGGAGATCACGAGAAATAATTAAAAATCAGTTTGCCAGAACTCTGTGTGAATATCAGCAGCCAAGCAACATCATTATTATAGCATTATAAAGAAGAAGAGAATGTGTTGCATTGAGAGATTTCAAAATTTGCTGCGTGACAAATGTGCTATCTCCATTACGAACTCTAGTTTTACAAAATCGAGCGCTTCTGGCTCGTACTTGATTCCGAACATGCGTGAACTTTTGTGAGCGGACTTGTGTACACACGATAGGACTTTCCAACAACAATATAGTTTTGCTGATGGAAAATTTCAGAACCTTCTAGCAAACATTTGCTGGTGGAAAGTCCTAAAGCAAATGTTCGATGGAGCATACACATGGTCAGACTTTCAGCCAACAAGCTCACATGCAGCATTTCCCATCAGAAAATCCGATTGTGTGTATTGCTGTTTTTTTATCTCCAAATTTCTTGTACAAAGAGAAACCTGCTACTCAAAGTTTCTTTCACATTCTGGGCTGCTGTGAAAAACAATTATTTATCTATATAAAGTAGATTGATCATGGCCTGGAAGGTGTTATATATAGTGATAATTGAACAGGAGGAGATAAGATAAAATCTAGAGTGCATCCATTTATTACCCTTAAAGGGGACAATGACCTACATATAGGCCTACATATAGGCCAAACAATGAAGGTAAGTGGTTAGTGGGGAAGGAATAGCATACACAGTGGCGTTGATTTGCTAAAATTGGAGAGTGCAAAATCTGGTGCAGCTGTGCATGGTAGCCAATTAAGCTTCCAACTTCAGCTTGTTCAATTAGGCCGGGTTTACATTGGTGCGACAAACGCTCCGACATTGGGAGCTCATGTCACATAACGTGTGAAAATAAATGTTTCCCTATGGTCAGTCTGACTTTGAAAATGCTCCCTGCACTACTTTGATCCTACTTCAGCCCATAATATCATTGAAGTGGGATCGAAGTCGGATCACCGTCTTGCCTGATCCGACTTTGGCATGCAACTTGTGCTCTGATGATCTTTTTTTTTTCCTTAATAGATTTTTATTCAGGTTTTCATTATACAATGAATAAACAGGATAGAATGTACAGCATTAGGTAACGTACAATATTAGAACTGAAAGTACATCAAGTTAACAAAGGCGGCATTTGCTAAGATAGCTCTAGAGATGGTGAAGTGTACGTAGCCATCTGAGGATGTGGTTGTACGCCTAGCTATTATAGAAAAAAAAAAGAAAAAAAAAAAGAGAACACGAACAGGCTTTGAACTAAATAAAGGATAATAAAATAATAACATTTCCCGCCTATAGAAGGACGTCAGGAAGGTGAGATAAGTGTCGTCCGCTATGTAAATTAGAAAAGCATAGATACCGGTGGACACACACAGTGGAGAAATCAACATTTCAATGTGATAAGTAAAATCATAAGTAAAATCAAGGGTCCAGCTGGTAAACTAGTCTTGAGGAAGACTGGGTCAGTACCGTCTGCTATACTCTTCAACTACGTCGGAGAGAGAGGATGTTCCACCCGAGCACCCCCTGAGGGATCTATGCTGTGCTCGAGCAAAGCCATCCCCTCCTGCACCTATGGTTGCGTTAGGACTTGTTTCAAAGATTAAGGATAAAATAGTGGGATCAACTTAGGGGAGTTGACCCAGTCTTTCCATTGTTGCCAGTTAGAGAGAAGTCGGGTTTTGGGGCCTCGTCTGAGTGCGAGTACTGTTTCATGTATGTAATGTGTGTGGGTGGTGCTAATTACTTCTGTTAGGGTAGGTGGATCAATGTCCTTCCACCTCCGTGCTATATTCAAGCGTGCTGCTAGGAGTATGTGTATTATGATGTTTCTGGTCGGGTTAGGAAATTGTTCAATAGTTAAGGACAGGAGGGGGAGGTAGGGGGATTCTGTGACTGATTGTTTGGTAACATCGGCGATCAGCTTGAATACTGATTGCCAGTAGCCCTTGAGTTTGGGACATTTCCAAAATATGTGCAGAAGGTTCCCATGATGGCCACATTTCCGCCAACATGTACCGTCGTTAGTCAAGTCAAATTTGGAGACTATGTCGGGGGTCAAATACCAACGGTATGTCAGTTTATACATTAGTTCCCATAAAGAAGCGCAACATGTAGCTTTATAAGTGGATTGGTAGGCTTGTTCCCATTGCTCCAATGTGAATCGCCGGTCGAAAGCTGTTTCCCAGCGTAGATTTGCTGCTGATCGTGTAAATGTGGATTTATGGTGGAGTAATTTGTAGAATAGAGAGATACCTTTTTGGCGAACCAGAGTAGATTGGAAGAAGAGCCAAGCGACGTGGGGAAGAGTGCATTTCCATGTGGTAAGGGCGCTTCTCGCTTAGACAGTGTTTGGTGCGTAAATATAGGAAGATATCAGAGTTTGGTAGCATGAATTCTTTTTGGAGTGTCGGAAACGATTTCACGGTCTCGTTAACAAATAGGTCTGACAGTGAGGTTATGCCCATTGATTTCCAACGATCGAACGATGTTGATTGCATCAGTATGTGCAGGGTTTCTATAGGTATAGGGACTGATACCCCTTTAGTTTGGGCGGATAGTGATTGGAGGAATCGCGACCACGTTTTAATAGTTGCCACTATGGTCGGGAATAGTTTAGTGGGGATTTTGGCTCCCATGATTGATGCGAATAGCCAGGAGGACAGGTTCCCCCCTGGGATTAGGGATGCTTCCATTTCCCCCCATAAGGTGAAATTAGGAGAGATTGGGGACCAAGCTTTGGTTTGCGTAAGAATGGAAGCCATATAGTAGTCTTGGAAGTCTATATATCCTGTACCACCAGCCATTCGATGTTTAATGAGTTGTGCGTGCTTGCATCTAGGTTTTTTACCTTGCCAAATAAATTTGGATAAAATTGACTGGAGAGATTTGAAGTAGCTAAGGGGAAGTGGGATGGGTAGGGTTCGGAATAGGTATAGTATTTGGGGAAGGTGTAACATTTTAAACGCCGCTAAACGTCCCGTCCAAGAAAATTCGAAGGACGCCAGCCTGGTGAGGTCGCTCTGTAACTTTGTGCGTATCGGTATATAATTGGCTGCAAACAGGGATTTTGTGGTTTTAGTTAATTGGATACCCAGATAGGTTATGCTATTTTCCGCCCATGAAAAGGGGAAGCGTTCTTTAAGTCGAGCGCTCGTGGACTCGTCTAAACCTAAGTCTAATACAAATGATTTGGATTTGTTTACTTTGTAGAAAGAAACAGAGCTGAACCAGGCGAGCGTCTTCTGGATTGCTGGGAGGGAACGTTCAGGATCAGTGATCATAAGGATCACATCGTCCGCAAATAGACTAATTTTGTGATCTACACCAGCGAGGGATATACCAGTGATGTCGGGATTTGATCTGATTCTTTCAGCCAGGGGTTCCATTACTAAATTAAAAATTATCGGCGAGAGGGGGCACCCCTGCCTAGTGCCGTTCGAAATTTGAAAGGGTGAGGACATAGCTTCTGCTGAGAACACACGGGCTGAGGGATAAGAGTATAAGGCCATGATAGCATCATGTATGGGTCCAATGATCCCAAATTTGTTAAGTATTTCTGACAGGTAGCCCCAGTGGACCCTGTCAAATGCCTTTTCGGCGTCTAGGGATAGGAGAATCGAGGGGAGCTTAGTCGATTGATGGATGATATTTATCAGTCGTCTTGTGGCATCTGAGGTTTGGCGTCCCTTGGTAAATCCCGATTGGTCCAGGGAAATTAGAGAGGGCATAATGTCTTCCAATCTGTTGGCTATCAACTTTGCGTAAATTTTTAAGTCAAGGTTCAGTAGCGAGATGGGGCGGAAGTTTTTAGGAGAAGTAGGGTCTTTACCTGGTTTGGGAAGAGTCACTACCATGGCAGTAAGCATCTCTGTCGGGAATGAGGCAGTTGAGGTTGCTAGATTGAATGTTTGGGACAAAGTGGGGGCTAGGATGTCCTTGAATTGTTTGTAATATTCCCCAGTGAAGCCGTCCGGGCCTGGGGATTTGGAGGAAGGAAGCTTATTTATTACTGCGATAATCTCGGCGATCGTAAAGGGTGAATTTAAATCTGAAAGCTGTTCCTGAGATATGGACGGGAGGGATATGTCTTGTAGGAAAGTATGGATTAATTCAGGGGAAGGTTGGGTGGTCTTTGGGTCCTCTTTAAGGTTGTAGAGATCTCGATAGTATGCACTAAAGGCGTTAGCTATGGATTGCGGTTTAAGGAGCTTTTCGTTGGTGTGTGGGTGATAGAGGAACGGGATTTTTGTTTTGTTCCTGTGACCTTTAATTTTAAGTGACATCATTTTACCTGCTTTGTTACCTATGGAGTATGATGAGGCCTTGAGTAATTTGTAGAACTTTTCATGTCTCTCTAAAAGAAGTGACCGCAACTCGTTGCGTAGGGTAAAAATCTTGGCTCGAAGGGACTGGGAGGGGTTAGATTTATTTAGAGCTTCAGTGTCGGTGATGTCAGTCGTGAGTTCGTCCAGTCTCTGGGTCCTTTGTTTTTTGGCCCTAGCACCCATTTGAAGGAACACACCTTTCATGACTGCCTTGTGGGCATTCCACACCATCGTCGGGTCGGACACCGAGGATTGATTAAATTGAAAGTATTCTTCCAAGTGTCGTTTGATGGGGATGGAAAATTGAGGATTGGTGAGGAGATAATTGTTCAATCTCCATATAAAGGAGTCTGGATGATGTGTATCATCAGAGATGTTGATGCTGATGGGGGCGTGATCCGACCAGGTGGCGGTGTGGATGCTGGAACCTAAAGTGTTCTGGAGTATTCGTTTATCTGCTAGAAACAAGTCAATACGTGAATAGGTGTTGTGACGCGGCGAGAGGAACGTAAAGTCCCTCTCACTCGCATGACAACACCTCCATACATCATATAAATCGTTAGATACAATAAAAGACTCTAAAGGAGAGGCAAATCTTTTAGACCCTGCTGTGGAGTCCATAGTAAAGTTTGGTACTATATTAAAGTCACCGCTAAGTAACAAGAGACCCTTTTGGACTTTTCATACTTTCTTCAATGTTTTCCTAAGGAAGTGCATTTGACCTTGGTTAGGGGCATATACGGTAACAAGGGTGTAAAGAACCTGGTTGATGGTACAGATCAAAATAAGATATCGACCTTCCGGGTCTGCAATAAAGTCCTGCAAGGTGAACAGTACAGTGTTCTTTACGGCTATCAGAACTCCGCGCTTCTTCTGAGGGGATGAGGCGTGGAAGATATGAGGGAACAGCCTGTGTTGACAATTAGGAGTGGTGTCTGCGGCAAAATGGGTTTCCTGAACACATAGAACATCACAGTTATGCGCCAATGCAGATCTCCATAGGGAGTTGCGTTTAGCAGGGTGGTTGAACCCATTCGCGTTTAGGGAAAGGATAGTGATTCCCATAGTGTGTTGGGAGACAATAAGAAAATAGGGTGAGAACTTACAGTGGTTGAGATTTCTTACTCAGATTTCAGGATACCAGCTGGAACAGGTGGACCGTATGCGGGCCTAAATCGGAAGTCGAGGTGAGATGAGAAAGAGAAAAAAAAAAACGGTGATCCAGATACGATGTACAGATCCGTGAAGCTTTGTGGAAGATAGATTTCCGTAGCGTGAGGCTGTGTGTGTCTGACACTTTTCGGATATGTGGTACAGCAGCAGCTACGAGCTGTAGGCAATAAAGCAGAAAATAAAAGAAAAAAGAGCAACAAAGTATAACAACGTGTAGGAGAAAAACAAAACAAAAAGTACAAGAAGTCAGTACTAAACCGCTCTTGTGAGCAACTGACTAAGTTGTGGGGAAAGTTCAACAGTCAGGTGTGTAAACGCAACTCCAGACCGGACATGTATGTTTTTTAGGCATTAAAGTACGGGCCGAACGTTCATCTATGGGTGTTCTTGGGTGCCTCCCGGGAGGGACCAAAGGAGAACGGATTGTGCTGACCGTCAGGACCCAGGGGACGTTGTGGGGGATCAGGTAGAATGCCCCATGCGTGGAGAAGCTTCAAGCCCCCTTCCAAGGTGGAGATGTTATGCGGAATGCCATTATGGGTGGCCAAGATGGTCGCAGGGTGGCGCCATTTGTAGTTAATCTTGTGGTTGTTCATTGCTTTAGTGAGGGTTCTTAATTGCCTCCGCATTTGCAGCGTATACTTTGATAGGTCTGCGTACAGTTGGATGTTGGAGTATGGTGCAGGCAATGGAGAGTGCTCCCTAGCCTTTTGTAGAATTTGTTCTTTCGCCTGAAAGAAGTGAACCCGTAGTAGCACATCTCGAGGTATATCTGCCTCAAGGTGGCGTGGTTTTGGTAATCTGTGTATTCGATCGATAGTGAGCTCAATAGGGGTGAGTTCGGGAATCATACTGGAGAACATAGTGGTCACAAAGTTATGCAGCTCGGTGGGCTGAATGGACTCTGGAATACCGCGTATTTTGACATTATTTCTTCGGGAGCGGTCCTCGAGGTCCGCGAGCTTAGCTTTGATCCATCCCTTTGATCCATCCCTTTGTTCAGAGTATGCGTCTACTAAATCATTGACCGTGTCAGTACATTCACCCATTTTGTTCTCTATGAACTGTACTCTATTGTCCACATGTTTCAGTTCCAATGAGAATCTATTGATCAGGGATGACATGTTGGACATAAGTCACGATTGCAAGGACAAGAGCATATCCTTCATCGTTGTATCGAGCACAGGCTGTCCCGTAGTTGGGAACTGTGCTATTGACGATTGCAAGTCATTTATAACAGATTCGTTATGGAGGCCTGTACTCACTGCGTCTGAGGCCTGGTTGTTAGGATCCATCCGCATCCTCGATTTTACCGGGCTCCGGGAGGCCGGGGTTGAAGGAGATGAATCAGGCGAACATGCTGTCTGTGGATCCGCTTGAATGTCACGAGGATGGGCGTCAGGGAGATCCGTGTAGCTCAGGGAGGTCCGCGCTGTGCCGGCGGCGCCATCTTGGGCCTTGCGGCGGGGCTGGAAGGAGAAGGTTTCCAATCTTTTCGGACCTCTTTCCTGGATCCGTTTGCGGGACATCGTGGCGGCGGTGTATCGAGAGGATCGCGCAGGGCACTTTCGGGTTGATACCGGCAGAACGGGCTCCCGTTTGTCGCTCTTTGTCCGGTCTGGATAGCGGAGCTCTCTGCTCAGGCGTCCATCACTGTGCGCACGCAAGCCACGCCCCCTGCTCTGATGATCTTGAGGGGGAACTCCACGCTAAATTTTAAATAAAAAACCGACATGGGTTCCCCCTCCAAGAGCATACCAGGCCCATTGGTCTGATATGGATTTTAAGGGGAACCCCCTATGCCAAAAAAAGGCATGGGGTCCTCCCAAAATCCATACCAGACCCTTATCTGAGTACACAGCCTGGCCAGTCTGGAAAGGGGGTGGGGACGAGAGAGTGCTCCCCCTTCCTGAACTGTACCTGCCCTCAAAATGGGGGATGGATGCTTTGGGGTGGGGGGCCATGTTGATGAGGACAAGGGCCTCTTCCCAACAACCCTGGCCATTGGTTTTTGAGGTCTGCGAGGGGGGGCTTATCCGAATCCAGGAGTTTCCTTTAATAAGGGGACCCCCAGATGCCGGCTCCCCCACCCTATGTGAATGAGTATGGGGTACATCGTACCCCTACCCATTCATCTGGGGGGGGGGGGGGAAGTGTCAATAAAAATACTTCTCCACTCTCTCTCCAGACCTTATGACGGGGCATGATGGGGCGGTGACATCATAAGGGGTAAGGTCACTGGATGACATCACCCGGTGACCACGCCCCATGCCTATATAAGTCATATAAAATAATATTTTATTTTTATTGTTTCACTTTAAGCATCATTAAAATCACTACTCCTGAAAAAACAAACATTTTACATGTCGTCTAGGGCAGTACCCGGGTCCCCATACACTTTTTATGGCAATAACTTGTGTTCGATAACTTCAATTTTTCATGATCGTGTCTCATAGACTGTAATAGGTTTTGCATGTTCACTATAACTTTTTGCCTGTTCGCTAGAACTTTTTGCCTGTTCACAGTGTTCTGGTGTGAACCGAACCAGGGGATGTTCAGTCAATCCCTACTGAAAAACAGTAACTTCTCACTTTCAAGGAACCAGTGGCAACCTCTATAGGAACCCTGGTTGAGAAAGGCTGCCTTATACAGTCAGCTACTTATAGAAGTATACGTATAGAAGGAATAATTGCTCATTGCTATCATAGTACAAGTCCATATATCTGATACGCCAAGCAGATTTTAATGTGTGTTTAGGATATTTTAATTAAAAGGTAGAACTGCTAAAAAAGAAAGAATAAAATAGCTGAATGTCAGGACATAGCAGATATATGCAATTTGTGAATAGGCAGTTTTTTATGAAACCAGCAAACTTACAAATACTGTGAGGCAAGTATAATAATTACAGCATATAATAATTCCTGAACACATATTTTCTTGTATTAATTGTAATTTCTCTACCGATGTGGGAGCCTGGGGAGCTACAAAGAATTTATAAAACCGGACAAGCCCTTCAAGACATATTGAGAGGTGGGGATTTTTTGTGATGTTCCATGATTCTAAACCATTACTTATACTTAGCATATATTCATTCCACAAAAAGCAATAAATAAAAACAAAAAAAATGCAAGCACAATAACCTCAAGGATATGTATTGTACACAGCTGCCTTTTATTTGCTGCCTGCACAACTAGAATATAAAAATATATATGTTTGATATAATACCTGCTAGCATTTTATGGGAATGAAATTAAAAGATGTTTTCTTTAATTAAAGCAGACTTATTCTGCCAAAATAGGTATTATGTTTTCATTATTGCAGATTTGTTCCACCGTAAATTGTTCCTTTTTTATATTTTATGCTTTGAAAATAAGAGCTCCTGCATATTCACATGCCTTCTGGAGTGTTTTTAATGTACTGCCAAAAGCATTTTACTTACTTTATTATGTTATGATGGCTGTCTAATGTACAATGTTTGTTTTTACTATATAGCAATAATATTTCGTTTTTCTATTCTTTTCTATTTAGCGAAGTCTTATGGTATAACTAACATCAGCTTATAAAGAGACTCTGTAGCTGGAGGGGCAAATTGCTGCACATGTAAAATGCAGGAGCCAAGAGGTGCACATACATGCAACAGCCTCCCAAACCCACCTTCCACATATGAATTTGGTACTTTATGATAGTGCTTAAGTGTCCGAGGAAGAAAAAAACAAAACAAACCAGTATTATTTTCTTGCACATGATTGGACGATAGAAGTCAGTAGAGGCCTACCTAATTAACTAAGCTAAGGGAAATATTCCCTTGCATGTGAAAATTCTCTTGAAAACAAAAAGAACTTCTTGATAAACCAATCTCAGATTTTGAAGTCCAAACAGCAATAAAAACTCTGAAAATCCACAAACGTCCAGGCCCTGATGGTTTCTCAGCTATATTTTATAAAAAATTTACTACTATACTATCTCCCCTTATGGTAGAGGCCTTTAACTCCCTTCTCACAAACCATTCCTTTCGTGATGAATCCTTATTAGCATCCATAGCCATGATTCCAAAACCGACCACTGATGACACTTCTTGGTCCAATTATAGACCAATTTCAATACTTAATTTAGATATAAAAATTCTAGCCAAGATCCTCTCTAACCGACTAAATCCAATAATAGGCTCCCTCATTCACAAAGATCAGACAGGGTTTATTCCCTCTAGACAAGCAGGTGATAACATTCGCCGTGCTACCCTCCTAGCCCACATAGCAAGATCCCGTCGTATACCTACCTGCTTCCTCTCAATAGACATAGGAAAGGCATTCGATTCTATTTCTTGGTCCTATCTCAACTCCATCCTAATCCGATGGGGATTCGGAACACAATTTAGAGGTTGGATCTCTTCTCTGTATCAAAAGCCAAAAGCATATGTTTAATATTCTGGATACCGTTCCGAATCCTTTGCCATTGAGAGAGGAACCAGACAAGGATGCCCCCTTTCCCCTCTTATATTTGCTTTGGCAATCGAACCTCTCGCACAGCTTATACGCTCCAATATAAATATTAAAGGCCTCGAACTAGGAGGTTATCAACACAAACTATGTATGTTTGCTGACTTATAGATATCCTAAGCAAATTTGAATCAATATCAGGACTCAAAATAAATACTCATAAGTCCAAAGCCTTAAACATTTCTATTCCACCTGACTTGCAGGCGCAATTGCAAGACTCCCTCCCATTCACATGGTCATCAACACAAATTGCTTATCTTGGAATTATATTTACAGCTAACCCAACTGATCTATATTCGGCAAACTACCCCTCCATGCTAACTCACCTCTCAACATTAATGAAAACCTGGTCCTCTCTCCCATTGGCATGGATGGGTAGAATTTCTGTAATTAAGATGACAATACTTCCTAAGATCCTATATCTCTTCAGAGTGCTTCCAATACAGGTTCCAGCATATTTCTTACGCATATTACAGAGGAAAGTTTCCCAATTCATTTGGGGAAAACTTAAGCCCCGCCTCCCACAATCTACCCTTCGCACTCCTCGTATTGGTGGTGGATTGAGCGTTCCTAATTTCTCTAAATATTATTATGCTGCCCAATTAGCCATGTTACCTAAATACCACGCTACAAAAGAAATTCCCCTTTGGGTTATAATTGAATCAGTAGAATGTGATCCTTTATCAACTGCAAACCTTCTTTGGCTCCCACCAGCACAACGCCGAGCAATTACTAACCCTATTACTAAGCATAGCCTTTCAATTTGGGACAGACTAAGAGCTCGTTTTGGTCTCCAATCTGAACATAACCCCCTTCTTTCCTTCCTTAATAACCCATCTTTCTATCCTGACTGGTCAAATGCAGAATTAACCCGTTCTCATCACTTTTATGAATCCTCTTCTATTACCCCTTTTGCTGCATTACAAAAAACACATGCTATACCTCAAAAAGAAACATTTAGATACTTACAAATAAAACAATTTCTAATCCAAAACACTCCTTCAAATCCATCTACCCCAAGCTTCACTTTCTTTGAACAAGCTTGCAAATCTGATCCTCACAAATGAGGGCTCATTTCAAATCTGTACAACCAACTATTATCGCATACAACCTCTTCCCCTCCAACCTATACATCAAAATGGGAAAATGATTTAAATCTTCGACCAGACAAACTAAACTGGACTCGCATATGGCAGGCTACTAGATCAGCCTCCCCGAATATAGTAGCTTCAGAAACTAACTATAAGGTGCTTTCTAGATGGTACTTAGTACCTGCTAGGATTTCAAAATTCCTCCCGCAATACCCAGCTAACTGTTTTCGAGGATGTGCTGACTTAGGCACACACTTACACATTTGGTGGGATTGTCCCATAGTCAGAGCTTTTTGGTCAGAAATATTCAAAATTCTTTCTATCATTTTCAAAACCACAGTAGAACCAGACCCTACGGTAGCACTCCTGAATAATAAACCTCAAACTTTAACTCACCACCAATTTAAACTTCTATTATCGATAACCACGGCTGCCAAACAAAATATTGCAAAAGTCTGGAAAACACCCACTTTATGCATGGTATCATTCAAACATAGAGTAACGCAAGCCATGATTCACGCTAAAATAGAGGCAACCGTACTAGATAAAGTTCACATGTTCGAATCATTATGGCTTCCTTAGATTGAACACTACTTACCACATGGTCTAGACCAATCTCTTATATTCTCATGAAACAACTAATCAAACATATATCTTACCCCCTATGTTACATGTAGAATTTATCAACATACCATTTTCTTTCGGAGTGGTCTCCTCCCTCCACAACCCTTATATATGCTTCCCCCACCCTTGCTTTCCCCACACCCTCTCCTTTTACTATATATAGATGTACAAGCTAAATTAATGAGTTATATATTTCCTAATGTTATCACTATAGAGGAGATTTTAGGGATGGTTTAATTAAGTATCTTTTATTCAGGGAATAACCATCTTGGCCCTGAATTATCTACTTACCTCTCTATACCTTCCTGGTAACAACCTTTCTTTTACCCTATATTATACCAAATCTCCTCCAACCCTAAACTTTGAAACTACAATTTTTACTATGTATCCAATACAGTTATTAAACTTTATACATGTTTATCTTTAGCTAAAATGTGTTAAACTAATATATCCCAAATTACATGACTGTTATTATAGTATTCACCTCATGTTAATATACTGAGAAGGCTCATTTCACACTTTTATACATTCTACTTAACTATAAATCTATTGTATGACTCTTTTTATTGCATTATATTCAATAAAATATTTGAAAAGAGAAAATTCTCTTGAAAAAAGAGCAAAAATTTGGGGCTTTATATGAGGTCATGACCAAGTAGAGTCATGTACTTCCATCCCTACCTACAGATGTACATACCGATATCCCCATCCCTAGGGGGATCTGGATGCTATGAATGCTTGTCCACCTTGGAGGAGGTTTTTGGGTGGTTTGTGGTCATGGATCACACTCCCACAATTCCCAGGAATGACGTCACCGGTGGACCATTGGGTTTGTTCCATTACATTTTATGCATCCTTTCCCCTGATAGATACCAGCTGCTTATGGGCATTTATTTATTATATTCTAGATCTATACCACTTGCCTGCTCCTGAAGAGTGGCCACGAAACACATTGAGCTAATTAGAAGCCATGCTTGAACCGATATGTTCTTTTTAAGGATTATGCCAGATTTTTCATATATGCGTTTTTAGGATCTAGATGCCACCACTGTAGGCTATCTTTCCTATCACACCTGATGTGGATTAGGGCGCTTGGAGGTCACCTAATATGAATATTTGTAGGTTATTGTTGCATTATGTAATAGTTACATGTACATGTATACATATGCATTTCAATGGGATATTTATTACTACTATCAATTATTGCTTTTTTACTTTGTTATATATAGTCTCTTTGAACTACAATAATTTATATATATATATATATATATATATACACACACACATTGATAGTTGTTTTACCTGTGTCTCTGTGCTTCATATAAAGTCTCACTTGTTCTATTCCCCCTTTATTTCTCAGTGAAAATTCCCTTGTGATTGGAACAACATATTTCCCTTTAATAAATCAACCCCATCATTCCCAGGATTTTAGACTGTGCATTACATGATCATTATAAATTACATTCAAAACTCTAGTATTAGAGGTCAACAGGATAAAAAGTGAAGTAGGGTGAACTTTCAGTTTAATCACTTCGCATCCAGGCCAATTCTAACATTTCTGTCCTACATGTAAAATTCATAATTTTTTTGCTACAAAATGACATAGAACCCCCAAACATTATATATTTTTTTAGCAAATACCCTAGAGAATACAATGGCGGTCGGGGCGCATGTGCGGCGCAGAGCGAGCAGGACGCTAGACTCAGGAGCTCCGGGGACAGCGGAGATTCAAAATCACTCCCCGGGTCAAATCTGCTCTCCAATCGACACCAAAACTATCCCATCGGCCCGAGGGATCATTCGTGCATGCCGACAGCCAAGAAGGGCAAGCGGAAAACCGCTCAACGCTCTTTAACGAACTACCTTCTTCGAGTCACCGAGAGACAGGAGATGTCCCAAGATGGCGCCCAGGCCTCCATGGACACAGAGACTCCGCGTGCAGCGAGCTCACATGCAGGTACGGGGGATTCCCGGCTAACGAAAGCGGATCTGGAAGATAGCCTTGCTCATATGTATGATAGGCTAGCCAGGAAATTCCAGGCAGAATTACAGAAATCAACCAGTACACTGTCACAGGAGTTAGCAGCCCTGGGAAACAGGACGGATCTCTTAGAAGTGAAGCATGATGAGCTCCATTTAGCTTATGCAGATCTGCGGAGGGACCACGAGATGTTGGGAGACACGGTTGTCCAGCTCCAGAATCATTTGGAAGACCTGGACAACCGCAACGGGAGGAATAATGTTAGGGTGCGGGGGATCCCTGAATCAGTGACTGATCTCCCGGCCACGATCACCAAGCTGTTTCAACTCCTTCTTCCTAATCAACCTAAGGAATCCTTCATATGTGACCGCCTGCACAGGGCTTTGAGGCCTAAACCACCCCCGGAGAAACCCCCACGGGACATTGTCATGTGCCTTAAAGACTTCCTTATTAAGGAGGAAATCCTCAGAGCCTCCCGTAATACCCCACGTATCCTTCTGGATGGGATCGCCGTTCAAATTTTCCCTGATATAGCTCCTGCTACTCTGGAGAAGCGGCGACAGATGAAAGAAATTACCTCTGCGTTGCAGACAGCTCAGGTGCGATATTGTTGGGGGTTTCCATTTAAATTGATCGTCCCGCATAATGGCTCCACGCATGTTGCCTCCACAGTTGCGGAGGGTAGAGAAGTTCTGCTGAAATTAGGCCTGTTGGAAAGACAACAAACGCCCAGGCACCCACCGTCTCCTCGCCTGTCTCCCATTTGGGCCACTCCATCACCCCACAGGGATAGACGCTCTCGAAGGCTTCAGCCACTGCCTGAGATATGAACACTTCACGGTTTGCCCGGACTTCTCGCGGACGCCCAGCTTATCCTGCAAGGATTTTGCCTGTCATCATTGGAACCTATGGCCGGGTTCTTTCAGTTGTATTACCTGGATCCTTTGAATCCCTCCCCCCCTCCCCTCCATTTGTATTGGCAGTTCGGACATACTTACTGAGAAACTCTGGTGTCTCCCTGTCCCCGGAGACGGTTTTTTTTTTCTTGTTCTCTTATCAGATATTTTTTCTCTCCTTTTTTTTCTTGGCGTAGTGTCTCTCCCCCCCTCCACACTGGTCCTCCACTCCCTGTTTGGATTGTTATTTGATGGGGAGTGAATGGAGCAGGTGGATGTAGGGGCCATAGGGCCCCAGGTGTATACTCTATTGGTCTGGGTGGATTTTCCACCCAGACTCCACAGTTATTTTGTTTTTGTTTCTGTTTATATGTTTTTAGGTTATGCTGACCGTAATGCTTGCCCTGATATATGGATAGCTTCGTTTTCTGTTTTTGACTTCTCTAATTGGTGGAAAGTTGGCTTTGACCACCTTCTGATAATGCTCTATCTTAATGTGTGTAGGAGTGGCTCCCTGGGTACTGGACTCTGGCATGGGGTACAACGCCTCATTGGTAGGGTCTATAGAATAGCGTGCCTATGCACCGGATAACATGGGTCTCCAGATTATCTCCCACAATGTGAGGGGCTTCAACTCACCTCAAAAGAGAAGGAAGGCTTTCCGCCAATATAAGCGTATGGGCGCAGATATTATACTTTTACAGGAGACCCACTTCTCCTCTACGTCTTGTCCTAAATTTTTTGACAAGTCGTATAAATTACACTACTATACCACCTTTGAGTCCAGAGCCAGGGGAGTTGCGATCTTTATTCGTAATACTTTACAGTTTGAACCTTCCCATGTATATAAAGACCCACATAGTAGGTTCATTGTGCTACAAGGGTTGATACAGGGTAAGGCGGTGACTGTAGCTAATCTGTACGCTCCAAACTCTGCGCAAGGTACTTTTTATCAACAATTTCTACGAATCTTAGACAGATATATCTCCCCCCATTTGATTGTAGGGGGAGATTTTAATTTAGTGGCCAAACCTTCGTTAGACCGCAGTAAACCAACTCACTGTGCTAAAGCCTTCCCGAAGTTACTTAGTCGATCGTTAGATAGATTGCAACTTATCGATACATGGAGGGCACTGAATATTGGTACCAGGGAATATACTCATTATTCCCACCCCCACGATAGCTACGCTAGATTAGATTACATATACACTTCCCCCATATTACTGGCTAACTCGGCTCTCGCATCTATACATCCATGTCCCTGGTCTGATCACCAGGTGGTTTCATTTCACACCTCCCACATTGGCCTTTCCCCTACTACGGCCTCCTGGAGGCTGAATGACTCATTATTGACGGACCCAGAGATTTACACTCGCGTTGTGGGCATCCTAGAGGATTATTTCCACATTAATGACACAGAGGATATCTCCCCTCAAATACTTTGGACGGCTCATAAAGCAGTCCTTCGGGGCCACCTGATTGAAATCGCAGTCACCAAAAAAAGGCAGAGAGGTGAGCAGATCCGTTCCCTTACCCGTGAATTACAAAAATTATATCAATCCCACTCAGTTTCACATTCGCTAGACACCATGCAGCTAATCAACCAAAAGAGGGCCGAGTTAGACACGATTCTATCGGATCATACTGAGAAGGCATTGCGTTGGTCTAAAGCTACATTCCGTTTGCATAGTAATACGGCCTCTAGTATGTTCTCTCGCAAACTTCATCAGTCCTTACAACCTTCCCATGTTTATAAATTAAGAAATGATTCAGGTTACATAGTCACTCACCCCACAGAAGTACTTCAAATTTTCAAAGCATTTTACCAGAAGTTGTTATCCCCTCCTTCCCAACCTGTCACCCCAGATATTGACCAGTGGTTGGATTCTGTGAGCCTACCATCCCTATCGGATTCACAACTTCAGGCCCTGAATGCCCCCTTCTCCGAACAAGAGGTTATAGCCACTATGAAAACCCTTAAATCCTCCACGGCCCCAGGCCAGGACGGTTACACCTCATTATATTACAAAAATTTTTCCCAGATCCTGGCCCCTAAATTGACGAAACTTTTTAACCAGATTTTGCAAGGTCATACTCTCCCGGATGAAATGCTACACGCCAATATGACGTTAATCACCAAACCGAATAAGGATCACACCATGCCCCAAAATTATAGGCCCATTTCAGTATTAAATAACGATATCAAAATTTTAGGAAAATTGTTAGCAAATAGACTAGCCCCTATCATTTGTACCCTGGTCGGCCCGGAACAAACGGGATTTATCCCCAACAGGCAAATCACGGACAACATTAGATTGGCCTTGAATGTTATACAGGACGCCAACCTTTATTCCCAGAAAGTCTTGATCCTGGGATTGGATATACATAAAGTGTTTGATAGCATTTTATGGCCTTACCTTGACAAAGTTTTATCCAAATTTGGGTTTACGGGTGCTTTTGTGCACGGATTTAAAGCTCTATATCAGAACCCTCAAACTAGAGTAAAAATCCCGGGCTGTTCATCTGATCTCTTCCCGTTGGGCAGGGGCACCAGGCAGGGTTGTCCCCTGTCCCCATTAGTATTTGCCCTGGCCTTAGAGCCCCTAGCCAGGGCACTTATTGCTAACCCGAATATAGGTGGGTACTTGAAGGGAGAAGGGGAATACAAGCTTAGTCTCTATGCGGACGATGTCCTCCTGTTCTTACCCAATCCTTTAATTTCATTACCCAACCTTATTGAAAACCTCAATTCCTTTCAGAAGCTTTCAGGATTGGCAGTGAACCTAGCTAAATGTTCGGCCCTCCCTATTAATTTCACCCCCCCCCCCCCGAAATCTTACATCTCCAAAACACATTTGGTCTCCTAGTATCTAAGCATACATTGAATTATCTCGGGATTCACCTTGCCACTACTCTATCAGACACCTATAATGCTAATTTTCCGGTGGCCTTCTCTGCAGTTAGGAGATGGCTGAAACTGTGGTCCACATATCATATCCCCTTGATGGGTAGGGTGGTCGCTGTTAAAATGTCTATTTTGCCCAAATTACTTTATTTTTTTAGAGCCCTTCCCTTGTATGTCCCACGCCGAGCCCTTACGTTGTTGCAACGAGACATTAATGCCTTTATATGGCAGAATAAGAGACCCAGGTTTGGGAAGCTCCTGTTGCATCGACCCCTGCCCCAGGGTGGACTGGGTTTACCGGATATTTGGTTATATTACCTGGCAGCGAGGTTGGCCCAAACGGCTCAATGGCACGCCCCTAATCTTGGGGTGCCATGGTTGATATTTGAAACCCAGTCCATACGCCCGTATTTTCTCCCGGGTATCTTGTGGCAGGGGGAGATGAGACCGGGGGTCCTAGCCCCCCTAAACACTATTGTCAGCCGCTCCATTTTTCTGTGGTCACTATATCACTCTAAATTTAGATTACGCCCTAGCAGACCCCGGTTGGCCTCCTTTCTAGGGGATAAGAGGTTTCCCCTGGCATTTGAGTCCCCCAGCTCTTTTAGCTGGTGGGTTCAAAAATCGTTGGTCACCCTGCGAGCTCTCTGCAATGATAGCTTACGCTTTACCTCCTTCTCGCAGCTCCAAAGGAGTCACGAGATTCCGAGGGGGGAGTTCTTTAAATATCTACAAATTCGCCATTTCTTTCAAACACACTATAGCGTAGCTAGAGACCACTCTAATATGCAATTTGAATCTCTATGCTATCGACACTCTAGAGACAGAGGCACTATTTCTACCATATACAAACACCTAATAGAAGCTCAGTTACCTGAGAAATCTAGAGCCATGGGATTGTGGGAAGCGGATCTGTCCACCGAATTCTCCCTGGAGGAGTGGCAGGACATGCTCCTAAATATGCATAGATGTTCCCGTTCCATGGCGATCAGGGACACCGTAGTGAAATTACACACACGATGGTACCTCACCCGGTGAGGGTCCATAAGTTCTATCCTTTGGTCCCCGACAGGTGCTTTAGGGGCTGTCCTGAGCCTGGCACATTGCTCCATACATTTTGGAGCTGTCCCCTACTTCAACCTGTCTGGGATCAAGCCTCGACCTTGGTTGCCACCATCATAGGGGCTAACGTTGAATTGACAGCTACACACTGTTTACTATTTGCCTCACTCCCGGGGACTACCCGATCCTCCCAGAGGTTAATTATTACATTGTTCAGTGCCATTCAATGGGCGGTGGCGCTGCATTGGCGCTCACCCTCGATTCCCTGGTCTCAGGTTCTTCGGAGGATGGAGTCTATCCGTCTTATGGAACGGATCCACCATACACTCCTGGACTCTATGCACATACACACCGCCAAGTGGGCCAAATGGCCGATCGGCTCGGGGTCTGAGGGGATGGTACTTCCTCCCCTCCTTCCTCGGGAGGATCTCTGAATGTAAGCTGGTCCTGAACCCCGTTCCTGGGGCATGGCAGTCTCCCGTACCCTGACCTGGTTATCTAGTCCACCAAATCTCTACACATCCTCTATCATTCGAAGTTGGGCGAATACTAGCCGCTACAGGGCTGAAGTATAAGAATGATGGATTTTTTTTTTTTTCTTTGCTACGGTCAGTTGTTATTATTTTAAAATTTAGTTTGTTATTATGTCAACCTACACAGTTACCTTGGATGCCTTGGCACAGTACTTCTAGAGCTGTTGAGCACAGTCTCACTGCTGGAAATGTATGATAGACCAAAATTTATAGTGCTTTTTTTTGTTTTCTCTTGATACTGTCTTGCTTTACTACGTCTGAGCTTTATTGTAACATTGTACAACGCTACTGCAAGTCGTATATATGTGCATTACTGTGTATTTTGTTTCTCACCTAATAAAAAACGTTTGTATTAAAAAAAAAGAATACAATGGCGGTCATTGCAACTTTTTATCTCACACGGTATTTGCGCAGCAATTTTTCTAACATGTTTTTTTCTGAAAAAAAAACTGTTTCATGCTTTAAAAAAAAAAAAAAAAAACAGTAAAGTTAGCCTAATTCACATAATGTGAAAGATGAAGATATGCTGAGTAAATAGACACCCAACATGTTACGCTTCAAAATTGCACATGCTCGTGGAATGGCGCCAAACGTTGTTATTTAAAAATCCCCATAGGCGACGCTTTAATTTTTTTTACTGGCTACATGTTTTGAGTTACAGAGGTCTAGGGCTAGAATTATTGCTCTCACTCTAATGTTCGTGGCATCACCTCATATGTGTGGTTTGAACACAGTTTTCATATGTGGGCGGGACTTACGTATGCATTCGCTCCTGCGTACGAGCTCACAGGGACAGTTTGACACTTTAATTTTTTTTTAAAAAAATTAAATACTTTATTCCTATTATAAGGAATGTAAACATCCCTTGTAATAGGAATATGGCATGATCAGACCTATTAACAGTGAAATATGGGGTCAATAAGACCCCCCATCTCACCTCTAGGCTGGGAAGCCTAAAATAAAAAAGAAAATGATCACGGCTTCCCAGCCAAGTCGGCGCCGTTATTTTGAATGCAGAGGCCAGGCGAGACGTAATAACATCGCGCCCGGCCTTCGAACGATCATAGAGACTCCGGGGACCATCTGGTCCACCGGAAATCTCTATGATACCATCCGGGGGCTGGCAGATCCTGTGACGACTCGCCGATGGAAGCGGTGAGTCGGTAGAAGCACCAGAGGGTGATGGGAGGTGGGCGGACATCCCCTCCCGCTGCCCGTAAGAATGATCAAGGGTCCGAACAGCCACTAGGATCATTCTTAGGGTGCAGGGAATCGCCGGCTGAAAATGCCTATATCTGAATGATGTCTGTAGCCTCAGGCATCATTCAGATATAACACCACAAAGCCCACGACGTCATATGACGTACCTTGGGTGCCAAAAGCAGCCAGGTGCATCAAAGAAAAAGGTGTGCAAAGTCTTACATTTTTTTTTTCCTTTAGAAAGCAACCACTGCTTGAGTAGAAGAGCCTAAAAGAAGGATAATTGCTCTGTGTGGAAGCAATGGTCTCTTTGAAAAGATCGGACACATCCCTTTGTGAGTCAGAGCTAGAGATCTCTAGTTAAAAGAGAGCATAAACTTTGCTGATTGGATAGTTCCAGCTCTAACTCAGCAGGATGCTGTCAGAGCTTTACTGACATAGAGCAAGGGTCTTTCTCTGCAGCAAGCTGGCAAGGAACATTCTTTGCTTACAGTTTGCTTTCGTAAAGCGGAGCTCTATCCAAAAGGGGAAGTTCTGCTTATTTGCACCCTTCTTGGCTACATTTGGCCCTTTTTTTGGGTGGGGGGGGCTCATGAACACTGCAGCTAAAAGAAGCTGCTCCTACAGGCTTTTGAGCCTTTTGGAGCTCTTATTATTTTGGCCTGAAAATGCCCCTCCATGTTAGCCAATGTGTCTATGCACACTATGGCTTTTTCAGGAGTTTACAGGCTAATGCCCGTACAAGCAGAACATGCAACCCCCACCCCAAACTTACATTATTGAGACAAACTTTTGAACAGAAAAGTGCCCACAAATGCATGAAAATGCACAAAAAAAGTGCAAAAGGTCATGAAAAAGTATGGAAAAGCCATAGGACATTGAAAAAAAACAGCAAATATGAGCTGAGGGGAAGGTTTCTGAAAAAAAAAATGCTTATGCTCAAAAAAGCTCAAAGAAGTTTAAAAGAGCTCAAAGAGGCTCAATAAAAATGTGAAAAAGAGCCCAAAAAAGCACAAGTTTATTCAGGCTGAAATACAAGCTCAAATGCCTGTAAAAGCAGCGTTTTTTTTATCTGCAGTGTGCATGAGCGCTAAGGAGGGCTTGTGAAAAAAAAACGCTTATGCTCAAAAAAGCTCAGAGATGCGCAATAAAAACATGCACAAGAGCACAAAAAAGCAAAAGCTTATTCAAGCTGAAATAAAAGCTTAAATGCCTGTGGAAGCAGTTTTTTTTTGTTTCAATAGTTTTTTAATGAGGTTTATTAAAAAAAAAAGAACAACAGACATTGACTGTCATACATTATAATATGATGACAAGACTCATTTAAAGTATACATATGTCAGGGTAGAAAAATCAAGCTCGAATGAGCAATAAACAGCGGAGTAACTACTAAGATCGGACGATAAATATGGTAATGGGCATTGTCTTCACCCCTGGACAACCCTTTGGGGACAAACTATGTACTGGGGCCATCATCTGTAGTGCTCCTTTAACTAGAGGAAAAAGCATATGAGGCTAGCAAGTAGGTATCGACAAAATGAGGGAATGTTCAGGAGTTTAAAATAGTGTAGGTACAGAGGGTATTCTAGAGAGGGATAGGAGGTGGGAGAGGGGAACAAAGAGAGGGGGGAGAAGCATAAGGAACACAAAGTAGTACTAAAGGGCATACCCCGGAGCAATGCGGTTTGGGGAACATTTTCCTGAATGGCTCTATTCGTTCCAGGGAGGGAGTTATAAGTTATATGTTCCTGAGAGTGAGACCTTAGTTATATCATGTTGTGGAGATTTGGTTTAAGGATAACTATCAGCTCTGGGGTCCAGGAGCCAGTAGTACCATTGGTTCTGAAATTTGTCAATTTTCAAATGTGTTTTGGCAAAGACATATTCCATGCCTAGGTGTTCATTAAGGATGCCAATAACTATATATATGGTAGGTGGTTGCGGTTGTTTCCACATTCGGGCAATGGAAAGTCGGGCAGCTATCAATATGTGCATGATTATGGGTTGACATTTTGAGGGCCAATTTGAAAGGCCTAGTCCGAAGAGAGCCATTTGCAGAATAAGCAACTTAGATATATTGGTAACATCTTGTATAAGGATGGAAATGCTCTTCCAGAATGAGACCATGGAGGGACATTCCCACGAGATGTGAAACAGGTGGCTGTCCATAGAACAGTTCCTCCAACATTTACGGGATTGAGTTGGAAAAATGCGAGCTAGTTTTACAGGAGTGTAGTACCAATAGTAAAGAACTTTCATTTGTGTTTCCCAGTGGAAGATGTTCTTGGAGAACATAGATGAAGTATGAATCGCTTGATGCCAGAGGAGAGGGGGATCTTCATTTGTAGGGTGTTTTTCCATTGAGCCATAGCTGGGGATTTCTTGTCTTGTTCTGGCTTCTGGAGTAAGCCATAGATATGGGATAGTTCGCAGATTTTGCTGGAGGTTAGATTAAAGAAGGATTGTATATTTTTAGTTAGAATATAGGATGTGATCGATACATTTGAAAGGATGTGGCAAATTCTTAGATAAATGAAAAGTCATTTTTAGGGATGCCATAACAGTCTGACAGTTGTTGAAAAGAGTGGAGCTGATGCTGGTCATATAGGTCACTCAGTCTTTGGAGCTGGCTGATAGCCAATGTTGTAAAGGAGGGTCTGGAGATAAGAGCTTCAATGCATGGAGTGGGAGTTGGTTCAATGCCTGAGCGTGGAGTCCTGATGAAGTTTTATGTGTAACTTTCTATGTTAATATTGTTGCATTGACAGTAGGGAGAAAGTAGTGAGGAGAGTGGTATCCCAACCAGTTAGCTGCTAGAGTTGAGGAGGGGTGTTGCGTGAGAGCAGAAGCTTCAATTTGGATCCAGGATGGTGTGGAAGCTGAGGACCACCATATTTCCGTTTGGTCTAGGATTGTTGCTTTATAGTACCATTTGAGATTAGGGACTCCTAGTCCAGCATATGCTCTTGGGATACCGAGTAAAGAGGATTTGATACAAGGTTTGCATGCTGCCCATATGAATTGATTGAGGAGACATTGGAGACATAGTTTGGAAAGGTCAGACTGCAGATTAGGCAGAGGGAGAGTTATGAAGAAATACAATATATGTGGCAGGAGAAACATTTTGGCCAGGGCTATCCACCCTGCCCAGGAGGACTTATTTATAAGGAGTGTCTTAGATACATCTTGAAATTTCTGACACAGTGAGGTGAAATTGGAGTGAAACAGCATAGCAGATGGGGAGGTTAGGTAGATGCCTAAGTATGTCATTAACGAGCTGGGAGCCCAGGAAAAGGGGGATCTTTCAGTGATGGTAGTTTTAAGATGTGGAGGGAGGGAGATGCCCAACATAGCAGTTTTAGAGTGATTCAGTTGGTACATAGATAAATGTCCAAATTGCTCTAGGAGGTCACAAAGTGGAGGGAGGGATTGTAAGGGGTCTGTGAGCCATATAATTATGTAATTGGCACATAAGACAATTTTGTGGGATTCTTGGCCTACTTTCAGTCCTGTGATGAGGGGGTGTGATCATATAGCTTAGGCCGGGGGTTCAATTACAAGTGCAAAAATTAGGGGCGATAGGGGGCATCTCTGACGAGTCCTATTAGTTATAGGAAAGGCAGTAGATAATAAACCAGATGTTTATACACTCTCACACTAGGGGTGGAGTAAAGACCTAAGATAGCACGAAGACAGGGGGCGTTGATACCAAATTTCTGAAGTACAGATTCCGAATATCACCAGTGAACTCTGTCAAACACTTTCTATGCATCCAGGGAGATCAAAAGGGAAGGGGTCTGGTGGTGTTCTGCCTAGTAAATAAGATCTATGAGCTGGCGTATACCATCAGAGGTTTTCCTATGAGGTATGAAGCCTGGTATGAAGCCTACTTGATCAGGGTGGATGAGCGTGGGCATAAAAGCAGCTAAGTGGGTGGCTAGTAGTTTGGTGTAGAGTTTTAGATCAGTATTTAAGAGAGAGATAGGGCAATAGCTGGCAGGTCAGTGGGAGGGTCTGCCTGATTTGTGGATGGTAGTTATGACCACTTCGAGAGATTCTGAGGGAATCTCATCAGTTGCTAGAAATGTATTAAAGGTATTACAGAGATGAGGTATAATTTGGTCTATGTATGTTTTGTAATATTAATTTATGAAGCCATCTGGACCCGGTGCTTTGTAAGACGGGAGACTTTTAATGGCTGCGATAATCTTGTGGTGTGTGAATGAGCGAGAGAGGGAATATAATTGTGCCGGAGTAATAGAGGGAAGCTGGAGTGGGGACAGGAAATGTATTTGCTGATGAGTAGGTTGGAATTCAGAGGGGTAGAGTTTTACGTTATAAAGTCCAGAGAAAAGGAACTGAAGCAACCATCAATGTCCTTTGGATTCAATAATTTGTGGCCCTGCTTCTCTATGAGAAATGGAATTTTGGCTTGGGCAGCTCTACGTTTATATTATTGGGCTAAGAACTTATCTGCTAAATTCCCCTGGGAATACCAAGTAAGGCGGAGGTGTCTGAGGTAGAAGTCATGGCCTCTTTGCAGATAGGAGCAAAGGTCATTCCTTAGATTACGTAGTTCTACAATGTTATTTTGGGATGGATTTTGTTTGTTAAGGAATAAGGATTGTAAGGGTTCTTTTTTTTTCTTTTCCTGGGCTCCCAGCTTTAGGAACATTCCTCGCATGACAGACTTATGTGCATTCCAAAGAATTGTTGGGTTGGAGACAGAGCCTATGTTACAGGTACAAAAGGCTTCCATTTCTGATCGTACCCATTCCCGACTCTCCAAGGTGCTGAGATGGGAGGTATTTAATCACCAAGTATGTCGGGGAGTGGTAGTAGGGGCAGTGATAGAAACTGGTGCGTGATTGGACCATGTAATGATCCCAATTGTGGATGCCTTGATTTTTTTCAGGAGAACCTTGGAGGTCAGGAACAGATCTATCCTAGAGTAGGATTTTTGAGTATGTGAGTAGAAGGAATAGTCTCTCTCGGTGCCATGGATACATCTCCAGGGATCATATAGGTCTTCTAACTAAATCAGGGATGAGAGGGCTGTTTTTTTTTTTGCATTTAGAGCTCGAGGAATCAATTTGAGGGTCAATGACCTTATTGAAGTCACCACAGATTATAATTTTGTGTTTGGGGGTAATATTGTATTTTCCTTAATATGGACTTGTAAAAAGGTGTCTGATGCGTATCGGAGGCACATAGGTTAACAATTACGAGGTAGCCATTGCTGAATGAGGCTGATAATATCAGGAATCTGCTAGATGGGTCCTGCTCAATATTGGAGATAGAGAAGGATACTGAGGAGCGGACTGCTATCATGACCCCTCTGACTTTTTTATTGGTACGTGAATGAAAGCAATGTGGGAATAGTTTGTGAGAGCATTGGTGTGTTTTGATTTCTGAGAAGTGTGTCTCTTGGACACAGAGTATGTCCACTTTCTGAGTGATAGCTTCTCACCATAAAATAGAGCACTTAAAGGGGCTGTTGAGGCCTTTGGCATTTAAAGAGACGATTTTGAGGGACATATAGGGTTAAGTGTGTAGGTATTGATACTGCACTGAGAGGAGAAGTGCCTCAACTTGGATGCTAGGAAACGGGGGGGGGGGGGCAGAGAAGAATAGAGCGGAGAAACAAGGGTGCTAAAATAATACCACGAGTTGCAATAATGAGTAGGAACCGGTTGAAGATCTGGATCACAGAGTCTCCACACAAACGTACAAGAACAATGTAAAGTCAAATATTTTTAAATCAACAAATAACAGAGGTGTAGCTAATGTGATAGAGAGCTGGAAGGTAACAATATGGAACAAAAAGGTGTGCTTGGCACACAACAACACTGGAGTGTGAAGGGAGGATCATCAGTGTCTCCACTCCTTGACTACTATCATTAGGTGCAAGGGTCACAGCCAGCCTGAAGTAGATGTGTTCTCCAAGAGGGCGAATAGGCGGCAGGGCATGTTAAAGTCATGAAGGAGCTTGCGGTTCCTTGAAGAAGGAGATTTTGGAAAACAAAATAAAAGGAAAAGATCAGATTTGGTGTTGGTGGGGGTATATGTGAGATGATGCCCCAGTTGTGTAGCTGCTTTATTCCATCTTTGGGAGTCAGTGTGGGTGAAGAGTCTGCTTTGGGACTACAGGTCCCAGCTTCATAGAGCGTTTTAATGGGAGGTTGCTTAGTAGGAGATAGGTCTGGGGATTCAGTCATCCTCCTACAGGTCCCAGCTTCATAGAGCTTTTTAATGGGAGGTTGCTTAGTAGGAGATAGGTCTGGGGATTCAGTCATCCTCCTACCTTTCTCTCATGGGGAGGGGGCTGGCTCACTGAGGAGATCTGCTGGTTCCTCCATTTCAATTGAGGATGATTCGGCTGCTGCGGCGTGATCAAGCGGCCACTCAGGGTCCCCTCTGTGTTGGACGTCACCATCTTGGTTTGAATTCTGTGCTGGCAGCATGTAAAAATCGAGCCAGTGTGATCCCATAGCCTGGGATCTTTTGCGGGACATAGCCTAGTGAGTGCCCTGGTTGTTTCTCTTCGGTTTGGAGGGAAGGAGACAGTGCCAAATGGGCTGGGGAAGCTGTATTTCGGCATAGAGGAGCGGCGCTCGGGAGTTAAGCGGCCATCTTCTTCTGTGGCCAGACCACACCCTACAGCTTTTTTTTTTAAACTGCAGTGTGCATGAGCCCTAAGTCGGATCCTCATCTTAATTAATGTGATTTGGATCCAACATTACGGAAAGATTACCCAGGCATTCCCTGAATTTGCCTTGAAGTCACATTGCCAAAATCTTTTAATTTGGACAATAGACTGAAGGACTTATGAAAAATGGTTGTGGAATGAATCATCTGCGTTTCCATTATTTCTTATTGGGGAATTCTCTTTGATATATGAGTGCTTTGGATTACAAGCACGTTTCCAGAATGGATTGTGCTTGCAATCCAAGGTTTCACTGCATTTATAATAGATATCGTATTCAATAGAAACAATAAGGGTTAACTTAGATTAGGGGTTCGGCCACACATTTTAATTCAATGACTGAAAGCTAATATATTGATCAGCTTTTATTATTAAAAAATAAAATAAAAAATACACCTAACTTTACACTGATATTTTCCAAGTTAATATTTGCTGGATTTAGATTTTTTTCAGAAACGGGACCCTAAGATTTACAGTAAATATCTGCATTTCCACTGTATAGGCCAGGGTCAGTGAGTAGTAGTGGAAAAACACTAAAAAGGCTGCTACATATGCATTAATCTGAATCCTTTTAACCTAAAAGGAAAGGCCATTCAGGTATTTCACATAGTCAGGAATGATGACACTAGCCTCCAAGTGTTCAGGAAGTGTAAATGTGTGTATAATGTCTTAAATGGTAAAATAAAGGACCGTGCATGTTGGCTCACCTATATTTTCTCAGCAGTGGGAGCGTAGTTTTCAAATATACTTTTTTGTGTCTTCATATTCATTTTGCAGTGAAGGGAATAACACATAACACTCCTCATGACATCTGCTGCCTGACTGATGCTTGTCAAGAGGTTGTCTAAAATAGGATGTAATGATGTATTGAGACTATAGCTGTGAGCAATAGAGACAGGAAGCTTTCAGTAAAATCTAACTGAATAGAGCTAATGCAACATTGGGAAAACAAGTGAATTAATATAAGATAGTAACACAATGCTGCAAACTGTATATAGAAAGGCAAGTTTTATAAAACATCACCCTCTGCTTACCAGGAGAAAGTCCACTGTCAGCAGAGAAGTATCTGGATACAAGAATGCAAGACATGTTTGCCTGATAATCTAGTTATTCACTGACTTTACCACCAGATTTGCCCAGCAACAGTTGCTAGCAGCCACCTCAGTTCTTTTCCAAAGTACTTATTTGACCTAAGTAAAAAAAAAAAAAACAAATCCTCAGTTTTGATGAATTTACATTTTTTAGAACTGAGTTCAAATCTGGGAATACTCAATAAAACATTTTGAAGTCTCTTGTTTATCAGCTACTTTGCATGACTACAGCTTACTCTGGAGCATGCTGTTCAGAAAACGAGTTTCTTCTTCTAGTTTATATCAGTGATTCTCTTTAAAGCATCTCTACCACTACAAGTAAATACTTTTCTCTCCTGCCTGTTTACGTCACCGGATGACCCCGCCCCCCGATGCCTCGTGATGTCAGAGGAAGGCGGGGTCACTTGTTTACATCACCGAGTGGCCCTGCCCTTAGCTATATAACAGCTGTCACCAAGAAGAAACGTCATTCGGCGGGAACCTCCCATGGAGGCAGAGCTGTTGCATTTTTTTTTCTTTGTTCAGCTCGTCGGCGGTGTGGTAGAAGATGAATGAGAATCACAGGACATTTTTCTTTTTTTATCTTTTAATAAAGGACTTGCCCCTAAGTGTCTTCTGTCTTTTTTACTATTTTTACACTTTTTTGTGAAATGGTAGGAGTACAATGGGCCAGGATCGGGGGGTCCCCTGATTAAAGTGGGCTTCCATATTCCTATAAGCCCCCCGCCCGCATACCCTCACAACCAAGGGGCAAGGATTGTGGAGATGAGGCTCTTTCCCAAAGCACTCCCCCCCCATGTTGAGGGCATGCGGCCTGGTACGGTTCGGGATGGGGGGAGCTCACTCGTCTCCACACCCTTTCCTGACTTTCCGGGCTGCATGCTCAGATAAGGGTCTGTTATGGACCTTGTGGGGACCCCGCTCCGTTTTTTTGGTGTAGGGGGTTCCCCTTAAAATCCAGGCGACGGGGCTCGCAAGTTGTCAATCTCACTGATAAAAGCGGCGATATTGACTTCCTTTTCTAGTCGTAACTCATCATGTTCAAAATGAACAGACTTTAGTCCGTGTGTGGGCAAGTCCGTTCATTTGGAAGTCCATCGTAACTCAGTCGAAAGTCCGTCAGGAAGACCGTTGGACCTAGTCTACCGGAAAGTCTGGTCATGTGTGCTCAAATCCGTTTGTTTGGAAAGTCCGTCGGAAGTCTGTTGGGAAGACCGTTGGACCTAGTCTGCTGGAAAGTCCGGTTGTGTGTATGCAGCATAGTCTGAAAAATGAAAACCAATGCAGTCACCGCATTTAATGACTAATATGCTGATATATTCAATTTTTGCTGTATTGTATTGATATATTGCATTTTTTAAATGCACTTTAACTACTTGCTGTTCGGCCCTGTCAAATGACGGCAGAGCGGTGTTCTGGGACATATGACAGCGCCCATATAAGCAGCAATCATGTGCCTGTGGGGGTGCGTTGTGCGGCGATCATAGCTATGGCTCTTTGTCCATGTGATCGGCTGTCTCCAATCACAGCCGATCACATGTAAAACAAGAAAGTGAGGTTTATCAGCTCTCCTCGGCTCACACAGAGTGGGAGGTGAGGAGAGACGATCAGCGGCATCTCCTCACAGGGAGGATGTGCAAAGGTAATCAGTGCCCTGAGTACACTGCAGCCCCAGCCGTGCCCATTAGTGACACCAGTCTCTGCCCATCAGTGAGGTTAATCTGTGTCCATCAGTAATGCCAATCAGTGCTGCATTTCAGTGCCCATCAATGCCTGTCCATCAGTGCCCATCAGTGCTGCACATCAGTGCCCATCAGTGCCACATATAAGTGCCGCCTATCAGTGCTCAGCAGTGCTGCATATCAGTGCCAGCTATCAGTGCCCATCAGCGCTGCATGTTAGTGCCTCCTTATCAGTGCCACCCCATCAGTGCCCTTAAGTACCGCTACATCAGTGCCCATCAGTGAAGGAGAAAAATTACTTATTTACATTTTCTGGCACTTTTTTTTTCAAAATTGTTGGTATTTTTTTCATTTTTTAGCAAAAAATAAAAAACCCAGTGGTGATTAAGTACCACCAAAAGAAAGCTATATTTGTGTGAAGAAAATGATTAAAAATTAATTTGGTTACAGTGTTGCATGACCGCGTAATTGTCATTCAAAGTGCGACATCGCTGAAAGCTGGAAAATGGCCTGGGCAGGAAGGGGATGATGAATTTAAATCCTCTACTTTTCCCTCTGTCCAGCGAAAAAACCCATGTAGCATGTGGACGTTCTCTCTATATGCTGTGGGGATATCATAGATCAACAGTTCTGGTTACATTGGTTTATAATTCAGTTTGTTTCTTTAGTAATGTATAGGGGTCTAACTACAAATAGATAGAAACACTATTATTATTATTATACAGGTTTTATATAGCGACAAGCTATTAACAAAGTAAAGGCAGACATTACAGTTACATTACAATTTGGTACAAGAGGAATCAGAGGACCCTGCTCATTAGAGCTTACAAAGGAAGGGTCAATTGATACAAAGGTAATATCTGTGGGGATGAGCTGATGGAGGAAGTAAAACAGTGTTAGTTAGAAGTAGGATAGGCTTCTTTAAAGAGAAGGGTTTTCAGGGATCATCTAAAGATGGATAGATTAGGGGACAGTCAGACAGATTGGGTTAGGGAATTCCAAAGGATGGGAGAAGCTCTGGAGAAATTCTGGAGGCGAGCATGGGAGGAGGTGACAAGGGAGTTGTTAGAGAGCAGGAGGTCTTGGGATGACTGAAGAGAGTGGCTTGGTTGTTATTTTGGGACGTTAGTGATGTAGCTGGGGGAAGAGTTATGGATGGCTTTGTAAATTATTGTTAGTTATTATTATTGTTAATACTTTGAATTTTATTAGTTGGGTGAGTGGAAGCCAATAGAGGGATTGGCAGAGAGAGGTGGAGGACACTGAATGGTTGGTAAGGTGAATGAGTCTTGCAATGGCATTCATTATGGACTGAAGGGGGGAATAGTCTATGTAAAGGTAATCCAATGAGGAGAGAGTTGCAGTAGTCGAGGCGAGAGATAACCAGGGAGTGAATTATAAGCTTGGCGATGTCATTAGTTAAAAAGGGGCATATTCTGGAAATGTTGCAGAGGCTAAGGCGGCATGTTTTGGACAGGAATGTATGTGGGCCTGAAAGGACAGTTCAGAGTCTAAGGTTACCCCTAGCACCCTGGCATATGGGGAATGACTGATAGATGTGCCATTGATCTTGACAGTCAGGGGAAGGGGTACATGGGGGAGGAAATATTAAGAGCTCAGTTTTAGATAGATTCAGTTTAAGGAAGTGGTTTGACATCCAGGCTGATTAATGGGGTGAGCTGAGGGGCAGAGAGATAGATGTGGGTGTCATCAGAATATAAATGGTAGTGGAAGCCATGGGAGGCTATTAGCTGACCCAGGGAGGACATGTAGATCGAGAATAGTAGAGGCTAAAGCATAAAGCATGAAGCACACATCAAATGTTGCTTTCACATAAATTCACATCATGAAATAAATACCTATTAAAACATACAGTCATTGCCTTTAATTATACACGACCACGCTCAGTATGTCAGTTCTGTTCTTGATTCAGAATTGGAGGGGTCATCTTGATTTTACAATATGACAAGAAGCATTAATGCTCAAAAATTGCTCAAAAACATTGCTATTTGCTTATGTTCAATATACACATTACACTTGTCAACGTCAGCAAGGAAAAACTTGCAACTTCTTCATTCCATCATTAAAGCTCAATCAAGCATGTATTAAGCTAAAGGAAATAGCTTTTATTTGAGTGGCCTTTCTGCATAGAGTGTTTGCAATTACATGACTCTACTACTTTGCTTGCAATTTCATTGGTTCACTGAATTTCATAATTCATGTCACAAGTTTGAACTAATGGCATTTTTCCTAATATACATTTTGCAATTTTGAGCTGTTATAGTGTTCCTCAAAAAATGATACAGTAAAAAAAATATTTGATGGTTCTGGTAATATAAAATGATTGTGTTGCCAAAAGCCATTATAATTTTAGACCATTATGTTTTTTATGGACTGCCTTTTTAAAATGTTGTAGATGTATTTGTCTTAGTATAACTGGTGGATTCATATTCTATAATAACTACCTAAAACACTGTACTGATTTTTGTTTTACTGTGTGCAGAAAAAAGAACAAACGTTAACTCCTTAAAATAGTTTTTAGGAGAAAATGTACAAAAATGGATGCATAAGTATGAAAATGTCAGCCTTGACACCCAACTCTGAGCTAACTTTATTTTTTTTCAAAAAAAAGTCACCCAGCAACAGTGAAAAAAAAAATAAAAAATCAGCTTTGGTTGCAATACTGACCCACTCTTTTGTATTGTCCCTTTTGCTTTCTGTCATGTCCTCAGTATTTTGGGTCAACTGATACCCAATATTATTTAATGAAAAAGACATAGGGGGTTATTTACTAAAGGCAAATCCACTTTGCACTGCAAGTGCACTTCCAAGTGTACTTGGAAGTGTAGTCACTGTAAATCTGAGGAGGACATACAAGGAAAATAAAAAACAGTATCTTCATGTTTGCCACATATATAGCCATCACATATTTTGTGGACCTATGTGTATGAGTTGTTCATCTCCAAGCGTGGATCCTGAGGAAGCTAATGTTGCAAAACACATTGATTCTACACACCTATCATATGTTGCTATAATTTATATTTGAATGATACAACCGGATCTTCTTGTTATATGTTTTTATGAAAAGATGGCTCTTTTTTAATTGATTGTAATAATAAATATAGAGTATTTTTATTATTATTTCTTTATTCATTTTGCTAACTATCAAATAGACTAACCACTGTTCCCCTCTCCTTCTCCCCACCTCCTTTCTATCCCCCCACCTCCTTAGTTCTATTATCTTTTCTCTTTCTTCTCCACTTCTCCCCTTCCTCCTCTCCTCTCTTATGCTCCCCATATTTCATCATATTTCCTTATGTTCTTAAACTCTACCAGGCTTTTCAAGATGTGTCAGGCCTGGGCTCAGCCCTCCCTTCTCTGCGCTGGCCACTCAGCTGTCGGCTAATTGCCAGCTCTTATCTCTCCACAGTTACTTAGCTGTTGCTGATATCCTGCTCATCAGTCCTGCCTACTTAAGCCGTCCAGTCCAAAGGAGCTCTGCCTTCACCTTAGTCAACATCACAGAGACGCTCTCCTACATTCCTATTAAAAGACTTGCTTGGCTGACATCCCTTCTGGCTCAAGATCTTGCCTGCTGTTTTACTACGCTCATCTCTGGCTCCCTAATGTTTGGCTTGTCTGACTATCTGTTACGGCTATGTTTTGATTTTGTTTGCTCCATTTAATTTTATTATTAAACAAGTGTGATTTAACTGTACTTCTGTCTCAGTCTGATTTCATCATTTCTGTCAGTAGGCGAAAGCCATGAATTCAGAAGATGCAATCAATCCACTTGTTGGTAATATTTTTTACAGATTGGATGAGCAGGATCACTGCATGGATCAGTTTGCCATGGCGTTACAAATGATCCTGGGTCACAAAGCTCACTTGGAATCTTCCACTGTGGCTGCTCCGGTAAAACCTGAGTTACAGGCCATCCCTGCTGCTGCTCAGTCTCTGTGCAGGCACCCGCCTCAAGTATTACCTCTATAAAAGGTATGACTGGTTCCACTCCGCTTCCCCAGTGATTTGGGGGCAATCCAGTTCAATGCAGAGGGTTTCTCAACCAGTTTGAGATATACTTTGAGATGCTGCTCCAAGCGTTTCCCACAGACAGAAGCAAAGTAGGTTTTGTGATATCTTTGCTTTCTGAGAGAGCCTTGGCCTGGGCAAACCCTCTATGGAAGACACAAAAAGCTGTTGTCTTGAGTTACCCTGAGTCTGTGGCCTCCTTTAAAAGGGTATTTGACATTCTTGCACACTCCACTTCTGCTGCCAAATGCCTCATGTCCATCAAACAGAGTACGAGATCTGTTGCCGACTACCCATTGAAATCCGTACTCTGGCAGCAGAGGTTGGTTGGAACAATGAGGCCCTTGTGGCTGCTTTTTCTCATGGTCTCTCGGATTCCATCAAGAATGGGATAGTAGCCCGAGATATACCCACTGAGCTGGAGAAGTTGATCAAGTTTGCCATCCTCATTGACTTCAGACTAGGGATGAGCTTCGAGTTTGAGTCAAACTCATGTTCGACTCGAACATTGCCTGTTCGCCTGTTCAGCGAACAGTGAACAATTTGGGCTGTTTGCGGCAAATTCGAAAAGCAGGAACACCCTATACAAGTCTATGGGAGAAATCTAAATTGCTAATTTTAAAGGCTAATATGCAAGTTACTGTCCTAAAAAGTGTTTGGGGACCCGGGTCCTGCCCCAGGGGACATGGATTAATGCAAAAAAAAGTTTTAAAAAACAGCCGTTTTTTCAGGAGCAGTGATTTTAATAATGATTACAGTGAAACAATAAAAGTGTAATATTCCTTTAAATTTCATACCTGGGGGGTGTCTATAGTATGCCTGTGAAGGGGCGCATGTTTCCCGTGCTTAGAACTGTCCCTGCACAAAGTGTCATTTCGCAAGGAAAAAGGTCTTTTAAAATCACTTTACATTGTCGGCTCCCATAATACAGAGAACACTCAATGAGTGTGCTCTGTATTAGCCGACAATTCATTCATTGATAAAAAACTTTTTTTTTTTTTTTAAGCGTGGGGGTTCCCCTAAATTCAATTACCGGGCTCTTCAGGTCTGGTATGGATATTAAGGGGAACCCCGTGTCAAATTAAAAAAAAAATTGACATGGGTCCCCCTAAAAATCCATACCAGACCCTTTATCTGAGCACTCAACCTGGCAGGCTGCAGGAAAAGAGTGGGGGAAGAGAGAGCGCCCCCCCTCCTGAACTGTACCAGGCCACATGCCATCAACATTGGGAGGATGCTTTGGGGGTCTATGACTCCTCAAAGCACCATGTCCCCATGTTGATGTGACCTGTAACGCAGGTGCACCAGAGGGGGGCAGGGTCACCCATACGTCACTGGGGAACCCCATGGCTTCCCTCATCAGCGTCAGAGGGGGTGGGGTCAGGTGACAGGTGGCCCCGCCCTCCTAATATAAGAAACGTCAGCGCTGGGATCCCCGCAGTGTCTCCGCAGTGGAGACAGAAGACGGATGCATGTATGGACAGCGCTGGACTGAGAGATTCCCCGTCGTTGGATCAGATCAGCCATCGCTGGACCCCGGAGAGATGATCATCTGTCGCTGGATAACAAGAGTGGATTACCACCGCTGGAATCTTTTTTACATTTTTTTTATTTTTAATAAAGGAATTTTTCAAAAGTGTATTATTTAACCATTTTTAAATTTTCTTTGTGAAATGGTACCCTTACCATTTCAAATGGGGGGGCAGGATCTGGGGGTCCCCTTGTTAAAGGGGGCTTCCAGATTCTGATAAGCCCCCCACCTGCAGACCCTCACAACCACCGGCCAGGGTTGTGGGGATGAGGCCCTTCTCCACATCAACATGGGGACATGGTGCTTTGAGGGGTCACAGACCCCCAAAGCATCCTCCCAATGTTGAGGGCATGTGGCCTGGTACGGTTCAGGAGGGGGGGCGCTCTCTCGTCTCCCCTCTTTTCCTGCGGCCTGCCAGGTTGCGTGCTCGGATAAAGGGTCTGGTATGGATTTTTAGGGGGACCCCCACGTCAAAATTTTTTTTAAATTTGATGCGGGGTTCCCCTTAATATTATCCATACCAGACCTGAAGGGTCTGGTATGGATATTTAGGGAAACCCCCACGTTAATTTTTTTTTAAATTTGACACTGGGTTCCCCTTAATATCCATACCAGACCTGAAGGGCCTGGTAATTGAATTTAGGGGAACCCCCACGCTTCTTATTAAATTTTTTTTATTTTTTTATCAATGAATGAATTGTCGGCTAATACAGAGAACACTCATTGAGTGTTCTCTGTATTACGGGAGCCGACAATGGAAAGTCATTTTAAAAGACTTTTTTTCCTTGCGAAATGACACTTTGTGCAGGGACAGTTCTAAGCACGGGAAACATGTGCCCCTTCACAGGCATACTATAGACACCCCCCAGGTACGAAATTTAAAGGAATATTACACTTTTATTGTTTCACTTTAATCATTATTAAAATCACTGCTCCTGAAAAAACAGCCATTTTTAAAACTTTTTTTGCATTGATCCATGTCCCCTGGGGCAGGACCCGGGTCCCCAAACACTTTTTAGGACAGTAACTTGCATATTAGACTTTAAAATTAGCACTTTAGATTGTGAAAGTTGGAGTCCCATAGACTTTAATAAGGTTCTAAAGTTCACACGAAGTTTAGGTCTGTTCGCAGGTTCTGGTGCGAATTGAACAGGGGGGTGTTCGGCTCATCCTTACTCCAGACTCAGAGAAAGACTTTCTTTGAAGGAGCGTTGCGGAAGCCTCCTGTACATTTGCTTCTGCAGTCCCCTGTGCCTCCCTCACCTCCCATGCCTCCTGATACCAAGTCGGTCAGTGAAGATGAACCCATGCACTTGGGCTTCATGCATTTCTCTGTGAATGAGAGAACCTTTAGGAGGAGGGAGAGATTGTGCCTTTATTGTGGCCAGGCAGGTCACTTTTTTAAGTCTTGTCCTACCCATCCAGGGAATGCCCGAACCTTGAAGTCCTGTCACGGACAGACCTTAGCTGGTGCTGTTTTGTCCCCCGTTATCCAGAAGGATAAGCCCCTGGTTTCGGTCACCCTTTCTTGAGCTGAGTCATCCATCATGATACAAGCTCTAATCGACTCTGGGGATGCAGGCATGTTCATTGATGCTGCCTTTGTATCAAAGCACTTGATTCCGCTGTAGCTGTGTGACACTCCACTTGCCACTGAGGCTCTTGACGGGAGACCTCTACAGCCTGCCCATGTGTCTCATGAGACAGTTCCATTGTCCATGGTTGTAGGGGCTCTTCACCATGAGATAATCCAATTCCAAGTTATTTCTTACCTAAGTTTCTGCTGGTTATTGGTTATCCTTGGTTACAGAGGCACATGATTGGCTCCATGCTGAGGTTCTCTCCTGGTCACTACAATGCAGCAAGACAAGCTTCTAGAAGGTAGCAAAGGTCCTGTACACGTCTTCACTTTCCTCCCTGCCAGAGGAGTACCGCAATTTTAGCGATGTCTTTGACAAAGGTCAAGCCGGTAATTTGCCTCCACACTGGCTGTATGATTGCGCAATTTACCTTCAACCTGGTGCCATATCCCCCCGTGGCCAGGTTTACCCTTTGTCAGTCTTGGAGGATAAGACAATGGAGGAGTATGTTGCAGACGCACTTTCTCAAGGTTTCACCTGGAAATCCTTGCCCCATGCTGGTGCTGATTCTGGTGAACTGAGATTTTGTATTGATTATAGGGATCTCAATCATTTCACGATTAAGAATGCCTATCCGATTCCATTGATTACGGAGTTATTTGACTGCCTCAAGGGAGCAATGGTTTTCACAAAGCTTGATTTGAGAGGGGCATTTAATACCAGAGCAGGCCATTATGAGTACCTCATAATGCCTTTTGGTCTTTGTAACACCCCAGCAGTTTTCCAGGAATTCATTAACAATGTCCTCCGAGATTTGTTGCAGTTATGTGTGGTGGTTTATATCGATGATAACACAGATGTTTGTTATGTGCTTCAGAAACTAAGAGAGAACAATCTCTACTGTAAATTGGAGAAGTGCGAGTTCCATCGTGATCAGGTTGAATTCCTGGGTTATGTCATTTCCACTGCTAGTTTTTCGATGGACCCAGAGTAGTCCTACAGTGGCCACGATCTGTGAGTTTACGTCCTCGGCATTGTCTCCTGTTCCGTTATCCTATTATCAGAAGTTTATTCGTAACTTCTCATCTCTGGTCAAGCCCCTGACTGATATGACCAGAAAGGATGGTAACCCACAGAGTTTGTCTCCGGAGTCCATAAAGGCCTTTGAGAGTATCAAGGCTGCCTTTGTTTCTGCTTCTGTGTTGGCACATCCTGATCCTACGTTACCTTTTATCCTTGAGGTTGATGCTTCTGAGACTGGAGTTGGCACCCTTCTGTCTCAACGTCCTACCGCTGAGAGCGCTTTGCATCCTTGTGGCTACTTTTTGCAAGAAATTATCACCTGCGGAGTGCAATTATGAGATTGGTGACAGAGAGCTGTTGGCGATCATTTTAGGCCTGAAAGAATGGAGACATCTCCTCGCAGCTACCACTGTGCCGGTTCTTATTCTTACTGAGGCTAAACACCTCTCAGAGGGGCACGTGGGCTCTTTTCTTGTCAAGTTTCAGTTACATTGTCTCATTCTTACCTGGTACTAAGAATGTAAGGGCTGACATCTTGTCACAACAATTTTCCTCCACTTCCAAGTCGGAGTTGGTTCCAGTTCCTGTGATTCCTCCTGATCGAATTCTGTCTATGGTTCGCACCAGTCTCACTTCTCCTTTGGGTGACAAAATTCTTGGTGCTCAGGTCCATGCTCCTCCTAAGAAACCTTGTCACCATTGCTTTGTCCCAGAGAGCCCCCGTACTGCCATGCTCCAGACTTACCATTCTCCCAAGGCTGCTGGCCACCCTGGGAAGAATCAACTCTTTTGGGCCATTTCCCAACAATTTTGGTGGCCTTGTCTACGTGCTGATGTTACGGCCTTCATAGCTGCTTGTTCCATGTGTGCTCAGAGTACGACTCCACAACACCTTCCAGTGGGCCTCCTAAAACCCATACCCAATGGAGAGAGGCCCTGGACCCACCTGTCTATGGATTTCATTGTGGAGTTACCCAACTCCCAGGGCAACACAGTTATCCTTATTGTGGTTGACCGGTTCGCAAAGATGTGTCATTGTATTCCACTTAAGAAGTTGCTGGCTTCTAAGGAACTGGCTTACACTTTTGCTCAGGAGATCTTTCGCATACATGGGCTACCCAAGGTGATTGTCTCGGACAGGCATAGTCAATTTGTATCCCGCTTCTGGCGAGCCTTTTGTGCACAGTTGATAATTCAGCTAGCTTTCTCCTCTGCACATCACCCGCAGTCTAATGGGGACACAGAGCTGGCCAATCAGTCCTTGGAGCAATTCCTACGTTGCTATATTTCTAAACATCAAAACAACTGGTCAGACCTATTGCCGTGGGCAGAGTTTGCTCACAACAGAACTTGAATTCTGCTACCTGATTGTCCCCGTTTATGGTGAATTATGGTTTCCAACCTTCCATGTTGCCTGACTCGTTTGCTCTGCAGAATATTCCTGCGTTAAAGGAACATCTCCGTGGTCTTTGTTCCACTTAGGCACAAGTCCAGGAGGCTTTGCGACATGCTAATGATAGGTACAGACTCCATGCTGACCGCAGACAACTGCCAGTGCCTTCCTGTGAGGTTGGGACAGGGTCTGGCTGTCATCTCACAACCTCTGACGTCATCTTCCCTCACTGAAGTTCGCACCCCAGTTTATTGAACCTTTCCATATTCTTTACAGTATTAACCCATTGGCTTACGCATTAGACTTTCCTTCTAATATGCGTCTTTCAAATGTATTTCATGTCTCCTTATTAAAACCTTTCGTCTGCAATGGCTTTACCACCTCGGTTCCACGTCCTCACCCTGTACAGGTTGAGAACCATGAAGAGCATGAAGTACAGTCTATTGTTGACTCCCATAGGTTCAGTGGGCGCATAAAGTACCTGGTGCATTGGAAAGGGTATGGTCCGGAGGAATGCTCTTGGGTCTCATCCTCAGACGTATATGCCCCTGTACTCCTTCATGAATTCCATAGATGTTTTCCTCTCAATCCTGGTGGTCCTCCGAGTGGGAGGGGTCGTTGAGGAGGGGGTACTGCAAGGACTGGCTCAGCCCTTTCTTCTCTGAGCTGGCCGTTCAGCTGTCGGCTAATTGCCAGCTCCCATCTCTCCACAATTTCTCAGCTGTTGCTGATATCCTGCTCATCAGTCCTGCCTACTTAAGCCGTCCAGTCCAGAGGAGCTCTGCCTTCACCTTTGTCAGCATCACAGAGACGCTCTCCTGCATTCCTGTTAAAAGTCCTGCTTGGCTGCCGTGCCTTCTGGCTCCAGATCCTGTTTGCTGTTTTACTACGCTTTACTGTGTTTACTGTATTTACTCTCCGGCTCCCTGACGTTTGGTTTGTCTGAACTCTGGCTATGTTTTGACTATGTTTGTTCTATTTACTTTTATTATTAAACAAGTGTGATTTAACTGTACTTCTGTCTCGGTCTGATTTCATGGTTTCTGACAAGATGTAAAACAATGTTTCTATCTCATCTTCTCCACTACTATGCAAGTATTCAATTTTCCCAAGCAACCCCCATCAAATCATTCTCTGCAGCCATTACCTTTTGTACCACCGCCCTCTCACTTTAGAATGTAAGCTCTATGAGCGGGGCACTCCTGTACCTTTTGTATTGAACTGTACTGTAATTGTGTCCCCCCCCCCCCCCCATACATTGTAAAGCGCTGCGTAAACTGTTGACACTATATAAATTGTGTATAATAATAATAATAATAATAATAATTCTATTAATTAATAGTTAATAATTAATAGTCCTTGTCTCTAGTAAATGTTGGCCTATAATCCCTAATTATTATTTCCCTATTAGTGGTCAATTCTACATTGATGTATGCTTTGCAGTATCCTAATTATTTTAGTAAAGCCCCAGCCTGTGCTCTTTGAGGCTAGTAAATTTTGGCCTAGCCTTGTTCTTTAAAATTGTCCTGTTGCTGGCCAACTCAATGAGACAGCTGAGGGTCCCCCCAGCAAGGCACCCTCCTTATATTGAGGGAATGTGGACTGCATGGATTAAATGGATGGAGAGAGGGGCACATGCTCCCATTCCTTCCTATTACATACATTTCCTGCCCAGCCCAGCTACATGCTCGGATTAAGGGTCTGGTATGGTTTTTTAGGGGAACTTCAAACATGTTTTATTTTTGCATAGAGTCCCCCTCAAAATCTGTACATGAATGGTGTGCCATGGTTTCCTGGGAAACCGTGCCTGAGGTACCCCCTTAAAATCCATACCAGACTCAAAAGGTCTAATATGTATTTGGGGGGGGGGGGGGGTCTAGACATTTCATTCTTGCTGTAGGATGTGCTACAGCAAAAAATACATTTCCAAAAAAAGTTACACAGTTGCTAGCAAATTACATTCATTGCCAACAAAGATGCAAAAAAAGACAAAGCTTTGAAAAAATTATTTTCTGATTTTCTTACTTTAGTCTAAAATAAATCTTGCTTAGTTCACAAATCTTCATACTATTCCTCTACAAATACCAATTTCTTACATACAAATTATGGAGATGATGATGATAGCATTGGCTTTGTGATTCCTCTTTTTTTAAGGCAATTCAAAGTGTACTGTATTTAAGTAATAATCCCAAACCAGTTTGATATCACCTGGGAGATTAAGGCTCACTATCCTTGTTTCTGCCTCCTATTGTAAAGATAGTCAAGTTTATGCTTCCCACATATAGTTTAGAGAAGATCAAGGTCATTATTTAAGTTATTGCTTAGAAAAAAATTCAAAGAAACAAGGCAAGAAAGATTAAAGTTATGCATTCACTCCAAATACATTACAGGTTAGAGGCTCTGGTGAATATCTTTTTTTCTGCATACTGGTTGATTTAACAGGAACATTTTGTATACGTTTCAGTATATTAAGGGACTGAACTACAAATGTTTCTCAAAATCAACAAACCCGTGCTAATGCCAAGCAACCATTAAATTGCATCAACACCAAAGAACAAAAGGTTATTATATTGCATATTACCCGTTCTTTGACTGGTGGCTGCATCATTTTCTGTTTTCTCTCTTTATTTTCAAATGGCATTCTTGTTAATAACTTGCCTCCTGTGCTAGGGTGATGATGCTCACTCATTTTATTGAATCTACAGAGGAGCAGCTTTTTTTGCTTTATGCAAAGGGAGTGTTTTAGGATTACAGAACACTTCCTCCACCTTTTCTTTAACATAGGGGAAAAATGATCTATAGTTCACAGTGAGACCAGAGAACAGTTAGAAGAGGGTGCTAACTGAAAGGAGCGGGGCACAGTGCTAGCCAAAATTAATGCATACAAAGCTGTACAAACTTCCATGCATGTGCTTGCAATCATGAGCGTGAAAGCTAAATATTTAATTTCTTGAGTTAATTAAGATGTATTAGTGCTTCTCTTTACCGTATATGCATGCATTCTCACCTCATCCAAATACAATATTTTACCAAAAATATTGGGATGCCTGCCTTTACATGCACTGTAATAGCTTCCCAGTCTTAGTTTGTAGTGTTCAATATTGAGTTGGCCCACCCTTTGCAGCTATAACAGCTTCAACTCTTCTGCGAAGGCCATTCACAAGGTTTAGGAGTGTGTCTATGGGAATGTTTGACCATTCTTCCAGAAACTCATTTGTGAGGTCAGGCACTGATGTGGATGAGAAGGCTTGGCTCGCAGTCTCCACTCTAATTCATAACAAAGGTGTTCTATCGGGTTGAGGTCAGGATTCTGTGTAGGAGAGTCAAGTTCCACCACCTCAAACTCGCACATCCATGTCTTTTTGTACCTTGTTTGTGCAATGGTGCAAACTCATGTTGGAACAGGAAGAGGCAATCCCCAAACTGTTTCCACAAAGTTGGGAGCATGAAAGTGTCCAAAATGTCTTGGTATGATGATGCCTTAAGAGTTCCCTTCACTAGAACCAAGGGGCCAAGCCCAACCTCTGAAAAACAACCCCACACCATAATCCCCCCTCTACCAAATGATTTGGACCAGTGCATAAAGCAAGGTCCATAAAGACAAGGATAAGTGAGTTTGGGGTGGAGGAACTTGAGTTCTGCACAGTTCTTGAGTCCTGACCTTAACCCAATAGAACACCTTTGGGATGAATTAGAGCAGAGACTGCCAGCTATGACTTCTCGTCTAACATCAGTGCTTACAAATGTGCTTCTGGAAGAATGAACAAAGATTCCCATAGACCCACTCCTAAACCTTGTGGACAGCCTTCCCTGAAGAGTTGAAGCTGTTATAGCTGCAAAGGGTGGGCCAACTCAACATTGAACCCTACAGGCTAAGACTAGGATGTCATTAAAGTTTGTGTGCATGTAAAGGCAGTTGTCCCAGTACTTTTGGAAATATAGTGTATGTTTAGTCAGAACCTAAAGGCATATATTTTATTTTAAAAGTTTTTTTTTTTTTCAGATACAATTCTAAATTGATTAGGCTGATATAATAATCTCATCAATGTATGCTCACTGTTTTAAAAACATTGCTTCTATGTATAGTATAATGCTTTTTTACTGTTCCTTCTCACTAAGGATGAGCCGAACACACCCCTGGTTCAGTTCACACCAAAATTGGCAAACAGGTAAAACATTTGGACCAACATTGTTAAAGTCTATGGGACACGAACATGATAAATCAAAAGTGCTAATTGTAAAGGCTTATATGCAAGTTATTGCCATAAGAAGTGTTTGGGGACCTGGGTCCTGCCCCAGGGCACATGTATCAATGCAAAAAAAAAGAAAAAAGTTTTCAAAATGTCAGTTTTTTTGGGAGCAGTGATTTTCTTTTCAGACATTTTTTTTTTTTTTTTCCAAAAATTTTTATTGTAGAATAATACAATAACAAATATTGATAACAATCCATACAAATGCGATACAAAAAGTTGACAGGTCAAAGAAAAATAAGATAAACAGAGAGTGCCTAGATAAGTTGAGAAACATGTGTTACCAACATAGGCAAGATACAGAAAAAGAAGGGCTACGAGTCTGGGGTCCAGTTGCTGTATACTATACATTCCCTATCGCTAGGTCCGGGGGCATCTCGTCCCCTCTCAACACCCCAATGGGCTGTGTCGAGTGGGGGCGCCACGCCAAATAAAACAGGGTAAGGTAAGGTTAAGTGGGAGTGCGATTTAGTCCCAATACGGTAGTAAAAAGGATCAGGAGGAAGGGAAGGGAAGAGAAACAGGTAAGATATAGGAAGAGATTGATGAAGATGCTTGAATCGAAAAACCTGAGCTGCAGGATCATCAGAGCTAACTTACAAATACTGTATATAAAAAAATAGAACACTGAACCAGTGACTTTCGCTGCCGGCTCTGCTTGGTCTGGGGATGATGGATTACTAGTTAGACAAGCTTAATACATTTTGGGTGTGATAACCAGGAAGACCATTGTTTGTAGAATCTAGATTCTGTCATGTGAACTCTGGAGAAAAGAAATTCCATGTGACAATGAACATTAAGTGTGTTAATAAGCTCAGTTAGGGTTGGAGGGAGGGGGTTTTTCCACGCACGAGCTATAAGCAGGCGTGCTGAGATTAGGACGTGGTGTACCACTGGTAGACAGGAGGAAGGCCAATATTGGGAGTCCAGACCAAAGAGAGCCATTCGCGAAGTCAGCTGTTGGGGGGAGCTGGTTAAGGTCTGAACCAGAGCGGAAACTTGTAGCCAAAAGGGTCCAATAACCGGGCAGCTCCACCAGATATGAAATAAGTCCCCGGTGGAGTTGCAATTTCTCCAGCACTGTGGAGAATGAGTGGGGAAGATGGTCGCTAACTTTTGCGGAGTGTAGTACCACCTATGAAACAGTTTCATGACCGCTTCCCAATGTGTGATGTTTTTGGAGATGGCTAGAGGGGTGCGAAGAACTCTATGCCAATCTTCCATGGTGAAAGAGCAATGTAGTAAGGATTCCCAGTAGAGGATGCTCGAAGATTTTGAGGAAGAGGAGGGTTTGGAGAGGAGTTTGTAGATAAAGGATATGCCCTTTAACACAGTAAGAGGGCGGTTATAGAAATGGAGGAGCTCCTTGGAGGTTGTGTCAGGAGTTGTCGAGCCTTGAGAGATGATGTGTCGAAGCCTTAAGTAGATGTAAAAGTCCCGATGTGAGAGATTAAAGTCCGAAATCAGTTGTTGGAAGCTTTTTAAATCCGGACCAAGAAACAAAGCTCCGATGGTGGTGATTCCGGCTTCATGCCAGTGCTTAATTGCTAGGTCCGGAGAGAGAAGTTGTAGAGCTAGTAGGGGGAGATTGTTCAATGCAGATCTGTGTATACCCAGATGATCTTTGCGTATTGCACTCCATTGAGATAGGCAGGCCCTTACCGTGGGAAGAATGGATCGTGTGGTCGGGAGAGACAACCAGATCGCTGCTAGGGTCAGTTGTGGATCCGCTGGGAGAGTAGCTGCCTCGATTTGATGCCATCTCGTGTTGGGGTCTTGCGACCATAGTTGTCTCCCTTGGTCAAGGATGATGGATTTGTAGTACTTTTTTACGTCCGGTGATCCCATCCCTCCTGAGGTAGAGGGAGTGCTAAGGACAGAAGATTTTAAGCGGGGTTTACGTCCTGCCCAGATGAACGAATCTAAGGTACGCTGCAGTTTAGCTAGGTCAGCTGAGAGAATCGGAAGCGGGAGGGTTCGAAAGAAATAGAGCACATGTGGAAGGAGAAACATTTTGGTTAGGGCTATCCTTCCAGCCCATGAAGCTTTCAAGGAGGTCAGATTAGAGGATAAATTGTTCAGTTTCGTGAATAACGAGACAAGATTACTTCGTAACAAACCAGAGGAAGGAGAGACTAGTTGAATGCCTAGATATTGCAGAGATGAGCTGGGGGCCCAGGAGAAGGGTGCTAATTTAGTAATTTCTGCTTTGAGCGCTGGAGAGATCTCTATGCCAAGCATGGCTGATTTTGAGTGGTTTAGTTTGTAAAGGGAAGCTTCACCAAATTTATGGAGGACGTCAGTCAGGGTAGGAAGGGATTTCACTGGATCAGAGACAGCAATGATGACATCATCTGCATAGAGGCCTATCTTATGACAGGTGTCTTTTACATTAATACCATGTATATGGGGGTGCGCACGGATGGACTGCGCCAGAGGCTCCATAACTAACGCGAAAATCAAAGGTGAGAGTGGGCAACCCTGGCGTGTACCATTAGTGATTCTAAAGGGATTTGAGAGAATACCAGAAGTGCGGACCCTCGCAGTAGGTGAGGTATATAGACCTAGAATAGCTTGTAAGAACTCGCCTTCTATGCCAAATTTCCGGAGAACTGCCTCAAGATAACCCCAATGGACTCTGTCGAACGCCTTCTCTGCATCTAGTGATATCAGCAGAGAAGGCGTTCGACTGTGCTCTGCCCAGTGGATAAGGTCTACAAACCTGCGGGTGCCATCTGAGGCTTGGCGGCGGGGAATAAAGCCCACCTGGTCCGGGTGTATGAGGGAAGTCATGTGTTGTGAAAGTCTGGTAGCAAGAAGCTTGGCATACATTTTTAGATCGGTGTTAAGTAATGAGATAGGGCGATAGTTAGCCGGGTCGTACGAGGCCTTCCCCGGTTTATGTATGGTGGTGATGGTTGCTTCTAGGGATTCCGAGGGGATCTCTCCCGTGGCCAGCATGTGATTAAAGGAGTTACATAAATGCGGGGTCAGTTCATCTACAAACGTCTTATAATATTCGTTTCCAAAGCCGTCTGGACCCGGGGCTTTATGTAGGGGGAGACTTTTAATTGCGTTTTTAATTTCCAGCTGTGAAAAAGGTAAGGCTAGGTCAGCAGTTTGAGAAGGGGAGAGGGAGGGTAGGGTAACGTTGGAGAGAAATGTCTGGATATTCTCTGTCGTGGGCTGTGGATCCGTCGTGGAGTCTTTTAAGTTATATAATTGTTGATAAAATGCGCGAAAGCAGTTGGCTATGTCTCTAGGGTTAGTCAGTCTGTTACCTTTAGAATCTATTAGGTGGGAGATTGTGGATTGGGCAGTCCTGTGTTTGTATTGTTGGGCTAGGGCTTTCCCCGATTTGTTACCCTGAGAGTACCAAGTTAGTTTGAGTTTTCGCAGATAGAATTCATGTTTATTCTGGAGGTAAGTACTCAATTCAGATCTTAGTTTGCTGAGCTCTGCGTGCGTTGAGGCAGAGGGGGATTTCATATTGACCTTCTCTAGTGATTTTATCTTATCTAGATAAATGTTAAGGGTCGCTGTGCGCTTTTTCTTCTCCTGAGCCCCCAGTCGTAACAAAATTCCCCGTAGGACTGCTTTGTGTGCATTCCAGCACGTGGTGGGCTTGGGGACAGAATGCTGGTTTACATCAAAATAATCTTTTATGGCAGTCTTGACCTGTTCCCTAATGTCCTTGGTGCTGATCAGGTTGGGATTTAGTCGCCAGATTGTGAATGGGGAGGTAGGAGGGGAGAGATTGAGAACCATAGAGATGGGGGCATGATCAGACCACGATATTACACCAATTTTAGTGGAAGCAACTGCTTGCAATAGCACTTTGGATGTCAGGAACAAGTCAATCCTGGAATATGACCTCTGAGCAGAAGAATAAAACGTATAGTCTCTTTCAGTACCATGTTGACACCTCCAGGGGTCATAGAATTCTTCCAGATGTAAAAAAGAGGAGAGGGTAGAGGACCTTCTCCTTTGGGGGGATGAGGAGTCCAATGCGTGATCTGGTACTGCATTGAAGTCTCCACACAAAACGATTTGATCTTTCGGGTATTGTTGTATTTTGGCGAGGATGGATTTAAGAAAGGGCTTTAGGTGAGTGTTTGGAGCATATATGTTCACAATCACCATGGGTTTGTTATTGAAGGAAGCGGAAAGGATTAAGAACCTCCCTTCGGGGTCTTGCTCTACATTGGAAACTGTAAGTGCCACCGTAGAGCGCACTGCAATCAGAACACCTCTAACTTTTTTATCTGTGCGGGAATGAAAGATATGTGGGTAGCGTTTATTGGTACATTGTGGTGAGTTCCGGGAAGAGAGATGGGTCTCCTGTATGCATAGGATATCAGAATGAGAAGTCGCAGCTTCCCTCCATAAGAGAGAGCGCTTGAAAGGACTGTTCAGTCCCTTAACATTAAGGGACGTGATTGTAAGGGACATTAGCAGATAGGGTCAGTTGTCAAGATGGTACTGAAATTGACGGACCTTTTCAACAGAACTAAGTGCAAATATTAACTCTGCGAGCAGATAATGAATACAATAACCGTTGACTATAAGTCAAAGTGTACAAGTAACCAAACAGTAACTGTAACAAAAAGAAAAAAAACAAAAATACAAAAGCGAAGTTGCGATAAATCACACAAACAGTAGTAATGTACCTATATCTATGACCGGGAGATATAGAGACGTGAACTAAGGATCCAGTTGGTTCCTGAACGAACAGAAGGTGGCTTTGGGTAAGGTACACAAGTAGATATGGGAAGAGAATAATGCCGTGTGCTTGGCACACAGTGGCAGTTCGGCGTGTAGGGGTTCAAAAGAGGAGAGAGAAACAGTCATCCACTTTAACCTGAAAAGACAAGCGCCTTGTCAAAAAAAAAGAAAAGGGGGGGGTGCCCAAGGGGGCAGCCCCCTATGGTAGGAAGTTCAGGATTTAGGTTTCGTGTCCCATCGATGGGTGATTTTTGCAGGTCTAGAGTTCAGAGGCGGAGCCGGGGGCACATGAGGGGCAATGCCCCAATTGTGTAGTTGTTTGAAACCGTCCTTGGGGGTCAAGAATGCGACTTGTTGTTGCTGGTAGTTTACAAGAAGCTTGGTGCGGAAACCCCATTTGTATGCGATTTTATGTTCTATAAGTATCGCAGTGATTTGAGAGAAGGCCTTGCGTGCCTGTGAGGTGGCGGCTGAGATATCATTGTATAGCTGAATCTTAGTGAAGGGATCAGGGAGGTTGCGTATGGTTCTTGCAGCCCTCATTATCTGCTCCTTAGTGTTAAAAAAGTGTATCCTAGCCAGGATATCTCTGGGAACTGTGTCTGGGAGGTGCTGCGGCTTATGTATTCTGTGCGCTCTGTCAATAAGGAGATCCTGCGGTGTGAGAGCCGGAATAAGCTTGTGAAAGAGCTGGTGCAGGTAGGGGACAATATCGGGAGGTGACACAGTCTCTGGGACTCCCCTGATCTTGATATTATTCCGCCTTGAGCGGTCTTCGAGGTCTGCGACTTTAAGACGCAGTTGGTGAATCGCAGAAGTATGTTCATTCTGAATGTCAACTACAGTGTTGTGAGAGCTAGTGGCAGCAGAGAGATGGTGCTCTATATGATCTATACGCTCTTCCATGTCTTCCATTCTGTCCATCAAATGGTTAATGGAGGATCTGAGCTCCTTCTGCATGTCAGCTTGTAGTGAAAGAAGCATGGCTTTCAGGGTATGTTCAGATGCAGGGCTATCTGATGTGCTGTAAGCTGCCAGTGAAGAGCTAGTTTCAGTCAGCGCTGCTGTGGGACTACAAGTGCCAGCGCCATGTTGCTTCTTCATTAATGGAGGCTTAGAGGGAGAGTGTGCTGGGGAGATTGCTGCTCTCTTACCTCTGTCAGCCGGCGACATGGAGGGCGAACGCTGCCGCTCTCCAGAGTCCTCCATGTCAGAAAGATGATCCTCAGAGGATGCAGGAGCCACCGAGGCCGTCGGTGTCTGTTGCGGAGTGAGGCCTTCGTCCCGAACGGCGCCATCTTGGGCCTGCGCGCCGGCCTGCTTAATGTAAAAATCTGTGAGCTTCTTCGCCCCGTGGGCGGCGGATCTGCCGCGGGTCATGTCCCTGGAGACGTGGGGTGATCTCTGAGGCTCCGTGGAGTCGATCGCGGTGGCGGATGGCGCTGGATGCTATGTGTAGCTGAGTGGATGAGAGGAGCTCAGCACTTATGCGGCCATTCCGGTCAGCGGCCAAGCCACGCCCCCCTTTTCAGACATTTTTATTAAAGTGTAGATAACAATACAGTCAATGTAAATACAGTAATAATAAACAAAATCATATGTATATTCAATCAGCAACTGCCATAAACATGGAAATATCAGTATACCCTCTATTGTTATTATCACCTTAGGCTGATAGTTGCTATTATAGTGTAGACCAAGTGAATATGGCGTGTTTTAGATATAGGTGTACAAATGTTGTATTCTTAACATGAGAGGCAGCTAAGTGTAAGACATGTAGGGGTCGAACATGCCTCTCTGGTAGTGAGTTGAGATTTCATGGAGCGCCGATCATCAGTACGTGCAGTGTGCAGTACTGTGGAGTTTAGACGTACAATTTGGAGTAGTCTATAGTTGTGAAGACTCAATCTCAGTTGGCCATAGTTGTCGGAGGGGTTCTAAGGGTTGTGTCTTTAAGACCATCAGAGCTATAAACAGGTCCTGTGATTCCCATCCATCCACCCCTACTGGGAACTCGCTGTGGAGGTGGGAGTCCTGCCGTGTATTTTTATGTAGGTTTGAGAAAGTGGTCTCCAACCAATAGTTGGTACATCTTAGAACCACACATTGTTGCAACGCTATGACGTGTGGCCGTAAAGGCCATTGCATATCGAAATTCCTAGAGTCTTCCAGTACAAAAGAGATAAGGGAGGAGCGGAGGGGGGGGGAGGGATTGAATGTAAAGGGTATTAGGGGTGACGGAATTAAACTGATACGGAGTGTCGTAGATCAGGTTGAAGCAAAGATGTATAAGCGGAGAACCGAATAAGAGGAGGACCGAAAATGGATCCAGCATGCCCATATCTGGGTAAATTTGGTGTGTTTGTCATGTGATTGATGGATGAGTCTTTCCATCTCTTCAGTTCTGTCAATCTGTCGGTACCAGTCTTCTAAAGTGGGGGGCAATGTCGATTTCCAGCGTCTGGGAATACATTGTGTGGCTGCATTGATCAGATGTAGAGTCAGTGATTTCTTATAGCTACGGTTTGGTATTGGAGTGTGGTGCAGAAGGTATTGAGCTGGAGAGTATTCCGGTTGGTAGGTTGTTATTTGAATAATTCTATCATGGACCTCTTTCCAGTATGTCTGAATCAATGGGCAATCCCACCACACATGCAGGAAATAGCCCACTGCTGAATTACAACGCCAACATATAGGTGGAACGTCGGGGAATATTTTATGCACTTTGTCGGGGGTGCGGTACCATCTTGAATAGATTTTATATCTATTTTCTTGTGTAGACACGTTTATTGAGCCTTTGTGTGTGTGGTTATAGATCGAAGTCCAGTCGTCTTCAGTCAAGGTAGTACGAAGCTCAGCCTCCCACAACTGTAATTTGGGAGTGAGTGGAGAACTATCTGAATTGAGCATTGTAACCATAGTGGAAATGATATGTGTCTGGGGTTCTGTATTATTGCACAGTGTTTCCCTACTCCAGCATGAAATTGGTTTGGTTGAGTGAAAAAAATGTCGAAGTTGTAAGAATTTAAAGAATGGCAAATGTAGCTCCGGAAATTTGGCTGCCATTTCTGGGTATGAAAGCAATGTTTTGTGTCGGAAGAATTGATGTGCCCTATACGTGGGATTGTGCTCGTGAGGGTCCACAGGATGAAATGCCGGGGGGAAATTCCGGGTTGTCAGATAGAGGAGTCATTGGGCCCTGTGGAAGCTGCATGCCAAGGGTGTGAGATGTTCGGTGTATTGCACGAATCGAGGGTCCAACCAAGGGGTGTGATAGACACATGGCAGGGATATCTGGTTTAGGAAGCCATGGTAGGTTAGTCAATGGGAGAGGGGCCATTTTTGTTCTAACTGGACCCACGCTTTGGATTGGTGATGTAGATGCCAGTCCACTATCCTATTTAATAGATTAGCATGGTAATAAGTGTGAATGTCTGTTAACCCTAAGCCCCCTTTAGTCTTGGGAAGGATAAGTTTCGCCCAGCTAATTCTTGGGGATCTATGGGACCAAATAAAGTTTCTGCATATTGTTTTGTATGTGTTAAAAAATTATTTGGGAAGTCCAATGGGGATAGTTTGTAGTACATAAAGCAATCTGGGGAGGATGTTCATCTTTAGTATTGCAACCCTCCCAAACCATGAGAAGGACGTTTTATGTCAATTCAAGAGATCTCCTTGTATTTTCAGGAGCATAGGGCCGAAATTGTATTCATACAATTGGGAAAGATTGTTAGGAAGTTTAATACCCAGGTACGTTAATGTATGGCGTTCCCATTGGAAAGGGTAGTTCCTTTTACATTGCATTACGAGCCGTTCCGACAGGGTGACTGGCAAAGCTTTTGATTTTTCAAAGTTAATTTTCAAGTTAGAAATCGAGCGGAAGGCATCTAAGTCGTGTAAAAGGTTGGGTATGGAGATAATGGGGTTGGATAGAAAGAGCAGGATATTGTCCGCGTAAGTATGATATGTTTTTGACCGTTATCCCTTCTATATTTTGATTTTCTCTGAGCATGCAAAGAAAAGGTTCTAGCATTAACACGAAAATGAGTGGGGAAAGAGGGCATCCTTGGCACGTGCCATTAGTGATGGAGAAGGCGTTGGCCATTAACTTTTATCCTCGCTGTAGGGGTTGAATATAAAAGCATTATCATCCTAGAGGGGATTCCAATAAATTGTAATGTTGAGATCATATAATCCCAAGCCACCCTGTCGAACGCCTTCTCAGCATCCAATGAAAGGAAGAAGCCTTCTGTATGGGAAGTTGTGAGCCAGTGGTGGATGTTTAATGCTTTAATGGTGTTATCCCTGGCTTCCCTGCCAGGGACAAAACCAACTTGATCAGTAGAGATCAAATCAGAGAGCAGAGGTGACAAACGGTTAGCTAGAATTTTGGCATATATCTTCAGGTCAACATTGAGTAAAGAAATGGGGCGGTAGTTAGGAATTAAGGAAGGGTCTTTATCTGGTTTAGGTAGTAAGGTAATATGCGCTTCTAGAAGGTCCGAATTCTGTCTAGTGGACGACGGGAGGGCATTAAAGGTCTCAATAAAGTGTGGGAACAAAATTTCAGGGAAGGACTTATAATACGCAGCCGATAGGCCATCTGGGCCTGGGCTTTTGCCTGCTTTTAATTGTTTGAGTGTCACGTTGACTTCAGTCAAGGAGATAGGAGCATCTAATGAGGATATGTCAAGTGGGTCTAAGGGTGTCGGGGAGTATTGCGAGAGGAAGGTTTGTATAAGATCTTTCCTAGTAGAAGTAGCTGCCGTGGGAGAGTCCTGTGGTAGATTATAGAGTGAATGGAAATATTGTACAAATTGTTGTGCTATGGCATCTGGCGCAATAATAGGATTCCCATTTGGGGATACAATTTTGTGTATAGTGTGTAACATCTTTTTTTTCTGAAGGGCTTTCGCTAAGAACTTGCCAGCCTTATTCCCAAACTCGTAAAACATTTTGTGCGTGAGAGCAAATTTGCGCCTAACCGATTTCTGTAATTCTCCTAGTAGCTCTTCTCTTGCTTTGGTAAGTTCTGCAAGACCGGAGTTGGCGAGTGTGTGTTTATGAGCCCGTTCCAGAATTTGAACCTGGTGGTGCAAGGCGGCAATATGCGCCTCTCTTATTTTTTTCCGTTTTGCGGCTAAGGAGATAAACATACCTCATACCACACATTTATGTGCGGCCCAGATGGTTTCTCTAGAAGACTCCGTACAGGTGTTATCTGTGAAGTAGTGTCGTAATAAGTCTGTAATGGACTGTTTGTTTTCAGTATCTAATAGCAGAGAGTCATCTAATCTCCAAACAGATGGTCGAGGGGGTGTTTGTGTCAAGGTGAGTGTGACGGTGATCGGATTATGGTCTGATAAAAGGGCAGGTTCAATAGATGCATGCTCTAGGTAGCATATATCAGCTTGCGTGAGAAAGAAATGGTCTATTCGGAAGTATTTGTTATGGGGGGGAGAATAATATGTGAAGTCTTTAGTATTCGGATGTAGTGTACGCCTGGTGTTGTGTAGGGCTAATAATTGTAGTTGTAATTTGATGGCTCGCAATGCTCTATAAGTGAGACATGAGGTACCATTGGAGGTATCTAGGGCTGGGGTTAGCGGTACATTAAAGTCTCCACCAAGAATAAGAATTCCATTTTGGAAGGCTGTAAGCTGGGAGAGAGTTTCTCTGAAGAATGGTACTTGTCGGACATTTGGAGCATATATGTTGGCTATAGTAAGAGGTCTGTTGTGGAGGTGTCCTTTGAGGAATATGTATCGACCCTGTGGGTCTGTTTGAACTACTGTGACAGTGAGGGGGCAGTGTTTGGAGATCAACACAGATACTCCTTTGGATTTTGTGTCATCATTGGTAGCATGATAAACAGAAGGATAATGCGAGTTCTGTAATTTGGGAATGGAGTCAGTACGAAAATGAGTTTCCTGTATGAGGGCTATTTGTGCGTGCAATCGGCGCAGAGTATAAAGCAGTTTGGATAGTTTTTCGGGAATGTTTAAACCCCTAGCGTTTATTGAGTAAAATTTAGTACAGTTGGCCAATGTAGGGAGGGGTGAGGGGTTATCCGGTCGTGAGTTTGATTCCGTCATGTCGTATTAGTATGGGTGGGTTAGTTAGAGGGATGTGTGGGAGCGGAGGATGGTGATGAAGCTAAGTAATAGCTTTCAGAAATTTAAATAAACACTCAAGAGGGGGAAAGAGTATCCCGTGTTGTTGTGTATGTCGGGGGGGGGGGTCAGACCACTTGTTCTAGTGGTATTCAAAATAGAGTGGAGTAGGATGAACTGGGGAGCCTGCATCCCTATGGGAGGAGGTTCCTGAGTATCACCCTATGTTGGGGTTGACCAGAACCTAACCTAATGGGGGATCTAAGAGAAACTATGGAATAAGCGTCCGTATGGCAATCCAGGACTCTGATACGTGCCATGTATAATTGAGGTATAATACCTAGACGGGAAAAAATAGAACGATGGGGTAGAAGTCTAAAGGGTTCCCATTGTGTATGGCACCCGTGTAGAATTCAGTGTGTGAGCACCAAAAAAATAAACATCAATTAACTAACAGATAACTATAAGCTAAAAAATGAGAACCCGTGAGGATTAGCATAAGAAAAACTAATAGTGTATTGATAACATGGTACTGCTTGGCCTACACAGAAGGAGCACGTTTAACATACCACAGGTTGTTTACCATAAAGGACTGGTCTCTGAAGAAGCTCAAATCATAGGAAAAGAAGCTGTAAATGAGAAAAACATGTCCCAGCATTGCAGTACAATAATACTTATCTATAGGAGATACGTCATAAATTTGGTTCCAGGGGACAATTGGAGATATGGTTCATACGGTAAGTATAGCAATAAGGTAGATGCTTCAGTAGTACGGTAGAGACCAATCCAATATAGAACTGGAACAGAAGAAATTGTGTCCCCCTGGACCGTGAGTGGGTTACAGTTCAATGATGTCGAATAGAAGTTGTAGACTGAGTGCCGGACTGCTAAATAAATTGAGTTGCAAGCAACCTAGCAGCGCGATGTTCAAGGGTGTTACTGCCAGTTGTCTCGATGCATACATGTAGAACGTAAAAACTTTGTGTGGGTATCCAATCGGGACACAAAAATCCACTATGGGACAACAAGTCACAAGTTGGCAGCTCAAGTTAATGTTCGGAGGCAAGAAGGTGGAAGTTTGCAGTCTAGATCAGGAGGCACTTTGTTGCCGGAGAGTTCAGTTCTAAAAGCGCGGTGCATGGCAGAGTATGATAGCACGTAATTGGACATATAAGGAGATGTAGGGCAACCAATCACAATGTGAGCTGTTCCCGATCCCAGAGCAACATGGGAGTTGTAGTTTGAAGTAAGTGGAAAGGATGACATCAAGTCCTATTTTGGTCACCCATTTTGCTTAATTCAAGCGTCTAAGTGAGCCATTGCAAGTTATAAGTATGGTAGAGACAGCAATACAGAGCAGATATAAGTTGTTGTCAGAACTGTTTAAATAGGCAACGGGCAACAACGGGCAAAAACAGGGGGAGAACCACAAAAAAAAAGGCAGTTACTGTGAAATAAACATTGCCAACGTGTAGTAATCACAAGCTTACATAATTTGCACGCAAGGGAGAGGTCTCAACGTGGTAACAGAATGATGAACAGAGGGTCGGTTCAGGGCTGCTGTTAGAAATCATGGGGCCCCGTACAGCCTACCCGACTGGGCCCCCCCCAACCCCGCCCTCGACCCCATCCTAGGCTCCTCACCTGACCCAACCTCTGCAGATTTGTCACCGTTTACATATGCACACGTGTTCATTATTGTGCATGAATACAGGGGGACAGAGGCAGTTTAATAATGTTTTCAATTTTATTTTATTACAAAAAAATTGTACACTGTATCTTTAATTTCCTTTTGTATCTCTTTTATGAACAACATCCCTTCTGATACCATAGGGTCATCCTTCTGGAGAGGCCTGGGGTCTATTAGACCCCAAATCTCTCCTCTGGCCTCCAAATCAGTTGATCAAACAAAGATCGATTTGATCAGATGTTTGTTTAAGCCAGTAATGGCTTGCTTATATGAGACCATGTAAGTATGAAGCACATCATCAGCTCCTCTCACTGTGTCCCAGGAACTGGATGTTGCTGCCCACATCCTTAATGGGACCCCTGATTGAACGGGAGAGAAACAGTGGTGAAACCCCCTTCCACTGCCTGCAAAAGTAATCCAGGGGCTTCTTAGCCACTAAGATTACTTTTACTTTGTGTAGACTTGTTGGGGCTAAAAAATAATATCCTGCTGCAGCCATGACCAAGATATCACCCTTCCAATCCAGCAATGTACCAGTACATCGCTGGACAGAAAGCGGTTAAAGGGGGGTGATTGGGAGGCACATGTTTACTGCCCCCCCCCCCCCCCCCCCCCAAAGAAAGTGTAAAGTAGCATCTCACAGCATATTATGATTATTATCAGAATTATGGAAATTACAGAGGTAGCACAGTCAGCATGTGCTCTGTCATGGATCTGTCAGTGTCACATGGCTTTTGGGTGCTGACTTTGTTAACTGTGTTTTACAAACTTTAACCCTGCAATAGCATACAGTAATAACAAAGTAAGCACCAAACAGCAATATGACACACTGACAGATCTATGACAGAGCACATGCTGACTGTGCTGCCTGCGTGAGGATCATAATGCTGATAATCATCACCTGCTATGCTGTGTCAGTGTGTAAGCCTACCTACGTGAGACAGTGAGGATTCTATCTGCTGTTCTCCACTCACTCTGCAGTGCAGGTCCAGCAACGCTGTCCTCCAGGTTCTTGCTCCCTCTCATCCACTGAGCCACCTGTCGCCTCACCTCAGTCTCGGCAGTCGGCATGGGAGGCGGAGCTAAGTTACGAGGCTCTGTATTATCACTCCGCCAGGGAAGGCAGTGGCAGCCGGATCTATTTAACTAGCAGAGCAATATGTGGTGAAGCTTTATCTACATGCACCCGAAAAAGGAGAAATAGTCCAAGCGCTGTGCTCACCCTCTGGGCCCCTCTGTAGAACAGATGGGGCCCAGCAAAATGTAATTACAACGCCCCCCCCCCCTCTTTCTCTAAGCAAGTATTAGTGGGGGAGAACTTAGTTTAGAAAACTCTAGTTTTTAATTTGCAGAAAATAACTGTAAAGCTGACCGGGCCCCCCTGTGGAGCTGATGGGGGCGGGCCCAGTACAACAGGGCTGGCTGTACTGCCCTATCAGCGGCCCTGGGTCGGTTACTGACCTCCCTCAAGAGCAGTGAAGCGGGGAGACCATTAGGTTAGTTAATAATCTCTCCTTGCCCTTCGGGAGCTTGGAGAAGATGAAGGGCTATGATCCCTGCGGGCGATGTCAGGCGGGCGGTGCCCTCTGGGCCCAGAGGGGGATCTCCGTCTGCGGAAAGTGGACTCTTGAGTCTCCATCGATTCTATGCGGTGTTTGGGTGTTCTGGGTATCAATGGATGAAAAGAAGCGTACCAATTAGGTACTTCAACCAAGGGAATGTTCAGAATAGCGCAAAAGTTAGGCAGATCTTCTGGTACCTTAAGGTGCGTTGTACGGCCCAGCAGTGATGCTGTAAGGCAGAATGGGAATTTCCATTTGTACGTTATACCACGGGTTTTCAGTACATCTAACAAGGGACGTAAATCTCTGCGATGTTGCAAGGTAATACCAGATAGGTCTTGAAATATTCGGATAGGTGCAGTTCCATATGTGATGTTCTGTTTAGATCTAGCAGCTCTCAGTATGTCTTCTTTAAGACGATAGCTGACTAGACAGCAAACAATGTCCCGTAGGGGGTCAATGTCTCTCCCTTTAGGCTGTAATGCACGGTGAATACGTTCCATCTCTATGTTAGTCTGGAGAGGTCTATCCAGCACATTGTTAAAGATGGTTGTGACATCGATAGTAATCTGATCGTTTTCAACCGATTCAGGGAGGCCTCTGACTCTCAGATTATGGCATCTCCCCCTGTTGTCTAAATCTTCTAAATGTCGCTGAATGTCTCTCATCTGTAAAGTGTGGTTATCCAGTTTCCTTGTGGTTTTGCAAAGTGTTATTTCATGTTGGTCAGTTATTTTTTCCACAGTGTGCATGCGATCGGATAGTCCTCTAATATCCACCCGTAAGTCTGCGATGGCTGCTGACAGGGTGTCTTTGATATCCGAAGCGATCGATCGCAAGTCATTCATGCTGATCGGTTGTGTGGAGGGTATCTCCTGTGTGTGGGAATCGCCTGTCCTTTGTGCTGCCGAGTTCCCATCTGAGAGGGTGTCTGATAACACAATCATCCTCTGAGGAGTAAAGCGAGTGTCTGAGGCCTGTGAGGTACCGTGGCGGGAAGGCGCCATGTTTCCTCACTGTGCACGAAACATCTCCGGGGTGTTGTGAGGTGTTTGTCCGGCTGTGTTTTCTCGTGTGGAGCGAGATCGAGAGGCCAAGGACGTGCGGGAGGCTGTACCCATCGTTGGAAGTGTAATAGGGGCAAAGGTACCTGTGGTAGACATAGGTTTTCATCCTGGGATGCCGGAGCTGTGAGACTAAGCGACCGCCATCAAGCTCAGCCAGGCCACGCCCCCCCGGGAGCAGTGATTTTAATAATGCTTAAGTTAAACAATAAAATGTAATATTTATTTAAATATCATGCCTTGGGGTGTCTATAGTATGCCTGTAAAGTGGCACAGTTTTCCTGTGTTTCCTGTGTTTAGAACAATACCACAGCAATTTCTAAAGGAAAAAAAGTCATTTAAAACTGCTCGCTGCTGTAATGAATTGTTGGATCTCAGCAATATAGATAAAACTCATTGAAAAAAAAGGACATGGATCCCCCCAGTCCATTACCAGGCCCTTTGAGTCTGGTATGAATATTAAGGAAAACCCAAACCAAAATGTAAAAAAATAATAATTGCGTGGTGTCCCCCCAAAATCCACCACAGGCCCTTCAGGTCTGGTATGGATATTAAGGGGAACCCTGTGCCAAAATGTAAAAAAAAATGGTATAGGGCCCCCCAAAATCCATACCAGACCCTTATTCAAGCATGCAACCTGGCAGGCCACAGGAAAAGAGGGGGTATAAGAGAACGCCCCCCCGAACTGTTTCAGGCCACATGCCTTCAACATGGGGGGATGCTTTGGAGTCACCTTGTCCCCATGTTGATTATCTCCTTGCCCGGTAGTTGTCGGGGGTCTGCAGGCCAAGGGCTTGTTGGAATCTGGAAGCTCCCTTTAACAAGGGGACCCCAAGATCTCAGCCCCCTATCTGAATTGGTAACGGGTACATTGCACCCCTACCGATTCACAAAAAAGTGTCAAAAATAGTAAAAATGACAGGAGACACTTTGGGACAAATCCTTTATAAAAAAAAAAAAATGTCCCGCTATGTAGATCCATCTCACGCTGCCCGACGGACCAAAAAAAGAAAAAAATGCAACAGCTCCACCTCCATGGGAGGCTCCTGTTAGGCGAAACTTCTTCTCTTTGACTGCTGTTATATAGCTGAGGGAGGGGGCACCCATTGACTCCCTACCCCCTCTTATGCCACGTGACGTCAGAGAAAGGTGGGGTCACCCATTTACATCACCAGGTGACCCTGCCTTCAGCTATATAACAGCAGTCAACGAGAAGAAGCATCACTCGACGGGAGCCTTCCTCCGCCTTCCTCTGATGTCACGTAGCATCAGAGGGAGATGGGGGTCACACGTTTACATCACCATGTGGCCCCCACCCCCTCTGATGCCACGTGAAGTCAGAGGAAGGCGGGGTCACCCGTTTATGTCACCGAGTGGCCCCGCCCTCAGCTATATAACAGTAGTCAACGAGAAGAAGCGTCACTTGGTGGGAGCCTCACATGGGCTGTTGTAGCTTTGTTTTTCTTTTTTCGGTCCATCAGGTGGTGTGATATGGATTTACATCGTGTGAAATTTTTTTTTTAATAAAGGACTTGTCCCAAAGTGTCTCCTGACATTTTTTTTTTAACTTTTTTGTGCATTGGTAGGGGTACAATGTACCCATTACCAATTCAGATAGGGCCCCCCCTTGTTAATCAGTTCCCAACCGGCTCACACAGATATACTGCAGCAGAATGGCTCTCCTGGGCGAAATTCCGATTATATGTGGCTTTGCCCAGGAGATCCACCAGAGAGAGTGCAAGTGCTGCCTGCTGCACACGCGACTGCCTGCTGCACAGTGGACATCCCCGCCCAGCACCATCCATCCATCCCTCTCCACAATGCATCCCCATCTTCGCCCAGCACCATCCATCCATCCCTCCCTCTCCACAATGCATCCCCGCCCAGCATCATCCATCCATTCATTCATCCATCCCTCTCCACAATACATCCCCATCCCCGCCCAGCACCATTCATCCCTCTCCACAATGCATCCCCATCCTCACCCAGCACCATCCATCCATCCCTCTCTACAATGCATCCCCATCCCCGCCCAGCACCATCCATCCATCCCTCTTCACGATGCATCCCCATCTTCGCCCAGCACTATCCATCCATCCATCCCTCTCCACAATGCATCCCCATCCTTGCCCAGCACCATGAATCCATCCTTCTCCACAATGCATCCCTACACTCGCCCAGCACCATCCATCCATCCCTCTCCACAATGCACCCCCATCCCCGCCCAGCACCATCCATCCATCCCTCTCCATGATACATCCCCATCCCCGCCCAGTACCATCCATCCATCACTCTCCACAATGCATACATTGTGCAGAGGGATGGATGGTGCTGGGCATATATGGGGATACATTGTGGGGAGGGATGGATGATGCTGGGCATGGGGGGGCACTCTCTCGTCCCCGCCTCTTTTCCTGCGACCTGCCAGGTTGCATGCTCAGATAAGGGTTTGGTATAGATTTTAGGGGGACCCCTACGCCATATTTTTTTTAATTTGGCACAGGGTTCCCCTTAATATCCATACCAGACCTGAAGGGCCATTTTGGTTCGGGGTTCCCCTTAATATTTATACCAGACCCAAAGGGCCTGGTAATGGACTGGGGGGGGAACTCATGCCCTTTTTTTTCAATGAGTTTTATCTATATTGCCAAGTCCCAACAATTCATTATAGCAGCGATCAGTTTTAAATTACTTTTTTTCCCTTTAGAAATGTCAGTTTGCTGTGGTACTGTTCTATACATAAGAAAACTGCACCACTTTACAGGCATACTATAGACAACCCCCAGGCACAACATTTAAAGGAATATTTCATTTTTATTGTTTCATGTTAAGCATTATTAAAATCGCTGCTCCTGAAAATACGTCCATTTTTAAAACTTTTTTTTTGCATTGATAAATGTCCCATGGGGCAGGACCCAGGTCCCCAAACACTTCTTATGGCAATAAATTGCATACAGGTATAAGCCTTTAAAATTAGCACTTTTGGTTTTTCATGTTAATGTCCCATAGACTTTAACGGTGTTCCGCAGCTTTCGAATTTGCCGTGAACACTGCATAATGTTCACTGTTCGGTGAACAGGCGAACACCTGATGTTCGAGTCGAACTTACGTTCGACTTGAACATCGGTTCATCCCTAATTCTCACAGTGCAGGTCTGTGTCTCTGCTGACTTATTGGAAACAGTGCAAACACTAATAACTTATCTCAACAGCTGTAAAGAGGGAGTATCTGCACTGTACCACTGAGATCTCCCTCTAGTGGTTAATCTCCACATCTCCCGTTTAATATAACAAAACTAATTATGGAAGAACAAATTTGTAAACATGTGAAAGGCATATCAAACTGTATTTTAGGTAGCGTGGTATGGATGGCCTCACTGGCAGATGTTTAACCCTGAAGCTCTGTGTCTAGTTTGCCTTTACTAGCATGCTATGACTTAAAATACCCAAACATATTGGCAAACAGAAGGCACAGATGGGATCCCAAGTGCTTTGGACACACTAATCTCTCACTCTGCATCTCTGCCACAGAGGAATGGCTGGATTTAGCTCATCTAAGGTGACACACCTGACTCTGGGATGTTACTTCCTGCTGCTGAATTGCCCGCCATCATTCACCAGTCCAGGTTACAGCTTAGTGGGTCTTCTGAGTTCACTTTTCCCCTCCACACCTCATGCTTCCCTTCCATCCTTAGCACTTTCCTTCCCACACAGCTGAGACACAGCTTCAACAGCACAGGTAGTGCTCCCCATCCGGTTGTTCCTGTTCTAGATAGAGGGATGGTCTGAAGCCCAACAATCGTCCACTGGGAGATCCATTTTGCACTCATCATCTGAACACAGATTGAAATCCCCAACAATCTCTCCCACAACATCAAACAGTAGCTAAACACAGCTCTTCTTTTATAGAAATAAATGAAACAGGACATGTGAATGATGTAGATAATGCTGGTTTTAGAAAAGGTTAATGAGATCACACATGCTCTCTCTTTACTGTTACAGGCTCTGGGCAGGATTAAAACGCACAGCCTTCTGTCTCAAATGCACCACCTCTGACTCCCTGTCTAACTCTTCATCACTACCACCCATCACTTGAATCTAGAGAAAATTATACCTTTGATTCCAATATGGATCCTGAGGACTAATACAAATGCAAATACGCTCATTGTATACTGACAAAAGACTTTTGCTTACTGATCCAAGAAGTTCATGAGGCATGCAGATCAGAAATAAACAACAAGGCCAGACTTTGTCCATTTCTCCACTAAAGTTAATTCTCTGAAGGAAGAGCTACATAACACTAAACAGGAAGTTTTTCATCCACAAATGCTTCATCTCTTAAGCCTCTACATTCCAAGACGGTCAGTGTCATATGAAGGACCTCAATAATAGAGGCAGATGGAACAACATCAGAGTTTACAGTCTACAGGAGGTGATGCAAGCTGAAGATAGGGCTGAAAGACAATAGGGCTTAAGATTATAGGGAAATAAAGGTGGACCGAGGACACAGAGCTCTTTCCTTTTGGTAAGATCATAGGGAAATAAAGGTGGACCGAGGCACAGAGCTCTTTCCTTTTGGTACGGCTTCTAGACCACAAGACATCATCTGTAGAGTGCACAAATTTGCCCTGAAATTATGCAGAAAGCCCACAATATGCGTAACACTGAATTTGAATTAACAATTTTGCAACTCTCTTGCAAGATCCTCCAACACGTCAGAGCTTTGCAGCCTCTATTGATGGTGCTTAGAGACAATGATATTGAACATGCAGATGAGGATTCCTCTTTAGCCTAACTGCTCATAGAGACAGCGAGTCTACCATGCTGAATTACTTCAACTCCTTCTGTAAGGACCTGGATATCCCAACATCTTCAGCTGATGACTCTTCCAAATTTTCCCATGTGCTCAGAACCCTTAGTGACTGTCGCAAGGAAACATCATCCAAGTTACCCGGTGTTCCCCATCCAACCAGTTGTTGGAATTGTGCCACCACAAAAGACTTTGATGTGGGACAGCCAGCCCCCATTTGTCCTTCTCATATTGCAAGACCATTAATCATATTCTAACCTGTTGCTTTTTCTATATTAGGTCCCTGTATTGGGAGTCTATATGGGAGAACACTTTCTTGGATACCAAGTAGGAGAATTGTGAAAAATGTACAAAAGCTGTGGTGCCCAAATCATTCTTGTAAAGTTAACTCTCCCTACCACTGAGAGAGCTATGACATTTCCCTCTGTACCTGTTCAACAGGGCAGCAAAATGCAATGTAAGGTATTGTGCATGGTCAAGAGAGACTACTACCCTTTAGTATTTAAAGGTTTTGGGAGAACTATTATTATGGCTTCCTACATAGAGTGCGATAATTTGCCCATATTTATGCAGCACTTGAGATAGAGGTGGTAGGAGTTTATCCCAATATTTGGAATTCACCTCAGAGGGAAGACTGTCTGAGTCTAGATATTTATTGGTAGTGGCCGCTGCCAAAGCTTCCATGATCTTTTTAATGGTGATAGGAAAATTGAGTTTAATCTGCTCAGGCCCAGAAAGCTTAGGAAAAAGTAACACCGCTTTAAAAAAATCTGATAATTCAGTGGATGTAGTACAATGTTTGGAGGCATAGAAATCCTTTTACAACTGGTGAAATGTATTTAGGATATCAACCTGGGAGGTATAGTGATCTCCAGTACACCAGTGGATAGCGTCTATGGTAGAAGCTTCTTGTTGCCCTGTGGCTTTTAGGGCCAAGTGATGCCCTGTATGCTCCCCCTCCTCAAAATAACTCAGTTGTAAAAAGTAATGTTTCTTTTCAGCAGTAGAGAGGAGCACCAAATGTTATAAAAACTGAGCCTCTAGCCAAATGGATTGGGTAGTAGGGTAAGGATCCCACACCAGGCTAGCTTCCCTGCTTTGTAGATTTAATTTGACAGTGTCTCCCAATCCTTAGATTTTAATTTAACATACGTTAACTCTCTGATAATAAGCCCTCTAAGATATGCCTTCATGGAGTCCCATACTATAGATGGTGAGGTCAAATCTGCATTCTGCCTAAGAAAGGTAGACAAGTCTATTGACATAGGGTCGTCTCCTGGGAAAAGGGTCAACCAAAACAGATTAACCCTCCATAAAGGGCATACAGGGAGACCGGGCACAGATAGATGGATCTAGAATGGAGAGTGATTGAAAAGTAGTCTAGATTCATTGGCAGAGTCCTCAACATATGGTTGCACAACAGAGTTACCTAGGCCTAGTTTAATATGAGATTAGCCATTATTGGAATGCGGAATGGCAGGAATAGCATTTGTGGTTCACATGTTTCTCCCTCTACAAACCCTTGAAACCAATTTCATTGAGAAAGTTAGCAAATATGGTATTTTGCAAGGAAGGGATCATTCTCCAGTTAACTATAGAGAGCTTATCCAATTCTGGGTTTAAATAGTTATTAACATCTCCCAGCCCAATACGGAGACCTTTGGATAAATAGCCATGAACTGAGCTAGGTGATTTACGGTCTCAGTGGAGAAGGGTGGAGGGATGTACATAGCAGCTATGATGCAAAGGAAACCATCTAGTTTACATAACAGAAACACAATGACCACTTTTGTCTCCACCTGCTCTCATAAACAAACAAATTACATCATCCTGGAGATCAAGAGACTCACCCACCTTGAGTAGGTGGAGTGAAATTGGACACAAGATGCTATAACCTTCACAGAAACCAATTAAAGGATATGTAAATGTTCTTTTTTTTAACAATCATGGGGGCGTGGCCTGGCGCGCGAGAGCGATGGAAGCCTGAGACAGAGCTCCGGAGCAGAGCAACGGTTCTCGCAGCTTATAGAGACGAACAGACACAGCATGGGTAGGCTCTCCAAAGGGGGAACACAGCACAATCACCCCCGGACGCCGGGACCGTCCAAAAACAAGGCGATCCCCGACATATTCCTGTCCCAGGGACAGGGAAGGAGAGGACCCGTGGAAGACAATATGGCGCGGGCAAGCACGAGGGAGGAGGAGGAGGAGGATTTCGACACTGAATCTCTAACAAACTCTGAGGAACTGGTAAGACATACTTCCCCACCCGACCTCCCTCTCACACATGCAGCAATGATGGAAATTGCAGCAGACATCAAATCATCTTTTTCCACGGCTATCACTGACCTCAAAGCTGACATCCTAATGCTGACTGAGCAAATGGCGGCAGGGGAGAGAGCAGGCAGACAGAGGGACAGAGCTATTAAAAGGCTAGATGAAGTCTCACATCAGCATTCCCTTCACTTAATAAACGTTAACAGACATTTAGAGGACCTGGACAACAGGGGACGAAGATCAAACATCAGGGTCAGAGGAATACCTGAGACAATCACCCCAGATCAAATTAGACTGGTACTCTGCTCAGTATTCAATAAATTGCTGGAGAGGCCACAAGAATCCCCCATTGAATTTGATAGAGCACACAGGGCACTTAGACCCAGAGCCCCTGATCCTGCTCCACCTCGTGATATTATTTGCTGTCTCACAAGCTTCACACTGAAAGAAGAAATCCTTCAGAAAGCGAGACAAAATGAACAAATAATTTTCAATGACACATCAATCCAGCTATTTCAAGACCTTTCTCCTATCACTCTCAGAAATAGGAAAGCTCTCAAACCACTTCTTGACGCACTCAGAGAAAAAGGAATCCAGTATAGATGGAAATTTCCCTTCGCCATACAGGTCTCCTATAACGGAAAAATTCATCTCCTGCGCACACCAGATGAATTACCCTCATTTTGCAATCTTCTACAAATTGAGCAAATTGAGCTGCCTGAATGGTACCAAGAATCACTCTTAGGAACTCCGGAGTACTGCAAACTACTACTTACACCCCATCAGAAGAGTACTCTACTACATCATGCCTTGTAGGAAAACTACTACTGTTTAGCTTGTTACTATGGTACTTTCGTACACACTTGTTTTTGTTTTCAGGTCAATGTTCCACCTTCAGGACCAGTGGAAATGCCCAAATTCTTGAGAAGTTCGTCCACTTGGACTTTATAACAACCTAATTTTCCTTTTTTTCTAGGAGAACCTTTGCTCTTCCGGTTTTATGATACATTTGATTGTTCTTTTTCAATTACTGTTGTTATTTACTTAATGAATAATTATAAGTAATCGCTTTTAGAGTGTCCACGCCACGCTCCCACCGAGAAACTTTTTCTTTTTTCTCTACCTGCTTTCAGATTATATTCTGCCATAACTTTCTCTTCATAAATACATTGACGTAAAGACGAATAACCTAGCGCTTACGTCACCTTCGTATACTCTTTTCTCTCTCAGTTTGAACTTTCTTTTTCTTCTCTCTTCCCTCGCTCATTTTCTTCTTTCCTCTTCCCCTCACCTTTGCTCATCTATCCCCCCTCCCCCCCTCCATTCTCCCCCTTTTCTATTTATCAATTATGGCATACACAGGACTAGGTAAATCGCCCACTATAATATCCCACAATGTAAATGGTTTAAACATCCCTACAAAAAGACATAAACTATTACATGAACTCAAAAAGAGTAACCCACAGATTGTATTCCTTCAAGAAACACATTTTAAAAATACACAAATTCCCAAACTAACAAATAACCTCTTTACACAAGCATTTCATGCGTCAAACCCACACGCCAAAACAAAAGGAGTCTCTATACTCATAAACAAGAACTCTAAACTAGATATCCAACACCAACTAATAGACCCAGAAGGCAGGTACTTATTCTTGAAAGGCACAATAAACGGCAAGCCGATTACCCTGGCAAATGTATATTTCCCTAACTCCTCTCACGTAGCATTCTGCAGATTAATAGTAGATGAACTCAAAGGCTTCGCAGAAGGTTGTATCCTACTGGGAGGAGATTTCAACATCCCCTTAGAACCGCACCTAGACACCTCCTCGGGCAAATCTAGCATAGCCTACACCACACTAAAAAAAATCAAGTGCCTTCTAAAATCCCTCACCCTCATTGACACCTGGAGATCACTACACCCCTCAGAAAAAGACTTCACATTTTTCTCCTCCGTCCACAACAGATACACCAGAATTGATCACCTTTTCATTACACAAAGAGATATCCAAAACTTAATCAATGCTGACATTGGATCGATTGGCCTCTCTGACCACGCACCTGTGGCAATTAAACGTAACTACTACAACAGTCGCCCTTCCTCCTTTAACTGGAGGCTAAACCCTTCACTTCTGGCGGACCCAACTATTCAGGCTCAGATACTCAAAGCATTAAAGGACTACTTCTCTGAGAATAATACCCCCGATATATCTCCAATGGCGGTGTGGGAAGCACACAAGAGTGTCATAAGAGGAGAACTGATCAGTTGGGGGGCCAGAAAGAAGAAGGAAAAAGAAAAACACATTCACGACTTAGTTCAAAAAATTAACAGACTTGAACTAACACATAAAAGATCCTTAGCCCTTTTAAACTTTACGGAACTTACAACAGCCAGGAAAGAACTCCAAGACTTACTAGATAAAAAAACTAAACAAAACTTATTCTTTCAAAAATCCATTTATTATGAACACGGTGACAAGGGAGGTAAAATCCTAGCCAGAACCCTTAAAGACACCCTGACCTCAAACAACATCTACAGGATACGTACTAGAAACGGCTCTATCACACATGATACACAAAGAATAGCCGACACATTCCAAAATTACTATTCAGCATTATACAACATACCGACGCAAACAAGAAAACAATCAGGTCTCATTACTAGAGATCAAGCAATCTCCTCATACTTAACTAACTGTGCAATGCCTTCTCTACCTATAGCAGACTCAGATGCCCTAGAATCGCCAATTACTAAAACGGAAGTCTCCAAAATCATTCTTGATTTAACAAACGGGAAAAGCCCTGGCCCAGACGGTCTGACAGCCCAATATTATAAAATATTTGAACACACCCTATCAGAACACCTTGCAACAGCATTTAATTCCATTTTATCGGGTCACAAACCATCCAGTGAATTCTTGGCAGCACACATAACCATCATTCCCAAACCCAACAAGGACCCCTCAGAATGCACAAACTATAGACCTATCTCGCTCCTTAACTTAGATCTAAAAATTTTAACTAAAATTATTGCCAATAGACTGAGACCATTACTAGACAAATTAATAGGCCCTGAACAAGTGGGTTTTATGCCGAATCGCGAGGCAAAAGACAACACTACTAAATCCATTAATTTGATTCACAGGATGAGGCAAGACGGAGTCAAGGGTCTTCTTCTGTCTACTGATGCGGAGAAGGCCTTTGACCGAGTCACCTGGGACTTCATGTTTAAAATATGTGAACACGTGGGATTCGGACAGAACCTAATGAAATGGATTCATGCTATCTATGCTAATCCTAGTGCCATGACTCGCGCATGTGCAGTAGGGAACCGGGAAGTGAAGCCGCAAGGCTTCACTTCCTGATTCCCATACCGAAGATGGTGGCAGCAGCACCCGAGAGCCGGGTAAGTGTCTATATTTTAAAAGTCAGCAGCTGCAGTATTTGTAGCTGCTGACTTTTAAAAACAAAAAACGGCGTAACTCCCGCTTTAACCTCTTGGAGTCTTACATAAAAAACTTGTGTGCCTGGGCATGATATCGGATTACAATAGAGCTGTGTAATTGAGATTCATATATGTATGACACTGAATTAAGGTGCAATACCACCATATACTGTACATAAGTTCAGACATTTATGTGATATATTATTCTTGTTTATAGCTATTCCCCACATGCTTTGGGGAATATGGTTTATGGCATGCTTCCAGCACACTGACTGAGCTGTCACCGACAGGGGCATTGGCTCCTAATCATGTGACACCCTGTGAAAGCCAATCACATCAGCCACATGAAATAGAAGCAGCACCACTTCCCAAGCATTAAAGCCCACTTAAAGGGCCTCCACGAGGCAGTTTTAAGAAGTTAAGGGGTTTATAAAGGCAGAAGTTTTTTATCTTAATACATTCTATGCATTAAGATAAAAAGTCTTCTGTGTGCAGCAGCCCCCCCTCAGCCACCCTAACACTTACTTGAGGCCCCTCTCTGTTCAGCGATGTCCACGAGTGACTCAGCCATCCAAGATTCTCCCTCCTGATTGGCTGGGACAATCAAAGTCAGCTAGCCAATCAGGAGAGAGAGGGGCCGGGGCCGGGGGCCGGGGGCCAGGTCAGGGCTCTATGTATGAATGGACACAGGGAGCTGTGGCTCGGCTTGGGTGCCCCCATAGCAAGCGCTTCTATTTTATAAACTAATAATAATCAATTTTATATATGCTTCGTTTGTTAATATTTTTACACCTTTAACATATATTTACAAACTTCAAAAAAATATATATATAGTTACCGCATTTATCGGCATATAACACGTACATGCGTATAACCCGCACCTTAATTTTAAGAGGGTAGTTTCAGGGAAAAAAACTTTACACAGCCACCCGGCATAATACACAGTCCCCCTGCATAGTACACGGACCCCTGCATAGGACATGGATCCCCTGCAGAGTACACAGGCCCTCTGCATAGTACACGGACCCCCTGCATAGTACACAGACCCTCTGCATAGTACACAGACTCCCTGCAGAGTACACAGACCCTCTGCAGAGTACACGGAACCCTCTGCATAGTACACAGACCCCCTGAAGATTACACAGACCCTCTGCATAGTACACTGACCCTGTGCATAGTACACGGACCCCCTGCATAATATACACAGACCCCTGTACAACACACAGCCCCTTTACATTATAAAGACCCCCCTGCACTCCCAGCGCTGGGACAGGGACAGCACTGCAAGCATACTCTAAAGTTGAGAAAACTTCACACTGTAAGCCTGTCAGCCCCTTATCATACACCACTCCTCCTGTGTCACTCATTGTAAATCAAATCTTCTAATTACCTACATTAACACCACTCTCTCGTGGACTCAGTCATGTGACTGCTCTCCTTTCGTTCATTGAAAGACACATGACTGCTCTCCTCCTCCAATCAAAAGCTACACATGAGGAGGAGGCGGAGTGGGAGGAGAAGAGCAGCCACAACGAGTGGCATTAATTAAGGCATTCAAAGGCTAAGATTTACACTGAGCTACAAAGGAGGACGGTATATCACAAAGGTCTGGCACTGCAGTAATGTTTTCTGAACCTTAGAGTTTACTGGCAGCATTGTTCCATGGCCAGGAGAGGTGGGGCGGTCGGCCTGACACCCTCCAATAGGTAGAACCTTGGGCGGATTGCCAGCCCCCTGTTGATAAAAAAACAGATATCGGCGTATAACACACAGGCACGATTTACCCTCTATTTTCAGGGTAAAAAAGTTGTGTTATACACCGATAAATACGGTAATTTGTAAATAACTTTTCAATGCTTTGTACTATTGCTGACAGCTGAAGTGTAAACAAAACTGTTGCAGTAGGTATCGGTAACTGGTATCAGCGAGTACTGAAACAAAAGTATCGGTACTCATACTCGTCAAAAAAAAAATATCAGCGCATCCCTAGTAGTTATAGTTGTAGAAGTCATATATTATATTGACTGAACTAAATCTGAAGAGTAGCTGGAAACAGGTGAATGCGATGTGAATGTAATAGCATAAACTCCTGCTGTACATTGTTGTGCTCAGAAAACAAAACATAACTGTGAAAACATTGCTGCTTTCAAACAAAAAACAACAAAAAAAACAAAAAAAAAGATTTTGTTGTTTTTAAAACCCTGAACATTATTGTATTTTACTATCTGCTATTGACAATAATAATAATATATACAAATTGGACTTACATAAACTCTTAAGCTCCATACACACTATCAGTTTTTCTGCTGAGTTTTTCTTCAGATTTACCAAAACCGTGTAGTGCAAGGGCCTGCCTGATTGCACACAAATTGAAACTCCTAAGGTTTGACCTCATATTATATGGTTTTGGTAAATCTAAAGGAAAAACTCAGCAGAAAAACTGATAGTTGTATGGGGCTTCAGAATTTTGATAAAAACAAAATGTAAAACACTTAAATATAAATGTCTTTTCCTTTTTAGCTCCATTAAGTCTTTTATAAGTATGTCACAGGTAATACATAAATACATACATTAATACAACATTGCATGAACGCACGCGAATCTAATACAAAGTAAGACATTAATAAATCTTTGAAACTGTCAATCTTAAAACATATAAAATTTCATCTCCTGATAAGTTAATGTACTGTAATGATAACAGTTTTTTTTTTTTCAAACATGAAAGCAAGAAATATTTAACTACAACCCTAACAAAACTAACACTAGGAGTTTAAAGTGGGTTGTGTCTGGTTAAGAATATTTATGTACCTACATATTCTTCACAAGCAGTAATTAAAAGTATGTTTTTTTTTTTCCTATTCATAATTACCTATATGGATTCAGCATGAGACTGATGCTGCATTTGTCCCCCGCCGCCTCTGCACTGAGAACCGGGCCACGGTACATAAGCTGATGGCACGGTTCTTTCACCTCCCTGAGCGGAGAGCTGTTGCATGTCATTCAACCACTCTTCTGCTCTGCTCCTCCACACTCACTGGAGCACTGAGCAGTGGAGGGCCAGGGAGTGGCCATCTCAGCCTCTCAGTGGCTCGCTGAGAGGCTGAGACTGCCATCAGTCAAGACAGCTGGCAGATCCAGACTTCCTAAGTTGAGATGACGCGCTGCCTAGACTGATTGCAGTGACGTCAACGGAGAGCGAATTTCAGCCTGATTCATCCTGAAAACAGGTCACAGAATTGTGAAACAAATTGCACTCCTGTGACCTACAAGACAATCCCGACCTAAAAAGCTCAGGTAGTGAGCAATCCAAAAAGTTGAGAAAACATTTCAAGTCCAGTTCTTAATAAAGTGGTCCATGTGAGGTGCACTATTTATTTTCCTTCTTAATCCAAATTGTGCTCACTCCTTCCACCTTGACCCACTCCCAATAGGAAAATCACTCACCAAATATGCAAGTCTTTCTAAACTAACAGATTGGCAAGAACTGCTTTATATTAATCCACAATTAGGCGCTGTTCACAGATTGCATCCAGCCAGCAATTCACCTCCAATATAGAAATTGTAATAGCGAAAACAAGAAAACAGTACAATTGTGCGATACCATCAACCACAGTCAAATGTATTAAACAGTTAAAATCCAACTTACAGCCGGACGCCACGGGACTCCTTTCCTGCACAGTATGCTCCCAGTCGGGGTGCAGGGGAGGACTGACTAGTGCCCCCCAGATTAAACCTCTATATGTCACAAGCAAGTGAGAAGGGCGATTATTCTGTAACATGTTTATATTTTAATTCCTTGTCGATGTCCTAAGCAACCTTTCATGTATTCCTTATCTGTGACTTTTACCTCCGACAAGTGAGCAAGATTATCTGTACTTTTCTGTTTTGTTTCTCTTTGATATGTAAAATCAATAAAAACTTTTGAAAGTAAAATCCAACTTACAAAACATGCAGATAGTTATAAGCATATCTAAGCCCCTGTACACACGGTCGGAGATTCCGCCAACCAAATCCGTCGGATTTTGTCCGTCGGATTTTGTCCGTCGGATTTAGTCCGACGGATTGTGTCCGAAACTGTTGCATACACACGGTCGGAACAAGTTGTCTGATTTAGCGGTTGCCAAGAACGCGGTGACGTAAGCTGCGTACGGCGGGACTAGAAAAAGGAAGTTCAGCACCACGTCCGGCACCCTTTGGGCTCCTTCTGCTGATCTCGTGTCTATCACATGTTAGTAGAAGTTTGGTGAGAGACGATTCGCGCTTTTCAGATTAGTGATTCAGATCGCTACTGTTCTTCAGTTTCTGCTTGTCTTTGCGTATCTGATAATCAGTGCGTGCAGTCATTAAGTATTTGTTTCTCATTGCGGACTATATCTTGGTATAGTACGCTTTGAAAGGCATTTTTTATTGTCTGCTTGCTTCTGCTATTCAGGTCGTTCTTTCAGGCCTTGCTGTTTATCGGTGCTTTCTGGTGTCCGTTGTGACGAGCCGACCGTTTTCCAAACATGTTTCGTCTACGTACTCGTCGTACAGTTTGTGCTGTGCAGGGGCTTCGTGTTGGGGTTCTTACTTTGACACAAGCCCGGTCCATGAACAGGGAGGGGAGGCGTTTGTGGACCAAGAATTGGGTGTGCCAACGTCACCAGTTCTCGCACATGCCTTTGGTCTGTGAGATCCGCGAGAATAATCCTGATCATTTCAGGAATTATCTCCGGATGACGGACCCCGTTTTTCACCGTCTGTTGGCTTTGCTGACCCCTTATATCACCAGGCAGGATACCTGCATGTGGCAAACCATCACTCCGGAGCAGAGGCTCATCGCCACGTTTCGCTACTTGGCAACAGGGATAAGTCTTCAGGACCTCAAGTTCTCTACAGGCATCTCCCCCCCAGGCTCTGGGGATCATTATTCCAGAGACCTGTTCTGCCTTCATTCAGGTCCTGCAGAAGGACTATATTATGCTAAGTTTTATCCTTAAACATCACATTCTATGTATTTCATGATTGCTAATATCTTGCATTTCTTTCCTCATTCCCTAATTACCATCATTGCAATATGCTCTAATTCATATACTCTGCCCCTTTGTCCTCATGCAGATTTGCCTCACTAACTTCCCCACCATGCTCTTCTTGGCCCATAAAACTATAGTCTAGTCACTTAACAATGTCTTTTGGCAGCTCCATAGTATTGCTTTCCCCTAAACACCCCCTAAAATCTCGACAAATGTGATGTGTGTGCTTCAATTCATGCAAAGTGACCTTTTTTTTTTATGGGGTTGTGCCAAACTCATTAGTAACCCCCCTCTCCCCAACTGATAGCTCAGCTGATAGCAATCCTCTATCTGATGATTTGACCCAACCCAATACACACTCTACCTACCTTTTTGATGATCACATTTATGTACGAATTCATGTAGTGTAAAGGCCTGCCTCAATACTTTCAAATGTTTTTGTTATTTTTTTAACACATTAATTTTTTTGCTATGTACTAGCAGAATGTCAAAATGTGCTTCCATTTAGTTATTATGACACTTCTTACCTGTCTGGTGGGCTGCCAATAGTGTAAGTAAGGAGGGGCTTCCCAAAGTATCACACATTATTTAGGCATTCAGCTCTCAATCAAGTGGAGAGGGTTACCTGTCCAAAACATCCCCCCTCATTTTTTTTAGCAAGGGCCCATCATATGGGGGTGGATGGGGGGTGATGACTCTCATAAGGGGACCTTATACTTTAGGCTTTAAATGCTCAGTTCCCAAAATGTTAGAAGAATTTTTCCCAAAAATGTGGGTGTCTAATCTGCTTGCAATGTTGATTTGTCCAATTACTAGTTTTTGTTCTTGTTTCACTACACAGTGTCCTTCAACGCCACAGGAATGTCAGACTGTGGCCTCCCACTTTGCCATTTTTATTAAAGTTGTGCCTTTTTCACCAACAGTGCAAACCCAAGTTCAGAGCGAGATGAGGGGACAGTCTCTTCTTCAGATAATCTTATTATGTTGTGGGTCTGCTACACACACACCTTGTTTTCGTTAACTAATGTATGTAGTGAATTACTGCCCAAAATCTTGCTCATTTTCAGCACCATGGCAGGAAAATGGCATGATTGTCCAAATTTACACATCACTGTGGGTGTTTTTTTACTAAAGGCACATCCACTATGCACTACAAGTGCACTGCAAAAGTACACCTGAAACTGCACTTGGAGTGCAAAGTGGAGTTACCTTTAGTAAATCGCACTCCTTTTCAGCACAAACTCAAATTTGACTACAAATACATTTTATGCCCAATGAAAAAGGAAGTCACACATTGTTGAGAATTCAACTTTTTAATACAAGCACATTCACATGTGCGTTTAGTAAAGGTTTTTACAACAAACCAAGAGATTTTGTGTATCCAAAACAGAGTTTAATCAGATTTTTTTTTTCTTGTTGTTTTTGTGTAAACAGGCATGTATCAAACCGTAAAATACAGAACACAGGAACTTACAAAGTTCAACTTTGAAAAGTGAAGACAATATCAGACATGAGTATGTACAAACTGGGCTGATATTGCCTTCATCACATGGGGTGTGACCCCTGAAAAAAAACAAATTTGGAAGATGCACACAGTGTGTCAACATGTGTTATCTCCCATTTATGGGGGATCAATGTACATGCTTTGGGGCTGCAACCCCTTCATATCAGACACTTTCCACAAAACATGTACATTGACCCCCCATGATGGGAGATAGCGCATGTTTACACACTCTGTGCATCTTCCAAATTTTAAATTTTGCAAAATACAAACATTTTTTTTTTAAAAGCAAAAATTAAACCCTATCTAGTTTTTTTGGTTTCACACTCTCCCCAAAACATCAATGATGTTCTTCATTTTATTTTTAACATCATTGATGTTTTGTTGGACAATTTCCAAATCCCGATTGCACCCCATTATCTCCCCGATCAAGATCTGGGCACTTTCACTGGTAAAACGGGAATCTTCTTCCACATCACCTAGAAAACAAAGCAAACAAACACACCATGTAATCCAAATATGGTAATATACATTGATGAGCTTACCGGAAGCTGTGTTCTCCGACACTCACCTGTTGTGGTGACAATTTGTCCAACCTCCACAATCTCTCCTTTCTCCTCCTTCTCCTGCTCTTGCTCCTGCTCCTCTGTTTCTGCTTTTGGAAGTTGCCCTTCTTTGGGAGGGGTGTGGTCCCTGGTGTCCTCATACTTGCCGAGTCTTCTCTCCCCTATGAGAATGTAAACAAATATTAATTAGCACACAGAGGGCAGAAATAGGAATATGAAACATTGCTTGGAAGTGTTGTACAATTGTGTTTTTGGGCCGAGTTACAAGGTGAGAACATTATTGGGGACACTTTGTTAAGCTGGAATACTTCCCTGCAGAACGATGTTTCATACGAACGAACGAAACCATGACCTTGAAAGTGGCCATTTTAAAATGCACAACATGAAATCAAAGCACATGGAGCATGTATGCAAGCAAGAATAATCATATGAACACACGACAACTACTTACTTTTTTTAAGAACACGCTTGATCCTTAGGTACTGCTCGTGCTCCGTCAGTTTCAGGTCTGACCAGCATTTTCTCAATTGATCCTTGGATCGGTGTACCCCAAAATTCTTCAGAAGACTCTTCACAACTTTATTCATGATCTTGGCCTTTCTGATATTTGGGTTTGGGTAAGGTCCATACATAGTCGGTCCTGTTCAATATGTCGACCATCTCCAACATCTCTCCAAAAGACATATTTGAGGCCTTAAATCTTGTCTTTCTGGATCGGGACGTTTCAGGCTCCGGGCTTTCCTCACCCTCCTCCTCGTTAGTGGAACTATTATTAGTGCGCACCTGCGTTCTCTCCGCCATGTGCTCTCCCCACTGCGCGGGAAGCGAAGGGGCGGGGAATAGTCTGGAAAGAACGTCAGGGGCAGGCGGAGTTTCACGCATGCGCACTGTATATAAAACGCAACACGTGTGTATCGTCTGTACGATCTGGGAGGAGAGTGTGAGGCGCGGATGCGACGAACGTGGAAACGAAGGTAACATTTTTAACTTGGTGCTTCACTAGACTAGACTGCTTCTATCTAGGCCGATGTTGGGACAAGATTAGGAGGGATTTTAATTGCATTATTAGTATTTGAGGGTTTGTCTTGTGTTGTGTCTTGTAGACAATATGGATCCATTCACAAATGCAAACTTTATGGGGCTATTCATAGAACTGTACATGGAGATGCCCTGCCTGTGGCAGTTCCACAACAAGTTTTATACTGACAGAACAAAGAGGAACGCAGCACTGGAGAAACGGCTTGCTTTGTTGCGGACCATGGTCCCCACGGCAGACATGGCCTATCTGAATGGTAAAATTGGGGACATGAAGCTAACATATCTCAGGGAGAGAAGGAAGCACCTGGAGTCCTTGAGAGCAGGAGATCCAGATGCTGTTTATTACCCCAGGATGGTTCACTTGGACAGGCTGCATTTTCTGGTAGACCAAGGGGTACCCAGGCCACCACTCAGGCCACCACTCTCCAGGCTTCCTTCAAGGCATCCTTCACCCCCAGCTGAGGCTTCTGATGTACAATCTGGGCCTTCCAGGCAGCACCATGTGGTGGGGCCCAGCTTGAGACAGGTATTGCATTGTTGAACATATTTCTTGTGTTACATTTAATGATGTTAACTAGATGTTCTTATTGATCAGTAAGTTGTGATTTCTCAAAGTGGTTTACATCTCAATAGACAGTAGTGACCAAAAATGTTTGGGACGGGAAAGAAAAATGCTGGTGTCAGAATGATAGTCTGTTCTATTTGGTAACATTCAATTAGCAAAAGCCAGGAGCACAAAATGGTGTGATTGATGATCAAAAAACTAAAACTATGTCCCCTTTTCATACACAGGATGACCTCAGTCAGGGGGAGGCTGTGGCAAGTGGCAGCCAGGAGGTTGACCAACGCCCTCCTTCTCCTGCCCCAGCTACAGGAGCCCAGCCACAGCCTGGAAGGATGCCTGGTGGAAAGTCCTGAAGGAAGACGAGAGAGTGATGGCCTGGGTTGAGTTTGGTCTGCCAGAAGATGCAGCCTCTTGAAGATCCACATCCTGGGGACAGAAATGGCATCTGAATTTCCTGCTCTCTAGGACTTCGGGGCCAGACTTCTCTCCCTGAGATATCTACTCCTCAGGCCACCAATTTTTTCAATTATAATTTGTTCATGTCTGCCCTGGGGGCCAAAGGCTGCACCAAAGTTAAGAAGTTTCTCCAGTGCTGCGTTCCTATTTTTAGTTTCTAGCGAACAAAATAAATTTTTGTTTTGTTTGATGAAATACTTGTGTAATGTGTTTTCCTTCCAAAAGTACAGTTTATTTGTGAGCAGGCAGGTACATTTAAAAAATACAAAGTGAACTAAATAACAAGGGGTAACAACACTAAACAACCTCCTGTAGATTAAAAAAGAAAAAGAAAATATAAAAAATACAATAATGTTGTTGTTGTAAGTTTACACACAAAAAAAAAAAAATAAGGAGAAATTAGCAAACTGTCTTTAAAGGAGATTTTTAGGGAATCCCCCCCCCCCCCCCCCCAAAACATCCAAAAAAGAAAAAACCTAATCTAAAATTGTGTAGATGTGACGCAAAATAAAATTGTATTGCTGAAATGGTTAAAAAAGAGTAATGAAATCTGTTCGGGAGAAGTGTGTGTGACTATGAGCATCAAAAGAAGTTCGTTCTTGCAGCATTGTAAAGAACAAGAGAATGCGCTTGATGAAAGAATTTTTAACATTGCAGCGTGACGAATGTGCTATATCGCTTACGAGCAGTAGTTTTACCTGAACGAGCACTTCCGTGTCGGAATTTGAATGTGAGCATGCGTGGCACCTTGTCCGTCGGAGTAGGCTACACATGATCGGATTAGGTCCGGCCGGCCCAGTTGGTTGGGAAATATTTCCAACATGTTGGAAAATTGGGTCGGACGGATATTCCAACAGAATCAGTCCGATGCATACCACACACAATCGGATTATCCGACGAGACGGTCCGATAGGACACATTCCGACAGATTCTCCGACCGTGTGTACAAGGGCTTAGAGTCTCCAGGACCTGTATGTGTTCACACAGCTGCTGTCTTTAGCTGCTGTTTTGCTAAGGCTCCAGTATCTGATCCTCCTCTCCTCTCGCTTAACAGCCTGCATGTACACCTCAGTTAAGCCAAAATCTCCTTGAGATACTGATGCCTCAAGAAAGCAGCAGCTAAACCTGGCAGCCGTGTGCTGAACACATACAGGTCACAGTGTGGAACTTGGAAGCTTCCCCAAAACAGCCATGTATATCAGTAAAGGGGATCTGTCCCTCTTTACAGTCGTGGGTGCGTTCAAGAGACCTGATAAAGGCTTTGACCTAATTAAAATGCAAAGCATTTCCAAAATAAGACAAATGTTGCATTACAGAAATTTACAATATTGTTACAGCTACAGAATTGTTATTAACAAAGGCTGAAAAACCTGAATTTAACACAGACTCTATTTCTATTTTTCAAACAGTGAATTGGATGTGACCTGGCACACACACTATAGCACACATGGTGACCTCCATCCCTTAATTAGTTTAGAGAAAAGGAGAGCTATGGGACTTTAAATGAGGCAACCACCATGTCAGATATGGACAAAAACAAGGTTGAAGTTACAGTACATGATTTATTGTTACATTGAAGAAAAATATTGTATTAAATAGATAGGTAGTCACATGACTTACACTAAATATGCTGCTACATAGCATGCAATACAATTAGGAATTAGACATAATAAATGTACATGATAAAATAAATGGGTTAAAAAACATGTATTATAAGAATGGATAACTTTGGGCATCTGGTGGCACAATCGCTTCTCCTGGCTTTACAGCTATTATTCGGGAGTGTTATGAAGTAATATACTGGAAAGGAAATGGACAGGGGTTAATAATAATGCCCTTAGAATAAGGGAGGACATAGAGATTATATCCCAACAAGGTGGAGATAAATTGGGATACTTACTACACAGTCTCAAGGCCAGATCCAGTATCCACCTAGGAAGACAGGGGTAACAGGCATGATTTCTCCCCCGGGGTTGAGATGGGGGAACTCTCATGTTGGGCTCCAGAGAACAGTGCCCGGAGCCCAACACGGTGGTCACAGCATGATCCAATAGACTATGTGTGCACAAAAAGTGCATAGTGTTCCTAGAACAAATGTGTCAAAAACGGATTAATTAATGTTTAAATGTGTAAAAATATTGTGGCAAAACTTCTATGTGTTCCCACAAGGGGACTACATAAGGGGGTGTATGTGAAATAAAACCAAGTGGAGGGTGGAAAAACATACCGAAAGAGGATGGCTGATCTCCCAGCGATGAGGGTGACCTGTGTGTGGGATCAGTGTGTGCTTCCTTGTGATTGAGTCAAGCAAATAAACCATTGACTGCTCCAAGACTACTATATACTCCTGTTTCCAGGAAAGGGCCCCGTCAACGTCATGCCTAGTTGGCCAGTCTGCACCAAGGAGGTGTAACAATAAATCATGTACTGTAACTTCAACTTTATGATGTTTTTGTCCATATCTGACATGGCGGTCCTCAACATTTAAAGTCCCATAGCTCTCATTTTCTATGAACTATTTCTATTTTTATTTCTATCCCATTTCCAAAGAGTATGCTATATGTATCAGTATGTGTGGGGTTTTGGCTTGTGCCAATGAGGATAAAAGTCCATATGCATTTTTTTATTTGAAAAAAGAGCAGAAGAAATGTAAATGAGATGGCATAGGGAAACCTTCTGGAGTAGACTGTTGGAGCATAGTAAGTGGATGGCTAGTGGAGTAGACTTGTAATTATTTGTTTGTCTCTGGTAAACTAACATTGGATAAATACTCTAGCTGTTCTGAATTTCATTAAACTCAGCTTACAGAAAGTCTGTTAACCAACAGGTTTGCTGTAAAGTTCCCCTTCCCAGCAGCAAATACTTACCTATAAATGGATTGTTCAGATGCTGGGATCTAGAAAAAAACAAAAAAACTCTTACGTCTTAGTATTGAGGAGCATTGGCTAAGTTATTTTGACAGCAATGATGCATCGTTAGCCTAGGGATTGTGGAAACACTTAGCCCTGTGTAAGCTCTGATTAGAGCTTGTACAGGACTGTATTTTCTGCCTCCCAGAGGCTAACTTGAGCACCAGGGAAACATAGAAAAAGTAAATATTTGCTACTCGAGAAGGAATAATTAAAGATAACCTATTGTATTTTCCTCCTTTGTTAAAGCGCAGGTTCACATTATGTAAAAATGTAACTTTCTGACCCTAGAGCTTTTACAATGCATAAGTCATTCACTGATTTGTTTTACTCTTTGTCTACTGTTGCTTTGTGCTGCTTACATGAAAATAGATGAATATTGTCTATATCCATGATTTGTGGTTCAAAGTCTTAGTCTTTCATATTACAGAAAGGACACATTTACTAAACCTGCATACATTATTTAAACTCGTTTACCTAAGCGCATATCACTCTACTGGGGGCTTCCATCTGTTTGCTATGGTAATCAGTCACCACCTGGTTCTGCTAAAGGAAAATAGAAGATTATTGCCCTGCAAATATCAAAATTTACATTTAAATTTACAAGTTAAATTTACATTTAACTTGTCTTTCTAAAGATCCTAAATAATAACTTTATGTTATAATTATGCTGAACAGAATCTTCATGAAGGTCTATGACACAGAACAAGGGTGGATAGTGGATTTAAATAACTCTAACGCCAACCTGATGTTAAGGATCAAATAGTTCTGCTTAAAGTGGTTGTAAACCTCAGACATGAAATATGAACAAAGCATATCCCTGTATAGTGTGTACTTGTCTCAATTAGGAGCACTAAGTGTCATTTCTGTGACAGGGAAGGGAGCTCAATCTGATTGACAGCCTCAGCTCTATTCCTGTGTGCTGTGTGTAGGTGGGGGGTGGGGAGTTCTGCAGAGTGTAGCGTCATCTCTCTGCCCCCTTTTTTCTGACAGCTCAGACAAGCTTTTTTAATTCTAGATTTTGGGCAGATGTAGAGAAGACTGCAGATAAACAGGTACAATGAGGAAAAATGTTTTCAGCTCTGTGTATCATCTGAGGCCAATAACGTCACTGGATATATGTAAGGGTTTACATATACCCAGTGTTAATGGTGCTGTTTGCATCTTTATGCTGTTAGAAGTATTGTTTTTAATAAATTATGGGCCTGTATATATTATATAAGATCCAAATTATGTATGTGTTGCTCATAGTAGTGCTGCTCATAGTGGTGTAGTCTAGTTGACACTCGGGGTGGATTATTTTTTAACATCCCCATCCATACTCTATACATCATAAATATTTTCAGTAGTAGTCATACATTTAATACTAATATCAGGCAGAAAGAATAAAAATTTCTTTATCTGAATAATTTACATATAATCATGTTGAAAAAAAAAAAAAAATTGGATATTAAATAGCTATGCACAAAAAAGTAGGAGTTATGGTGATATTTCGCAAGGATGTTGCCTCCATTTTAGAAATCACTGCTTTTATTTCCGCCTTTATGATATATCATGCTTAAAACCTTATCCCTTTGCCAACCAAATGGGAGGCACTCAATTGTGTCCTCTGCAGCTTAACTCCAATGTAAAAACGCATATAAAAGCAAAGGAGAAGGCCTTAAAAAAATACAAGGTTGAGGGATCATCATCAGCATTGAGACTTTATAAAGAATGCAACAAGAAATGTAAAGGTGCAATTAGAGTGGCTAAGATATAACATGAAACACACATAGCGGAGGAAAGCAAAAAAAAAAAAAAATCCCAAGAAATTCTTTAAGTATGCAAACAGTAAAAAAGGGAGGACACATCATATTGGCCACATAAAGAATGAGGAAGGACATCTGGTTGCAAAAGATGAGGAGATGGGGAAGGTATTGCATTTATTCTTCTCCTCAGTCTTTATGAGGGAATTGGGGGACTTCAGTAACCTAAACTGCAGTGTTTATTATCATGACACATCACAAGAAGCACCTCCATGGTTAACAGAGGACAGAATTAAAATTACACATTAATAAATCATCAGGACCAGATGGCTTGCACCCAAGGGTACTTAGTTAACTCAGTCAAGTAATTGCCAGACAATTTTTCCTAATTTTTACTGACAGTCTACTGACTGGAATGGTACCAGCTGATTGGAAAAAAGCCAATTTTACACCAATATTTAAAAAGGGCCCAAAATACATCCCTGGGAATTACCGACCAGTTAGCCTAACATCAATAGTATGCAAGCTCTTTGAGGGGATAAGGAACTACAAGATTTTAGTAATGTGAATGGTATCATTAGTAGTAATCAGCATGGATTCATGAAGAATCATTTTTGCCAAACCAATCTATTAACCTTCTATGAGGAAGTGAGTTGCCATCTAGATAAAGGAAGGCCCGTAGATGTGGTGTATCTGGATTTTGCAAAAGCATTTGACACAGTTCCCCATAAACATTTAATGTACAAAATAAGGTCCATTGGCTAAGACAATAACTTCTCTGCAGGATGTGGAAACCTTGCAAAAAGATCTGAACAAATTAATGGTGTGGGAAACTACATGGCAAATGATGTTTAATGTAAAAAAATGTAAAAAAATGCATTTGGGTGGCAAAAATATGTATGCAATCTATACACTGGGGGGAGAACCTCTGGGGGAATCTAGGATGGAAAAAGACCTGGGGGTCCTAGTAGATTATAGGCTTAGCAATGGCATGCAATGTCAAGCTGCTGCTAACAAAGCAAACAGAATATTGGCATGCATTAAAAACTTCAGAGATAAAATAATAGGGGGGGGGGGGGGCAACTACATGGAAAATTCTTCTTTTTTTTTTCTCAAAAAGGATTTTATTGACATAAACCAAAGTGATAGACATGTTCTTACAAAAAATATAAGAAAAAAACAACCAAATCATTCCAGGGAATCATTAGAACATACATGTAGTGGAATCAAGTACCTGCAGCATTCTATCATATGCCAAACATATTTGCATTATTAGTACCCGGATGATCCCCTCCATTTCTCAGTTATTATACCATCAATGCCAACAGCCACTGCCCACCATTACAGTTCTTATATTAGTAGTCTGTCCATAACCAGTTCCAGGGGGGATAACCCCGGAGTATTCAGCCATGGATACCACAGTAGATTACATTTTTCAGGGAGGCCCCTGTGTTGGTAAATGTACTTTTCCAGGCGTAGTGTAGTACCCATCTGGGTTATCCATTCCCACAGCTCAGGAGGATCACTTGCAATGATGAAGGATACATTTACGGGCTTGGAAGAGCGATCTACAATGGCCTTCTTTGGATTATCTTCAATTGGGAGATCATCCAGAATACCTAGTATACACACTTTAGGGTCTTGTGGGATCTTAACCATGAATACATCATTTAAAGTTTTGATGACCCCCGCCCAGTTGCGATGCAGTTTGGGGCATCGCCACAATAGATGAATCAAATCCCCATGTTCTCTGGCGCACCTAGTACAAGTGTCATTGTCCCCAATGCCCATTTTATGCAGTCTAGCTGGTGTGAGGTGTACCCTCAATACTATAAAAAGTTGAGACAGTCGTTGTGCCGTGTTCAGTGAGCACCCTTGTATTGCCTGAAGAGCCTCTGCTCACTGGTCCTCCTCAAATACTCCTACATCCCTCTCCCAGGACTAAGTACCCCTTGCAGGGAAGCCAGGCAGAAATGCAGTAAGTAGCATAGTGTACGTTCTAGATATGAGGCCCTTATAACTGGAAACTTCTGTCATGTAATGGAAGATCGGCAGGGGACAGTACCAACGGATTGCCCCCCGCCTGTGCTTTGACAGCATGTGTTAGCTGCAAGTAGTGAAAATACATTGATTGGGGTAGTCCAAATTTTTCCTGCAGCTCTCTGAAGGAGAGCAATTTTCCATTATTAAAAATATGGACTAAGTGGGTGACTCCATATCGTTTCCATTGTTCTGCACAAGTCAGAAGAAGCAGCTCCTCATAATACTGGTTGTTCCATATTGGGCTATGCTCTGTAAAGCCATTTACATTTTGCAGTTGGCGAGTTTTGTTCCAGATTTTCTGGATTATAGCATATGTTGGGAGGAGCCTGTTTGACTTGGCAAACGATAAGGCCTCTAGTCCTGTAACCACCTTATCTGTTCCCGTGTTATGTTTAAGGAGGGTTGTTGTGGGATCTTCCATTCCACCCCCACTCTCTGTCACCCCAGCCATAGCCCTGGCAATGTGTTGAAGCTGAGAGGCTAAATAATACAGCCAGGGGTTGGGAAGGGCAATTCCACTTGCCACTTTAGGTTTCTGTAGCTGCTCCAGTTTAATTCTGGTGGGTTTATTGAGCCAAATGAAGGCCCTAATTAAAGAGTTAATTATTCTAAAAAACTTAAGTGGGATTACCATAGAGGTATTGTGCAAGATGTATAGTAATTGTGGCATGAAGATCATTTTGGTAAGGTTTACCCTGCCTACCAATGACTTTTTTAATTTTGCCCATATTTTTGATTTGTCCCTAATTCAGCCTTATAGCGGGGAAAGATTTGGTGTTATATACTCGCCTGGCTGTGGCGTGACCCATATCCCTAGGTATTTAAATTTGGTTGATACCGGGATGTCTTGCATCGTAGGTCCCTGTGGGGTAGTGGAATCCAACATCATGATATTCGATTTGGTCCAATTAATTACTAGGCCCGAGAATGACCCAAATGTTTTAACCACCTTCATGGCCTCATCCAGGCATCCCGCCGTATCCCCCAGTAACAGCATGGTATCGTCGGCATATAGTCTCAGCTTTTCATGTATCTGTCTGTATTTGAAGCCAGTTATTAGGGGATTAGAGCGTACTATCGCAGCCAGAGGCTCTATAGCCATGGCAAAAAGTAGAGGGGGCAGGGGACATCCCTATCTAGTCCATCAGTGCAGTGAAAAGGGGGAGGATATCCGGCCTGCCTCTCTAATGACCGCCAATGGGGAATTATATAGAAGTTGTACCCAAGATAGGAACCCTGGTCCGAGCCCAAATTTAGTAAGAGTCGCCCATGGGTATTGCCATTCTATGCTATCAAATGCCTTGTGGGCATCTAGAGATAGCAATGCTCTGTCCCCAATGTTGTCCACAGGGGTCTGTATATTAAGGAATAAGCGAAGGAGGTTGATGGCTGTAGACCTTTCTGGAATAAAGCCAGACTGATCTGGGTGGATAATGGATGACATCACCTTATTCAGTCTCAGGGCCAGCACTTTAGCAAGGATTTTGATATAATTTTGTAAGAGCGATATCAGCTTATATGAGTCCGGATCCAGTGAATCTTTTCCTGGCTTGAGTAGCAGCACAATACTGGCCTGTCTCATCGAGTCTGGAAAGTGACGTGCCTCACTATCTGAGTTTAGGGTACAAAGTAATTGTGGTAATATTATGTCTCCATACTGTTTGTATACTTCGATCAGAATACCGTCTTCCCCTGGGGCCTTAGAGTTGTGAAAGGAGTTGGTAGCTACATGCATCTCCTCTACGGTGATGGGGGTTTCAAGAAGCTGCACCTTAAACACTGTAGCTCTGTCCCCTGTAGGAATTGAAAAATGAGGTTTAATGTAGTAAAATTTAAAATAATACATTTGGGTGGCAAAAATATGAATGCCATCTATGCACTGGGGGGGAGAACCTCTGAGTGAATCTAGGATGGAAAAAGACCTGGGGGTCTTTGGCTCAGATGATAGGCTCAGCAATGGCATGCTAACAAAGCAAACAGAATATTGGCATGCATTAAAAAGGGGATTAACTCCAGAGATAAAATGATAATTCTCCTGCTCTACAAGACTCTGGTGTGGCCACACACAGAGTATGCTGTCCAGTTCTGGGCACCAGTCTTCAGGAATTATGTACTGGAAAGCGAGTACAAAGAAGGGCAACAAAGCTAATAAAGGGTCTGGAGGATATTAGTTATGAAGAAAGGTTGCGAGCACTGAACTTATTCTCTCAGGAGAAGAGACGTTTGAGATGGGATATTACAAATACTGTACTGGTGGTGACCCACAATAGGGATAAAACTTTTTTGCGAAAGGGAGTTTAACAAGACATGTGGCCACTATTAAAATTAGAAGAAAAGAGGTTTAACCTTAAACTACGTAGAGGGTTCTTTACCGTAAGAGCGTCAAGGATATGGAATTCCCTTCCACAGGCGGTGGTATCAGTGGGGAGTATCGATTGTTTCAAAAAACTATTAGATAAGCACCTGAATGACCACAAGATACAGGGCTATACAATGTCATACTGACATATAATCAAACACATAGGTTGAACTTGATGGACTTGTGTCTTTTTTCAACCTCCCTTACTATGTAACTATATGAATAAAATAAAGACATAGATATGCCCAATTTTTCCTCACAGCCTACAATGATCTGGAGACTTCTCATATAAACCACCCATCCGATGAAGACCTTGTCCAGATTTCACAACTAGACCCTAAAAAACCCTACATCCATCCACCATTAAATTGCAGGATGACACTTGCTAGTTATCCTACCAATATGGGGATAAACTGAGCAAACTTCTTTAAGCTCTCTGCCTAAAATCTTCTACTGGATATATACCCTTTTTCCAAGACTTCATAAATGAAAATGATACAATCCACAGGATATCAGTAGCATAATTTGCTCATTGTATAACAAGCTCTATAATATTCATTATAATTTTGCCCAATTATATTCTCAAACTCTTTGCTCTAAGATTCAACGATGTATCTTCTGGAGAAATGGAGGAATTAGATAAGACTATTCTGGAGAAAGGGACCCTGACGTATAATAAATCCTTGATTTCTGGTAAAAGTTTGGTCTGAACAGCATGACCTCTTGATTTTACAAAACCTTTGTAAAGGCCATATCTCTCTTCATTTCAGAGAGGCCATATTTCTCTTCATTTCAAACAGATTCAATCGATGACTTGGATCCTTCACAGCATAAAATCCCTTTACTAAGTATAGGCAGAGGTAAAAAAAAAAAACGGAACGCAAGCAGCCTTCATGTTTCAGTCCTCAGGAGGCCTTAATCATAGCTACAAACACAAATAACACACTTCACTTTATAACCACACTCTGATTCTCCAGGGCAATAATCAACAATGAACTCCTTGGAGCCTGGTATAAGCACGTTCATTACTTGCAGAGAAAACAGTAAAGACAATATACAAATATGTATATAAAAGACAACAAAAGAACAACACAAATAGAGAGCACATAACCAGGCACTGGCAGACAAACATATTAAGATATACATTTAAAAAAAAAGAATGCTAATAAATCTATTGAGACCAAGAGAAGAAGACTAGTGCAGATACAGGTTTGTCTCCTATGGAGCTTGACTCTGCAACCTATTGATCCACAATATCTCCCTGTCTAAAAGTCTCCAATGTCCATAACCCCCTCCCCATTCCCCAGGGGTTAATGCTACTCTCTCAATGCCACAAAACTTACAATAATTAGTTTTCCCTCCATACTTCTCCCTAAAATGTTTTAAAGCATCGGGAATGCACTTTGCTTTTTTGTTATTGTAATTACAAATGTAGCACTGGCCCCCGAAGGAGCTGCTGGTTTTATTGGGCTTACCCTTACCTTCTTGACCTCGTCTCTGTCTAGGGTTTCCAGTGGTAAACGGCCCAAAGAAATGTAGAAACTGACACTGGAGCTTCTTTTGGGTTATTTATTTGAAATAGAAACAAGATCACTCAGTTTAGGGTAGAGGGTTAGGAGGACATTCAGGCACTTTTGGACTGCAAAAATAGAAAGTCTCTTATAGAAGTAATCCAGAGAATAACCATTTCACAGCTGGATTCTCACAACCTCCGGATAGACCTCCTCTCACTAGGCCTAGCAGCCGGTAGGGTGTTAAGTAAAATAAAGTCTCTGACACAGACTTGAATGTGAAATACTTGAGAAAAGTCTCTGCCACAGACTTGAATGTGAAATACTTGAGAAAAGTCTCTGCCACAGACGTGAGCGTAACCAAGGGACATAGACAAATTTATCATACGGTACCAGTATCTCTCAGCCAGTCCGGCAATACCGTATGAGTGTGGATCCATTAAGTGTCCTTCAACTGAGCCTCCAGCCTTCTTCAGAGAAGCCAGTCTTGTGCATGGCCTTCTCCTGAAGAGTCCTCCCCTGTATGCTTCTCCAGTTGCTGGGCCTCTCCTTAGATGAGACGGCACCAGACCACCCTTGAATCCTCAGGCCTCGATATCCATTCAGGCCTGTCCCTGCAGTTACTCCACCTCGGGCTATCCAGCCCCGAGACTTGGAATTGCATGGATCCGCACCCTAGGCCAGGAGGGCTATGGGGGCTGGTCAGAAGGACCAGGACCAAACCAACAGAAAATATCTTCTGGCCCTGAACCTCAAAGCACGTGATCTCAGTACCTTAAATACCACCTCCCAGAGTGCACAGCAGGAGAACACTCCCACTGGGCTGGTTCCGAGAAAATGTGGTACTCAATACACCCAGCTGAACTGCGTTCTACCACTTGCCGACGGTGACACCTGCGGCCGAGGAGAACTCAGTGCAATCCAGCCAGACTGGTACTAAAACCATAATTTAGCAAAATTAGCCCTAAAACCCAACTGTGGTTTCAGGATTTTTAATTTTCAAAAACATATAGCGCATGCTCGTCAGGAGCCAGCGCTACACAAAAATGTTCTCCTATGCGGGCTATAATGGTTGTGTTGTACTGCCAACATATTGCAAATAGTACAAAAAATTAAGAGAACAACAAAATTTGATTCACAAATGTCATACCGTCACTAGTAAGAAAGGATTCAAATGTCTTTATAAGTACATTTAGACTGCAATAACTGCAAATATTACCCTACATGGGAAATAACTAGGAAAAGAAAGTCAGGTGCGTGGGGAGTTTTTGAAGAGAAGTAACTAGGAGAAAGAAAGGATTAAAGAGTAGAAGCCCAGAAAAAAACCCTGAAACCTCCCTTTAACCCTTTAGAGCCAATGCCTGCCAGCTCTTTAAGGGGGTTTAGTATGCTGGGAGGCGGGGCAGGGATTCTGATCATGTGACCACCGTGATTGGCTGTCACAGTGGTCACATGATCCGAAAGCTCCCAATCGCAAGCTTTTCGTTAGCTGTGGGAGACTGAAGGGTGCATGCTCTCGGCACAGCTCTACTGGCACTATTGCACGCAAAGGTTTGGCTGCTCGGTGCCAAGGCTCGGCTGCAGAAAGGCCACATATTTACATGTGCTCGGAGCCAAGGAGTTAATATTGAATATAACTCTTTATTTGAATAAGTTGTGCGATTCTTTCAAATCATATTAACTATGTGGTAATATTGTTTAGAAAAAGTAGTTACAAAAGTAACTCTGTTATCCTTTGGTTTGTTTATTTTATTACATACCCATACTAAATCAGTCCTCTTTTTAGAAGCTGCTATAAAGCCTCTGTCAATACATTGTTTTGAAAAACCTCTCTGAAAAAGCCTGTTTTTAATTACTTCGCACTCACTGTGAAAAGTTTCATCTGTGGAACAATTCATGTGATTACGTGCAAACTCTCCTGTGTGTATTCATTTATAGTGTGTGAGGGGTGACAATTGAATGCAAGCAGGGTATACGTTCCTGCTGAGGGCTTGCAAAATATTTTGGTGACTATATTACCTTTATCTGCACAGCCCTGAAAAATAGCATCCAAAAAAAATAAACTCAAAAATGTGTTGATCACTGGTAGAATGAAAATTGAAATCATTTGCATTTGGAAAGTTTACAAAATCAACCAAAATAATAACATCACTATCCCACATCATCAAAATAGTTCCTATGAAACAACAATGTCATTGTACAGTGCCTTGCGAAAGTATTCGGCCCCCTTGAACTTTTCAACCTTTTGCCACATTTCAGGCTTCAAACATAAAGATATAAAAAAATTTTTTTTGTGAAGAATCACCAACAAGTGGAACACAATTGTGAAGTGGAACGAAATCTATTGGATTTTTGAAACTTTTTTTAACTAATAAAAAAATGAAAAGTGGGGAGTGCAAAATTATTCGGCCCCCTTGCGTTAATACTTTGTAGAGCCACCTTTTGCTGTGATTACAGCTGCAAGTCGCTTGGGGTATGTCTCTATCAGTTTTGCACATCGAGAGACTGAAATTCTTGCTCATTCTTCCTTGCAAAACAGCTCGAGCTCAGTGAGGTTGGATGGAGAGCGTTTGTGAACAGCAGTTTTCTGCTCTTTCCACAGATTCTCGATTGGATTCAGGTCTGGACTTTGACTTGACCATTCTAACACCTGGATACGTTTATTTGTGAACCATTCCTTTGTGGATTTTGCTGTATGTTTGGGATCATTGTCTTGTTGGAATATAAATCTCCGTCCCAGTTTCAGGTCTTTTGCAGACTCCAACAGGTTTTCATCCAGAATGGTCCTGTATTTGGCTGCATCCATCTTCCCCTCAATTTTAACCATCTTCCCTGTCCCTGCTGAAGAAAAGCAGGCCCAAACCATGATGCTGCCACCACCATGTTTGACAGTGGGGATGGTGTGTTGAGGGTGATGAGCTGTGTTGCTTTTACGCCAAACATATCGTTTTGCATTGTGGGCAAAAAGTTCGATTTTGGTTTCATCTGACCAGAGCACCTTCTTCCACATGTTTGGTGTGTCTCCCAGGTGGCTTGTGGCAAACTTTAGACTTTTTTATGGATATCTTTGAGAAATGGCTTTCTTCTTGCCACTCTTCCATAAAGGCCAGATTTGTGCAGTGTACGACTGATTGTTGTCCTATGGGCAGACTCTCCCACCTCAGCTGTAGTTCTCTGCAGTTCATCCAGAGTGATCACGGGCCTTTTGGCTGCATCTCTGATCAGTCTTCTCCTTGTCTGAGCTGAAAGTTTAGAGGGACGGCCAGGTCTTGGCAGATTTGCAGTGGTCTGATACTCCTTCCATTTCAAAATGATCGCTTGCACAGTGCTCCTTGGGATGTTTAAAGCTTGGGAAATCTTTTTGTATCCAAATCCGGCTTTAAACTTCTCCACAACAGTATTACGGACCTGCCTGGTGTGTTCCTTGATGATGCTCTCTGCGCTTTCAACAGAACCCTGAGACTATCACAGAGCAGGTGCATTTATACAGAGACTTGATTACACACAGGTGGATTCTATTTATCACCATCAGTCATTTAGGACAACATTGGATCATTCAGAGATCCTTGCTTAACTTCTGGAGTGAGTTTGCTGCACTGAAAGTAAAGGGGCCAAATAATTTTGCACGCACCACTTTTCAGTTTTTTATTTGCTAAAAAAGTTTAAATTATCCAATAGATTTCATTCCACTTCACAATTGTGTCCCACTTGTTGGTGATTCTTCACAAAAAAATTTTTTTTTTATCTTTATGTTTGAAGCCTGAAATGTGGCAAAAGGTTGAAAAGTTCAAGGGGGCCGAATACTTTCGCAAGGCACTGTATATTTGTGCAATAAGGATTCGGGTGGGAAAACAGAAAAAAATCCTTCCACCATTTCGTATATAGATTTGCCATGGAGGGGAAGCACTTGGAGCCCATCAATGTTTTATTTCTCTTTATACAAACAAATCAGACTTGGGGGACACACCCTAAAATGCATTGTATTGCAAGATGGTGCAGCTATAAGACCATACAAACAAAAAATCTGATTACAGTGCACACATACAAAAGGCTATTTAACCACTTGACGACCACCGCCTGTATATATACGTTGGCAGAATGGCACGGCTGGGCAAAGTAACGTACCCATACATTACTTTGAATTTCCTTCTGCGCACGCACCTGCCGCAGGCTCCATGACCGTGCCCACGGGACCCACTGACTCGATGTTTGCGGGGATACCCGCGATCGTGTCATGGAGCTGAAGAACGGGGAGATGCCGATGTAAACACAGCATCTCCCCCTTCTGCTCCCTGTCATCGGGAGCAGCGATCAGTGTGATGTTACTGCTAGTCCATCCCCCAGACAGTTAGAAACAAGCCCCAGGATACACTTAACCACTTCCCGCCCTCCAGTTGTTAACACCTTCACTGCCAGTGACATTTTTACAGTAATCAATGCAATTTTATACCATTGATCTCTGCATTAATACCAATGGTCCCATAAATGTGTCAAAATTGTCCGATGTGTCCGCCATAATGTCACATTCATGATAAAAATCTCTGATCACTGCCATTACTAGTAAAAAAAATGATGAATAAAAGTGCCATAAATCTATCCCCTATTTTGTAGACCTGTATAACTTTGTATAACTTTTGCGCAAACCAATCAATAAACGATTATTGTGATTTTTTTTTACCAAAAATATGTTAAAGAATATGAATTGGCCTAAACTGAGGAAAAAAAATGTTTTTTTTTATAGATTTTTTGGGGATTATTATTATAGCAAAAAGTAAAAAATATTGCATTTTTTTTTCAAAATGTACGCTCTTTTTTTGTTTATAGCACACAAAATAAAAACCACACAGATGATCAAATACCACCAAAAGAAAGCTCTATTTGTGGGAAAAAAAGGGTGTCAATTTTGTTTGGGTAAAATTGTGCAATTGTCAGTTAAAGCAACGCAGTGCCAAATCGCAAAAAGTGCTCTGGTCAGGAAGGGGGTAAATCCTTCCGCGGCTGAAGTGGTTAACACATCTGAACATAAAAACAATGTTTGTATATTGTATTTGTCGTGACCAGATCCCTTGGGCTGGAGCACCCCATCCCCCCACCAATACCAGTAAAATCTCAGTACAATTTATTTAAAAGCAAATGCACTTACAATTTGGTAGCCAATTAACAACAGTGGAATCACAGATAAAAGGAGGAAAATTAAATATTTTAGGTTTCTACATTTGGTGTAGGCTACTTGTATGATCCAGAAACCTCCAACAAGTGGTTGATTTTGACAGATTAACCATATGAAAACATTTAGAATTATTGTATTAATGGTGGAGTATTTGTATTGGTTCTCCATGGAGAGTGGAGAGTTTTTTGACAATATTCCAAGCTCCTTTTGATTCTTTGAGATCTTGTGCATGGGCCAGAAAGGTTTCTCATTTAAGCATATATTTGTTTTTGGGGAATGGGTCATTATTGCTAGATAGTTCTTGGGTAATCTTAGAGAAAGTCACATGTTTTTTTTACAATGAAGCACCCAGAATGTCTAACTTGAAGGTAGATAAATAAGGGTTTAGATGGGAGATTCAACAATGATTGCAGGTTCAGGAAAGACAGAAGAGTTCTGCTGGATTTGTGGATGATATTTTTGAACCAGAACAGTGAACTGCCTAGCCGGTTACATGCAATGTAAGACTGGTATGTAGAGAAAATAAGTTATTGTGAAATAGGGGAAAGCTTGTATTATGTAGCCATATTGCACTGGTGTGAGCCATGGAGGTAAAAAGTATAAGTCACTTCAAATCGATAGTGGATGACCATAGCGGAGAATTGGGGTGGACTGGTGCAATGCAAAGACTCTTTACCTCCCACTGTTTGTTTAGCTGGGGGTAGGTTTACCATCAGGTGAACCTCTAAGTAATAATAAATATAAGGAAAGCAAAGAGGAGATTGTTGTAAAGTTTTAAGGTCTTTGAGAGAATCCTAATTATTATAGATTTATAGTAATAGACTATTTGGATAGAAAGGTCATTTTTATAGTGGTTATTTTACCTATCCAAGATAGCTGGAAGTATTTTAATTGATGTAGGTCAATTCTGATTGCTTGCGATGGACACATGCAATTAATGTTGTTTAGTTTAGATACTTGAGGCATAAGATATTTTCCCAAGTACTTTATTTTGTCTATTCTCTTTTGTCTATGTACAGTTATGGTTAAGGAGGTTTGCAAACTAGAGTGTTTTAGTAAGTATATTTGTTGGCATAGGTGCAGGATGTAAATGGAGACTCTGTGGGTGTAGGGCATGGTGTGCATATTTTTCAGTCTGATGAGAGAAGGACTCTCCAAAAATGTTGTTAAAGATTGCCTGCATGGTATCATTTAGGTCCCTCTGTTTGGTGGCTTCAGGTAGTCCATGAAAAAAAGAAGTATTGCCAAAGATTTTTCGGCTATACTTCTTTTATGGGTCACAGGAATGAATTCACTTTTTTACTCCTGTGACCCAGAGTCAGCTATCAGCTGACAGGACAGAGCTGCCCCAGACTCAAAAAGGATTCTGACAATATTGTCATGATTCATCCCACTGCTTGACTGCCAGCTGGCTCTGCCTTTTGGCACACATCCGAGAACTTTGGCCAGCCATGCCCTCTCCCGCCCCAGGCTGGTGCTCTGGGCTCCTTAGGCACATCTGACTTGTCTGTACCTGGGGCATGCAACCTACCTTGTGCATGCCCGCCAGATATGCCACTGGCTGATGGCATTCAATTCAATGCATGTGATTATTTCCTAAACAACATTGGAAAATTGTCTGAAATCTGATTATTTGTTAGGGATTGATTGCATGATTGAAAAATCATATTGGCTTTCTAAAGAGAAATTGTTTTGCTCTCAGACTCACTGCTTATTTATATAGCTGTATGAAAACATTGAGGGCAGTGGTCGGGATGAGACACTCTTTCAAAGCATTTATTGTACCTAAAACTAAGAACAACAATGTGTTATAATGTAGCCAATGCATTCTTATATGTGGTGGCCACATTTGTTTTATTTATTTTAGCCATGTTTACCTTTATTGAAGGATCAATAGTGTCATGCTAGTAAGTAAGTGAATCGGGACTATATAACACCTCCTCCATAACTCCATAACATAGGGGGGAGTTGTTCTGTAGTCCATGGACATGACCTGGGCTGGAATGATAATTATGGGGCTAATAGGTGTAGTGTGCTATCAAACTAATATTATGCTCAAACCAATAAAACAAAACAAAACACAATTGTATAATTAATATACTAAATGAGAAAAAATAAGTTGATATACTTTAACCACTTCCCGACTGACGCACGCCAATGTACATCGGCAGAATGGCGCGGACAGGCAAATGGGTGTATATGTACGTCCCTTTAAATTTGCTGCTGTGCCACCGCGTGCGTGCCGCCAGCGGCGCATGCACGTGCCGTTTGGGACCTCCGTGAGTTCGATCGTGGGTCCCATGGACTTGATCTCTGCGGGGATACCCGCGATCATCTCACGGGGGAGGAAGAACTGGGAGATGCTAAAGTAAACAAGCATCTCCCTGTTCTGCCTAGCAACAGTGACACTGATCTCTGATCCCTGTGATTGGAGTAGAGATCAGTGATGTATAAAACACAACCATGCCCCCCACAGTTAGCAACACGCCCCTAGGACACACTTAAACCCTTCACTGCCACCTAGTGGTTAACCCCTTCACTGCCAGTGTCATTTACACAGGAATCAGTGCATTTGTATAGCACTGATCTCTGTATAAATGACAATGGTCCCAAAAATGTTTCAAAAATGGCCGATGTGTCTGCCATAATGTTGCAGTCACAATAAAAATCACTGATTGCTGCCATTACTAGTAAAAAAATATTTTTTTTAATAAAAATGCCCTAAAACTATCCCCTATTTTGTAAACGCTATAACTTTTGCGCAAACCAATCAATATATTATTGTCATTTTTTTTTACTAAAAATATGTAGAGGAATACGTATCGGCCTAAACTGAGGAAAAAATAAATTTTATACATTTTTGGGGGATATTTATTATAGCAAAAAGTAAAAAATAATGTGTTTCTTTCAAAATTGTCACTTTTTTTTTGTTTATAGCACAAAAAATAAAAACAGCAGGGGTAATCAAATACCACCAAAAGAAAGATCTATTTTTGGTAAAAAGGGACATCAATTTTGTTTGGGAGCCACATCGCACGACCGTGCAATTCTCAGTTAAAACGAAGCAGTGCTGAATCTCAAAAAGCGGTCTGGTCTTTGGCCAACAAAATGGTCCTGGGCTTAAGTGGTTAAGGATAGGTTGTAAACATATGGAAATGGGCCTGGGGGTACATTTAACTATAAAGTAATCACAGATAGTATTTGATATTTATCTGATATTTAAAAAATGCTCAATAGAGGAACCAAAGACTTGATATGATATATTCCTTGTGAAAGTGTAATGCCACCTATCCAAAAAGTTGACACACACAGGCAGAATAGTGATAAAGCATACTTTCTAAACAAAATATATTACCGAACATGTTCTACAGTGCCAGTGCACGTTTGGGTGTTTTAGGTAGCGTCCTTTGTCCAGATATTGTTCATTGCCTTTGGTAGACATCTATGGAAACTTACATTTGTCTGTCTAAAGCTCACATGGACACACATGTTCATGTGTGGGGAGTTCACTAAAGGTTCTAAGCAAAATCAGAGAACTTATTTGTAGTAAGGAATATTTTACTGTACAAGCATCATTTATTGATAACATTAGCAATGTATCATGATACTAGATGGGCAAAGCAGTGGTCTGACAGCTTTTTGGATGTGGAGCTGAGCTCCTTAGTGGCAGCAACATTGATTTTTTAAACCGTAACATTGAGACCCAATTATTTTGCCATCTTGCTGTACAGTGTCTTCTTTACTATTTCACAAATCCCACTACCACTACCTTGAATTTATGGGTTGAACTTATACAATTGGGTGATTGACATTCTCTTTATTTTTCTCCTGCCTTTATTTATAATTGTTTCTTTATTAAATCTTTTTATAAAACAACAGATACATATTGAATACAATTCATAAATACTCTATATTTAGTTTTACACCCAGGCTTCTTTTCACATATTTTATAGCTATCCATAAAATGTATGTAAACACTAACAATAAACTTCTCAGTATTAGCTATTTAATCCTTGTGTCATGGCTGTTAACCCCTATCTCACCAGCACTATAGTTTAAAGACGGGTACAGCGCAGGCCTAATTTGCCAGGGGGGCATACATGGACGGGATCATGCTGCCCGCTCGCCTCTTGCGTCCTCCGATCACAGTAGTCCTTTACCACATGATCATGTGTGTTCAATGACAGCTGATTATGGATGTGGACATAAGCGGTTATCGGCTTTTCTTTCATGAGGAGAGAAAACGAGAGCTGATAAGAGGCATGTGTTTAAGGGACATCACCTCTGATAACCAAGGCACTACAGTTCCTCCCCATCAGTGTCCACTACCAGTGCCTATCAGTGCTTCCCATCAGTGCTGCCTATTAGTGCTGCCTATCAATGCGGCCTATCAGTGCCCTTCAGTACCAATTATCAATGTCCATCAGTGCCACCTATTGGTGCCCACCAGTGCTATCTATCAGTACCCACCAGTGCCATCTCATCAGTGCAGCCTCATCAGTGCATCATCATCAGTGCCCACCAAAAGAAAGTTGTATTTGTGTGAAAAAAATGCTAAAAATGTCATATGGGTACAGTGTTACATGACTGCAAAATAGTCAAAGTGAGACAGCGCTAAAAGCTAAGAATTGGCCTGGGCAGGAAGGAAGTAAAAGTGCCCAGTTGGCAAGTGGTTAAAAATAATAATGGCGTCATACTGCCAATTGAAATAAATATAAATTAAACATAAAAACATTGGGGCCTGCTTCTTGAAGACGGTAAGATCCTTATTGTGGCCTTGTAGGAGGGGACAGATACACATATTACACCATAAATCTGGCCATTGAAACCTTCAAGGAACAAAAGTTGGCAGGTGGACCCAAATGCACCCTCGCAAAACCTGTATATCACTTTAGGGTGAAGTTGTTTTTCAAATGTTTTAATTTTTTGTTTAAAGATGAAAAAATAATTGATTCAACTACTGAACAAATAATCTAATATACCAATGACATCTATAGCTATTTTTCTCATTATAACCCCTCGCTAATAAGATTGACTGTGTTTAAATTAACAGCTACCAATAAGACTGTCAAATTAATTTTCTAAGCATCTCCATGAATAAAACCAAATTCTATAAACAAGCTGGCACAAAGATGACAAACAATGTTAAACATTAATATTGAGTTTAAGGTATACAGGGAAATAAAAGTAGGAAAAACAAAAACAAATCTGCTTTATACTGATTGCACAATCCGAAAAGATTTATTTTGTTCATCCACAAGGGCAGCGTTGCTGTATGAACTATCCTGCAGCCTAAAGAGTTTTATAAGTTGTTGTTTGAATGGCTCATTAAGTGCAGTTCATATCATCACACAATATATTCCTGCATCTCGCCCTCAGCGGAGAAAAGGGGCACAGGCGCCTTCTAAACCCATCTGTGGCAGACCTCTTAACTCCTTGACATTTAATCAGAATTTTGTATCATTTCTTCAGAATCATTTTATGACTAAGTGCAGCAATTGTGTCATTGCAGGAGAAAACCAAAATAAAGATGATAAATTGCTTTTGGGTTTGTTCAGTGTTTACATGGTGTTATTATAGCTAACGGTGTTGTTAACATCAGATAGGAAATAACTTGTTACTTTGCAGACTGTGTCCAGAAGCAAAAAGGCTTTTCTTGCTAGAGTTTGTTACATGCCATTTTAATTAGGCAAATCTGGGCTTGTTCAAATTGCAAAGAAACCTTAAGAATAATGTGCATTGCATAATTTAACTTAAGGTGAAGCAGAAATATGTGAGTTTCTATTTAATAATTGTCTTTTAATGGTTCAAACTCCAGACTGCATGGCATATTTCGGCATGAGTTTCCTAATGGTCAGAAAAATGGACCATGCTATGTGTTTCTGGATAGCCATGTGTTATTCCCGTAGGAAGCATGTGACAGAGTGATAATGCAAGAGGACAAATGATAGTTGAGACATGGTATTGACTAAGTATTGAAAATGGACCTGTATGGCATGATCACAAGGTATAATTTTAAATAAAGCTCTAGATTTAAAGTGGATGTAACCCCAATTCATGAAATTTAACCCAGGCACATATATCTGTATTGTTTACTTATCTTTCTCCAAAGCCCTATGCCCTGTGTCTTTCTGCTGCTTCATTCCTCTGTTATCAGCATGATAATTTCTGACAAGCTCTCCTACATGGGAGATAAAAGCAGCAGGAAATTTGTGTTGGGGGTTGCTATAAATAGATTAGCAGCACAGTTCTGCATGTCTCTTCCTTCCTCTGCCTATGTGGAAGGGGGGGGGGGTGCCTTTCCTCACAAACAGCTATCACACAGTGTATGCCAAGACTCCGCTCCCACTGCTGAAAGAGGAAGTAAAAGTTAAATAATAACATGATGTTAACTTTCTAAAGAAAATAGAGGACTGAAGATAGCAGATATGCATGTAAAACTTTCCATCCCTATCAAATTATTCCCCAAATCTATTACCCTTTGTACCACCTCCCTTTAGAATGTAAGCTCTATGAGCAGGGCCCTCCTGTCCCTTCTGTATTGAACTGTACTGTAATTGTGCTGTCCCTTCTCTACATTGTAAAGTGCTGCGTAAACTGTTGGCGCTATATAAATTGTGTATAATAATAATGATAATGATAACAAAACTTATGTAGGGATATTTGTTTCATCTCTGTGTATCATCTGAGGCTTTCCACTTCACTGGGTATAGAAGAGGGTTTATATCCACTTTAAAAAGTTTGAAATTACCTTTAAATTTGGATCAACGTGTTTAAGCATATATGGAATCTTAGAAATTAGCTTTATATATTTTTCATTTAAATGGCACCTGCTTGACAAACTGTTTTCTTGTGGACATATTGCAAATCCCTCATTGATCTAAGTAGACCTCTCCCATCAATCCATTGAACACCTAATCTCTCTTATCCTGATTTACTCCAATTTTGCACAAGCTTTTCTCCAGCTAGGTAAATAACTTAAAATAAATAATGTACAAAATCTCCCAGCATTTGCTTGTATATTACATAAGGCAACTCTCTCTTTCTGATTTAGCACAGTTAATAATCTCTGTACTATGAACATATTTTAAAGGTAGGTGAAAAAATACACAAAATATTACAGTTCTGTATTCATCATTACATCATTAAGTATATGTTTAATGCAGTGTAATAGAAAGAAGAAGAAAATACGCTTTAGGTGTGCTGCAGCGCTCATGTGCTGACACAAGGCCATATTGCTTCTGGCAGTGGGATGAGAAAATCCTGCTCCACTCCCAGAGCAAAATCGAGTTGGGTTAAGCACTGTTCAGCCATTCATAGGGAGTTTTGTATTCTACTTATGAATAGAAAGCTTCCACTGATTGGCTGAGGTGGAGAGGCAGGTAGATGATGTCACGATCTCTGACTCTGCTATTTAAAAGGAACAGTGCTCATCCCAGCTCAGTTTTGTTTGGGTCTGTGTACTTTATGTAGCTAATGTAATATATAGTCCATACAGCACACACAGCAGGCCCACCTAGCAGTGAAGTTCATTTGGTCCAAGCTAAATTTCACTAAAAGCTGGAGATCAGTCATAGGCTGGAGGAGTGCCAAGACCTGTATGTGTTACTACACTGCAACAGATAAAAAATGTATTTTGCCCAGACAGAGCTGTGTGTTCATGTATTTAATCAGTGTATTTAGCTGTTGGCCAAGAGTTCAAGTGGTTGTAAAGGCACAAGGTTTTTTACCTTCATGCATTTTGTGCATGAAGGTAGAAAACCTTCTGTGTGCAGCAGCCCGAAAATACTCACCTGAGCCACCTCTCGATCCAGTGATGTTCACGAGAGCCTTCGCTCTGTGGTGTTTTGCACTCCTGATTGGCTTTTGGCAGCAGCAGGATCCATTGGCTCTGCTGTCAATCACAGCCAGTAAGCCAACTAGATACAGAGGGGGCAGGGCTAAGCCACAGCTCCATGTGTGAATAGACATACAGAGCCACGGCTCAGGAGCGCACCTGCTTGGGTGGAGGGAGGGCCCAGGAGTGCTGGTGTAAGACCTGAGAAGAGGAGAATCTGGGCTTCTCTGTGAAAAACCACTACACAGCGCAGGTATGACATGTTTGTTATAAAAAATAAAAAAAAAGACTTTAATGCATCTTTCAGCTTTAATTATTCTAGTATTCTCCTTCAGATAGAAATGTATGTAATAAAATGCTACAGTACTATAAAAATGTTAGATGGACATTTCCACTGACATAAAATATGGAAAATTCTTGTGAGGATTATAAATGACCTTGACTTGAGAATCTTTGTAGTTTGCTCCCTCACTTATGTCCTAGGGAGATCAGACCTGTTCTGCTACCAGCAGGAGATATGGTATGGAGCTATTTTCACTACCCCTTGACCCAGATGTCTATACACAGTTGGCAAATGTCGGTAGAGTCTAAAAATCTTAAAGCTAAGTAAATCATTATATACTGGGAACAAAGGAAAGTTCTTCAAACTGTGATACTGAAAATTAGGGGTGAGTAAACTTGTAATACTCATTATGGATTCTTCCTCAATCCACATTTGTAAATTATAATCATTTATTTTAGAAATACATGACACCTATGAAATGGAAAGGTCACTAGCAATAGCATGGATTCCATATCCATATTTCATAACACCTGGACACCATGGTTCATGTTAAAGCTCTCTGATAAATATCCTATCATAATGAAGGGTTGATTACATTATATTACCAAACTAAATCTGGCTCTACTGACCTCTAACCTCTTCCTCTATATTGGGAGATAAATGTGGAGAAAGTGATGTTTCAATATAAAACGGGACATAGCTTCCCATTAGATGACCAAATACAATTGTGATGCAATTACTTATTTGGCTATTATATTTTCTTTAACTTTTTTTTTTTTATCTATTTTATCTCAACCTCTTATAGAGGCATTATGGATGTTATGTTTCATGTTAATATAAGTCAGGACTGCGTCAAAGTGGTTTGATATTCTATTTAGTTTTGGATTAAGTAAATGGATTTTGGTACAGGCCGCCAGGCAAAATGCAGTTAATTGTACATCTTGACTCTAACCCTGTAAGGATTTTTGACAACATACTGCCTATCCTTATATGGGTTATGATTTAAAAAAGTGGTTTGATATTCTCATGTGTAAACTATACATACTGTATATGTTTATTTCACTTCTTTTTACTTATATGAACAAAGAAAGTTGAACAATTTGATATGTATGTACCATTTATATAGCCTATTTGTAGTACTGTACCATATTTCCATTCTCAATAAAAAATGTATTGTGAAAAAAAACTGTCTTTTTGAATCTTTATATGAAGTAGGAACCCTAGAAAAAAATCTCAGGTCTCAGAGAACCTGTTCTAAAAATCATAACTTCTACTCACACAGTACATTAGCATGATCAGTAAGTTGTGAATGTTATGTCTCTTTAGATTGGTGGTCATTGGAGAAGTGATTCATTACACTGGTGGCCAGTGTGGACCCCGTGTTTATTGGTGGTTATTATAGGCCCCCTTACATTGGTGGCCAGTGGAGGAGTGCCCTTAATATTGGTGTTCAATGGAGAAAGACCTCTTTATATTGTTGGCCAGTGAAGAAGATCACCCTACATTAGTTGCCAGTGGGATGAATGTTTCTTACATTGGGAGTCAGTGGGAAAAATTCCCTCTTACAGATGGCTAAACAGATCCTTGCTGTCAGTGCTATCTTACCCGACAGATTAGACACATTGTTGGATCCGATTAATAACATTGGTGCCAGCATTATTTAAGGACCATCGGGCAGAAGTTTAACCAGTTGCCAACCAGGCCATAGCTGAATGACGGCTACAGAGTGGTCGGATAACTCTGGGAAGGTGTACTATGATGTCCTACCAGTATCGCGCTCCCGATACTGGCTCATCCATCTCCATTCTTGGCTCATCCATCCTCATTCATGGCTCATGCATCCTCATCCATGGCTCATTCATCCCCTTCCATCACCATCCATGGCTCATCCATCCCCCTCCATGCCCCATTCATGCTCACCCATCCCCATCCATGGATCATCCATGCCACATCAGTGATCATCCGTGACACATCCGTGACACATCCATGCCACATCCATGCCACATCAGTGCTCATCCATGCCACATCCACGCCACATCAGTTCTCATCCATGACACATCGGTGATCATCCATGCCACATCTATGCCACATCAGTTCTCATCCGTGCCACATCCATGACACATCAGTTCTAATCCATGCCAAATCCATGCAACATCTGCCCACATCAGTACTCATCTGTGCCACATCCATGCCACATCAGTGTTTATCCGTGCCACATCCATGCCTCTACAGTGCCCATCAGTGCCACTACAGTGCCCATCAGTGCCTCACAAATGTGTAATAGGTAGTCAAATTAGATTTGAACTTTATGTCCCTAGAACACCTGCCAGTGCTCCCTGCATGTTGGGCCTCTGCATGTGGCCAGGCTGTGTAAAAGTCTCACACCTGTAGTATCGCCATACTCAGGAGACATAGCAGAATATATTTTGGGGCATCATTTTTGCTATGTACATGCTATGTGTTAGAAATATCTTAGAAATGAACAACTTTGTGTAAAAAAAAATGTGCTTGCATTTTCTTTCCGCATTTTCCAAAAACTTGTGTGAAAAAAATGACATGTTCAAAAGACTCATTATGCCTTTAAAGAATATACATTTCAGTGTTTACTTTCCAAAATGGGGTAATTTCTTGGGTGTTTCAATTGCCCTGGTGCTCAAGGGCTTTTAAAATTGTAAGAAATAGTCTAGAAATTATATGTGTGATTTATGTCCCTAGAACGCCTGAGGGTGCTCCCTGCATGTTGGGCCTCTGTATGTGGCCAGGCTGTGTAAAAATCTCACACATGTGGTATCACTATACTCAAGAGGAGTATCAGAATGTGTTTTGGGGTTTAATTGGAAGTATGCATATGCTGTGTGGTGAAAGAAATAACCTGTTAATATGACAATTATGTGAAAAAAAATCTTCATTTTGCAAAGAATGGTGGGAAAAAATTACAGCTGCAAAAAACTCACCATGCCTCTTACTAAATACCTTGGAATGTCTACTTTCCAAAAAGTGGTCACTTGGGGGGTATTTGTACTCTCCTTGCTTGTTAGTGTCTCAAGAAATTAAATAGCCTGTCAACATCAGGTGTGTTCAATTTTCAATGATTGGCATCATAGCTTTTAGACTCTATAAATTTCACAAAGACCAAATAATTTACACTGATTTGGGTTATTTTTACCAAAGATATGTAGCAGTATACACTTTGGCCTACATTTCTGAATAAAAATTACTAATTTGCAAAATGTTATAACAGAAACAAAGAAAATGCATTTTTTTTTTTTTTTTTTACAAAATGTTTGGTCTTTCTTCATTTATAGTGCAAAACATAAAAAAACCCAGGGGTGATCAAATACCACCAAAAGAAAGCTCTATTTATGTGAACAAAAATAAAAAAAAATCATATGGGTACATTGTTGCATGACTGAGTAATTGTCATTCAAAATGTGAGAGCACCAAAAGCTGAAAATTGGTCTGGTTAGGAGGGGGGTTTAAGTGCCCAGTGATCAAGTGGTTAATCTGTCATTTCTCAATGACCAAGGAACACCATTATTGAGAAATACTGATCTTTGAACTCTTTAAAGAGACCCTGTTACTAGACTAAAGGGTTATATGTGCATTTAGCATATTATGCATATTATTTACCATTACCTCCCCCTCCAGTGTAGAAATTCAAAAGGATTGAGACTGCTGTCACTCAATCATCATTCTATAGTATTCCCTTTTACTTCACCTCCAGCAACTACACAAATGGCTATGTAGGGAGATGGGGGGAAAAGTACCTGGGCCAACAGAGACAGCAATCAGACACTCATAGAAGAGAAGCAGGAAAAAAGAGAAATGTGGCTATGCTAGGGAACTAACTGTTTCATGGAGTGGTTGAATTACTGCACAGTGCAATTGAATACAATATTGTATGCACGGAAAAAAAAAACACAGAAAATCATTTAAAATATTTGATTCTGTGCAATTGAATAAAATATTGTTTGAACGGAAAAAAAAATACAGAAAATCATTTAAAATATTTGATTCATCTGTGTTTTTCTTGTATTTTCAAATTGATAACAAGGTCTCTTTAACAAACAATTACACTTATTAAATAAAACTGTGAGAAAAACATAGAGACTGCCATTATTGACCACTAATTCTGAAAATACAATTATGGTCACTCACCTACTTTAGTATTTCCTGAACTGAAACATGCATGTAGCGCTGACATTTCTGCCTACGGATCCTATGTTAATGTTATTATAATGTAAGTCTATGGACAATTCTATAACTTAGTATTTGGCGCCATCTAGCAGACAAATACAGATAGTGGACTTGGATGACTTTTTCCTTTCAGAGCATTGAACTAAATACAGGAAGTGACTGTTTATTTACTTTGATATTTGACCTACCTCTCAGAATGCCAGGTGACCTACCCATGGACACCCTCTCTTGCACTGCATGCTGGGTAGGACATAAAAGGACCCTGAGCGGCCTATAGCCATTGCGGAGTGGAACTGAAACAGACTGTGTGAGCGAACTGACAGCGTGAGAGGCACAGTGACCAGATTGGAAAAGATCCAGAGACACTCGTCTGAGCATAAGAGGACCTGGTTCACCCAGCGGAGCGGAGTGGTGTGATGGAGCCAGCCGGCATTGAAACAAGCTACAGAACACCAGACCATCGCTACTATACAGAGCTTCAGATCCAGTTGGTGAGCGGGTTGCGGCCCACACATTTGCATCCAGTCAGACTCACATACAGATCCTGCTGCGACCTGTAGTCCCACGGAGAAGGATTACAGTAACTGATATTAAGCAGGCATAAGGCCTAACTCTTCTTGCATCTTAAGCATTGTACTATACTTACGGAAACACTTTCTGTAAAATTTACAGAAGCAGTATTAGGATCATCTTTAAGTCAATTCTAATCTTTTTACTCATTTGGATTACAATCTATAAGAAACCATCATAGCTAGCAGAAGACAAGAAGATTAAAGACTGCACTTTTAATGAGATCTCACAATTAGCTATAAAAGTAGGGGGAGCTCCCTTGTAGTTACACTGTGTATAATTGTTGTTCAAATTCATTGTCCTGTCATTCTGTTAAGATGACAGTACAATCATTGTAACCACCTGTTTATTAGAAATTACAGTAAAATATACTTTTGGTTAAGTACCCCTTTCTGTGGAGTATTGTTCTTTCTCCCAGTAGGTGGAGCCAGTGGATCCTGAGGTGGTAATACAGGTATATTATATCATATTGTGTATTATATTGTATTGCACCACAGCTGTGTCAAGGGGACTGAGTCAAGTCAGTGGGGGTTTATTAACAGAGTGCAGGCCTGAATCAGTCAAGCAGCTCCTTCGGGGGTTAGTACTACAATAAAAAGGTAGGTAAAATTCAAATTTTTCCTTAACCAACAAGTTCTGCACACTTTCTTCAGGTAAGTTACTCTGAAAGTACTGGAACCAGACATCAACATAGCAGCCAGCCAACTAGAATTTTCAGTAGAAGGTCAGAATTTGCAGCCTTTATGGCAGTGACCAGGGAGCACTGAAGCAGCAGTGTTTCAAATCATGAGACACTGAGAAGGCATAGAAGCTATGGATTTACAGGAAACTAAACAAAAATATGTAATAAAAACCCCATGCCCTATTCAAAAATATTACAAAAAGATAAATAATTAGAAAGTAGCTATCACTACAAAATTATATAAAAATTACTAAAGCGCTGATGTGAATAATTGTATCAAATTGTGAACCAAAAATGATATTAAGATGAACAAATGATAGTGACTGCTATTATTGTGTTATGTGCTTATATCACAAAAAAGTGAATATATCAAAAATTAATAAAGAGCTACCATCAACCTTAATATAGCACAGTGATCCAATAAATAATGTGATCCAATAAAGGATGTGATCCTATAAAAAATAAATATGGGGGGTATTTAAGCAGCCCACTCATCTGTGGTCTTTGTTGGTTCCTGTGTGCGATTCGTTACATCACTAGGCCAACTCTTCCCAACTCACTCGGTGTTCATGAGTTGCGTGTCTGAACTTCCATAGGCTTTTGGTTCTCCATTCGTGGTTTTTCATAGATCGAGTCTTGCTCAACTGTTGCAGGTAGGATACGTATATCATTTCTAATAATCTCTTAATTTCACTTTGTTTAGGTACCCCGTATCATCAATGCCCCGCAGCAGAACTTATGAGTCATTTGTTAAAGTCTGTGCAGTCTTATTTAGCCTTGTGCAAACCACAAACTCGTGGCTCAGTTTGTCACGCACAAGGGGTTTGTCAAGCACAAACCTCAAGCCCTTTCATTCATACATTCTTGCTCTTCACTGCCATTCATCACTTAGTTACATACTGTAGTTACATAGTTACATAGTAGGTGAGGTTGAAAAAAGACACAAGTCCATCAAGTCCAACTTATGTGTGTGATTATATGTTAGTATTACATTGTATATCCCTGTATGTTGCAGTTGTTCAGGTGCTAATCTAGTAGTATAGTTTCTTGAAACTATTAATGCCCCCCACTGAGACCGCTGCCTGTGGAAGGAAATTCCACATCCTTGCCACTTTTACAGTAAAGAACCTTCTACGTAGTTTAAACCTATTTTCTTATAATTTTAATGAGTCTTGTTAAACTCCCTTCTGCGAAAAAGCTTCATCCTTATTGTGGGGTCACCAGTATGGAATTTGTATATTGAAATCATATCCCCTGTTAAGCGTCTCTTCTTCAGAGAGAATAAGTTTGCAACCTTTCCTCATAACTAAAATCCTCCAGACCTTTTTATTAGCTTTGTTGCCCTTCTTTGTATTTGCTCCATTTCCAGTACCTGCTTCCTGAGGACTGGTGCCCAGAACTGGACAGCATACTCTAGGGGCGGTCGGGCCAGAGTCTTGTAGAGCAGGAGACTTATCATTTTATCTCTGGAGCTGATCCCCTTTTTAATGCATGCCATTATTCTGTTTGCTTTGTTAGCAGCATGCCATTGCTGAGCCTATCATCTACTAGGACCCCAAGGTCTTTTTCCATCCTAGATTCCCCCTAGATGGTCTCCCCCCAGTGTATAGATTGCATTCATATTTTTGCCACTCAAATGCACTATTTTACATTTTTCTACATTGAAGCTCATTTGCCAATGCCCACCTCATTAATTTGTTCAGATCTTTTTGCAAGGTTTCCACATCCTGCGGAGAAGTTATTGCCCTGTTTAGCTTAGTATTGTCTGCAAATATAGAGATTGAACTGCTTACCTCATCCTCCAGGTAATTTATGAACAAATTAAATAGGATTGGTCCCAGCACAGAACCCTGGGGGACCCCACTACCCACCCCTGACCATTCCGAGTACTCCCCATTTATCACCACCCTCTGAACTCCTTGTAGCCAGTTTTCAATTCATGTACTCACCCTATGGTCCATGCTAACAGACCCTATTTTGTACATTAAACGTTTATGGGGAACTGCGTCAAATGCTTTTGCAAAATCCAGATACACCACATCTACGGGCCTTCCTTTATCTAGATGGCAACTCACTTCCCCATAGAAGGTTAATAGATTGGTTTGGCAACAACGGTTCTTCATGAATCAATGCTGATTATTGCTAATGATACCGTTCTCATTACTAAAATCTTGTATATAGTCCCTTATAATCCCCTCCAAGAGTTTACATATTATTGATGTTAGGCTAACTGGTCTGTAATTCCCAGGGATGTATTTTGTGCCCTTTTTAAATATTGGTGCTACATTGGTTTTTTAGCTGGTACCATTCCAGTCACTAGACTTTCAGTAAAAATTAGGAACAATGGTCTGGCAATTACTTGACTGAGTTCCCTAAGTACCCCCCGTGATTTACTAATGTTACGTTTCCCAAGTCTAATTCTAATTCTAATTCTGTCCTCTGTTAACCACGGAGGTTCTTCTTGTAATGTGTCGAGAGGATAAACACTGCAGTTTTGGTTACTGAATCCCCCCGATTCCCTCATGAAGACTGAGGAGAAGAATAAATTCAATACCTTTGCCATCTCCCCAACACTGTCTATCACTTCAGTTATTCTAGTTTGCATACCCCCCAGGTTGTTCCAAGTCCAGTTGCATCAGCGACTCACTGATCTGTGTCCACTTACTCGCAGTCATTCCATCTCATTCTATGCTCCACAGTCCGGTTTGCTGTCAGTCACAATCGCAGCACACCAATTTGTGTTTCTGTCATGGCAAATCATTCAATTTGTTACGTTTCGCATACTCTTCACTCCAATTTCGAATCCAGTTGCATCTGCGATGCACCAATACATGTCGGCTTGTGTTAGTCATTCTTATCTCATTTCATTCCATGCTTCATTCCAGTCACAATCGCAGCACACCAATTCATGCCTTTGTCTTGACAAATCATTTCATTTGTTACATTTGCACATTGCATCTGCAAAGCACCGATTCATATCGGCTCATTTTAGTCATGAGAATGCAGGCCGCACCTACCCTCCCCAAATACCAAAACGTATATAGCCTATTTAAATAATAACTCAACACATTTATTGGCAAAGAATTGGCCGCTGCAATTTTATTGGTATATTCAAATCAATAAATAAATAATAACCATATTCTGATAATTTTATTGCATCATAAAATTCTTATATTTCAAACGATCAACTTCAAAACAGCTCAGTCTTAAAGGACTCGAGCATACATAAATCTTTTAACCATTTCCCCCCTACATCACGTAGGGTGACAGACCACATAAACGTGCTTAGCGACAAGGTAAGGGGGGGTGGGAAGCTTGTTGCAGCTTCACTGCCTGGCTGGGAACAGGTGTGAGTGCACCTGTGAGAGAGTCCTATATATAATAAGCCCTTTTCCAGAACATTCCCCATGGGTCACATGACCATTTGGGATATCAGCAATAGCCTTGTGAGCCTTAACTCCGCCCCCAGCCCAATTTGCCATTCTCTTAAAGTGACATTAACCCAAATACAGTAACCTGTATATAGACCTAAATATTTACACTATTGCTTCTATTCTCTTATTAATAAAGGGAAGGGCGACCGCATGCCCATGCTGTCGGGCTCAAAGCCTTAAGCCCTCCTAGTTCATGGGAATGCAGGCCGCACCTACCCTCCCCGAATACCAAAACTTATATAGCCTATTTAAATAATAACTCAACACACTTATCGGCAAAGAATTGGCCGCTGTACTTTTATTGGTATATTCAAATCAATAAATAAATAATAACCATATTCTGATAATTTTATTGCATCATAAAATTCTTATATTTCAAACGATCAACTTCAAAACAGCTCAGTCTTAAAGGACTCAAGCATACATAAATCTTTTAACCAAAGTCCCCACGTGCCGGGTTTGAGAATTTCAAGCCCGGCCTACCCCACAACCATGCCCAATTCAATGCAGTTTTGCAATCCTACATTAAATGTATCTAAACCTATATTGAACAGGTGAACTCCATCTGCTCTATATAATCCAGGGAAACCCCCCTCTATATCAATGTGTCTATATGAGGAAACCTCCAATGCGCTTAAGAAATAACCATATTCAGATAATGTTATTGCATCATAAAATTCTTATATTGCAAACGATCAACTTCAAAACAGCTCAGTCTTAAAGGACTCAAGCATACTGAAATCTTTGAACCAAATGCGCAGCATAAATTTTTCCATAAACCTGTTCAATCTCTTCCTAATTTTCTCGAATTTTTTTTTTAAATGAGCTTCTTGGAGCCATACTAGCCGAGGGATTATCTCCGAAAAGATAATTCTGGTATTCGGAAAAGATAACTTAACCTTAATTAGGTCATGTCTAAACGACATGAGGTCCAGAGTTCTAACTTTCCCCACATAATTTCCACCTATGTATACTGTTAATGAACTGGCCATGACTCAATCAATCTAGAGACATAAAAATAAATAAATAAAGAAATAAATAAATTAGCCCATTGAAGACCTCTAATTACTTTCCAGAAAATTCTGGAAATTCATGAAATTTCTCCAGGATCCATAGACAAATTGGACACATAGCAGCGTTTCTTGGCTCTTTTATTAGCCCAGTATACAAAAGAGTGACTCAGGATCCAAACATATCTTCTATTACCTAGAATTGAAAGAAAAAGATCAGGTCTGACATTAATCTGAAAACTTTGAGATTCCCATCTCCCCAACCGTTTGATTATTGCATCATCCAATCCCATCCTAGCAGCTTCCATAGCTACCCCGATCCTGAAAGAATGAGAAGTAAACTTAAATTGATGCAAATTCAATTTTCTCAAGCAAGCCTTTAATATGTCATTGAATTGATACTGAGTAAGAGGGGACCCATCAGCATCAATCAACACACAAAAAAAATTCCCCTCTCCTATTGGCCTAACTGGCAGGTAACCATTTATGACTCTAACTGGACATATATCCTCATCTCCACATTGACTTAAAGGTACTCAACTGCCTTTTCTTAACCTATCTGTTTTTTGACACAGGGATGAACAATTTGACCGAGACAATCACATTCTTTTTTAGTAAACCCACCATTACTTTTTTGTTTTTTGGCAGCAACTCAGATATTCTGAGAGCCCCAAAAAGGCTAGTACAAATGCAGTATTAAATAATATAGCCGTATTTTTTTTAATTTGAAGAAAAAAGATAAACTCGCCATGATTTTGGTAATGTGACTCAAATTGTATATTCATTTCCATAGCAAAATTACACCACCTATTCCATGCGGTTGAGTACTCAACTCATGTATTTTCTGCCACAGAGTGTCTTATTGCATTTGTAAGAACCTCTAAATTAGGCTCCACAGATTTTCTGGACACACATTACCTTCCTTGTCCACATTCTGCAGGAGTTGGCGAAATCGGTATACCTGAAATCCGCAATTTGATTCTCCTTTCCTGGGATGTGCCTGGCCTTTAACCAAATATTAAATTTAAGACAAAGAAACACTAAGTATCTTAGTAATTTGACACTTGTATAGATTTGGCTGACAAACAATTCACAGCATATATGACCCCTTTATTATCCAAATTAATCAGGATTCTTTTATTTGCACCATATTTCTATCGCAACCACTAAAGGGAAAAGCTCCCACACTACTATGCTTTTGGTGACTTTATTCGTCTCCCAACTCACAGGCCACTTACCACAGCACCAGTGAGTCTTCCAAATAGCTGCGAATCCATATGAGCCTGCAGCATCTGTATATAGCTCAAGGTCGGATGAGGACACAAATTGTTCCTGCAAAAATTATCTGCCATTGTATATATCAAAGGATTTAAACCAAACTGACAGGTCCTTCTTGAGGTCAACTGTCAATCTAATGTGGGAAAATGGTGATTTCATTCCAGACATGGCAAAGTACAAGCGCCGCAAGAAGATTCTGCCAACTGCCATAATCCTTGTAGCGAATGCCAGAAGGCCTAATAAAGATTGGAGTTCTTTTAATAACACTTTTTTACGCCTAATCAACACTGAAATTAAAGCTTTAATCTTAAGGATTTTAGATTCAGGTAACTGAAATATCAGATTAACAGTGTCAATCTTGACACCTAGCAATGCTATAATTGAGGAAGGAAAAACAGTTTCCTCGCTAGCTAGTGGGATATTGAAATGATGCGCTACCACACTAAACAGATGTAACATAAAATAACAGACAGGAAATTGCGCTGGACCAATGAATAAAAAGTCATCCAGGTAATGTAATATACCTTGGTAGCCAGATTGAAAAGCCACAACCCATTGGAGAAAGGTTGCAAATTTTTCAAAATATGCACAAGATATGGCACATCCCATAGGGAGGCACATATCAAAGTAGTATTTGCCCTCAAAATACAGACCCAAGTAGTTGAAAGCTACTGCCAATTGGTAGCCGCCTGAAGGCTGCCTTTATTTCTGCTTTCGCAAGCAACGCACCTTTCCCAAACTTCCTAATTTGCTGAATAGCCTCTTCAAACGTGCAATATGATACTGATGACATGTCGACATCTATTTCATCATTTAACAAGCTACTTTTTGGGAATGATAAATGGTGGATTAGGCGAAAGGTATTTGGCTCTTTTTTTTTTTTGGGTATGATGCCTAACGGCGATATCCTAAACGGTGAGAAAGGAGGGGAATCAAATGGACCTGCTATCCTACTGTCATGGTTATGCAGTGATCTTCCTGTGTTTGCTTACCTCCCCTCATGTCTTCAGACTAAGAGGCCAGCCACTTCCACCTGGTGGTTTTTATAACCTCTCCTCTAAGCATGGCTCCACTCCAGGCCCTATCAGGGAGCCCTATATTAACCTATGCACTGCAGGCCATCAGGGCTGATCAACCATTGTGTATTCCTTTGTGTGTTAGCTTCCTGTTTCCTGCCGTGTGCTCTTCTACTGTTTTCCGTTACCGACTTTGGCGTGTTTTGACTATCCCTGTTTGCCTGTGATCCTGACCTCTTGGCGTGTCCCCGACTATTCTTGTCTGCTTGTGGCCCGACCTTGGCTTTGTCCCTCACCATCCCTATCCTCCTGTTGCCTACTATGGGTGTAAGCTGGGGGACCCTGGGGGTCGCGACCTGGAGCCAGTTGCAGCCAAGTCCATTCTCACCACCAGAGGCGCTGGTGAACACCTGCTGGCTCTTAGACTCTGCGCCCCAGGGATTTTTACGCTCTAACCCCAGTGGGATCTGTCCCCTGTCTGCAGCAGTCAGCCGTAGGGTCCACAACCTTGCGGTGCACTCCTGATCCTACGGTGTGCACCTGTCACCTCGCCTCAAGGACTTAATTAACTTCTCTTTAACAATGTGTGCGTAAGTACCCACTGACTTTAAATTTTTAACTGGCTCACACCCTTCACCCTGAAATACTGTCAAAGGGAAACCTTTGGAGAAACCTTCAATTAGGAACTTGGCTGTCTCCTGGTCTGGGTATATGTCCAACCATTGCTGCATACTTGCTAGTTTCACTGGGGTGTGAGCTTTTTGCATAAATATCCCTCTGGGAGCTTTGAATATTGGAATTCCTTTTTGAAACACCTGATCAAAGGGTGGGGTCCAGAACAATTCGAGCCCTCATGCTTGTACTTGCACAAACCCCCCATTTACACTGGTTCTCATTGTAAGCAAAACAGTATACCCTTTTATAAGGGGACACTGTAGATTGTGGCTGCTGCCTAATGAAACCCAATTTCTGTGGCACCATCAGGTTAAGCCACAACCCGACATACTTATTGCCCCACTTCAATGAAGGGTAGATTGATAATTTTTTCTAAATGCCTCATCATATTGAAACCATCCTAGACCTACAAAACTTTTATACGCTTCTAGCACATGCTCCATGTGTTGAAACAGCCCACTGCAATACTCCGGGTGCTTCTCACCTAGCACACTGGAGTATATTGCAAATGACTGCCACCAATTATTAAAAGACCTTGCCACAGGTCTTCTCCTATCCCCTCATCTTTCTCATCTGATTTTTTTGTCATTTCTGTTGACAAATTCCTTTTTTTTTTTTTTTTTTTTATGGAACAAGTGACAGAATATCTACAAATTGACCTTTCCATATTTTTTCCTTAGTCTGAGGAGAAAGGTGGTAACCTAACAGTGAGATCTCACACGGTAATGTCTCTTTAAAACACACTTCTGGTACCGATGCGCTAGATATATTAATCTCAGCTGGTAATAGATATTGCGAATTAACATTAGCTGACTGATTGTTATTAACATTACCTATATTGCCTAGAATGTCTATTTTGATTAGACCATACATTACCATAATTACTATTTTAACATGCAGGTGTATTCATAGTGTCAGCTAATCTGTTAATGGATTCCATAATGCTATTAAGTGTATGTGCTAACTCACCTATACCGCCAGGGGGCGCTGGGGCATTTGTTATATCTGAAGCAGCATAATGCTGCTCTCTGTTGCCTCCAGTGGCCATCCGCGAGATGTCTGTGATACTCACACTGCTTGCAGCCTCATGCTGTGATGATGATACACTGGGCAGGGTTTGTCTCTCCTCACAACCGCAGACACTGCCTCTGTATAGCTGACGCTCCTCTAGCCCTCCCAGCACTGCCTCTGGGCGGCGACGGGGACCGGACCCTCCTCTATTTCTTTTCTCTTAATCTGACCTGACGCTGCATAGTGGCTGCTGGTTCTTCCAGCCATGCTGTGCTGCTGTCTTCTCTGTTCTGTGACACCGGCGGCTGCGTGGACGGTTCATGGCGGTGGGTCTGGCGGTTTTGAATGTCATTAACAGCTGTTCCACCTCTGACCACAGGTGAATACCACTGGATACTGTACTGAATTTACCTCAGCCAAAACACTTTGCTCATTATCATTCTCTGCTGAAGCCAGGCATTTTCTAAGTCCTTCTTCTCCACCTTTATCCCCAGCTTTCTCCAACACTTGCCTCATTAAGGTTTTCATAGCCATAACTGAAGTACTTCAGGAGCCTGTTTTCGCCTTCACTGAGCTTGTTGCACCTTCACTGCCTGGCTGGGAACAGGTGTGAATGCACCTGTGAGAGAGTCCTATATATAATAAGCCCTTTTCCAGAACATTCCCCATGGGTCACATGACCATTTGGGATATCAGCAATAGCCTTGTGAGCCTTAACTCCGCCCCCAGCCCAATTTGCCATTCTCTTAAAGTGACATTAACCCAAATACAGTAACCTGTATATAGCCCTAAATATTTACACTATTGCTTCTATTCTCTTATTAATAAAGGGAGGGGCGACCGCATGCCCATGCTGTCGGGCTCAAAGCCTTAAGCCCTCCTAGTTCATTCTGTCTCATGCAAATCCATGCTCCACAGTCCAGTTCATTGTCAGTTGCAAATTGCAGCACACCGATTAATGCCTCTGTCATGGCAAATCATTTCATTTGTTACATTTTGCATACCCTTCCCTCTGATTTGAATCCGGTTGCATCTCCAACACACCGATTCATGTCGGCTCGTGTTAGTCATTTAGTTTCTTCCCATTCCATGTCTGGTTCGCTGTCAGTCTCAATGGCGACACACCGATCTGTGCCTCTGTCATGGCAACCATTCCGTTCATACCACATACCCTACACTCCGATTCAATCCAGTCACCCCAGCAACACACCGATTAGTGTCAGCTTGTGTTAGTCATTTCACCTCATATTCATTCCATGCTCTCATTTCATCCCATGCTACACAGTCCAGTTCAATGTCAGCCACAATTTTGGCACACCAATTCATGCCTCTGTCATGGCAATCATTTCAGTCATTAATATTCATATACCCCAGACCACGATCAGGATCCAGGCGCTTAGCAGGACTCAGATTTGTGTTGCCTTAATTTGGTCATTTAATTTCGTCTCCACTTCATCCTATATTCCACAGTTCAGTTCATTGTCAGTCACAATTACGGCACCCCAATTTGTGTCACTGCCACTTAAATCATTCCGTGGTCTTATTTCATATTGTCTGTCATGTTCTCCTTAAGTACAGCACTCACTTTGTGTCGCTTCATTCGTGCATTTTTCTTTTCTTTTTATTCCATCTAATACTCTCTACAGTTCAGTTAGATGCCGGTTGCTTTAGCGTCAGAATGATTCACTTTAATTTCAGATTTTGTATGTTATGTCTCATCATTGACGGACACCCCACAGTACAGCTCATCCTATGATCAAGTTTGAATCCAGTCGAACCACGGCACAGAGGCCCACATAGCTTTCAGGCCAACTGTTCTCAAAGCCGTTTTTCCTTCAAATTCCATTCATGATCCCAATTTGTTTGATTTAACCAACAATCACCTTTCGATAAGGTTTTACCTTGCAGTCAGTACAATCGAATCAAAGTCACATGATCCGGAACACGCATTCATCTCCAAATGGCATATAATTGTGCCACTGACTGTATTCGATTTACCTACCCCAGATCTTTCTATTTGCCACAGCCAGACAGCTATCTAATGCTTTTTCAGATTCCTGTGTATCAATGTAGAAGATAATGAAAGTTTGCAAACCAACGTTATATGAAATACTTTAAAATGTGCAGACAGTAAAAATACCATAAATGTCCTACATCGGAAAAAAATGCCAATATCCTGGAATTGCTGGTCCACACCTATAATTTTTAATGTACAATAAATTGTACTAGTAAGCCTTTTCTGTACATATTAGAGCCAATTAAAAATCTAAGTATGAGTTTCAGGGATAATATTCTATTTTGTCATATCATTACACAATAATGTTATCTTACATTGGAGGATATTGCCAAATTAGGGCTTAAGAAAAGGTAATTAGAGATGACACATTTAACTTCTTGAATTTCCAAAATATCAAGTCAATCAAGAGTTTTAAATATAATGCTTGGATGAAAAATCTTCAACATTTCGCATTTTATCACTTTTAATAGTGTCAAGACTCTTCACAGTAGGGTTTACATTGGGTTTTGACATAGAATAGACTATTACTAAGGCAAGCCATAATTTCAATCCATTAGACTAATGTACTGTAGCTGCTGTTAGCGGAGGCAATGTCATCTTTAAGCATAAAGAGTCTTTGAAAGCATATCAGACTGAATAAACCTAAAAAATTGTGAAATTCTTTGTCACATAATAAAAAAGAGCTATTTTGTATGTTAAAGTAAGACGCTTCATCTTTGCAAATTTTGTTGTCTTTTATTGTCTGGGTCAATATTTCATCGTAGAAACTCTTTAAGAGAATGCATAATGGTTTTGTACAGATTTTTTAAAGTTAGGTAAATGTGAACTATTGTACTGTATATGAATATATTGTATTCTTTTATCCACCTAGTAGTTGGAGCTTGAGTGGCCCTATCAGCACTAGGCAATATGTTTGCAATGTCATACCTGTAAAAGAAGAGGCAATATTATTATTCTAGAGGCTTATGTTTTGAAATACATCCATTTCACTTCTCTCTGGCAGCTCCAAATATTCCACATATTTGGTGTGGAATACCTATCCCACCACACAAAGGCTCTTCCAGACAGCTACAGGATATATGAGCTGGTGGGAAGAACCACGCTGAATTTCAATACACAGGCTGCCAGAAAGGTAAGGATATTGCTTCTTCCTGTATGTAGTATTGTATTGTATTTTATTGTATGCAAGTAATCATGTGCTAGTGAGGTGACTTTAAAGTGTTTGTAAACTCAAAAAAATCAACAACCTGCAAGACAAAGGTATAATGAGCTAGTATGCAACGCAATGTGACCAGCGACTTGTCTTCCGGAGTTATTTCTGGGTTCGCATGCTCCGGCGCTGTGATTGTCCAGAGCCACAATGACATCACGGTACAGCTACTGAAGAAATGGCACAGCTACTGAAGAAAAAGCACAAGAGTGTTGTTTCTTCAGTGCGCATGTGCTGATGATGTTGGCATATGCAGATACAGAGCACGGTAAGGAGAAATTCACAGTACCTACAGGTAGGCCTTATTATAGGCTTACCTGTAGGTAAAAGTGGTAGTACAGGGTTTACAACCACTTTAAGGGGACTATTTATAAAAACTTTGAACTGAAAATGTAATTTGCACAGCCATCACAAATAATCCTCGTAATCTGTATAATATGTTTATTTCTTAAGATCACTAGCTCCATCTAATGGCGTTAATGCACTGTTTATATGATTGAAACATTTATAATACTACATTATGGCCACTGGAGGAAGTTGTTGATTATAATATATGACTGTATTAGACAAATTCATAATGGCTGTGCAAATGCTTTGGACATTCTCATGTTTTTTTTTTTTTTTTTTTTAAATAGACTCCTTAGCCTTTTTTCACTTTTTTTTTCTGAAATTCACACAAACAAGTGAATGAGCAATCACCCGAGCCCAAGCCCCCCCCCACTGCTGAACAAATTCTGGTGTGAATTTGAATAATAGAGTGCCCTAGAAAAGCTACATACTTGTTCCAGCTATAGAGACCAGGGGGATAAAAGTAATAATTCAACCACAAAATTAACTTTTTATTCTCAGAATATACATTATTTATGCGGTATTATTTTGAATATAGGCTGTGAACCTTGGTACTAAACTTACAAAATTAAAAGACATGGCCATTACAAGATCATCTCTAGCTTATTATGTTGCTAAATATTTTGGCCAGTTTTGATGCCCAAAATGTTTACTTCACTTCTTATTTACCTATGTTGACATTGCACTGGACCAGGAGTATGCAATGCACATTTGTAGATTTGGCATTCTATTGAGTTTACTGTAAGGGCTTTCATCTTTCTATGCAGGTGATCAATTGCAAGGTGGAAAGGACAATTTTAGTTCTCTACTAGTGTAATTAAGGATCTCTAAAAGGGTCTCAAAGCTTTAGCTGCTACAACTGAGTTTGCCAAATCACTCCTTTAATTATTGAATTATATGCATGACACAGAAACTTTGGCTAATTATACCCAGGTATCACAGTTATTAAATGTAATTACCTACGGAATCTCAGATAGCTTGAAATGAAAATGATTAGTTACAAACCATGTGAATCCTACTTTAGAATTGTTTGTTGTGTTTGCCAGTTTAGGTTTTCACAACTGAACTTCAATTTGCCGGTTTGAATTCTATGTATAACTGCCAAACTCATATAATTCATTCAGGATAAAAATATATTTTCTCTCAGTAAACTTTCATGAAGTCATTGCATTGCTGGCAATAAGATTTCATAGTCTTAATACCCAATAAGACAATTAGCAATTACACATTGCGGCAAACTCAAGTATATGAGAATTAAATATATTACCTACACCGCCTGATGTCAATTCCCTTAATTGTGATTGTTGCTGAAAAGAGCTAAAGTATGCTTATTACAGGCTATAATGTTTTAGTGTATTGCTCTTATTGCTAGTTTGGTTTGTCTCTGTGATCAAGAAGAACACATTTTAATTATTTTCAGTCTTACTCACAGCATGTCTGATGCAAAGAAAATTAAACCCTTTATTTTAATGTAACCTTGAACTTCACTAGAAAATTGTTCTGGATTCCTTTCTTATGGTGGTATATCTAATGATGTGGCATTGTGCAATCTGTGTAAATTGTTCTTTAGACAACTATTTTAATGAAAAGGTGACATGTAGATGTTTAATAACAGGAAGAATAAAGATAATTTATACCAATATCAATATAAAACTGTATTGAAAAGAAAAAAATACAAGTCTTAGATTTAAAGCAGACATCTTAAGAGTAATCATAAAAAATACACATACAATCAGGTACCTCTTACTTGAAGAATTACATATGTACACCACACTGCATAACCTCCCTGGGCTCTCTGTACCCAGTAGACTCTGAAGGAAGACTGTGGCCTTAAGAAGGGATGATCAATGCCCTAGATTCTTATGTAAGCAACCCAGGAGTAAATGTATGGTACTAAAAAGAAGGACATATGCCTTAAAAGTATTTCAGTCTACCAAAAATAAAGTGGAACTAAACATGCCCGTATAAAGAAGAACATAAATGATACTAAAATTGCCTGTACCATTAAACATGACTCTGATGATAAGAAATCACTGCCAAATTTATTTCAGAAATCCAAACTACTAGTTTACACTTCCTGTTCCCTAACACTCAGTATCTCATGTAGCTGACTCCATCTTCAGTACAGCACATAGGATTAGTAAACACAGCAGTGGGTACAGGATATCGATATTCCAAAAAGTGATGAATTCTGCGGAAGACTGCAAGTGACTAATTTTCATAATCAAAGCAAATGTTGACACCAATCTGCAGTAGGGGATATACTTTAAGTATTTGCTTTCTTCTTCACAGGGACATATTGAATTTTAGCAACAGAGTTTAAAGTGGACAAACATATGAGAAAGTGCATTAATGTCTTTTACAGCTGATCAGGTGAGTAGACAATTGAGGAGACTTAAGGCAGTAAAATCAACAGGCCCTGATGGAGTTAGCCCCAGGGTGCTTAGGGCATGTGCAGACCAGGTGGGAAGTGTTCTTAAATGGGTCTTTAACTTGAGCCTGAGTCTATAAAAGGTTCCTGTGTTGTGGAAGACATCCTGTCTTGTCCCTGCGCTAAAGATACCACGTCTTTGTGGCTCCAAGGATTATAGACCAGTGGCCTTGACCTTCTACATCATGAAGACTTTACAGAGACTTGTTTTATATCAGTTACGACCCAGGTTAGAACCTTTGCAGTTTGCATACCAGCCAATACACATGTATGAATACCTGGATAAGTCAGCAAGCACTGTGAGGGTCATTTTTTTTTACTTCTCCAGTGCTTTTGATACTATCAGGCTGGATTTTTTGGGTGAGAAGTTGGCAGCAATACAGGTTGATGTTTCCCTTGTGTCATGGATTGTATACTACCTGACATGAAGACCACAGTGTGCTTGCAAGACTGTGTGTCAGATAGGGATCAGCAATTTTGGGGTCCCACAGGTGACAGTTCTCTCTCCCTTTATTTTTACTGTCTGCACCACTGATTTTAGCTACCAGACAGAGTCTTGCAATCTTCAGAAGTTTTCTGATGACTTTTCGGTAGTAGGATGTATCAGGGATGGGGAAGAGACTGAGTATAGGACTATAGTGGAGAACTTTGTCCCTTGGTGGGAGGTTAATCATCTGTATCTACAAGTGACAAAGACAAAAGAGCTGGTTGTGGATTTCAGAAAGAGGAAGCCGCAACCCCAATCTCTATCTGAGGAGTGGATGTGGAGGTAGTAGAGAGTTACAAGTATCTGGTCTCTCCGCCAACATAGACCGAGCCAAGCCGAGCCGAGTGTACTCGTGTACTCGGCTACTTGGCTCCACTCACAGTAATGCCCCCGTCCCACCCTTTGGCCTGGCTCCTATGATGGACACAACACTGGTCCAATGGTGGGACGTAAGGCTAGGAGGCGGGACTGGGCGTGACTGCGGCCCGGTCAATGTCGGCGGCACTCCATAGACAGCGGAGATCGGTGGGGATTGGCATATAACATGCACCCACAATTTTCCCCTGATTTTAAGGGGAAAAAAGTGAGTGTTATACGCCAATAAATATGGTGTATATATATATATATATATATATATATATATATATATATATATATATATATATATATATATAATGGGGTCACTGTGTCAGTGCTGTGTCAGTGCTGTGTCAGTGCTCTCTATCATGGTGCTGGTGTCAGTGCTCTCTATCACGGTGCTGGTGTCAGTGCTCTCTATCCCAGTGCTGGTGTGGTGTCAGTGCTCTCTATCTTGGTGCTGGTGTGGTATCAGTGCTCTCTGTCTCAATGCTGGTGTCAGTGCTCTCTATCACGGTTCTGGTGTCAGTGCTCTCTATCTCGTGCTGGTGTGGTGTCAGTGCTCTCTATCTCGGTGCTGGTGTCAGCGCTCAGTCTCTATCATGGTGCTGGTTTCAGTGAGGGAGATAGCAGCAGAGAAGCCAATCAGCAGGCAGTGCCAGCACCATGGCTGAGAATCAGCACTAGACTGGCACCCCTGGACCACCACAGTGGAGCCCTGCATAGGTGGGGGTAAGGGCCGGGCAGAGGGAGGGGCTCAAGCACAGGTTGGCACACTGGGACACTGGCACAGGACTGTGCTGCCCTGACTGTGGCACTGATCATCTCCCGCATCCCCTTCATAGCCTGCCCTGACCTTGCCTCTCCTCCATGGCCTTCATGCGCTCCTGAATTGTCAGAATTTCACAGATAAAAAAAGAATGCTTGTACCACACCAGCACCGAGATAGAGAGCACTGACACCACACCAGCACCTTGATAGAGAGCACTGACACCAGCACCATGATAGAGAGCACTGAGACCACACCAGCACTGAGATAGAGAGCACTGGCACCAGCACCGTGGTAGAGAGCACTGACACCACACCAGCACCGTGATAGAGAGTACTGACCCCAGCACCGTGATAGAGAGCACTGACACCAGCACTGATTCCAGCAACTCGCTGCGGGACCCAAAAATATGACACCACTCAACCTCTTCAAACAGGAGGGTACGGGCATATAGTACGGTGTGCTTTTTTTGTACAAGGAAGTGAGCCAAAGGTAGAAAAAACCTTGCCCACCCAGTAGTCCAGGGGTTCATCACTTCTCAGAGCGTCCACATCGGCCATTAAGCCGATGTAGTCGTACACCTGTCGGTCTAGGCATTCCCTGAAGCTGGATCCGGATGAGACCTGTTGATGGGTCAGCTGAAAGAATGACCTCATATCAGAAGTCACCAACACATCTTCAAACCACCCTCTTCTTGCAGGCGCTGTTGGATTGGTACCCGCAACTCTTTCTCTGGGAGTGGGAATTTCTCCTCTGCCAGCGCATGCAAAAGCAGAATGCAGTATTTCTCAAAGCAAGGTCTGTAAGTGCTCCATTCTGACAGCCCTCTGTGACGGTGGTAACATTTCTGCCATTTTGTTTTTGTACCGGGGGTCTAAGTACGTTGCCACTCAGTACTGGTCCTTGACCTTTATGCTTTTTATATGGGGGTCCCTGTTAAAACACTGGAGCATGAAGGCCCCCATTTGCACTAAACAGGAAGCAGTGTGATGGCCTGGCTCCTGCTCATCATCCAGGATAATGTCGTCCTCCTCGTTCTCCTCTCCTCATCCACGCACACAACAACAGGGATCCCAGAAAGGTTTAAAGCATGCTCTTCTTGCTCCTCCTCATCCATCCCAGCACCATCCTCCTCTGACTCCTCTTCACACTCCTATTATTGACTTGTCTCAGATAGAGTAGCCCCCCCCCTGGGAATTCATCCAGCATTGCGACTTCCTCATCTTCCTGCTCCTCCACGGCTTGATGAATGACGCAACGCAATTCACGCTCCATAAAGAAGGTATAAGGTACCATGTCACTGATGGTGCCATGGCTGCGACTGACCAGTTTGGTGATCTCATCAAATGGCCGCAGAAGTCTGCATGTTTCGCGCATGAGCAGCCACTGACGCGGTGAAAAAAAAACAGGCTCCTTAGAACCTGTTTTGCCGCAGAGTTCGTACAGGTAGTCAAGTTTTTGCTGGAGCAGCCTATCAAGCATATAGAAGGTTGAGTTCCATCGCGTTGGGCAATCGCAAATAAGATGTCTGACCGGCAGATTGTGTCACCGCTGAATGTCAGCAAGGCGAGCCATGGCCGTGTAAGATCTTCTCAAATGGGCCAAGATTTTCCTTGCCTGCCGCAAGATATTCTGGACCCCGGGGTATTTGACAACATATGCTGCACAGCATGGCAATGTCTCACCTGGCATGTCAAATAGGTTCTGGGGATCTTGGGTGGCGCAGCGGAAGAGACGCTAGCAGCGGAAAAGGAGGAGTCAGCCGAGGAGGAGAGTTAGGAGGATGGAGTAGGAGGAGGAGAAGAAGAGCCAGGCCTGCATGCAATCCGTGGCGGTAAAACCAAATCTACACGGGTGCTACAGGTTACATGCTTGACGGCCTTTAGAAGGTTCACCCAGTGGGCAGTAAAAGTGATATACCTAACCTTCATGTGTTTGCTAGACCACGTCTCTCTGGTCAGATGTATCTTGGCACCGACACTGTGTGCCAGAGATACATTCACTTACCGCTGAACATGGCCATATAGCTCTGGGATGCCCTTCTGTGAGAAATAATTCCTTCCTGGGACCTTCCATTGTGGTGTTCCAATGGCCACATATTTTCGAAAGGCCTCCGAGTCCACCAGTTTATATGGCAGTAGTTGGCGGGCTATCAGTTCTGACAAGCCAGCCATCAACCGTTGGGCAAGAGGGTTATCCGGCGTCATCATTTTTTTACGCTCGAACATTTGGCCTATGGAAGCCTGCCTTTTTGCAGAAAAACGTGAGGATGGCGTGATGGAAGGTGGAGTGGAGGACAATTGTGAGGAGAGAGGAGAAGGAGAAGTAGAAGACGAGGCTGGACGGTGAGAGCCTGAAGTGTGGCTTTGTGGGTTCCGGTGCTCCCACTGGGCTCGGTGATGGCAGCTCATGTGCCTTCTTAAGGCAGTCGTCCCTAGGTGAGTGTTGGGCTTACCGCAAATTATGCGTTGACTGCAAAGATTGCAGATAGCAACACTATTGTCAGCAGCGGACACGTTAAAAAAAGCCCACACTGCGGAGCCATGTGCTGGCATCCTGGGAGCGCCAGATGTGACAGTACATGGTTGATGCCTCGCTCCTGATACATTAGCAGTCTGCTTTGTCCCTCCTGTGCAATGTAAGTTCTTCCTGCTTCTCCTCCCTATCTGCTGGTCCATATCTCCCTCTGAACTCCCCTCCTCTTCCTCTCTTGTGGGCACCCACGTGACATCACTAGACACGTCATCATCAACGTCACCTTCCCCACCGCTATAATTAGAGATCTTGGAGTAGGCAGCAACAGCGGGGACCAACGTCCTCCTTGGGCTGATCTGGGTACTGTCGTCAGACTGCTGAGTAGTGGTTGTTGCTACCTCCTCTTCCTGATCCAATGCCAAGAGTGGGTGCGCATCGGAAATGTCTTGATATGGATCAGAAAATAATTCCTGTGACTCAAGCGGAAGGTATATGGTGGTGGTGGTGCTAGTGTCTTTGGGGGTGCACCCAGCAGAGAGTGAATAAGAGGGTGCAGATCGAGGGGATGAGGAGGGTGCAGAAGATTAAGGCTGAGTGAGCCACTCAACCAAGTCTGGTACGTCCTTTGATGTAATTGCACGCACCTTCTGCCATTTGCCACTTTGGCTCAAGCCTGTTGCTCCTGCCCTACCCCTACCACCCCTGTAGAAGAGCCTGCCTCTTCCTCTGCCTGTCATTTTTTAAATGACCCTGTGACAAAAGTCTCTAGAGAAGTGCAGTATGTATGTGGAAGAAGGTATATAACACCCCTCTTCAATCTGTCGTTTTTGGGGGCCACTGGTCTATCACACCAGTTATAATACTTTTTTTTTTATTGCGTTTGTCACTCTTTGTAGTATCGCTGCAGAACCGCTCAGCAGTCACAATGCTGCACAGTTGAAATGCACTATACTATGCTTTCTATGTGTATTTTATCTGTGTATTATACACATATATACTGCACACCAAATAGTACACCTATACCAGTCTTTAAAAGGACCTTTGTGGCCCTAGTAGCTAGTGATTTGCAGACTGTTCCTCAGTCCCTACACTGATAAAAGACTGCTGCAGAATAGGGCAGCAGTCAGCAGCAGTGCACCACAACCCTATATATTGTACACCTATACAAGTCCTTACAAGGACCTTTGCGGACCTAGTAGTTAGTGATTTGCAGACTGTCCCTGCTCCAAGCACCAAACTGTCCCTCCCTAAACTGATAAAAGACAGCTGCAGAATCGGTCAGCAAGCACTCAGCAGCACAGCAGTCAGCAGTGTACCATAATATACTTGAAAGAAAGTATATTATAGGCATATTACAACCCTATATACTATACACCTATACCAGTCCTTAAAAGGACTTCTGTGGACCTAATAGTAATAGCTAGTGATAGACTGACTGTCCCTGCTCCACACAGCGTCCTTTCCCTGCACTGACAAAAGACAGAATGTAAAATGGTCGCCAGATCAGGTCTATTTATAAGGTAGGGGGTATGTCCAATTGTCCATGTGCTGAAATGTCTCAATTGGCTGTCCTGTACCCCGTGATGGATGTGTCATGGGTCAAAGTTCTTCACAATGTAAACAAATATGGCCGCTGCGAACAGCGTCAGAAGTCCGCCGGTTTGGCGAATCGCTAACTAGCAAAATTCGCTGCGAACCGACCACCGGGAAAACCACAAGGCCATCTCTAATCTCCATCATTGTGTGGTTGCTGCTGCACAGAAGGTCTGGAGAAAGATATATTAAGTTTGAGGATGACCCTGGGGTTTTGCGTGTGGAGGTATCTCAATGTCTAGCTCCTGTGAGACTTAGTGCAGTAGTGATTGTGGCAAAAGGAAAGCCATAATATCAGGGTCTGCCGTCACAGTGGGTTTGTGGCCAGCTATGTTAGGTTCTGGATTAAACTCTGGGCAACCTATATGCTATCCATCCTCATAGGGGTCTTTGGCAATAGTAAATGAGTCCGTTGATGTGGTACTATCTCCCATAGCTCCCCGGTCTGATCAGCACGGGGATGCAACTAGATTTCTCCTTGTCTCAGAGCTCGTTCTGTGGCCAATGGGAGAGGAGTGGGCAAGACAGCAACTGCACTGGGGCAGGAAGAAGCTGAACAATGCTCCAGAAGTGCAGGATGATGAGCAGTAACATCAAAATGGCAATGAATCCCCCCTTAGTAGAAAAATTACAGTAAAAAAAGAACCAGCATAACTCCTCACACATGTGTTACCAAGCCGTTATTTTTGATGTACTTTCAACATACTATCAATGAATGTATAACTGTTAACTTTGCCAGAAATCTATAAATATATCCTAGCATCCTGTCTGAGCTGGAATTCTGCTGCATTGAAATTTAAGCAACGCTTTTAGCCCTTTAAGTAATGAATAAGCACTGCCTGTGAAACGCGTTTACTGGCTGTTAGGGATGGGCTATCTGTTTGAGTCGAATGTGAGTCAGACTCGAACATTGGCTGTTTGCCCGTTCGATGAACAGCAAACAATTTGGGGTGTTTGTGCAAATTCGAAAAGCCGCGGAACACCCTTTAAAAGTCTATGGGAGAAATCTAAAATGCTAATTTTAAGGTTAATATGCAAGTTATTGTCATAAAAAGTGTTTGGGGACCTGGGTCCTGCCCCAGGGGACATATATCAGTGCAAAAAAAAGTTTTAAAAAAACGTCAGTTTTTTCGGGAGCAGTGATTTTAATAATGCTTAAAATGAAAGAATAAAAGTGAAATATTCTTTTACATTTTGTACCTGAGGGGTGTCTATAGTATGCCTGTAAAGTAGCGCATGTTTCCCATGTTTATAACAGTCCGAGAGCAAAATGACATTTCTTAAGGAAAAAAAGTCATTTGCAGTACTAGCGCTAGCACCAGCTATTAATGAATTGTCGGTCCCGACAATTCACATGAAAGTCATTGAAAAATAAAAAAATAAATGCGTGGGGGTCCCCCAAAATTCCATTACCAGGCCCTTCAGGTCTGGTATGGATATTAAGGGGAACTCAGTGCCAAAATAAAAAAATGGTGTGGGGTTCCCCCCAAAATCCATACCAGACCCTTCAGGTCTGGTATGGATTTTAAGGGGAACTCCACGCCAAAATAAAAAAAATGCCATGGGGTTCCCCCAAAAATCCACACCAGTCTCTTATCCGAGCACGCAAACTGGAAGGCCACTGGAAAAGAGGGGGGACGAGAGAGCGCCCCCCCTTCTGAACCATTCCAGGTCACATGCCCTCAGCATGGGGAGGATGTCCCATGTCTGTGGGCTTATCGGAATCTGGAAGCCCCCTTTAACAAGGGGAAATCCAGATCCCAACCCCCCCGTTTGAAATGGTAATGGATACATTGTACCCCTACCAATTCACAAAAATAAAGTGGTAAAATGGTAAAAAAAACACATACACTGTGGGAGAAGTCCTTTATTAAAAATAAAAAAAGAGATCCCAGCGATGTAATCCAATAAATCCATACTCCTACTCTAGCGAGGTAATCCAATTCTCGATCTCCAGTGATGGGTGATTTCCAGCGAATCCAGCCAGGAACACGCACAGGATCCTGCCTCCACCGGAGGCGCCCAGCCAATGACGTGTCACCAGCTTGACACTTTTTAAATAGCTGAGGGCGGGGCCACCCATCACGTGGCCCTGTTCCGCTCTGACAAGGGGAAATACTGGGGTTTCCTAGTGACATGTGCTGGTGACCCCATCCCCCTCTGATGCAATGGGAATCCTTGCTGGAGTAGGAGGATGGATGGCTTCCAGATTGCAGATTGCAGATTCTAGGGGCTTCCAGATCTCGATAAGCCCCATGCCCACAGACCCCCACAACCACCGGGCAAGGGTTGTGGGGATGAGGCCCTTGTCCTCATCAGTATGGAGACATCCTCCCCATGTTGATGGCATGTGGCCTGGTATGGTTCAGGAGGGGGGCACACTCTCGTCCCCCCTCTTTTCCTGCGGCCTTCCAGGTTGCATGCTCGGATAAGGGTCTGGTGGGGATTTTTGGGGAACCACACACCATTTTTTTATTTGGGCGCGGAGTTCCCCTTAATATCCAGGGGCCTGGTAATGGAATTTTGGGGGACACCTACACATTTTTTTTTTTTCAATGACTTTCAATTAATTTTATGTGAATTGTCAGGACAGACAATTCATTAATAAACAGCACTAGCGCTAGTACTATAAATGACTTTTTTTCCTTTAGAAATGTCATTTTGCTCTCGGACTGTTATAAACACGGTAAACATGCGCTACTTTACAGACATACTATAGCTACCCCCAGGTACGAAATTAAAAGGAATATGTCACTTTTATTGTTTCACTTTAAGCATTATTAAAATCACTGCTCCTGAAAAAACAGCCGTTTTTAAAACTTTTTTTTGCATTGATACATGTCCCCTGGGGCAGGACCCGGGTCCCCAAACACTTTTTATGACAATAACTTGCATATTAACCTTTAAAATTATCACTTTTGATTTTTCATGGTCGTGTCCCATAGACTTTAATGGTGTTCATGTGTTCAAACAAATTGTTTGCCTGTTCGCATGTTCTGGATGCGAACCGAACAGGGGGGTTTTCGGCTCATCCCTATTCCCTACTGGCTGTCCAAGTACTGTGTGCATGTCTTTTTGCATCCTACATTTTATATTTTTTAATTTGAGTCAATAAAGAAACTGTTTCTATTCTTGGAGTGCCGCCACCCTCACTTTTTTATTTTATTGCTTTTAGCTCTGCCTGAGATCTTTTCTCCTGGACTCCCCAGCTATACCATGGGAAGAAAGAGGAAATCTTCTCAAAGTGAGGGAAAATCCTTTGACTGTTAGAACCAATACGTGTCCCCATTACAAGATTTCACCCCTGCTCCCCTTCCAGTGACCGCAATTGCATTTTTTATTTGCCTTCACTTTCTGCAAATTATGAGTAAATTGCCCCAGTGTTGATTCAATCAGCAGTACAAACAGGAGTAATGTTAAACTCTTCTCCACTTTGCCCAAAACAGAAGAAACATTTTAACTGGAATTTGGCTTTAAATATGTGAACAGGAATATGTGGCCTCACAGGGTAGTGTCAATGGGTGTGAAATTTAAAGCAAAATGTATACCATCATCAAAAACTTTAAATCTCTAGCCTCTACTTTACACCTCCATTGCTTTAAATATGTGTTATTAAAGTTGATCAGTAGACTTTATTATTGTAAAAAATCACAACGAGTTTGTCCACCTTTTGTCTTCTTAAAATTTGCCAGTTACCTTTACAGATACAAAGTAGTCCCTTTATTATGAAAGCATGTGTATCAATCATGCCGCTTTAAAACCCAAAGTATATTGTGCTCAATAACACTATGTAATGAGGTCTATTACCATAAATTAAAGCTGTTTGGTAGTAATTATTTCAAGTGACTGAAAGATAAGCTTTGTATCAAAACAGCAGGAGAAATCAGCAGGAGGCAGAGTCATAAAAAATAAGCATTAGCAGAGTGTTGATTGTGCTCACCACAGCTGAGATAATGTAGCCTCAACCATATTAAGCTCCTTATTTTATTCATACATATGTAATGTGGTCATATATATATGTTTCTTACTCAAGGATCAGAGATGATAAACAACATAAATAGTTAGATGACAACTACAAAAGTGTTGCAAACATTCAGGTTGTTTCATTGCAACAATGTACGTTTTAATGTACACCACATGCATTTAATGTACTACAATGCATTGTGGTGGCATACATTTTGAATAGCACCCCAATGCACATCCCAAACAGATTTACCTCCATTTATCATACCTTGTGATGATCTACATTATAAAATGTAGCGGTGATACATTCTTGCTTTAGCAGCTTGTTAAAATGAATAGGCTGCTTTAACTCACTATGCATCACAATGGACCTGATAGGTCTGAATGGGCCTTAATGGAGTCTAAGTTGTGAGAAATTTAGGAGCTGGTCCATCTATTTGAAAAATGCTAGGTTCCTGGCTGTCACATTGTTTTAATGACTTCAACATTCTGAGACGTTAAATCTAAACAAGTATGAAAATAACAAGTTCCAATTTTACTGTTTGCATGCTGGTACCAGGCCAGTGACGAAAAGATAGCAGAAGTCCAAGGACTGCCATGGTTCAGAGGTGCATATGGCACAGGGTTGTTGGGTGTGTATAGCACAGGACAATTGCTCAGTAATTCATATTTTAAAGGGCATAGAGCTCAGAAGTGTGTATCACACAAGGCACAGTGCTCAGGAATTTAAATCAAACAGGGAGAAGGCCTTAGGTATAGGTAACATACAGGCCAGTGTACAACCAAAGATTACCTCTTCCATGTCCAAATCCCCCCAGTACAGAACTCCTTCCTACCACCCCTAAACTCCCCGAGTACAGAGCTCCCCCTCCTTCCTCTATTTACCAGAACTCAGCATCAATTTATAGTGAGGGGAAGACCTTTACCTGTCGGGGCTATGTGATCAAAGCCATGAATGAGCTTAGGGGAGCCTTAGGCCGCTTACACACGCGGGGACTGTTCGCCCAACTTTGTCCGCTGAACAGTGTTTCGGCGGACAGTCCGCCCGTGTGTGGGCTTTCTGCGGACAGTTTCAGCGAACAGTCTGCTGAACAAAGTTTTTCGGAAATTCCGAAAAACTGTCCGCTGAAACTTGGTTTCAGCGAACAGTCCCCTCGTGTGTAGGCTTGTTCGTCAAACTAAGCATACTCAGAAAGAATTTAAAGGGCGGAAGCGCTCGGTCTTGTAAAACTAGTGTTCGTATTGAAGCTAGCATATTCGTCATGCTGCTAATTTTGTGGTTTTTTAATATAGCCCGTTCTTTCCTTCTTCGTAATGCAAGAAAAGTGAAGTAGCTTTGCTGCTTATATTCACACAGAGTTATACTACATGTTTTTATTCATCCTCATCCTATGATTAATCTTCCAATTATAGAAAAAATATATTCCAAATTTAAAAAAAAACAAACAAACAAAAACAACTATGAAAAAAATAAATAAAAAAATAAATAAATAAATATATATATATATATATATATATATATATATATATATATATATATATATATATATATATATATACATATATATATATATATATATATATATATATATATATATATATATATATTTATTTCAGAAAAAAAAATAGAATTTATCTATTACTATATATTTTTGGAACTACTATTGTCATTTTTTTTTTTTTTTTTGGTGGGGGGTTTGAAACAAGATGGACTTGCATTTTTTTGGGCCAAGCAGGACTATGCAAGTAGAGATAGATAGATAGATAGATAGATAGATAGATAGATAGATAGATACCCAAACCAGCATTTTAGCTTACACATGATTGCATGTTCAAAATCAGCAGAGCTTCCCCTCATTTCAAATGTTAAGCCTCACATTTACAGCGACTGCACTTCCAAGTGCACTTGCAGTGCTTTAAAAATTGCACTTGAAGTTAGCATATTTACATGAACGTGTGTTTTGTAAATAACCCCCAGAGTCTTTTGACATGCATCTGCCTACTCACAAATAAACTTTGTTTTTTAAGCCAAAATTATACAAAAATATAGAAAAAAAAAAACATACAAGATTTTTTGGAAATAATAAATTTTTATTTTCCCTCAGAACCAAAAAAAAACAAGAGGGAGGCAACACTGGAGACAATTTTGACGTTTGTGAAGCCTTTTGTCCCCCAGGCACACATCAAGTGAGTGGACACCAAAATTCCGAACCTGCGTAGCATGTACATAGGGAGCACAACCAGGTCCTAGAATCCCAAAGACCAGGAACAGCAGCAGATGAGATCTATGTCCCCAGACTGTGGTACTACAACAGCCTGCGTCTTCTGTCAGAGCAGACTGAAGCCAGGCAGTCACTTGCGACTCTTCCATCTAGCCTTCCCTCCACGCTTCGCTGGAGGCTGTGCCTCTGGTGGTGGAGTTGTGGTAGGAGGAGGAGGAGGAGGAGGAGCAGTAGGGTCTGAGTTGTAAATCTTGGTGGTGGGTGTGAGCTCACCCTTCAGACCCCGTTGTATGGCATCAAAAAAGATTGCCTCACACAAGTTTCTTTGTGGCTTGTCCATTTCTTGAAGCTTGCTAGCCAGATAAGTGGCATAGGCCTCCTCCGGATTGGGGGGTTTGGACAAAATCTGTGTGGCTTGCCGTATCAGCACCAAGGACTCCTCCTCTGTACGGCCCATCCTCCTGGGCCTTTTGCTGGCTAGGCGGAGGGGAGGGACCTGGCTTTCAGTCCGGCTCCTGCTGGGCCCAGCTAGCTCTTGTGTGTGGCTGGTCCCGGCCTCCTCCTCCATACCACTGGTCCCGGCCTCCTCCTGGGTGAGCTCATCCTGTGTAAAAAAACAAAACAATCACTAACTAAAATATGTCTATATTTAGAAATCAGCAATCACTAACAATTTTACAGTTCTCACTTGCAAATACATTTGTCTTGAAATACAAAAGGCTATCATTTTGACACCATCATTTTTCCATCAGTTCACCAAGATTTGAGCCACATTTGTGTAAACTACTGTATCCTTCTATCTAATTTAATTTGTGATGAAATCCTAGATTTGGAAGCAATTCAAACATTGAACTTTACATCATTAATATTTGAGCAATCCAAACTTTAGAAACTAAAATATACCTGGCTCCAGCTGGGTGCATCAACTTCGTCCAGCAAGGAAGGGTCTGGATCTTCCAGGGATGGCTCACCTGAGGCGGAGGGAAGGGTGGAGGGACGGGTAGACGGAAGAGTCGAAAGTGACGGCCTGGCTTCTGACGTGTCATCCAGAAAACGCAGCCTGTCATAATACCACAGCCTAGATACATAGACCTGACCTGCTGCTGATCCTGATGTTTGGGACTCTAGGATCTTTCTTTGCTCCCGCCTATACACGCTACGCAGGTTCTTAATTTTGTTGTTCACAAAGTCAATGTCTGCCTGGGGGACTCGGGTTTTCACAAACGCCAAAACTGTCTCCAGTGTCTTCTTTCGGGCAGCACGGATTGGATATTGGGGGTGTTTTGTATCCCACAGATTGCTGTGCGACTCAACTAGATCAAGAAAGGTTGAAAGGAAGGCCTCCTCCTTAAAGGGATCTGCAGTATACTTTTGCATTTTCTGAAAAAAAAAAAAAACAACCAAAAAAAAAAAAAAAAAGTCAGACCAAATGCACACTATATTGTGACAATGTAGGCGAGACACACACTACTACACACGCTAACCCACACACACACTACCCCCCCCCCCCACACACACACACACACACACACAGTACCCCCCCCCCCACACACACACACACACACACACACACACACACACACACACTACCCCTCCCACATACACACTACCCCTCCCACACACACAAACACTCCCCCCCCACACACACACACTCTACACACACTACTGCCCCATACACACACACACACACACACTACCCCTCCCACACACACACACACACACACACACACACACACACTACACACACACACTACTGCCCCACACACACACACACACACACACACACACTCTACACACACTACTGCCCCACACACACACACACACACACACACACTAGCCCCACCCCCTATACACCCACCCCCACACTACCACACAAAACACCAAGCCCACTCAACCTCCAACCCACATAGAAATCAATTAAACATCAATAAGAATAAAATTCAATATGCATATCCCTAACGCAGGCTTTAAAATCAACCGAAAATAAAATGATAACTATCTTACCGTCGCGTGTAGCACTCGCTGCTCCCGTTCGGACAAGCGCACGGCCTCGCGGTAACGCTTTATATACGGCGCATGCGCTCAGGCTCCGCCTGCGTCGCCCGCCCCTGACGTTCCTTGCGACCGTGTTTCCCCGCCCCTTTTACCCTCCTTCCGCTGTGGGTGTATGAGAGTAGAAAATGGCGGATGCAAGTTCAATTAGCAGCGTGAGCAGCGCGGAGGAAAGCCATGGGCCCCATGCTTCAGGACCAAGGAGGAGATATAAGGCCACCAATATGGCCTTCGAAGAGATGGTGGAGATGGTGGCTATCCTTAAAAGGGAGGATTATGATGGGGAACATGGCCCTTACCCAAAGCCTAATGTCCGGAAAAGCGCCATCTTGGACGAGGTAGTCACAGCCTTGGAGACAAAATTTGGGGTACGAAGAGAAAAGGACCAGCTGCGGAAACGATGGTCGGACATCAAGTCCAGGGAGCCGGACCAATATTACCGCATCAAAAAGGTCCTGAAAAAAAGTGAGTAAACTCCGCGTTTCTCGTGACTGTCGGACATAATCGTTTGATTTTGATCGTAATCGTTCGTGTGGATAGTGTATGTAAATCTGGCGGATTTGATCGTAGGCGTTCGTGTAGATAGTGTACGTAAATCTGGCGGATTTGATCGTAGGCGTTCGTGTGGATAGTGTATGTAAATCTGGCGGATTTGATCGTAGGCGTTCGTGTAGATAGTGTACGTAAATCTGGCGGATTTGATCGTAGGCGTTCGTGTGGATAGTGTATGTAAATCTGGCGGATTTGATCGTGGGCGTTCGTGTAGATAGTGTATGTAAAACTTGCGGATTTGAGCGTAATCGTTCGTGTAGATAGTGACTGTAGATCTGGCGGATTTTTATATTAATCGTTCGTGTAGGTAGTTTATGAAAATATGGCGCATATGGTTGTTCGTATATGTGGGCGTAAATAGCATGAATTTGTGTATGGTGTAAATTTATCTGGTGTTGGATTAGATTTTAATTAGTTATTATTTTTTTTGTATTGTTCATGATAAACTGAATTGTCACGCTCAGTTTATAGGATATAAAGTTTTACTAAAGTTTCATAAATTTATTCAGTGCAATGTAGACTCAATTAAAAAAATGAGATAGATAGATAGATAAAATGCTGGTTCAACATCTGGACTAGGAAATTTTTATAAGTGTAGTTTGGGCCTTCATAGAACATTTTTGACATAATCACACACAGGTACTCCAGGCGTTGATTCGAGTGTGTCCGTCTGTGAAACTTGGACAAAAGATATACAGTATCACAGTTTGGTTAAAGGCTAGGTTCACATTGCTGCAATGTACGAGATCAAATGTGATTTGCACCGCACTGCAGTGCAAATCACATGTGATCTCTGTGTGATGCGATTTCAGCCATACATATAGTATGGCTGAATTTGCATTGCATCCGGCCCAAACTTGTACATGGCCCTTTTTTTAGTCCACAGCCGAATCGGATCACATGGGTGTTCACACCATGTGGTCCGATTCCTGTCCGAGTTTAAAGATTGCACTGTGAAATGAGAACTAATTTGGAGGTGTCAATAAAACTTTACACTGATACTCCCAGCAGGTCACATAGGGCAGTGCGAACTGCGCATGCGATGCGTGAAACCACAGTAGATTTGCAGCGTTCACACATCGCAGCAGTCTGAACACAGCCTAACTAAAAAAAAGTCATTTTAAGGATGTATTAAACTAGGATCTTGTAATAACCAGCTAATAATTTTACACCACTTCAAACCAATGTTTCATATTCAAATTTCTGAACTCAAATATCACTATGCTTAAAAGTATTTTTTTTTTTTTTTTTCATTCTCATAGGGAAACAAAGACTCAGACAAGAGGCGGAGCAGCCCAGGACCCCCCGACCTCGCCAGCCTGATTGGGCAGTTAGCCCCAGCCCCAGCCCCAGCCCCGTGTCGGTGATGGAGCCATCCAGCCCCGCATCAGTATTGGAGCTGCCCAGCCCAGTGTCCTCGAGGGAGCAGCCAAGCTCGGTATCCTCCGCTGGACCAAGCTCCGTAGCTCCACTGGATGAGCCCAGCCCAGGGCTAGATGTGGAGGAGGAAGAGCAGGTGGAGTTACACACCCCACAAAGTGAAAGTGAGTGTCTGACAACCCAGCTTAAGGTAAACAATTAATGGCTGTATATTTTAACCAATTTTTTATCTACACATGTTTTTAGGTGATGATCTGGTTGTGGTTGGAGAAGCCGCGGAGCCATTTTGAGCGGACAGTGCCCAGAGGCTAATTGGTGACATCATGGCCTGGAATGGGCAGATTGACCGGATGGAGAACCAGATTCTCAATATTCAAAGAGAACTGGTCACTATGAGGCAGGGAATGAAGAACATGATCGATGTTTTAGGGAGAATCTAAGCCCCTTTTCCCTAAAACCCAATCGATCATGTTCTTCATTCCCTTGTAAAAACGAGTTTTTAGAGGCCAAATTTTGAAGATGCACACGGTGTGTCAACATGTGCTATGTGCCATCAGAAGATCGCAATGGATGCATTTGGTGTTTGCAAACCCTTCTAGTATGTGAGAGGAAGGGATTGCACACACCAAACACGTCCATTGATGATGATCCATGATGGTACATAGCACATGTTGACATTACCAATTTTTGGTGTGCATCTTCAAAATTTGGCTTTACCCCTTGTTTTATGTAAATAGTTAAAAATCTGATTTTATTTTTTTTATTTTTGTGATAATTGCATTTTTGATGTATTTATATATTTCTATGTTTACCAAAAAAGAAAAAAAAAATAATAATTTATAAAAACAAAAAAAAAAATATAAAAAAAAATAATTTAAAAAAAAACAATTTCCCCAAAAAAAAAAAAAAAAAAAGAATAAAAAAAAAACACAAAAAAAAAAAAAAAAAAAGATCTAAATAAGAGGCACTGGTTGGAATGTGCACTATTAAAAAATCAAAAAAAAAAAAAAATGTGTGTGTCTACTTCTTTCAATACTCAATACCAGTTTGTGAAGTCATTTTGTGTTTTCTGTCACAAAGGGCCTTATTTCCTATTGTCAAAAACCACTTTGCTATACAAATGCAATAGGACAGGAATATGCAATTAGTGGAAATCCAGCTGTTGCAGAACTACAAGTCCCATGAAGCATAGCAAGACTGACAGCCACAAGCATGAGACCCAGAGGCATGATTGACTTGTAGTTTTGCACCAGCCGGAGGTTGGCCAATTGCATATCCCTGAATTAGGACAATGTAGGATACAAGCAACGTGAAAAGCAAACAAGAACCAAACTTCAAAATTTGAACAGACAAGACATATTTCAAGAAAAAGATTTTTTTATTGGTCAGCTGGCATTGGAATAGCCCCCCTACCATTAAAATAGCTGACATAGCGGTCACGCACCTCACGTGCTGTTTCGGGGGCTAAGCCAGGAAGGACATGATCCAGCCCTGTCAGTTCTGGAAGCCTGAGTCCGGCCTCAGGCCCAATAGGCTGCAGGTACTGGTTACCAGAAAATTTCCTTAGAAAATTGTGAAGAATGCAGCAGCACAGAATAACATAGTTGAGTTTATATTCTGCCAGGTTGATGGCTGTCAGTAACAGACGGAACCGGCTGGCCATAATGCCAAAGGCACTCTCCACAACCCTTCTTGCTCTGGCCAGCCGGTAATTAAAAATCCTCCTCTCCGGGGTGAGGGTCCTTTGGGGGAAGGGTCTCATGAGATGTTCACTCAGACCGAACGCTTCATCAGCCAGAAACACAAACGGGAGCCCCTCCACATTTTTGGCATCTGGTGGCAAGTCCAGGCCACCAATGGTAAGACGGTGGCAGAACTCGGTCTGCCTAAAGACTCCTCCGTCAGACATCCGGCCGTTCTTCCCCACATCCACATAAAGGAAGTCACATTGTGCCGACACCACCGCCATTAGCACCACACTATGGAACCCCTTATAATTCCAATAGTAGGACCCCGAATGGGGTGGGGGCACAATCCTCACATGTTTCCCGTCGATGGCCCCTCCGCAGTTGGGGAAGTCCCAACGGGCAGCGAACTGGGAAGCCACAGTCTGCCATTCCTGTGGCGTTGAAGGAAGCTGGGGAGTCAAACACATGAAACAAAAAAATAAAAAATTAGTCATGAAATAAAAACAATTCATAACAAATAAAATTCAAAAACATTTTGGAACAACAGTTAAACAGAAATCTTGCAAATTTGTTTTCTGCCAAGAAAAAAAAAAAAAAAGTAGGCGGACCAATTCACAGATTAACCACTTGCCGACCGCCGCACGACGATATACGTCGGCAGAATGGCACGGGCAGGCATATGGGCGTATATATAAGTCCCTGCCTGCCCGCGGGTGGGGGGCCCGATCGGGCCCCCCCCGGTGCATGCGGCGGTCGGCATTTCTTCGAGAGCGATCCGGGATGAGGGGGCGGCCATTCATTCATGGCCACCCCCTCGCGATCGCTCTCGACGAATGGAAATCCCCCGTGACATCACTTCCTCTCCTGTAATGTAAACACAGGAGAGGAAGTGATGTATTCTCTCCTCCGTGTCGGTATTTTCCGTTCCGACACGGAGGAGAGCGGATCGGTGAGTTGCACCAACACTCTACACACACAGTAGAACATGCCAGGCACACTCACACCCCCTCTTTACCCCCCGATCACCCCCCCAATTACCCCTGCCCCCCAGTCACAGTGACACCAATGTCATTTTTTTTTTTTTGCATTGGTGTCATTTGTGACTGTAATAACTGTTAGGGCAGTTAGAGTTAGCCCCCTTTAGTTCTAATGTACCCCCCTAACCCCCCCAATAAAGGTTTAACCCCGTGATCACCCCCCGTCGCCAGTGTCACTAAGGCTGGGTTCACATTGCAGCGGTTTATGAGAACGAATGTGATTCGCACCGCACTGCAGTGCAAATCACATCCGATCTCTGTGCGATTCGAGTTCAGCCATTCGCCGCACCCGCCACACCCGCCGCACCCGCCGCAAATTCGCACGGGACCCTTTTTTTGGCCCGCAGCAGAATCGGATCGCATGGGTGTTCACACCATGCGATCCGAGTTTGCAGATCGCACTGCGATATGCGAACTGATCTGGGGGTGTCAGTAACATTTCACTGACACTCCCAGCAGTTCGCATAGGGCAGTGTGAACTGCCGCCGGGAGGCATGCGATGCGGGAACCCGCCGCGGATTCGCGGCGTTTCCGCATCGCTCCAGTGTGAACCCAGCCTAATAAGCGATCATTTTTCTGATCGCCGTATTAGTGTCACAGGTGACGCTAGTTAGGCAGGTAGGTATTTAGGTTCGCCGCAGCTTTTTATAGCGCCAGGGACCCCCATATACTACCGCATAAAGCCCCCTGATTGCCCCCTAGTTAACCCTTTCACCAGTGATCACCATATAACTGTTACAGGTGACGCTGGTTGGTTAGTTATTTTTTTATAGTTTCAGGGCACCCGCCATTTATTACCTAATAAAGGTTTAACCCCCTGATCACCCGGCGGGTGTCATTTGTGACTAATAACTGTTAGGGCAGTTAGGGTTAGCCCCCTTTAGTTCTAAGGTACCCCCCTAACCCCCCCAATAAAGGTTTAACCCCGTAATCACCCCCCGTCGCCAGTGTCACTAAGGCTGGGTTCAGATTGCAGCGGTTTGAGAACGGATGTGATTCGCACCGCACTGCAGTGCAAATCACATCCGATCTCTGTGCGATTCGAGTTCAGCCATTCGCCGCACCCGCCGCACCCGCCACACCCGCCGCACCCGCCGCAAATTCGCACGGGACCCTTTTTTTGGCCCGCAGCAGAATCGGATCGCATGGGTGTTCACACCATGCGATCCGAGTTTGCAGATCGCACTGCGATATGCGAACTGATCTGGGGGTGTCAGTAACATTTCACTGACACTCCCAGCAGTTCGCATAGGGCAGTGTGAACTGCCGCCGGGAGGCATGCGATGCGGGAACCCGCCGCGCATTCGTGGCGTTCCCGCATCGCTCCAGTGTGAACCCAGCCTAATAAGCGATCGTTTTTCTGATCGCTGTATTAGTGTCACAGGTGACGCTAGTTAGGCAGGTAGGTATTTAGGTTCGCCGCAGCTTTTTATAGCGCCAGGGACCCCCATATACTACCGCATAAAGCCCCCTGATTGCCCCCTAGTTAACCCTTTCACCAGTGATCACCATATAACTGTTACAGGTGACGCTGGTTGGTTAGTTATTTTTTTATAGTTTCAGGGCACCCGCCATTTATTACCTAGTCTCACTAGTGTACCCCTAAATTTAGGGGTGTCTACTTTCCAAAATGGGGTCATTTGGGGGGGGTTTGTGCCATCTTGGCATTTTATGGCCTTCAAAACTGTAACGCCCTTAGAAAGCCTGAAGGCGGTGCTTGGTTTTCGGGGCCCCGTACGCGGCTAGGCTCCCAAAAAGTCCCACATATGTGGTATCCCCGTACTCAGGAGAAGCAGCAGAATTTATTTTGGGGTGTCATTTCACATATGCCCATGGCATGCGTGAGCAATATATCATTTAGTGACAACTTTGTGAAAAAAAAAAAAAAAAAAAAAAGTTTGTAATTTTCCCGCAACTTGTGGCAAAATATAAAATATTCCATGGACTCAACATGCCTCTCAGCAAATAGCTTGGGGTGTCTACTTTCTAAAATGGGGTCATTTGTGGGGGTTTTGTGCCATCTTGGCATTTTATGGCCTTCAAAACTGTAATAGGTAGTGAGGAGTGAAGTCAAATATTTACGCCCTTAGAAAGCCTGAAGGCGGTGCTTGGTTTTCGGGGCCCCGTACGCGGCTAGGCTCCCAAAAAGTCCCACATATGTGGTATCCCCGTACTCAGGAGAAGCAGCAGAATTTATTTTGGGGTGTCATTTCACATATGCCCATGGCATGTGTGAGCAATATATCATTTAGTGACAACTTTGTGAAAAAAAAAAAAAAAAAAAAAAAGTTTGTAATTTTCCCGCAACTTGTGGCAAAATATAAAATATTCCATGAACTCAACATGCCTCTCAGCAAATAGCTTGGGGTGTCTACTTTCTAAAATGGGGTCATTTGTGGGGGTTTTGTGCCATCTTGGCATTTTATGGCCTTCAAAACTGTAATAGGTAGTGAGAAGTGAACTCAAAAATTTACGCCCTTAGAAAGCCTGAAGGCGGTGCTTGGTTTTCGGGGCCCCGTACGCGGCTAGGCTCCCAAAAAGTCCCACATATGTGGTATCCCCGTACTCAGGAGAAGCAGCAGAATTTATTTTGGGGTGTCATTTCACATACGCCCATAGCATGTGTGAGCAATATATCATTTAGTGACAACTTTGTGTAAAAAATTATTCAATCGCTTGAGGCAAAAAAATAAAATATTCAATGGGCTCAACATGCCTCTTATCAATTTCCTTAGGGGGTCTACTTTCCAAAATGGGGTCATTTGGGGGGGTTTTGTACTGCCCTGCCATTTTAGCACCTCAAGAAATGAGATAGGCAGTCGTAAACTAAAAGCTGCGTAAATTCCAGAAAACGTACCTTAGTTTGTAGATGTGACAACTTTTGCGCAAACCAATAAATATACAATTATTGACTTTTTTTTTACCAAAGACATGTGGCTGAATACATTTTGGCCTAAATGTATGACTAAAATTGAGTTTATTGGATTTTTCTAATAACAAAAAGTAGAAAATATCATTTTTTTTCAAAATTTGCGGTCTTTTTACGTTTATATCGCAAAAAATAAAAATCGCAGAGGCAATCAAATACCATCAAAAGAAAGCTCTATTTGTGGGAAGAAAAGGACGCAAATTTTGTTTGGGTACAACATTGCATGACCGCGCAATTACCAGTTAAAGCAGCGCAGTGCCAAAGTGTAAAAAGACCTCTGGTCATTTACCAGCAAAATGGTCTGGTCTGAAAGTGGTTAATCAGCCCTCTGATGGACCAGGGGACATAAATTAGGTGGGTAAGTGGGGTGGGGGGGGACTAATTACTAAGTATACAACACATGAAACAAATTTGAGTGGGGCAGGGATTGGAAATGATTAGATAGATGCTTAAGAGGGATCTGACTTGTGGAAGCTCTGTACAAAAAAGACAAGCAGATTACAAATGACTAGTCACCATAATTATTTGTTTGGAAGAGGAACAGTGAAAAGTACCCCAGTGCAAAATAGCCTGTGAAATACTATTTTTTGCATTAATCTTATCTTGTACTAATCAGTACATAAATGCAGCATGGGAACCACAATGGCAAGCTTAGCGCATGACTATATTGTAAGTACATTTTAATAGCTATAAAGGTTATTTTTGAAATTGCATTGTCTAAGTAAATGATAACTGTTTACACAGACTCCACAACTAATAACATTTTCATTTGTTTAATTAGACAACGCAGTGGTTCAATTAATTTTTTTCCTTTTACATTAACAAGAAAAGTTCTTTTTCACCCAGTTGGTAAGCAAAATAAACAAAATTGATTAAATGCTTCTTCAAACTTCTGAGACTGATTAAGCAGGTGTTTTGCATACAAATCACTTATTCTGGCCTTGTTCTTTAGGGAAATCGAAGCATGTTGAACAAAATGAACAGTGACACATCCACTATGACTTTATGCAAACAATAGGCAATAAAATAAAGTTGAAACAGTTTGCTTAAATGTTTTATTATTAGTCATATTCATAGACTGAGATGCAGTTTACAGATTCTGGCTCCAGTGACCCCTGTGTACCTTCATCTGTTCATCCTTTCAGTTTATCTTCTCATGGACCTCACTGTTGGCCAAGATTCTTGCTATCATGAGGGTATGTTCTTATTTCTAGCATTTAGTATTACATGCCTTTATTGATCACCAAAAACTCTTTTAAACCTATTGGTTAAAGCAAGCCTGCAAAAGCACATTTATCCATCTGTTCCAAAATGTCCAAAAGTATTTTTTAGGCTTTTGTCCCTTTGTAACTTTTTCAGAAAAAGCCTGCTGTGCCCTCAAGTACCTTTAGAACTGTGTGGGATCAATGCGAGCAGTACGCATACGCAAGTGGCTGTTGCACTTGTTCACATGTGTTTGTTCACTGTGTGGCCAAAATCTTAGTAAATGTTAAGCAATGTACATGCAATTGCATGGGTTGAATGGGCGCACCTCTAAACTTGGCACTTTTTTTTTTTTACTTTGGTTCATCTTTATGTATTTTTTGAGGAGCTTTGCACACAGGTCATGTTAGCACAGTACGTTGCCAACATGTTAACTCTCGCTCCTCTAGCTCCTCCTAAAAGAGCATTTGCTTTTAAAGGGGAGCTCCACACTCTATTCTCCAATGCTCTTGTCTCTCCCCTCTAAGCCCTTGGATTTCCATGGGCTAGCTTTCGCTTTTAAAGGGGAACTCCACACTCCATTCTCCAATGCTCTTGTCTCCCCCCTTCTAACCCCTCTGATTTCCGTGGGCTAACATTTGATTTTAAAGGGAAACTTCACACTCCATTCTCCAATGCTCTTGTCTCCATCCTCTAACCCCTTGGATTTCCATGGGCTAACATTTTCTTTTAAAGGGGTACTCCGCACTCCACTCTATTCTCCAAAGGCTGTGAGCTGCCTTCACCAATCCAAACCACATCCTTTTTCAGAGCATACAACAAGGCCAGCTAGGAAAGGGGTGAGAAGAGCAATCACCCAACCCCCTCCTGAACCATACAAGGCCACATGAACTCAACATAGCTGGCTGCCTTTGGGGCATGTTGGGCTCAGCCCAATACCAAAGAAAAAAGCACCTTGTACCCACTAGTTTAAAGGGGTTTTCCACATTCCGTAAAGCCCCCTGTCTGCAGCCCCCCACAGCCTAGGGTTGTGTGGAAGAGGCCCTTGTCCCACTGAATATGGGAACAAGGTGGTTGACTTTTGGGGTTTCCTCCACCCCCCTTTCATTGGCCGGCTTGCTGTGTGTTTAGCTAGGGGTTTATTAGTGTGTGGTAGGGGCACAATATTTATTTTAGTTTGGGGTGGTATTTTTCACTTACGGTTTCTCATTTTAAGCCTTAACATACCCAAATGGCCTTGTAGGTATTGAGGGCAAGCTATTTTTTGTTTTGGGTTAAAATCTTGCAGCTGCAATGTAGATTTTTAAAGTTTTTCCTAAAACCGTACCTCTTTGAAGCAGCATTTTGGATACATGCTACAGATGCACTACTTTCAGACAGAGTAAGCCCTCCAAGTTACTAGCGTTTAGGCAATTTTGCTTTTATAGAAGCACTTCTTGTTTTTATTTTTGGGGTTTTCCAAATTGGTGACAATGATATATGTCCCTCAGGGTGGGACCTGGGCCCTGCTACCCATTTTAAGGCCAATAACTAGAATAGTATATTACATTTTTGTCCTTTTTTTCACACAAATAGAGCTTTCTTTTGGTGGTATTTAATTTCCGTTGGGTTTGGGTTTTTTATTTTTTGTGCTATTACTCAAAAAAGACTGAAAATTCAGTAAAAAAAAATTATTTGTTTCTTTTAAAATTTATTGCAGAGTATTGGTAGAGTATTGGCAGATTATTGCAGAGTATTGCAGTGTTGCAGAGTATTGGTAAATATTGGCAGAGTATTGGAAGAGTATTGCAGTGTTGCAGAGTATTGGCAGAGTATTGCACAGTGTTGCAGAGTATTGGTAGAGTATTGCACAGTATGGGCAGAGTACTGCAGATTACTTGCACTGGGCAGCACTGTGGGCACTACACATCCAGCCCACAGCGCTGCTGCCACCTCTTTGCCTCTCCCCTCTCACTGTACCGATCGGTACAGAGAGGGGAGGGAGGAACCGGCGTCATGGCGCGACACCGGTTTGTTTACAAGTGATCGCTCCGTCATTTGACATCCGTTAGAACTCCACTGAAAAGTCAGTAGGGAAGACCGTTAGACCTAGTCTGCTGGAAAGTCTGGCCATGTGTACACGGCATAAAACTGACTGCCACTTAGACAGGAAGGGTGGAACATACCCCTCCACCGGTCGAGTCAAGGAGTCATATATTATGTAGATGTGGTGGTGGACCGGCTCCCCCCCATGATAAATGTGTTCCAGTTCCGTGAATTGGCGCAATGTGTCTGGTGTCCGTAGACACCCACGCAAAAAGTTGCATAACTGGAGACCACTCTAGAAATCCAGTGGGGGGTCCATGGCAGACACCCCAGCAGAGGGGCAGAGTCGGCCGTCAGGGCCCACAAATTTACAAAGGCAGAGATGTCCACTCATGACCAAACCCTGGAAATTAGTATTCTGGAGACCGGGGGGGGGGGGGGGGGATTCCAGGTTTCCAAGAACTGGTACCATAGGGGAGGGTAGCGGTGACACAGAGGAATGTCTAAAAGCTTCCCTGATCAGAAGAAGTGGGATGCCCAGCGTGGGATGCCAGTGGAGCAGATCCGCTTTAAAGGCAAGTAAGTAGCAGTGCAAATTTTGCCTGGTGCAGATTGGAGGAGTCGGAGGTGAAGTCAACACCCAAGTAATGAATCGAGTCGGTCGCCCAGTGAAAGAATAAAGCTGGGCGGAGTGATTTGATAATGTCCCTGTCCCCAGTAATGTTAAGAACAGATGATTTAGAGTAGTTGATTTGGAAAAGGTAGAGAGCCCCATATTCCTGCAAAGACTGGAGAAGTTTCGGAAGGGAAGTAAGTGGTTCCGTTAGGAAAAAGGTCAAGTCATCCATAAAAGCGGCCACCTTATGCTTCCCCGGAGCTTTTGGAAAGCCGTCAATATCAGAGTCCATCCGAACCACACACAGTAATGGCTCAAGGGTCAGTATCAATATCAAAGGGGACAGGGGGCAGCCCTGTTGTGTGCCATTGCATATGCTAAAAAAGTTGAATCTCATCTCGTTGACCTTGATCGCGACCACTCAACATGGAGGACCACCACTCAATATGGAGGACCGGTGTCCAATATGGTCCAAAGTGGCTTGCATGAAGGTCCAGTTTACCCAGTCAAAGGCTTTTCATGCGTCCGTAGACAGCAAGAGAAGAGGTCAATTTGATGATCTGGCTGCATGGATCAAGTTCACCACCCGAACGGTGTTATCGCGTGGCTCATGTAAGGGCCCGAAGCCCGCTTGATCTCTGTGAATGAGATTCAAACTATATGGGAGCAATCTATTGGCCAAAATTGTTGCATATAGTTTCAAATCTGTATTCAGGAGTGCTATCAGATAGTAGTTCCTACACAGTAGCGGGTCCTTCCCCTCCTTCGGAATATGGGAAATACAGGCTCTCAGATTATCAATTGGGAAACACTCCCTATCCGTGAGTTTAGGGCTTTTTTTCCTTTTTTGACAACTTCTAATTGTGTTATGCCAGAAAGGAAAACATCCACAGCAGATATGAAGATCTGTCATGTTCAAATTGGATTACCCAATTCTCCCCCTTTTTTTTGCATATCTCAGCCCAACCCCCTCCTCTTTTTCCTTCATAAGCACTCAAGCCCATTTGTCTGTATGATTTGACAAAGGGGTGGTGCTTGTTGACCTATAATGCATAGCCACGGCTCCACACCACCCACGTCCTCCTGGAACTCACAAGACTTGGAACACTGCCACCTTGCCACTCCGGCTCTAGCCCTGGTATACTCCTGGACATCAACTCTACCATCACAGCCTGCTGATAGGACTACCATCCCTGTGCTGCACCCAGCCAGCTAATTGCTACAGTCTCCTGCCGCTACTGCCACACAGCTGATCAGTCGCCATTCTCAGAGTCTCCATCAGCAGAGTCACCACAGCCTGCCAACCAGACCTCCATCCCCTCAGTACATCCCCCAGCTGATCTTCACAGTCTCCTGCTGTTCCCATCTTGCGGCTGACCTGCCACCATCCACAGCACCTTCCCAGCCAATGGATGTCCTCTCCCAGCGGTTCCTACAGCCTGATTGTAGAGACACAGACATGACCCTGCTGAGCTCGGCATAGTTTCCACCAGGATACACGTTTTTATAATTTCACCAACTGTGAGTGCCACCTTTTATTTATCTCTTGCTTCTATTGTTTTTAGACAAATTGCACTTAGATGACGGTGCTTCCCACACCTCCTTGTATACAACGCAAGCCTAGAAATGCTTAATTATAAAAAATATATATATATACCTGTTGCTGCTAAAACTGTGAGCGAAAAGCCCTTTCTTACTATAATTAATAGAATACATTAAGCTTATGACATTGCTGATGTAAGCAAAGCCAATTGTGAAAAAAAAAAGATTTAACATACAGTATGTGTAGGGTTGCCACCTTTTCATAAAGCCAAACCCAAACACTTTAGCAGCATTTCTTTTTTGCATTTAACACAATAGGATTGTAAAAGACCTGGAGCACATTTGGGTTGCCCAAGAAGAGTAGTATTGCAGCCCATGTAGCATCCTGTGAGGAACAGTGGGTTTGGCCAAATTGTATTAATAATGGGAGAAGTTTAAGGAATGTAGTTACATCAAACAGAATAGAAAAGATTGATCGCACACTTAAATCCAAAAGATGCCTTAGAAATTTCTTTATTGTCAAGAGCCAGACAAAATTGCAATGATGATCAGTTGACACATTCACACAAAAAGAACCGTGCTTGTTCACAATTGAAATGCTCACAATACAAGCTATTTAAATGTGTATATCAATTTAAACGCCTAACACAAAACACCTGTAGTTAAAGAGCAAGCAACACAAAACGTCACTGACATAAAAACATTTCTTAAAGTAATGTATTAAAAACAAAAATAGACAAATGAGTGAAAAAAAGTGTATGTGTATATATATATATATATATATATATTATCTTTATTTAATTTAACCACTTCAGCTCCGGACCAATAAACACCTTAAGGACCAGAGGTCTTTTTCCAATTTCGCACTGCGCTGCTTTAACTGGTATTTGCGCGGTCATGCACTATTGCACCCAAACGAAATTTGCGTCCTTTTCTTCCTACAAATAGAGCTTTCTTTTGATGGTATTTGATTGCCTCTGTGATTTTTTTTTTTCCGATATAAATGGAAAAAGAGCGAAAATTTTGAAAAAAAAATATATTTTCTTCTTTTTGTTATAAGAAAAATCGAATAAACTAAATTTTTGTCATACATTGAGGGCAAAATTTATTCAGCCACATGTCTTTAGTAAAAAAAATGTCAATAAGCGTATATTTTTTGGTTTGCGCAAAAGTTATAGCGTCTACAAACTAGAGTACATTTTCTGGAATTTACACAGCTTTTAATTTATGACTGCCTATCTCATTTCTTGAGGTGCTAAAATGGCAGGGCAGTACAAATCCCCCCCAAATGACCCCATTTTGGAAAGTAGACACGCCAAGGAAATTGATGATGGGTATGTTGAGCCCATTGAATATTTATTTTTTTTTGTCCTAAGGGATTGAATAATGACAAAAAAAAAAACAATTTTACAAAAAGTTGTCACTAAATGATATATTGCTCACACATGCCATGGTTATATGTGGAATTGCACCCCAAAATATATTCCGCTACTTCTCCCGAGTATGGGGATACCACATGTGTGGGACTTTTTGGGAGTCTAGTCGCGTACGGCACCCCGAAAACCAATCACCACCTTCAGGATTTCTAAGGGTGCAAATTTTTGATTTAACTCCTCACTACCTATCACAGTTTCGAAGGCCATAAAATGCCAAAATAGCACAAAACCCCCCAAAATGACCCCATTTTGGAAAGAAGACACCCCAAGCTATTTACTGAGAGGCATGTTGAGTCCATGGAATATTTTATATTTTGCCACAAGTTGCGGGAATATTACAAACTTTTTTTTTTTGCACAAAGTTGTCACTAAATGATATATTGCTCACACATGCTATGGGCAGAAGTCAAATTACACCCCAAAATAAATTCTGCTGCTTCTCCCGAGTACGGGGATACCACATGTGGGGGACTTTTTGGGAGCCTAGCCACATACGGGACCCCGAAAACCAAGCACTGCCTTCCGGATTTAAATATAAAATGCTACCAAAAAAACTGTTAGCGATCGCAGGGATCAGGCCTGACTCTGCGATCGCTGCAGTTATGTGTTTAGTGTTTTGTAAGTGACAGTGATCGATCGATACTGCACTTGGGTGGGCTGGGCAGAGGGGCAAAACGCAGGTGCTAGCAGGTATCTGGGCTGATCCCGCTAACAATGCGTTTTTTTGGAACCCTGAACTGCTGGGGACGCTAGTATAGATCTGATCAGATGATATATTGATCTGTTCAGATTCTATACCACTACGGGAGGTGTATGCTTTGCGCGTGGGTGTTAGCGGTACTGGCACTAACCTAGCGCTGCCTGGGGCGACGCAGACCCTGACCCTAAAACCTAATTGATATCACCCGCCGGGTGATCAGGGGGTTAAACCTTTATTGGGTAATAAACGGTGGGTGCCCTGATGCTATAAAAAGCAAACTAACCAGAGTCACCCGTAACACTTATACGGTGATCAGTGGTGAAAGGGTTAACTAGGGGCAATCAGGGGGTTCAAATTTTTATTAGGTAGTATATGGGGGTCCCTGGCGCTATATAAAAACCTGACGGGGAACCTAAATAACTAACTGGCTAACCAGCGTCACCAGTGAGGCTTATACTGTGATCGCTGGTGAAAGGGTTAACTAGGGGCAATCAGGGGGTTAAAACCATTATTGGGTAGTATATCGGGGTACCTAGCGCTATAAAAACCTGCCGGTGAACCTAAAAAAATAACTAGCTACCTAGCGACAGTAGCGACACTGATGCAGCGATCAGAAAAATTATCGCTTAGTGACACTAGCAAAAGGGGGTGAAAGGGTTAACTAGGGGCAATCAGGATGTTAAAACCATTATTGGGTAGTATATCGGGGTACCCAGCGATATAAAAACCTGGCGGTGAACCTAAAAAAATAACTAGCTACCTAGCGACAGTAGCGACACTGATGCAGCGATCAGAAAAATTATCGCTTAGTGACACTGCCAAAGGGGGTGAAAGGGTTAACTAGGGGCAATCAGGATGTTAAAACCATTATTGGGTAGTATATCAGGGTACCTAGCGCTATAAAAACCTGGCGGTGAACCTAAAAAAATAACTAGCTACCTAGCGACAGTAGCGACACTGATGCAGCGATCAGAAAAATGATCGCTTGGTGACAGTGGCAAAAGGGGGTGAAAGGGTTAACTAGGGGCAATCAGGATGTTAAAACCATTATTGGGTAGTATATCGAGGTACCTAGCGATATAAAAACCTGGCGGTGAACCTAAAAAAATAACTAGCTACCTAGCGACAGTAGCGACACTAATGCAGCGATCAGAAAAATGATCGCTTAGTGACAGTGGCAAAAGGGGGTGAAAGGGTTAACTAGGGGCAATCAGGATGTTAAAACCATTATTGGGTAGTATATCGGGGTACCTAGCGCTATAAAAACCTGGCGGTGAACCTAAAAAAATAACTAGCTACCTAGCGACAGTAGCGACACTGATGCAGCGATCAGAAAAATGATCGCTTAGTGACACTGGCAAAAGGGGGTGAAAGGGTTAACTAGGGGCAATCAGGATGTTAAAACCATTATTGGGTCGTATATCAGGGTACCTAGCGCTATAAAAACCTGGCGGTGAACCTAAAAAAATAACTAGCTACCTAGCGACAGTAGTGACACTGATGCAGCGATCAGAAAAATGATCGCTTAGTGACAGTGGCAAAAGGGGGTGAAAGGGTTAACTAGGGGCAATCAGGATGTTAAAACCATTATTGGGTAGTATATCGGGGTACCTAGCGCTATAAAAACCTGGCGGTGAACCTAAAAAAATAACTAGCTACCTAGCGACAGTAGCGACACTGATGCAGCGATCAGAAAAATGATCGCTTAGTGACAGTGGCAAAAGGGGGTGAAAGGGTTAACTAGGGGCAATCAGGATGTTAAAACCATTATTGGGTAGTATATCGGGGTACCTAGCGCTATAAAAACCTGGCGGTGAACCTAAAAAAATAACTAGCTACCTAGCGACACTAGCGACACTGATGCAGCGATCAGAAAAATTATCGCTTAGTGACACTGGCAAAAGGGGGTGAAAGGGTTAACTCTAGGGGCAATCAGGGGGTTAAATCTTTATTGGGGGGTGATAGGGGGCTACCCTGGACCTAACACTAACTGCCCTGACAGTTTTTACTTTTACAACTGACACTGAATGCATTGATCAGTAAAGAAATGATCAATGCAATCAGTGACACTGTGACTGGGGGGGGGGGGGGGGGGGGGGGCGATCGGGGGGCGATCGGGGGGGGGATCGGGGGGGGTTTGTGTACCTATGTGTACCTATGTGTCAGTGTAGTGTTTTGGTGCACTTACTTTTAGTCTTCTCCTCGTAGTCCGGTCAAAAAGACCGCCCCGAGGAGAATGACATCACTTCCTCCTTCCTGTGTAAACAATACACAGTGGGAGGAAGTTCGTCATTGGCCAGGAGCGATCGAGAGGGGGTGGCCAGAAACCAACGGCCATCCCCTCATCACGGATCGCTCCCGGAGGGAAACGGACTGCCGTATCCAGCGGGAGGGGGTCCGATCGGACCCCCCACCCGCTGGAAGGCAGGCACATACATCTACGTGCTTGTGCCTGCCTGTGCCATTCTGATGACGTATAATGGCAATACGGCGGTCCTTAAGTGGTTAAGGAACACTCCAGATTCCATTACCTCATTATAGTAAAACTGAGAACTGTGGTCTAAAGACTATACAACAGTTCAATTCTGTAGTCTGATTGGAACAGTAGACGATGCCTCCCAACAAGCATAAAACATAGTTGTAATAAACATTGTGTAGACCAATGAGTAAGTTTAATCAGGAAGAGGGAAACTTTCTGAGGAGTCGAATGAGCTTAACTTAACTGTTGATCAGGAACCAAGCCCTAATATTTTAATGGACTAAACCTATTCTTTATATAATATGTAGGTTATGGCTCGTAGTCCTGGATTAGCACGAATGGTTCCAAAAGCTAACCGCAAACCAGGGGAATTTTCTCATTTGTGGAAAGAAAGAGTGGGTGACACAAATTATGTTAATAGGGGGAAAAAAAAGAAAATAGTGGGGGGTGTTGGGCTAAGTAGAGGGAGTTGAGGAGAAGAGGAGAAAAGGAAGACAAAAGGGGATCAGGAAGGGGTAGGCTGGAGAGGGTGGGAGAAAAATAGGAAGAGGTAAGAGTACACTAAATCTCCAATGAGATTACTACTGCAAATTGGGCAGTTATGGCCTAGTGGGGGAAGAGGTAGGGCACTTCAGAGGTTGGGCTCCAAAGGCACAGGATCCCCCGGACAACCTCCCCGCTAATGGCGGTCCCAATGGGAGCCACCTTGCCATGTTAAGCTTCTCTGTTAAAAAGTAGCTCAAAAAAGAAGTAATGAGAAGAAAGAAAAGTTTACAGTAACTTCCAAGAATGACAGGTGTAGTAGTTCAAGCGCAAACCTTCACATATACCAACATAGCCCAACATAGCCCACTACATCTGTTGTTTAAAAGAAAGATGCTCTCTCCCCGAGGGCCCATGCCCAGCGAGATTGAGTCACAATTTCAGTTTTAGTGTATTGCTAAAAGAATTTGTTCCCATCTGGGACAACCTCTGAGCCCATACCCGGGCATGTATGTAGAGAAATTACCTTACTGCCACATGGTTTCCAGCCTTTGAAAAATTAGCCAAGGGCGGGGGAACGTGTCCACCTGTAGCCAGCTAAAAAATAAATAAATATATATATATATATATATATATATATATATATATATATATATATATATATATATATATATATATATATATATATTTATAAATATGTATATGTATATATAATAGGGGGAGAATAGGGGGTAAGAGGATAGGAAAAAAAAGAGGGGGTTTGATAAAGCAGGGGGCCATGTGCGGCAGGACATACTCTACTATACAAAAACGTAACATTAAGTAATCTTATAACTTGACAAACGTATAACAGTCATTATACAAGAAATACTACCCCCAGAAGAACCATTCCATGTGGCAATCAAGGGACAGGTGGGCCAGGGGCCCCGTAATGAGCACCCAGGCCACGCCCTGCACACATACAATGGTTGTAGACCCGGCCAGGTCCAACCAGATTACCTTTGGCCACAAAACACATTCAGGTGTAATTCAATAGCTTTGACCACTCAGTAACATTGACATAAGTGTTTCTTTTACCTTCTTGCCATCAAGGAAACTATAAAATGTTTCAGAACATGTTACCTTTGACTCTGAACAGGCTATAGTATTGGCCTAATTAGCCACCAGAAAAAAGGGAGGTATACAAGTTTTGGAGGCATTTTAGTAAGATCAAAAATTACTGGACTTTGTAACTTATGTTGTATGCTCAGTCTAGGGGGACCAGAGATCACTCCCGGGGAGAGTCATCAGGCCTTTGAGTCCACTACAGATAGGGCAACAGGAACAAAACAAAGTAATGCGGAACTTACATCTGACAAGAGACTCCAGGAACCGGCATAGACCCTCAAGCTGGGAGCATAGCAAACCTTAGGGGCTCAAGGCTTGTTGTCCTGAGGAGCCTATGGTCTTCTGCACTGGGACCAGTGATTGCACCGGGGTTGCTGAGGTCTTCCTGTTGGGTTTACTGTGGGGTTAGTTTGTAGGGAGAACAAATGCCTGGCAGTTGGGTAGCAACATTGCGGGCAACCCTAGGGAGTCGAGGAAAGTGATTACTTATTTCCCCACTACACGCTCTTTAGAGGGCAGATGCACAGATAGAAGCAGTATACCCAATTTTCCAAAAAACGGGGCACAGAAGTGCAAGTACTCCAAGAAACAAAAAGACCCTGCACCAAGAAAACAAGAAGGGGGGCGTAAACAGGGACACCAGCGGTGATACCAATCGTTATCCACTATGGAATGTCCCCTGCAAGATAAAGTAGGTACCTGCAATGTCTTGAACCTTTCTGATAGGTCTTTATCGCCTCATGAGACTTCCTTATTGTCTAAAGTCCTTAATTTTTGCCCCAAAGACATTACATCATGTTTAATATTCTTTTGGACATTAACAAGTTTATTACAACAATAAACAATAAAAAAAAACATTATTTTGATGATAATCATGATATTGATCTTGGTCGCACATATGAGTCTGTTGATGCACATAGTTCTCTTGATACCACTGTACAATTCTCATTTAGAGAACTGTGTACTTTAAATGATTTGGAGGATTTGTCTCATGAAGGTCTGGAAAAGGCTTCCAGTAATCTTATATTCCCTGACAGCACTTCAGGCTGCTTTAAAACGAATTACCATTTTTATCCCATCGGTGCACGTTGTCCCGAGATGGACAAGTTCCAAAAATTAATTGAAAGAGATCTTTTGTCACCAACATCTAACATAACAGTTGACACATGCACCAATTGTGATAATATTTCAGGTAGTGAAAGAAAGGCTTTGAGGCATTTGGAAGATGACACCTCCATTGTCATTAAAAATTTCGACAAGGGAGCTTTAGTGGTGATATTGAATGCTGATGCTTATAGATTGGAAGCAGAGAGACAGCTCTCCAATGATGAGATCTATGAAAGATTAAAAAGTGATTCCACTAAGAAGTTTAAAAGGATTTTAACATCTGTGGTAAATGAGGGGATATGTCTAGGTATTTTTGACAATAAAACTGCAGCTAATTTAATCCCTGACTTTCCAGTTGCACCAATCTTTCATTATTTACCTAAAACCCACAAGGGGTTGGGCCTCCTGCATGGGAGACCTATTATCTCAGGTATCAATTCTCCTAATGAAATATTGGGTTAATGGCTTGATTGTGTGCTACAACCTCTGGTGGTCAATCTCCCCAGTTATTGAAAAGATACCAATCATTTGTTAAACATCGCAGGCGACACAAGGTGGGATTATCTTTCGCTCTGGGACACCTGCAATGTTTCTAGCCTCTACACCAGTATTCCACATGCCCAAGCTTTAGAAGCTGTTAGTTTTTTTCTTACATGTGATGTTTCCTGCAGCCTAAAAAGAAAAATGTTTATTTTGGATGTTTTGGAATACCTTTTAAAACATAATTTCTTTTCTTTCAATGATGAATGGTTCCATCAAAATTGTGGAGCAGCGATAGGCCCTAAATTTTTGCCATCATTGGCCAATTTATATATGGGATAGTGGGAGCATCTCCATATATATGGTTCTTCTAATCCACACAGACTTTTGATAAAAACATTTTATTGCTACATAGACAATTTAATTTGGACATAGCTTTTGGTTCTTTGGATGAATTTTTTAAGTATCTCAATCACAACAATATGAACCTAATGCCGCGTACACACGAGCGGATTGTATGGCGTACTTAGTCCGTCATACAATCCGACGGACAATCCGTCGTAGTTTCCACTGAACGAACTTGACCACACACGAATACACACACAGTCCGTCGAAAGCTTGCGCGATGACGTGTACAGCACGTACGACGGGACTAGAAATAGGAAGTCCAAGACACAGCAAAGCACCCTTCCGCCGTGTAAATCCTTTATGGGCATGCGCCATTCTTAGTCCGTCGAACTAGCATACTGACAACCGTATTGTCCACTGAAACCAAAGTACGACGGACAGAATTTCTAAAAACTGAAATTCTTAGTACTCCGGACTGCACGCTGAAAAAGTCCGCTGAAGCCCACACACGAGCGGATTGTCCGCTGAAATGTGTTTCGACGGACTAAGTACGCCATACAATCCGCTTGTGTGTACGTGGCATAATATTCACAGGGCTCTGTGATAAACATGAAATTAACTTCCTTGATGTTCATTTGTGTGGTCAAGGTACTTCAAAACATACTGGACGCTACATGAAACCTCTTTCAGGAAATACTTTGCTGATGACCAGATCTGGCCATCCTCGACACACCTCAGAGGTATTCCTGTAGGCCACTTTCTCAGGATTCGCAGAATCTGCAATGATCCTGCGACATATGAAACAGAAAGCACATGCCCTATACACCCATTTCTTAGAGAGAGGGTACCCTAGATACATTCTTGATAGAACAGCTTCTACTGCTAATTCCAAAAATAAGAATGACCTCCTAAAACACAACCTTATTGGTAAAAACAAGAAAACTATAATATACTATACTAAAATATCGGCGGCACCTACTGTATGTGAACATGGTTGATTTTCATGTATATGCACATTCTTTCCATCATCTATATGGTTTAGCATCTCATTGTTTCCTCTCATCCTTGAAAAGTTTTTAAGAAGTCTTTAATAATAAGCATTAAATCACACAATTATGCCCCATACACACGGTCAGACTTTCCGATGGAAAATGTGCGATCGGAGCTTTTTGTTGGAAATTCCGATCGTGTGTGGGCTCCATCTGACTTTTTCCATCGGAATTTCAGACACACAAAGTTTGAGAGCTGGATCTAAAATTTTCCGACAACACAATCCGATTGCGTAAATTCCGGTCGTGTGTAGACAAGTCTGACGCACAAAGTGCCATGCATGCTCAGAATAAATTATGAGACTGGAGTCCTGGGTCTGGTAAAACTAGCATTCATAATGGATATAGCACAGTCGTCACGCTGCAATGTTAACAATTGTTTAATGCAGCACATTCTCTTTTTCTTTATAATGCTAGAAGAATGAAGTTGTTTTGCTGCTCATATTCACACAGACTTCTCACAAACTTCTTTATTTATTCTTTCTCCTGATTTCATGAATATAATATTTTTATTTGTCAGATCTCCCAAATAATTTTTTATTTTTATGTTTTAATATTTTTTTTAAATTGTGTGGTTGTTTTTTTAGTCAAGATCTCCTTTTTTATTTTGGTGATCTCCATATTTTTTTGTGTGTTTTGTGTGTCAACTTGCCACAACACCATTATTATCTTTTTATTTTATTGTTTTATTTTTTAATCTCGAGGAGGTTTTTTGGTGTTGGTGTCCCTTATTAATTTGACTTTGTATTTTTGAAATATACCTGCCTGCTCACAAATAAACTGTCATTGTTTAAGTAAAACACATAGACAAGTATTTATTTAACTGAAAAAAAACTTTACAAGGTGAGTGTGTAGCAGACCCACAACATAATAATTATATTATCTGAAGAAGAGACTGTCACCTCATGTCTCAAAAAAATTGTTTTGCACTGTTGAAGAAAAAGACCCCAAAAAAACTAACTAGGAAACAGCTTAAAGTAACCCAAGCAGTAAATGAAAGCAAATACTATTCCAGTTTCAAATATAAATGTATTTTAAAAATGTCTCATACACTGTCTGGCATATCAATGGCACCCCTACCCGCAAAATACTCCATGTATCTTCTTCTGACCTTGTGCTTTGGGGAGTCAAGCCAGGACAGCCAGCTTCAAGTGCCGTTAGGGATATAGCATCAGGAAAGTTGGCCTCAGGCTCAACTGAGGCCAGATAGTTTGTAGCATTTTTTCTTAGATAATTGTGCAATATGCAGCAAGCAAGCACTATATGGTTCAGTTTATTTTCTGCCATGTCGATCGGTGTCAAAAATAGGCGGAACTGTCTGGCCATTATCTCAAAAATGTTCTCCCCCACTCTTCTGGCTCTGGCCAGCCAGTAATTAAAAACTCTCTGGTCCGGGGTGAAGGTCCTCATAGGGCATGGCGACGAAGACGAAGGGGAGTCCTTCCACATTGTCTTCTGGAGGTGGCAAGCCCAAGCTGTCATTCTGGAGATGCCAGTAGAGTTCCGTCTGGGTGATCACTCCACCATTTGACATCCAGCCATTTTTCCCCACATCCACATAGAGGAGCTATAGTAGCTGACACCACCGCCAACATCACTATACTATTATATTCCTTGTAATTATAATAGTATGACCCCAAGTTTGGGGGGTGGGACAATGTGGACGTGTTTCCCATCAATTGCACCTCCACAGTTGGGAAAGTCCCAAAGGGTGGCAAAGTGGGAGGCCACAGGCTGCCATTCCTGTGGCATTGAAGGAAACTGTGGAGTCAAACAAGAAAAAAAAATAGTAATTTTGCACATAAACATTGCAAGCAGATTAGACACAAACATGTTTGGCCAACATAAGTATAACATTTATTGAAATGAGTATTTAACCACTTAACAACCGCCCATTGCAGATTAACGGCTTCAGGGCGGTTGTTTAACTCTGAGAGGCCGTTAATTAACGGCCTCCCAGAATTCTGCTCACGAGAGCATCCTTGACCGCCGGGTCCACTGGACCCGGCGCATTACGGATCACGGTAAACGGCCGCTCATCGCGGCCGATTACCACGTGATCGTTGAGTCAAATGACGGAGTGATCACTTGTAAACAAACCGGTGTCATGTTATGATGCCGGTTCCTCCCTCCCCGCTCTGTACCGATCGGTACAGCGGAGGGGGAAGAGATCGGTGTCAGCAGCGCTGTGGGCTGCATCTGCAGTGCCCACATCACTGCTCACCAAAATTGAACCCCTCAGTTCCCTGCCATTACTCTGCAATACTCTGCAATACCCTGCAACACTCTACAATACCCTGCAACACTCTGCAATGCTCTGCAACACCCGCCAATACCCTGCAACACTCTGCAATGCTCTGCAACACTCTGCAACACTCGCCAATACCCTGCAATGCTCTGCAACACCCGCCAATACCCTGCAACACTCTGCAATGCTCTGCAACACCCGCCAATACCCTGCAACACTCTGCAACACCCGCCAATACCCTGAAACGCTCTGCAACACCCGCCAATACCCTGCATCGCTCTGCAACACCCGCCAATACCCTGCAATGCTCTGCAACACCCGCCAATACCCTGCAACACTCTGCAACACCCGCCAATACCCTGCAACACTCTGCAATGCTCTGCAACATCCGCCAATACCCTGCAACACTTTGCAATGCTCTGCAACACCCGCCAATGCCCTGCAATGCTCTGCAATGCAATACTCTGCAACGCCATACTCTGAGATACCCAGCCATACTCTGAGATACCCAGCCATACCCAGCCATAGTGGGTGATACCCTGCAATACCCAGCCATAGACATACCCCCCCTCCCGCCGCCCTCCGGTGCTTCTACCGACTCACCAATATGATCAAAGCCAGAATCTTTTTTTTTTTTCAGACTTCCCAGCTTAGAGGTGAGATGCGGGGTCTTATTGACCCCATATCTCACTGTAAATTCCTATTCCTATTACAAGGGATGTTTACGTTCCTTGTAATAGGAATAAAAGTGATCAAAAAAATTATTTTTGGGGAAAAAAATGTCAAACTAAAATAAATAAAGTAAAATGAACAATAAAAAAAAAAAATTTTTAATGCGAGATAAAAAGGTGCAACGACCACCATTGTATTCTCCAGGGTGTTTGCTAAAAAAACATATATAATGTTTTGGGATTCTATGTAATTTTCTAGCAAATAAATGATGATTTTTACATGTAGGAGAGAAATGTCAGAATTGTCCTGGGTGCTCCAGAACGCCTGATGGCGCTCCCTGCATATTGGGCCTCTGTATGTGGCCACACTGTGTAAAAGTCTCACACATGTGGTATCGCCGTACTCGGGAGTAATAGCAGAATGTGTTTTGGGGTGTAATTTGTGGTATGCATATGCTGTGTGTGAGAAATAAACTGATAATATGACAATTTTGTGAAAACAAAAAGTAAAAAAAAATTGATTTTGCAAAGAATTGTGGGAAAAAATGACAACTTAAAAAAACTCATCATGCCTCTTACTAAATACCTTGGAATGTCTTCTTTCCAAAAAGGGGTCATTTGGGGGGTATTTGTACTTTTCTGGCATGTTAGGGTCTCAAGAATTGAAATAGGCCGCCAGTACTTCAGGTGTGATCAATTTTCAGATATTGGCACCATAGCTTGTGGACTCTATAACTTTCACAAAGACCAAATAATATCCACCAATTTGTACTTATTTTTACCAAAGATATGTAGTAGTATAAATTTTGGCCAAAATTTATGAAGAAAAAATTACTAATCTGTTAAATTTTATAACAGAAACAAAGAAAAATTCATTTTTTTACAGAATTTTCTGTATTTTTTCTTTTATAGCACAAAAAATAAAAAACCGAGCGGTGATTAAATACCACCAAAAGAAAGCTCCATTTGTGTGAAAAAAGGACAAAAATTTCATATAGGTCCAGTGTTGCATGACTGAGTAATTGTCATTCAAAATGTGAGAGCACCGAAAGCTGAAAATTGGTCTGGTTATTAAGGGTGTTTAAGTGCCCAGTGGTCAAGTGGTTAAAGACAAAAGTATAAGGTCCACTTATCAGATTCCTCACCCTCCTACTCATTCCTCTGATGGCTCATTGAAAAAAACTTGGGGGGCGGGAGATGTTTTGGACAGGTAACCCTCCCCCCTTCATTGAGAGCAGAATGCATAAATAGTGTGTGTTCATTTTGGCCTTACTTACACTATTGGCAGCCCACTGGAGAGGCAAGAAGTGTCATAATAAAAAAAAAATACACACTGAACAAATATAAGCACATTTTTACATTCTGCTATTACCTATCAAGATAATAAGAGAAACAAACTTCAAACAGTACCATTTGAAAGTATACAGGCAGGCCCTTGCACTACATGCTTTGGTGAATTCATCCATAAATCTGATCACAAAAGAGGTAGGTATAGTGTGTATGGGTTGCCAAAGTCAGCAGATAGAGGATTGCTATCAGCTGACTTATTGGTTGGGGGGAGGGGGGTTCCAAATGAGTTTGGGCGTGCAAAAAAAAAAAAAGCCGCTGGTACTCTGCATGAATTAAAGGACACAAATAACATTTTTACACATTTTAGGGGGTGTTTAGGGGAAAGCACTACTATGGAGCTGACTAAATAATTGTTGCTAAGTGACTAGGCTATAGGTGTATATGGGCCCAGAAGAGCATGCTGGGGAGGTTAATGAAGGCAAATATGCATGAAGGGCAAAAAGGGAACTTTAAAAGCTTCCAGCATGTATGAGGACAAAGGGGCACAGCATATTACAATCATGGTAATTATGGCATAATGAAAGAAATACAATACATTAGCAAACATTAAATACATAGAATGCGATGTTAAAGGATAAAACTTACCTTAATATAGTCCTTCTGCAGGACCTGAATAATGGCAGAACAGGTCTCTGGGATAATGATCCCCAGAGCCTGGGGGGAGATGCCTGTTAAGAACTTGAGGTCCTCCAGGTCTCCCAGTGGCCAAGTACAGCAAAGTGGTGACTAGCCTCTCATCAGGAATATTCTCCAGGATCTCACGAAGCAAAGGCATGTGCAAGAATTGGTCAAGCTGGAGCAACCAATACTTCATCCATGAACATCTCCCCACCCTGTTCATGGACTGGGCTTGTATCAAAGCTAGAAGCCCAACACCAAGCCCCTGCACAGCACGAACTCTATGAAGAGTACGTACACGCAACATGGCTTCAAAACTGTCGGCTGGTCAGAACGAACTAAAAGAAAGCACTGAAAAACAGCCTGAAAGAACGAACTGAAAATCAGCAATGAGCGGAGAAGAATGCACTGAAAATCAAATATGGCACTATAAATAGCACGTACTGACAAACAAATGGGAACTGACTACACGCACTGAAAAGCAGATACGAACCCACAAGCACAAACTGAAGAGCAGTAACGATCTGAAAAGCGTGAATTTCAAACTTCTACTAACACGCAATAAACACAAGATCAGCAGAAGGAGCCCAAAGGGTGGCGCACATGGTACTGAACTCCCTTTTATAGTCCCGTCGTACGTGTTGTACGTCACTAGGTTCTTGACGATCAGAAATTCCGACAACTTTGTGCGACCGTGTGTATGCAAGACAAGTTTGTGCAAACATCCATCTGAAAAAATCTGATGGGCTTTTGTTGTCGGAATGTCAGATCATGTTTACAGGGCATTAGACTCAATTTGTTACACAGTGATATATGTGATTTATATTGGTATATATACATGTTTTTTCACTCATTTTTCTATTTTTGTTTTTAATAAATTTTTTGTGGTCAGGTCACCTGAGACCAGGTGATAGATGCACTCTGTAGGAGTCAGAAGTGCACCGCTAAGATAGTCGACCCTAGGACTGACTACTGCGGATGTACCCAGGGAGGTTCAGGAAGCAGGTCTTCTGGATCACTAACATAGACCATGTGTTTTTAAACGGCAGTTTTTAAAAGTTTTTTTGGCCATAAAACTATCCCCTATTTTGTAAACGTTATAACTTTTGCGCAAACCAATCAATAATCGCTTATTGTGATTTTTTTACCAAAAATATGTAGAAGAATATGTATCGGCCTAAACTGAGGGAAAAAATGTTTTTTTTATACATTGGGGGACATTTATTATAACAAAAAGTAAAAAATAATGCGTTTTTTTCAAAATTGTCGCTCTATTTTTATTTATAGCGCAAAAAATAAAAACCGCAGGGGTGATCAAATACCACCAAAAGAAAGCTCTATTTGTGGGAAAAAAAGGACGTCAATTTTGTTTGGGAGCCATGTTATCAGTTAAAGCGACGCAGTGCCGAATTGCAAAGGTCAGTCTGTCTTCCAGTATAATGCTCCCTTGGTCAGCCTATCCCCAGTGCATCCCCCTAGGTCCATCTGTCTCCCAGTATAATCCCCCCAGGCCAGTCTGGCCAGTCTGTACCCCAGTGAAAGCCCCCCCCCCCCCACCAATATAATTAAAAGCACTAGAAGCAAATAGGAGGGGAGAGGGGGGAAAGGAGGATTGGCTCTGCAGGGTTGCCACTGATGTGTCTGGGTTTCAGGTGGACTAAAACCTGGACACAGGATCTAAAACCCAGACTGTCCTGGTGAATACCGGACAGGTGGCAACCCTAAGTATGTTAAAAAATATACTGCGCTATTTGATGAAATTACAAGCTGCGGCCCAAGATGTTATACAACACCACCACAAATATACAAAAAAGGAGCTGCGCTAAAAGTATCACTGCACTAATTCAACCAAAAATATAAATGTGCTGCAAAAATTCAAAGAAATTTAAAACGTGACAGTATAGTATAAAGTGAATTATCAATGCTTAATAGTGAAATATATGCAATTAGTAATACAGGTATCAAAACAACAATATTGCAAACTTATATTATGTAACTACGAAAAAAGTTCGCACATAATAGTGATCACGTGCAGTAGTGTAAACAACATGTAAAAGAAATGTCCATATAAAGATCTGTGATTTTTTCAATGATGGTGTAGCACCCAATCCTCCACACAAAATGACATGTGAAAAACTGCCACCACAAAAACACACTGCCACTTACCAGAACAAGGTGGTCCCTTACTATGGGGGGCCACACCAAGCAGATGGCTATAACCCCAGCCTGGGATACTTCTGGCACACAGGAGACTCCTCAGCCTCAATAAGGATGGTCCACAGATGGGCCACAGATGGGCAAACTCAAATGCGCTGCTTACTGACACACAAAGGACTCCTCAGCTTCAATAAGGATAGTCCGCAGACTCAAATACGCTGCAAATTCACCATAAAATAAATAAAAAGCTTGCATACAATAAAAACCCTTTACTTTTATTTACCATGAAAGACAAATGAACACTTACAGAAATGTGAAGAAACTTCAGGATAAAACGCGAGTCGGCCGTCCTCGCTAACAGCCCGTGGCTTCCGGGACTATGCGTATAGAAGTGACGTCTGTACGTCGTTCCTCCTCCCTACACATTTTGTCATCAATAGGATGTTGTCACAGGGCACACGTATATATAACCCTAAGTATGTGTACTGCCAAAGTATGCTGGCATGGTGCTTTCCCTGATAACTGTGGAATATGTTTAAGACAGCCCCTAAATTTCAAGTGACAGGGGCTTCTATTTTGCTAACAATAGCTTTTCCAATAGCCCACCAAATGGCTAATAATAATCAAAAACTGTCCATCATTGATATCAGCACAATTCAAATTGACAAATTGGATCAAATTCTAACTCTGGAAATGTGGTGTCAAATTTGAGTTTGATTCAAATAGAGCTCTGTGATTGGGTAGCATGGTGACCTAAGCTGCTGAGGAATTGACTTATATGAATTCAGTGCTTCTTCTGTGAATTTTGAGGATGCCTACATTCACAAAGTTCAGTAAAGTATTGTTTTAAAGCCCAGCTCATTCATAAGCAGTTCAGAGTTCATTATAGTTCTGGCTGCTGGGGAAGGAAACCAAAGTGTCCAGCCCTAGCACAAATGGGAGACATCAAGAGTGATTACAGGAATTGTTTCCCTAGTGACATTTAGGTAATACAGGTATTAAAAAAAAATGCACAAATACCCCCTCCATCACCACCACATGCACACAATTTTTGCACTGTGCTGTGCAAGAAAGCAAAAATAAATAAATAAGTAGACTATATAAAAAAACTTTGAGGGATAAGAATACCATTGTACTGCATTATCAAGCAAGAAGCACTGTATGCATATGGAGCAAGACAATGCCATTCTTCACATGTACAAAGAGAAAATCATAACAGATTATATTTATACATTCAGGAAATTGCTGTTTGTGTCCCCTACAGGAAGTCACTGTTGTTGACTTTTCAAAGGCAAACAGGCTGTAAATTTTGCAAGGAAATTTGCCTCAAAGCTTGGTGAATGATGTGACACTGCTGACTTCCATTATCCAATCATGTGCAAGGAAAATGTTATATATGATATTCTTGGCAAAGTAGACATTCAACAAATTCACTATGCTCTGGGGCAAAGTCTCTTGCTAAATGCAGCTTTTCTTGCAAAGTAAACAGCTTTTTTTGCTTCTAGTAGATCAACCCCACTCTCTCCATCCCAATAATGATTGGCACTGTGACAGAAGTTGATAGAAATTCAAAAATAAACCTCCAACTGAGTGAGCATACACATATTCCTATCAATGATCATTTACATTTACAGCAGAGAATATACTGACCTATATACAGTATAAGGTCACTTGTGTCAACACACAGCACAAAACTAGGAAAGGGCATAATTAGGAGTTTTAACTTTTCCAAACGTTTCTTGAGCAAAATAAATTTCTGCATCTCGGATAACCTCCAACCTAAGGCCCCATTGACACCTGAGCATTTTGTAACTAGAAATACTCAACATAGAAAATCCCATGGTTTTGTAATGTGCCTGTTCATACCTAAACGTAGAGTCGCTTGAAGCAAGTAGCATAGAAAAGTAAACAAGCTTCTTTCAAGCTACAAGCATTAAATGAGTTTGGCTCCAATAGACTTCAATGTATGCACCTGAAAAATGCTTGAACATTCATGATAAAATGTGCAAAATGCATATTATTCCCAAGTAGCTTTTATCTAAATTATCTAAAACATTGTTTAAAAAAGTCTGCAAAATGACCAAAGACACTCTGAAGTGTGAATGCTGCCTAATGCCGCGTACACATGACGGGTTTTTCTGCCAGAATAAACTCTGACAGTCTTCCCGACGGAGTTCCAATGGAGTTCCAATGGAGTTCCATTGAAACGGACTTGCCTACACACGATCACACCAAAGTCTGTTTGTTTAGAACGTGAAGATGTACGACGGAACTAGAAAAAGGAGTTCAATAGCCAGTAGCCAATAGCTGACCTTGCTGTGTTTTTGGTCCATTGGAATAGCATACAGACGAACGGTTTTCCCAATAGGAATTAATTCCATCAGAAAGATTTAAAACATGTTCTATTTCTAGGTCCGTCAGAATTTTTGAAAAAAAAGTCAAATGAAGCCCACACATGATCGGAATATCCGATGAAATTATTCTGTCGGACCCTTTCTCTCCCGGAAAGTCCAGTCATGCTGGGAGCATTTCGCTAACCACCAATACAAGGGAGCACTTTTCCACAGATCATTAATGTAGGTGGACTTTTCTCCACTGACCACAGAGGAGGGGTAAAACTACAATTCTCACTGTCTGTTTCTTCTTTGGCGATGAATATTATCTGTTTAATTAAATTTTTATTAGTAAACATCATTTCCTGACAGCTCCATGTTAGCCTACTACTGGGAATGTTTTTCCATATCCCCATCTGCAGATCCTAACTCATAAATTTGACTCCCACCCTCTGTCAGGTGTTCCTTTCTTTTCCTCCTCACTTAGTAGAACCAAGCACTCCTTACCTGGCTGTAATAAACTTGTGGCCGTCCACCTGTTGCTCCCCAGGTGCAGACCCCGCTGTACGGACCCTTAAATAGGCTTCTTGCATGGATATTATGGCTAGCATTGGGATTTTTTTTTTCAACATGTTTTTATTGAGGAATTAAACAAAATACATTTGTACAGGTTACCATCAGTCTTTTTCCTGGTAGTACAGCAGTGAAATAAATGAGACAGAGAAAAGTACAATGGGTATCATCTGAGCAGAGCACGTAATGACAATTATCGTGACAGGTGTACAGCCAGAGCAGATAACAACATAGGAGGATGAACAGCCTGTGTAGCACAAGAAGGCTCATTTAGTAAGATTAAAGTAGTTTTCTTGTGAAAACATAATCAATACTAGTATACAGAATCTAGGCAAATAAATAATACATAGAAAACTGGATGGATCTGTGTACTAACCACTGAGAAGCGGGAAATGGTTGATATGATGGAAGAGATTACAACTGGGAAGAACAGGGAAGGAAGGGAAGGGGGGGGTGGGGGTTGTCAATTGAAAAAAAAGACCTGATGAGGTAGTCCCGAAGATATGCAATGAGTGTTGAAACGACAACCAGAGACAATAATGGGCAGAGGGAAATATGTGGGGTGTCTATTCTTCAGGGATTGGCTCATCAAAGGAGAAGGAGAGAGTAGATATAGCTTGTTGGTCATCTGAAGAGAGGGCTGAAGAAATAAAAGCTTGTCATCGGAGAAAAAAAACGCGATTTGGGATCTTTAAAGTCCTTGAGAAGACGTTCTCTATATAGGAGGGTAAGAGTTTCTTGCTTGAGCTGGGAGACGGCTGGGCATTGAGGAGAAATCCAGTTCCTGAGGATAAGACGTCTAGCGATGAGAAGGCAAATCAGGATCCAATCTTTGGAGGGAGGATGGATGGCCGATCTTGTAGAGGTAGAAGCCTTTGAGAATAGAGATCAGGGCAGCAAAATAGGGTCCCAGTAGCCAAAGATCAGTAGGAGGGGGTCCTTGGGCAATTTCAATAGGGTGATCTCCAAAATAAAGGCTATAACCTGATCCCAGAAAGAGGAGATGAAGGAACATGACCAAAATCGGTGGGATAGAGAGGGTCTAGGAGCCGAGCATAGTGGGCAGAGGGTTCCATCCGCGTTGGACTTTGAGGAGAGGAATGGGACATACGCCCGGTGAACTATTTTTAGCTGGGTTTCTCTCCAGGTTTCATTAGGTGTGAGGCGGAGGACCTCCCGGAGGCCATGTAGGCGTTTCTCGACTAAGCCAGGATCTGAGAAGTCTTTGCGCCAATTGGCAACAGACGAAGACAAGAGCGGTGGAGAGAAGTCCCATAGGAGAGGTTTATATATATCTGAAATGGAGTATTGTCCAGATTGAAGCAGACGGTCCAGGAAGCTAGGTTTGAATCTCAGAGATTCTGCTTTACATGTGCTGAAGAGGAAGCTGATGCATTGTTTGTAATAGAAAGCATGAGAGGCAGGTAAGGAGAACAGAGATGACACTGATGAGAAGGGCAGCGGTTTCCCAGATGAGGGATAACAAAGTGTGGAAAATTTGGAGAGTCCATGTTGCTCCCATAATTCGTAGGATTTGTAGTGGAGACCAGGGAGGAATGCTGGATTCCCTTGGACCGGCAGGTGAGACGAAATAAAAGCCGGGAGCTTGAGGATTTTTCTGACCTCTCTCCAGGCCAGTGCCGTGTCCCGCAGCAAAAGGTTGTGTTGAAGCGGGGGAGGGACAGCTTTCCACTTGCAATGGAGGAGGGCTACTAAAGAATAAGGGTGAGCCATAGCAGATTCCAGAGTAAAGTTCGAGTGACGAGATTGTTGGGCAATCCAATCAAGACTAGTCCTAAGCAAACAAGCAAGGTTGTACATTCTAATATGAGGTAAGCTTATACCCCCTTCACTCCTAGGAAGGTGCAGTTTCTTGAATGCTATACGGGGCTTTTTGCCATGCCATAAGAATTTGTAGATTTGTAAGTTAAGGGCCGAAACATCTTTATGTTTAAGCAATAAAGGAATAGTTTGCAGAGGGTACAGCAGTCTGGCAAAGCTAATCATTTTAACAAGGTGGCACCTTCCCATGAGCGACAGGGGGAGATCCATCCAGTTAGACAACTCCTGATTAAGTTTAGTAAAAAGAGGGGGAAGTTAAGGTGGTAAAGGGAGGAGGGCAGTTTCCCTATCTTTATTCCCAAGTAAATGATATGTGTCGGAGCCACCTGGAATAGGGAGTGGAGCGTCCAAGGGGGTGAGGGGTGGGTACCAATAGGAAGGATTTCGCTCTTGGCATAGTTGATGTGGAGTCCTGAGCATACCCTGAAGATGTCAAAGATATTTCTAATGTGTAAAATGTCAGCAGCAGGACATGTGAAAATGAGGATGTCGTCTGCGAAGAGGGATGTACGGAGCTCGAAAGATCCAACAGAGATGCCTCGCAAGGGAGCGGCCTGGGAGAGATATCTGGAGAGAGGTTCCAAGGCGATATTGAATAGTAAGGGGGACAGAGGGCAGCCTTGCCTAGTACCCTTGTGGAGGCGGAAGTCCTCAGAGAGGACTCCCGCTGCCACCACCCTGGCTGAGGGGGCCGAATACATGGAATTGATGAGATGACAGAAGGGGCCCGAAAAAAACATTTTGGTGAGGGACAGTGAAAGCCAGTCAAAGCTGACATTATCGAAAGCTTTTTCTGTATCTAGGGTAAAGATGGCGTAATCTCCCTTTGGGTCCCATTTAGCTTGTTCAAGGGCCAAGAGCACCTTACGCATATTCAAAGTGGGCGTGCGCCCTTTAACAAAACCAGATTGGGCAGGATGTATGAGATCAGGGAGGATGTCCGCCAGCCTGGAGGCTGTGATTTTTGATAGGATTTTAACATCCAGGTTAAGCAATGAGATGGGCCTGTAGGAACCTGGTTGCAAGGGGTCCTTTCCTTTCTTGGCAAGAAGTTTGATAATGGCTTGGTTACCCGTAGGCAGGTATGGCCCTCCCGACCAGATGCCAGAGAAAACTGAGTGCAGTATGGGTACCGTAATATTAAGGAGAGATTTGTAGAATTCGCCATTAAAACCATCAGGGCCAGGGGCTTTGGAATGGCAAAGGCTTTTGATGGTGTGTTCTATTTCATCTAAGGTAATGGGGGAGTTCAAGGATTCTAGCTGGGCGGGGGAGATGTGAGGTAAATGGACTTTGTCTAGGAAAGAGTGGGCGGTGGGCTCATCAATCGAGTCTGGGCCATAGAGGGCTGAGTAGAATTCCAACATGGTCTTATTAATACCAGGGGGGGGTGGAGTGGATGGTCCCCGACTTGTCCTGAAGGGAGGTAATGTGAGTCGGCCGGATGAGGCCCTTTTGCATAGTCTGGACAGGAGCTTTCCATCAAAGTGTGCTTTTTTAGTGAGCTCAAGGGTAGAGGCCCAAGAGTCAAAGAAAGATTTGGCGGCAGCCCATTCATCCCTGTCCGCAGAGGAGGTAGAGGTGGCAAGGGAGATTTGGACTTTGTGCAGTCAGGTACTAGCTGATTTAAACTTGACCATGGCACGGCGTTTAAAAGTAGAGGCATATGAAATGATACGACCCCTCAGGAATGCTTTGCCAGCATCCCAAAGGAGGTTTGGGTCACCCAGATGGGGGGAGTTGGCTAGGGAGAACTCCTCCCAGGAAGGCTCCATGAAGTCCTTAAAGTCAGTGTTGCCGTGCAGGAATGAGGGGAAGCGCCAAATGTTGGGATGAGGCCGGAGATCTAGACGGTCCAAAGTGAGAGTTATGGGGGTGTGATCAGAAATAGCTATGTCCCCCAGCTCTGAGTCAGAGATCAGGGGAAGAAGATTATCGGAGACAAAAAAATAGTCTATCCTGGTCAGGACCTTGTGGGGGTTAGAGTAGAAAGTAAATTCCCTATCTGTTGGATGGGATAACCACCAAATGTCAGTGAGGTGTATTGAATCTATAGTGGAGGCCAAAGGGGAAGGGGCGGCTTGAGAGGGATTACTTGAGAGGGTTTTCAGGGAGGATCTGTCCATGATATCATTAAAATCCCCTCTGATTAAATGAGGAATATGTGAGGTATCGAGGAGCCAAATGGATAACTGACAATAGAAGGATTTAGAGGGACTGTTGGGGGCATAGATATTGGAGATCATAACTTCCTTAGACCCTATTTTTTTTTTTTTTTTTCCATAAAAGCTTTATTGAAGAAAATAGTCAATAAAATACAATACAATAACATTGCATAGAAGAGCAAAATAACATGAAAAGTGAACAATGATAACACTACAGCATATTTTGACCTTATATTAGAATACTGAGTCAAACAGTAGCTGGAAATTGCCAAGAATAGAATAATCTATATCAGAATAGGGAAGACAATAAAGTCGAAGTCACGTAAATTATTAAAGGAAGTAAAAAAAAAAAAAAAAAAAAAAATTCAGTAGGCAAGAGAATGAGCAGAGAATCCTGAACCATCCTTCAAGGCTTCAGAAGATTCAAGTCTGTATAAAAGCTAAGCTGTCTACCCTTATCTGAAATGCAGAAAAAGAACAAAAAAGGGGAAACATGAGAAAAAATTGGGAATAACCAGTTCATCCACCTCAAGGCGGCAGAGAACCGGTTAACAGGTTAAGACACTCATCCGAACTACGAAAGTGAAGCCAGCAAGCCCAAGTCCCCCAAAATTTAGTAGGGGTATCATTCGATTGATGGATAAGTTCTTCCATCTCAGCAATTTTAGACACTCTTGCGATCCAGTCAGCGACAGAAGGGGGCGAACAAGATTTCCAGACTACAGGAATGCACATTTTCGCTGCATTGAGCAGATGCTGTGCCAATGAGCGATGATAGAGCTTCTTGGGAAGACCAGAGTGGTGCAAAAGCATTTGGGCAGGGGAGAAATCAATGGGGATAGTGGTAATGTGTCTGACTAGACGGTGAACCTCTCTCCAAAAAGGCTGTAAGCGCGGACAGGACCACCAAATGTGTAAGAACGTACCCACATTATCTGAGCATCGCCAGCACATTGAAGGAATTTTGGGATCACGACGATGGAGCCTTTCTGGAGTTAGATACCACCTAGAGAATATCTTAAAATTGGTTTCTTGTACAGATACATTAATTGATCCCTTATGTAAGTTGGCATATATAATTGACCAGTCGTCTACTGACAGGGAGATGGATAAATCATTTTCCCATTTAACTGTTGCTATATTTGCTTTGGGGTTAATATTTGCAAAGAGTAAGGCGTAAATAGTAGAGATCACATGCCTTTGTGGTTCCGACTGATTACAAAGAACTTCAAATGAGGTAAGATTACGGGCGAAGTCAGATTTCGCCCCCTGATCTAACAGAAAATGTTTTATCTGGAAGTAGGCCCATTGAGGGAATGGGCGCCCCGAGGGCTGGTGGGGAAGGTCTAGAAGGGTTTTAAGTTTATTGCCAGAGAAGAAAAGCATTGTTCTAATATCTGAAGAAGGCCACATACCGGAAAGAAAGGCATCCGATTGGCCTATTGGGAACGCAGGGTTGTGTTTTAGCGGTGTCATCGGGCTGCGGTGCGAGGAAATACTGTGATTACTACAGGCTAAGTTAAAGGCATATAGTGTACTCGCAATCAAGGGGTTCTGTTTGCATTTTGTCGGGACATGTCCAGGGTCTATCCAGGGTAACAATTTGAGCGGTGTAGTGGAAAACATATTTTCTATTTGCGTCCAAACTTTAGTGGTAGTATGCACATTCCAGTCCACTATTCTAGACAGATGGCTGGCAATAAAATACTTCTTGATGTCAGGTAACCCAATGCCGCCTTTCGTTTTAGGTAAACTCAATCTGGCGAAGCTAATCCGTGGTCGTTTACCACTCCAAATAAAATTGGAGCAATAGGATTGGTAATCTTTAAAATAGGCGGGAGGAAGTTTTATGGGGATAGTTTGTAGAATATATAACAAACGGGGTAGTATATTCATTTTAATAATTGAAGCCCTGCCAAACCAAGAAAAAACGCCCGTCGACCAAGCTTTAAGATCTTTCCGAATGGTTTGTAAAAGGGCGGTGTAATTGAGGGCATAAAGATCTTCCAATCGAGAAGGCAACTTGATGCCCAGATACGTTATAGCTCTTTCATTCCAACGAAAGGGAAAATTCTGTTGGCATGTGGTTACTGTTTCTGAACTTAGGGAGATGTTCAGGGCTTCCGATTTAGCAAAATTAATTTGTAGGTTGGACAGAACTTTGAAGTCATCAAGGTCCTTGAGGAGGTTAGGGATCGTGATATGTGGTTCCGAAAGGAAGAGTAAAATATCGTCTGCAAACGCAGCTATTTTATGTGATGTGTCTCCAATCGTTATACCTTTGATATCTGGGTTTGCGTTAATCTTCCGGAGGAGGGGCTCTAAGGTAAGAATGAATATTAACGGGGAAAGTGGACATCCCTGACGCGTCCCGTTGGATATGGAGAAGGCGTCCGACAGCCGACCATTAATGCGGACCTGGGCCGTGGGGGAGGCATATAGAGCCATAATAAAAGAAAACAGTCTTTTTCCGGAAAGCCCAATTTGCGAAGAACTTCCGCCATGTAGTCCCAGGCCACTCTGTCGAACGCCTTCTCCGCATCCAACGAAAGAAAGAAACCCGTCTTTTTGGAAGAGGAGAGCCAATGGTGGATGTTAAGCGCTTTAATCGTGTTATCTCTACCCTCCCGCCCCGGAACAAAACCAACTTGATCAAGAGAAATGAGTTGGGGTATGATAGGGAGAAGACGATTAGCTAATATTTTGGCAAAAATTTTTAAATCAACGTTGAGCAAAGATATGGGTCTGTAGTTTGACACTTGGGATTCGTCTTTATTTGGTTTCGGGATTACAGTTATGTGGGCCCTCAATAAGTCTCGTGGTGGGGGGACACCCGACGCTAAGGAATTAAACGCTGCCAAAAAATATTGTTGTAAAGTGGGCGCAAATGATTTATAGTAACCTACGGTGAGGCCATCTGGGCCTGGGCTTTTCCCTGGTTTCAATTGTTTGAGGGTAGTATCAAATTCAAAAGACGACAAGGGAGCATCTAACTGAAGCGCCATTTCAGACGTAATGGCGCTTGGTGCGTACGACTGTAAAAATTCAGAGATTCGTTGAGTCCTATTTGTAGTGTCGCTGTGCTCGGAAGTCTCGTTCAAATTATATAATTGGGTATAATATTGGACGAATTGATCAGCAATTAGGTGGTTCGATACTACTTTATTGCCCATGTGATCTGTGATGGAATGTATCGTTTTAAAAGCTCGTTGTTTACGGAGGGCCCTGGCTAGGAACTTACCTGATTTATTACCATATTCGTAGAATATTTTACGGGATAGGACATAGCGTCTTTTAATTTGAGAATTTAGTAATTGTAGGAGTTCTAATCTAGCCTGAGTTAAATCCGAAAGGGTGTCACGGGCAAGAGAGAGTTTATGGATTTTCTCCAAGGTTTTGATGCGATTAGTGAGTTGTGTAATTTGAATGTTATGTTCCTTCCTTCTTTTGGCTGCAGCCGCTATCAGCACCCCCCTAATCGTACATTTGTGTGCTTCCCACAGTGTCATAGGGTCAGTATCTGGTAGATGATTATCTGAGAAGTAATGTGTTAAATTTTCTTGTATAGAGGCTGCAATAACTGGATCCGTTAGTAGAGAGGGATCAAGCCGCCAGATAGGGGCAGAGATGGGGTTATTGGCTATCTGTAAGGTCATGGAGACCGGATGATGGTCAGATAAGACCATGGTCTCTATGGTGGCTTCTACAAGGGCAGGTAGGTCCTTTTGAGTCAAAAAAATATAATCCAATCTAGAATATCTATTGTGAGGGAAGGAAAAGAAAGAGAAGTCCCTCCCTTGAGGGTGGAGAGTACGCCACGAATCGTGGATACACAGTTCCTGCAAGCATAATCTAATATTGCGAAGCGCAGAATAGGGCAGGGATGATGTACCCGTGGAAGAATCTTGAGCCGGGTGGAGGGGAACATTAAAATCCCCACCAAGGATGAGAATGCCTTTCTGGAACGAAGCAAGTGAGGATAGAGTGGACGTAAAAAATGACGTTTGACCTGAATTGGGTGCATAAATGTTTGCCAATGTAATATCTTTCCCTCTGATGGAACCCTTAATGAAGAGGAACCGGGCATCAGGATCCGCAAGTGTATCCTCTATTTGCATCGGGCAATGTTTGGCCACAAGGATTGAGACACCTTTGGATTTGGACGAATTATTAGTGGCATGGAAAACCGTCGAAAATCTATTAGTTAATTTAGGTATCTGGGATGATTTGAAGTTTGTCTCCTGTAGGAAAACAATGTCCGCTTTACTTTTGTGCATATAGAGGAGTAATTGAGACCTTTTCTCTGGAATATTTAGCCCACGGACATTCAGGGAAACGATCTTCAGGGCGTCCGACGAATTAATGCGAGGGTTGGGAACCATAATCGCAATGTAATATACAAATAATAACCTAAGAAAAAAAGAAACAATAAACAAATAAAGGGGGGGTAGTACTCTTCGCGTAAAATGCACCCTTAACGTGGGATAAATTAGCAAGGTCCGGGCTGCAGATCAAGCAAGGCAATAAGGACGTAAGCGTATACTATAAGGTAGCTTGGATCTCTCTACAGCCGCACTGCAGATGATGGGAAGAGATAATGGCCGACGGGGAAGCAAGCTGTTAGAACGAGGACAGGAAATGCTGGATAAATGATAATTGGTAGCCAAATATAGGCGTGCCTATAAAGTAAATGAGAAGGAGGTTCGGATGAGCGTCTATAAGAGATCAGACAAAAAGTAACTGCAACAGGAAATAATAATATCTATTTGTCCGGGGAAGAACTAGGCCGGCTAGTTCTTCAAAATTAGGTTGAATAGCTCAACCAAAGTCCGGAAAATATCGGTGAGCGGTCGTAATGTGGAAATTGTCTTAAAAAACAAAAAAGATCAAAAAGAAAAGAAATGACTGATCCACACCACGACCCCACCTAGTGGGGATGTAACCCTAAGCAACCAAAGAATGGCAAAAAAGAAAAAGAACAATAAAAGGAATGATAAAACTCTGAATTCGATAATCAAGAACTAAAAATCAAAACCCGCTGAACGAGACACGTAGAATGGTGGCCATCTACACTCAGTAGAGCCAGCACTCAGAGAGGACTTGAAAGATGTGTTACTTAAGTAAATCTAACAGTATTGTGGTGAAAATTTGAAGATGTATCTTCCCCACTTCGAAAAAATAGCTACTGTGAGAAAACTGGTCTGGACCTCACACAGATATACTTAACAAGGATCAGGGCAGGAAGACCTAGGTTTGAAGAAGTGAGTGTAGGTAGGTGAGAAAGAAATACTTCTGCACCCCTAACAACTGTAAAAGGACGAATAGTCCTCAATGGACATATAAATAGACCACTCATAACAGTATCTAACCGTTAGACTATGTATAGTATAAGAACTATGAACTATCTACCCCTGATCAGCTGAAGGGCTGAGACGGGTTTATTATATTACAAAAGCCCGAGATCAACATGCGACCATGAGAGCATTGAAAAAATAAGAAAAAAAAAAAAAAAAAACTAATAAAAAAATAAATGGTAAAACTGATACCTAGAAAAAAGGTTGACCTCAGGGGTTCAATTTCCCCCCATTGTACACACAATTATTCAATTATTCCCGGCCAACAAACGGATTCCCTCCCATTTCTGAAGCGTGGAACCCCGTACAGCACTACAGCCGCTTACAGCCGGTTGTATCAATTTGGTAAATAACTTCTAGAACCAAAGAACATGGCGTTAATAAAACTGAGTAGCTTGTTTAGGAGATTGGGGGAAGCCACCTAGCAGAGGCAGGAAATGGAAAACTGGAAAAGAAAAAAGAAAAAAAAAAAAAAATCACAGGAGAATTGCCATCCTGCCATAAATTGATCAATCTCAGTGCAATGGGAGGGGCATATGTATGAGCTAGACATCACTTAAGAGTCAAACAGGACAATGCTGCGAAGCAGCCCTTACAATAACCGAGGAAAAAACAGGGAGGGAAAACATCTTTCATGTTAAGGCTCAAACCTCCAATCTCCGCTACATGCTATAACAGGATACTGGTGTGAGGAACATACACAATGGATCCTAGCTACTATCAGTGCCCAATTGAACAGTAAAGAAAGGTAATATGTATATGTGATTACAGTTTGTGACACAGAAACATGCCCCACTGAATCTGCCGAGTTAACGAGAAAGTCTGATGAGCGATTATGCACTCCAATCCCCGACCAGCTTATTGTATTGCTAATACCGCTAACACGCTAAACAAGATAGAAAGAGGTGAAAGTTTCCCCAAAGTAAGAAACATTGCAGAACAGTACAAGTCTCTGCTCCTAGGCGCTAAGCCTGTTGGATTATGTTGGCTGACCAGAACTCATAGCCATCTTTTCTCCATATCAGGAGATCCCCAGTTTCCGTGTGTGGGCAAGAACTGTTCCGTATGGCGGTGCAAGGTAAAAACAGGGAGACCAAAAAACAAAAAAAAACAAAACGGAGAAACAGACATCCACAATAAAGGAACTAATGTTACTCAGAGAACCAGAGAATGACCATGTATTGGACTTAGCTCAGTACTCGCGGCGAGCTCTCCTCGGTCGCGGAGTGGTCTGCGGGCTGACACCACGCTCAATTCCAGAGCGGGGGTGCGACACTCTAGATTCTGAAGGCGAGCGGCGTCTCCGGAAGCGGGTATCTTGATATTCCATAGGCTCAGCGGGCGGCTGTGTAGACTTGGAAACCGCTGGACGAAACTCAGCATACCAATCAGGGACCGCCGTGAAGGGTATTTCCAAGGTATTACAGAAGTGTTGAAGATCTTCTGGTACCCGCAACAGGGCTGATCTGCCACCAGAAGAGGCCGATAGAGCAAAGGGGAATTTCCAACGATAAGGAATTCCTTTGGCGCGCAAAGTATCCAGAAGGGGGTGGAGTTCTCTGCGTCTCCTCAGAGTAATGCTGGACAAATCCTGAAAAAGTGAAATGGAGGCTCCTTTATAGGTGATCGGTGTCTCCGTCGATCTAGCGCTATGAAGGATCTCTTCTTTCAGAGTATAGTCAGGCAGACAACAGATTATATCACGGGGAGGGTCAGATTCCTTTCCCCATAGGTCGTAAGGCTCTGTGTATGCGCTCCATCTCTATCCTAGTATCTGGAGGCCTATCCAAAATGGCGTTAAATAAGCCTGTTACCTCAGCCACCAGTCGTTCTGGGGCAATAGATTCCGGGAGGCCTCTCAGACGGATGTTGTGGCGTCTGCCACGATTGTCGAGGTCTTCTGTATGCCGATTCAGATCCCTTAATTGTAGCGTGTGTGTATCCAAAATCTGGCAGGATCTTTTGATAATAGCTGTGTGGGTTGAGGTAATTTTCTCCACATCTTGGACCCGATTTGCTATAGCTTGTATGTCTAGCTTCAGATCTGAGATAGCACTGGTAAGGGCTGCAGTGAGGGTCTCCTTTATATCCGTTGCAACCGATCGTAGATCTTGTAGACTCGGTTGATTGTGCGGGGTGAGGACTATCCCCTCGCCAGAGGAGGGAGTCTGTGAGGAATCCATCGGAGGCCTCGGGTCTCGGGAGGCGGCCATGTTGGAGTTATAGGAGCGAAACATCTCCGGGATGTTTTGCGAGATCCGACTAGCCTCGTACCTCGGGGAACGAGATCGGGAGGCCGAAGAGCTACGGGAAGACGTTCCCATGATACGATTAAAAATCAATGAATAAGAAGCCTCTAAAAGTCGCCTAGAAAAGGTCTCTTCAGCGGGAGCTCTGAAATTATGCTGCCATCTTCAGTCGAGGTCAGGCCACGCCCCTAGACCCTATTTTTACTCGCGTCGAAAGAAAACGCCCTTGGTCATCTGTGTGAGTGGAGATGACGGAGCAAGGGAGGTTCCTATGAATCAGGAGAAGAACACCAGCTTTGCGTCCAACTGATTCTGAGCCCAATACTGAGCCCACCCACAGTTTCTGCATACGATGGAAATCAGAAGCTGGGAGGTGGGTTTCTTGTAGTTAGGCTATGTCAGTCTTTAACTGTTTAAGGTGTCGAAGGATCTTCATTCTCTTATGAGGAAAACGGAGACACTTCACATTCCATGAAACTACCCTAAGAGATCACAGTGCGAAGGGAATAATCAGAAAGGCCATGTGAGCATTGTTTCATCAATGGGAAAACATATGGTGTACTTAGAGTCGGGGCTAATTTAATACAGAGGCAACCAGCCCACAGGCAGAGGGCACCCGGGGAGGGACAGGGGAGGGAGGGGGAGAGGGGGAGGAAAAACAAAGAGGTCAGGGTAGGAAGGAACATTATAAAAATTACAACATCTATTAGTGCAAGCTTCACTTTTTTCCGCATGAGAACACTGTGCAAAGAGGCTCCCCACACGGGACCCTGATTAAAAAGGGATAGCAGCGGAGCCCGAGTACCCGAAAGCCACTGGGGGGACATAAGGGCAGTCTGGAATGGGTCCTCCATGATAGGAGATGGTCGGAGATGGTGCACAGTGGACTCCTGGGGAAAAGACAAGGCCCATGTCTAACGTAGACCACAGCAATGACTGTACGGCATAACATAACAAGAGAGAGAACCTTGAAACGAGAAACTATAACAACATGTACAACTGAAATAAAATATGGTGGCCAAGGGGCCATGTAGTAAAGTCTGGAGATACCGACTGGGTTGGCTACAAAGTGAGACTAGCTGCTATACCCAGGGGGGGAGCTGGGCTCGGGGTAAAGCAGACCCCATTAGTCCAGCAGGGAGCTGAAAACTAAAAGTCAGTTCTCAGCTGCAGCAAAAGGGCCGCAGTTCCAGAGTGAGACATTCCAGATGCTCTGGAAGAAGAAAATAAAGAGAAAACACAGGAAAAACCAAGTCATACGACCTGAGGTAGAGAGGTAGAAGTCCAATGGGCGAGCCAGGGGATATCAGTGCAGGGTGTTGCGGTTATGATGATCAGGAGCTGAAGGCCTGAAACGTTTAGGAGAATCCTTGCGCGGACTATGTTGATCCATAGAGCGGAGGTTGGTTCCAGATTTGGAAGGTGTGTGGGGGTGCAGGTCCGGTCTAAGCGAGTGAAGGTAGGATTCTGCTTCCGACGGGTCCTGGAAAGAAAGTTGGTCTCCTTTAGGCGACTTTATCCGTAAGGTAGCCGGGAAGGCCAGAGTAAACTTAATTTGCTGCTTGAATAGTTCAGAACATATCGGTTGGAAGGCTTTCCTCTTCTTGGAGACATCAATAGAATAGTCGGCAAAAAGGAGTATTTTAACCCCATCAATGTAGAGGTCAGGGGACTGCCTGAATTTCTGCAGAAGGAGTGACTTGTCAGCATAGTTGAGGTATTTCGCAATGATGGGTCGTGAGGACTTTCGTTCGGCATTAAAGGATCCCATACGGTGAGCACGTTCTACCGTAAAAGGGCCTAGCAGGCCCATGGCTTCTGGAATGCGTTTTGAGCAAAACTCCATTAGGGCAGTTGCAGGGAGCAACTCAGGGACGCCTACAAAACGCAGGTTGCTCCGTCTGGACCTATTTTCCAGGTCTTCCAATTTTTGGAGGATGAACTGGTTGGTTTTATCTTGGGATTGTTCTGTGGCCTGAGCTTGGTAGAGTTCATCTTCTACCTCTGATACACGGTGTTCCAGTTCGTTCAGTCTGGTAGTGTGTTCAGTAAGTTGTGTTTTTAGCTGTTGCATGCCAGCGTTAACTGCCTTCTCCATAGAGGCTGTTATCATGGGGGTAAGGAGAGCCGCCACAGCCTGTGCAATGTGATGCGTGTGGCCTTCATCCCCGCTGGTGGGGTCTGGTGCTGGGCCAGTGAAGGATTCTGTCCCTGGGGCAGAGCGGCGTGTGAGGAAGGGAGAGCCGGAGAAGCAGCGCCACTAACCTCCATGTCTGACACCTGTGCGTTCGTTCCAGCGTTAGTGTAGGCCGAAGCCGGAGGCTCGATTTGTGGCCTGTCCGACGAGGCTGCCACGACCGCGTACGAACGGGCACCGGTTTTCTCTACAAATCGGTCCATCTGTGCCCGGATGGTGAGGAGGAGCCACCGGTGGTGGTGTCTGGGCTGGGGGGCCACTCAGGCCGAATTTTTAGGCCAATTTAGGGTGCCTGGAGCGGGAGCTGTAAGAAGGCTCAGCTAACACATGCGGCGCCGGAACCGGAACTTGAGAACCGGAGCATTGGGATTAATGCCCCCTGCTAAATTTAAAGCTGTTCCCAAAGGGGACACCATGGCTGCAGCTATCTGGTATGTAACTCTGACTAATTGTATTGCCTTTTTGTCTCTGGGATGCATGCCACATCTTTCTTCATTCAGTAATGTTTCTCTTGATGAAATGGATCCCCATATGGAAGCTGGGGTGCTTTTTGCGCTCCATAGCAGCCTGAGGTTGTATAAGGCACCTGTTCTTGAGGTGTACTCCACTTTTGTTAAAATGTGCAGTGGTAATAAATACTATTCCCTTGGGTGATCTGCGTACACTGCAGAATAGTAGATGACTTGGGTAGCATTGTACGTGTTGTATTTTATTCCTAATGTGGAGTTCTTCTTTAGACTTGCTCAGTATACCTGCTTGTCAGAGATTGATTTTTAGACATGTGCAGAGTAAAATATTTCGTTTCGGAATTTCGTTTTCGTCTGAAAACTTAATTTATTTAGTTACTCCCGAAATTCGTTTTTATTTATTTCATTTTTCGTTCAAAAATTGCATTCGTCCGAAAATCCACATGAATCACGGTCGAATCTGTCTTTGAAGGCTTATGGTGTCTGTCGAATGTATAAAGAAGATTCGACGGAGCTAGTATATAGCATACTTTAGAACCCTATTAAAGTCTATGGGACTCCAACGTTCAAAATCTAAAGTGCTCATTTTAAAGGCTAATTTGCAAGTTACTGTCCTAAAAAGTGTTTGGGGACCTGGGTCCTGCCCCAGGGGACATGGATCAATGCAAAAAAAAGTTTTAAAAACGGCCGTTTTTTCGGGAGCAGTGATTTTAATAATGATTAAAGTGAAACAATAAAAGTGTAATATTCCTTTAAATTTCGTAGGGGGGGGTTGTCTATAGTATGCCTGTGAAGGGGCGCATGTTTCCCGTGCTTAGAATTGTCCCTGCACAAAGTGTCATTTATGCAGGAAAAAAAGTCCTTTAAAATCACTCGCAGCTATAATGAATTGTCGGCTCCCGTAATACAGAGAACACTCATTGAAAGTCATTGATAAAAAAATAAATAAATAAATAAAAAAAAAAGCGTGGGGGTCCCCCAAATTCAATTACCAGGCCCTTCAGGTCTGGTATGGATATTAAGGGGAACCCTGCCTCAAATTTAAGAAAAAATTTGACGTGGGGTTCCCCCTAAATATCCATAACCAGACCCTTCAGGTCTGGTATGGATATTAAGGGGAACCCCGCGTCAAATTTAAAAAAAAATTGACGTGGGGTTCCCCCTAAAAATCCATACCAGACCCTTTATCCGAGCACGCAACCTGGCAGGCCGCAGGAAAAGAGGGGGGGACGAGAGAGCGGCCCCCCCTCCCTCCTGAACCGTACCAGGCCACATGCCCTCAACATTGGGAGGATGCTTTGGGGGTCTGTGACCCCTCAAAGCACCTTGTCCCCATGTTGATGAGGACAAGGGCCTCATCCCCACAACCCTGGCCGGTGGTTGTGGAGGTCTGCGGGCGGGGGGCTTATCAGAATCTGGAAGCCCCCTTTAACAAGGGGACCCCCAGATCCCGGCCCCCCCCCTGTTTGAAATGGTAAGGGGGTACAAAAGTACCCCTACCATTTCACAAAGAAAGTGTAAAAAATGTTTAAATAAAACAAACACACTTTTGAAAAATTCCTTTATTAAAAATAAAAAAAAGATTCCAGCGGCGGTAATCCACTCTTGCTATCCATCGACGGACGGTCATATCTCCAGCGATGTCTAATATCATCCAGCGCAGCGCAGCATCCTTCTTCTGTCTCCGTGGAGGAGACACTACAGACATTCCGGCGGCTGACGTTTGTTATATACGGAGGGCGGGGCCACCCGTCACCTGACCCCGCCCCCCTCTGACGCAAGGGGAAACCCGGGGTTCCCCGTGACGTAGGGGTGACCCCGCCCCCCTCTGATGTAACGGAAACCTGCCTGTGTTACATCAGAGGGGTGCGGGTCACCCCTACGTCACGGGGAACCCCGGGTTTTCCCTTGCGTCAGAGGGGGGCGGGGTCAGGTGACGGGTGGCCCCGCCCTCCGTATATAACAAACGTCAGCCGCCGGAATGCCTGTAGTGTCTCCTCCACGGAGACAGAAGAAGGATGCTGCGCTGCGCTGGATGATATTAGACATCGCTGGAGATATGACCGTCCGTCGATGGATAGCAAGAGTGGATTACCGCCGCTGGAATCTTTTTTTTTATTTTTTTATTTTTAATAAAGGAATTTTTCAAAAGTGTGTTTGTTTTATTTAACCATTTTTTACACTTTCTTTGTGAAATGGTAGGGGTACTTTTGTACCCCCTTACCATTTCAAACAGGGGGGGGGGCCGGGATCTGGGGGTCCCCTTGTTAAAGGGGGCTTCCAGATTCTGATAAGCCCCCCGCCCGCAGACCTCCACAACCACCGGCCAGGGTTGTGGGGATGAGGCCCTTGTCTTCATCAACATGGGGACAAGGTGCTTTGAGGGGTCACAGACCCCCAAAGCATCCTCCCAATGTTGAGGGCATGTGGCCTGGTACGGTTCAGGAGGGAGGGGGGGCCGCTCTCTCGTCCCCCCCTCTTTTCCTGCGGCCTGCCAGGTTGCGTGCTCGGATAAAGGGTCTGGTATGGATTTTTAGGGGGAACCCCACGTCAATTTTTTTTTAAATTTGACGCGGGGTTCCCCTTAATATCCATACCAGACCTGAAGGGTCTGGTTATGGATATTTAGGGGGAACCCCACGTCAAATTTTTTCTTAAATTTGAGGCAGGGTTCCCCTTAATATCCATACCAGACCTGAAGGGCCTGGTAATTGAATTTGGGGGACCCCCACGCTTTTTTTTTTATTTATTTATTTATTTTTTTATCAATGACTTTCAATGAGTGTTCTCTGTATTACGGGAGCCGACAATTCATTATAGCTGCGAGTGATTTTAAAGGACTTTTTTTCCTGCATAAATGACACTTTGTGCAGGGACAATTCTAAGCACGGGAAACATGCGCCCCTTCACAGGCATACTATAGACAACCCCCCCCTACGAAATTTAAAGGAATATTACACTTTTATTGTTTCACTTTAATCATTATTAAAATCACTGCTCCCGAAAAAACGGCCGTTTTTAAAACTTTTTTTTGCATTGATACATGTCCCCTGGGGCAGGACCCGGGTCCCCAAACACTTTTTAGGACAGTATCTTGCAGAATCTTTTCTCTCTGTCAAATCTTTTTTCTCTGTCGAATATTTTCTCTATATAATCTTGGACTAATAGAGGTAAGGTTAGGCACATTCGAACACAGGTTCTATAGACACGTTGTCAGAGTCACGTCGAATCTCCTATTCTATATCGAACTGTTGTAACAATGAAAACGAAAATAAAGCATTTATTTATGTCGGATCTTTCGTTTTTCGGATTTTGTGCTTTCGTTATCGTTTGGCAAAACGAAAACGAAAATAGCTGAAATTCGGACGAAAATGCATTCGGACGAAAACGAATGCACATGTCTATTGATTTTACTAAGACAAGTCCTTGTGCAGCAAGCAGTAAAAATGTGTACTGTTACCTCCCTGTGCAATATTTCTTGCTGATGGTTTGCTGCAAAGCCATGAGTGTCACCTCATCCTAGTAGCCAGTCGTTGTAAAGAAGGTAAGGGGCACTGTTCATGTAAGAGTTTTCTTTTAGGTGTATGGGGAGTAAACTATGAGCTCTTGCCATTGAGTCCCTCTGGAATGGCAGGCATCATACACTGTCTAAATTGGGCCTGTGCCACTCATGTCTAGGCAGACAAGTCCTGTATGTAGTTCATGCACTCTAAAGAAGTTTTTTCACTCATTCTGTGAAGGGGTTACTGAGCATAAAACATTACAATACATTTTAAAAATGATGGAGAACAGGTTCTTGATACTGTACTGAAGATAGAATCAATAGAGAACAAAGAATGGAAATTGCTGAACACCCAACGCAAGTTTGATTTTCTTCTACGTCATACACATTATAGAAAATAAATTGCTTTCTTAATATATTATGAGTACATGTTCAATGAAAAACCAAAATTAAAATATTCTCCAGTGTCAACAGGGGGTGTCAAGACCAGTCCCTGAACAGTGTGTCAAGGAGGTTTTTCCCGGTCATTCACCACAGGCTAGTGGAGATATGTGCGAAAGCAAAGGGATTCCATGCATCACCAACAGCTCCTAAATGCATAGTCACCAGGGATCATGAAATTGCATTTTTGGTGATATATATATATATATATATATATATATATATATATATATATATATATATATATATATATATATATATATATATATATGATGTATTACATAACCTGTATATCTTTATATGTGAATATCATTCATGACAATCCATTCAATATCCGTTTTGGTCATTATTTTATCCTCTGATTTGATGACCATCCATACAGCTTAATTCAAACACCACAGCTTAACGCAATCTGTGGGATAGACTTCCTTCCCCTTTCTAGTGACCTTTCTAACCTTCTATATTGACCATGACTAAAAGGGATATTGAATGGATTGTCATGAAGGATAGTCACATATAAAGATACGCAAGTGATGTAATACACTATATATATAAGGTCACAAAAAAACGCCACTTCATTATCCCTGGTGACTATGCATTTAAGAGCTGTTGGTGATGCATAGACTCCCTTTATTTAGCACTTATCTCCACTAGCCTGTGGGGAATGACTGGGAAAAACCTTTCTGAAACACTGTTTAGTTGACAGCAAGGTTTTGTGATTGTGAACAGTCTGGCTTCCTGCCTCAAGATACACGTCTGAATTGGTGGTTGCAGTATAAATTACAAGGTCATCTGACCCCTACACAGTCCTTCTATAATTAGAAGTCCAACTAATCATGTTTCATGCCTAGTGACTATTGGGACCATGGTCTCTTCTGTCCATGTGTTGAATGGCTCAGTGGAGAAGATACCCTTTCCAGGGGTTTTTCTTCAACAGTGGATATGTACCAAACTATTTATATGTCACAAACACCTAGTACAAATCTTCTCAGTTGCCAGACCGTGACACAAGGTTAAGTTCTCCATCCAGCTACAGAGAAGCTAAAGTTAGCAGCCTGGATTTTGAGAGGCGAAGGTTTGCTGATTTAGGTTGCTCGTCAAGAATGGTAGATGCCCTCATAAAAGCATGGAAGAGCAGTATGAACAAAGTATTGCAAAATTCCAAGAATATTCTACTTCAGAAGTTTTTTTTCTCAAGAGAAGCAAGAGTTTGTCAGGACCTCGGTTTTCTTTAAAGAGCTCTCGACATGGGCCTGAGTGCAAGAACACATAAAGGACACATCTCTTCCACGCCGGTCCTTAGTGGGACCGGCGTGGACCTCTTCAATTCTTAAGAACGTAGTAAAGCTAAGGCCTCTCAGGGCCCCCACATTTCTACATGGAACCTCACATTAGTACTTACAGTGGTGTGAAAAAGTGTTTGCCCCCTTCCTCATTTCCTGTTCCTTTGCATGTTTGTCACACTTAAGTGTTTCGGAACATCAAACCAATTTAAACAATAGTCAAGGACAACACAAGTAAACACAAAATGCAATTTGTAAATGAAGGTGTTTATTATTAAAGGTGAAAATAAATCCAAACCATCATGGCCCTGTGTGAAAAAGTGATTGCCCCCTAAACCTAATAACTGGTTGGGCCACCCTTAGCAGCAACAACTGCAACCAAGCGTTTGTGATAACGTGCAATGAGGCTTTTACAGCGTCCTGGAGGAATTTTGGCCCACTCATCTTTGCAGAATTGTCCTAATTCAGTTACATTAGAGGGTTTTCAAGCATGAACGGCCTTTTTAAGGTCATACCACAACATCTCAATAGGATTCAGGTCAGGACTTTGGCTAGGCCACTCCAAAGTCTTCATTTTGTTTTTCTTCAGCCATTCGGTGGTGGACTTGCTGGTGTGTTTAGGATCATTGTCCTGCTGCAGAACCCAAGTTCGTTTCAGCTTGAGTACACGAACAGATGGTCGGACATTCTCCTTCAGGATCTCTTGGTAGACAGCAGAATTCATAGTTCCTTTTATCACGGCAAGTCTTCCAGGTCCTGAAGCAGCAAAACAGCCCCAGACCATCACACTACCACCACTATATTTTACTGTTGGTATAATGTTCTTTTTATGAAATAAAGTGTTCCTTCTACGCCAGATATACTTGGACACACACCTTCCAAAGATTTCCACTTTTGTCTCATCGGTCCACAAAATGTTGTCCCAAAAGTCTTGGGGATCATCAAGATGTGTTGTGGAGAAATTGAGATGAGCTTTGATGTTCTTTTTGCTCAGCAGTGGTTTTCTCCTTGGAACTCTGCCATGCAGGCCATTTTTGCCCAGTCTTTTCCTGATGGTGGAGGCATGAACGCTGACCTTAACTGAGGCAAGTGAGGCCTGCAGTTCCTTGGACGTTGTTGTGGGGTCTTTTGTGACCTCTTGGATGAGTCGTCGCTGCGCTCTTGGGGTAATTTTGGGCGGCCGGCCACTCCTGGGAAGGTTCACCACTGTTCCATGTCTTCGCCATTTGTGGATAATGGCTCTCACTGTGGTTCGCTGGATTCCCAAAGTTTTGGAAATGGCTTTATAACTCTTTCCAGACTGATAGATCTCAATTACTTTCTTTCTCAATTGTTCCTGAATTTCTTTGGGTCTCGGCATGATGTGTAGCTTTTAAGGATCTTCTGGTGGACCTTACTGTGTCAAGCAGCTCCTATTTAAGTGATGCCTTGATTGTGAACAGGTGTGGCAATAATCAGGCCTAGGTGTGGCTAGAGAAATTGAACTCAGGTGTGGACAACCACAGTTATAGTATGTTTTAACAAGGGGGGCAATCACTTTTTCACACAGGGCCATGATGGTTTGGATTTTTTTTCACCTTTAATAATAAACACCTTCATTTACAAATTGCATTTTGTGTTTACTTGTGTTGTCCTTGACTATTGTTTAAATTGGTTTGATGTTCCGAAACACTTAAGTGTGACAAACATGCAAAGGAACAGGAAATGAGGAAGGGGGCAAACACTTTTTCACACCACTGTAAATACCTGTCTACTCCAAAATACATGATGGAGTTGTCTCTGCGGGAATTGTCATTAAAGACTGCTTTCCTGGTAGCCAAAGCCACAGCTAGGAGGGTTTCTGAGTTGGCAGCTCTAGGGTATAAAAAACCCTATACACTAAGTCCTTCCTTAGTCGACAGAGTTATTCTGCTCCCAATGCTGTATTCTACTGAAAAACTGGCCTCAACATTTCATCTAAGTCAAGAATACTGTGCCTACTTCTTTTCATCTGGAAGATGGACAAAAAGTCCTTTGGATGTCAGAGAGACACTGAAATGTAGAATCATGCTACCCCAACTTTCGGGGGCATCAGATTGCCTGTTTATGGCTCCTAGAGGTTCACTCAAGGGGGCCATAGCTTTGAGTAGAGTGATTGCTTCTTTGGATTGTGAAAGTAATCTCCCTCTCATATAAGGATAGGGGGTTGGCCTTTTCAAAGAAATAACGGTCCGCTCCTCAAGAAGCATTGCAACCTAATAGGCAGCTGACTGAAGAGACTAAATTAAGTCAATATTCAAGGCGGCAACGCGGTCATCCATACAAACCTTTTTTTCTCAGTATCACATAGATTCATCATTATTGACAACTGTTAATTTTGGATAAAAGGTTATCTCATTAGCCGGAGGCCATAATTAACCCTATTTTATTTTCACATTATGCCACCCTGGGTAGCTAGTTAATTCCCAGTAGCAGGCTGACATGGAGCTGTCAGAAAAACGGATAATTGAATATCAAATACTTACTGACAAGCTCCATCTCAGCGCTGGCTCCCACCCAATTGCAGAAATTGAGTCATGGAATGCCGGCCAGAGAGCGGGAGTCAAATTCATGAGTTGGGTCCTGTGGGGGGATGGGTGGAGCATACAAAGTAGTAGGCTAACATGGAGTTTGTCAGGAAAGGAAAATTGCGGTATGTATTTGATATTCAATTTTCAGTTTTTTTGTATAGAGCAGCCCTGGATCAAAAATATTCTAAGGTTGCCACATTCCTTATTTAATCTTATGTCGCAACTGTTCATGCCTATGTATCATGAGATGTAGATATAGTAATTATTAGCAGGGGTTCACTGAGGCCTGAAATTTATTTCAAAGGGTTCCTCTGTGATAAAAAGGTTCAGAAAGGCTGCCTCAGATGTTCCCTGCTGTTTCTTGGTAGCCAGTCAGAAACTAGCCTATGAAACATATGGATCCTATCTTCCTTTCTTCTCTGTATGTAGCCACTAGTGCCTGCAGATTGAACCTATCAAGAAACAGAAAGAAATTCAAACTACAACACATCTCTCAGTGGACCAATGCAAAAGGGAAAAAGAGGAAGAGCCATTTTTAAACTTGATTTGTCTGAATACATTAAGAGGGTTAAGATGATTTATAGGAAAATTCATTCAAGTTATTATAGCCGGAAAGAAATTATATTGTTAAGTAGTTTTCCAGGGGACTTAGCACAGTTAACAAACTCATCTTGGATTATGGCGATCCGGCACTAAATAGGTCATGTGGTAATTAATAATCCATTGCATTCACATGAAGAATCCATTAAAATTATGTTTTATTGAAGCATTCAGTATGAATCCTTAATGTGCATGTTTAAATGCATAAATGCATGCAGAAGATGGAACGGTAACTATCCCCTTGCTGTATTCATAGTTGCGCTACTTGATTATATATCTACATATATATATGTATAATATCTAAAAATATAAGGCAAGACACATATGTCTTTACTGGTATTAAAGAAATATCACTACAATAAACTCTCATATGATGTTGGACTCTGTCCTGGCAGTTGAAAAACAATTTGAGATTTAAATTGCTCCCTCACTAGATCTGGACAAAGTCACCAAAGGGTCCCTGTGTGGTAGCAACAACTTCAGGGGGCCCATTTGACTACTGCACAAGTACAAATATGTTTTCACTGTTAATAGATATAAAGGGTAACATTTTTAATTAAATTAAATTGACTTGACTTGAGCAGTAGCTAGTCATACATGATAGTGAAAGGGGATTGCAGGACTAGCCAGGCCCACGCCTAGTTTAAATGGTCCTTTAAGTCTCAAAGAGTCCTTGTACAGCTGCATATTCTACACAGATGGATTGTCTGCCCATAGATGGGGAAGAATGGCATCTGCCTTTTGGAAAGGAATACAACCACACAGGTAATCTGGTCCTCCAGTGTGGAGCCTGCTCGTTTTCCCCATTGCTGCCACTACCAATCAACTACCTTCCTTCTGTCCTTTCTATTCAGCATTTCCATTTATGGTCTTTTTACCGCTGTCTTGTGTATATTTCCTCCCATGTCCTGTTAAGATGTTAAATTGTTTTCATGTATATTTTGTTTGGTTATGGCAGAGGTCTACAAACTTTCTAAACAAAGGGCCAGTTTACTGTCCCTCAGACTTCATGGGGGCTGGATTGTGACCAGTGGGAATAGAATAGTGCCCCATCATTGGTATCAGTGGGAGGAACAGTGCCCAATCATTGGTGTCAGTGGGAGGAACGGTTGCCCAATTAATGGAGTCAGTGGGGAGGAATAGTATCACATCAGTGATGTCAGTGGGATAAATAGTGACCCATCATTGGTGTCATTGGGAGGAATAGTGCTCCATCATTGATATCAGTGGGAGGAATAGTGCCCTATCATTGGTATCAGTGGGAGGAATAGTGTCCATTCATTGGTGTCAGTGGAAGGAATAGTGCCACATCATTGGTATCAGTGGGAGGAATATTGCCCCATCATTGTTGTCAGTGGGAGGAATAGTGCCCCATCATTGTTGTCAGTGGGAGGAATAGTGCCCCATCATTGGTATAAGTGGTAGGAATAATACCCCATTGATGATGTCAGTGGGTGGAATAGTGACCCATTAGTATCAGTGTAAAGAATAATGCCCCATCATTGGTGACAGTGAGATTAATAGGGCTCCAAGGGCCAGATAAAGGCAAGTAAAGGGCCACGATCGGCCCACGGACCACAGTTTGGAGATCACTGGGTTAGGGTATATTAATAGTGGGATTTATTGTATTTTAGTATATGGATTAATACAAACTTTACTATTTTTCATATGTAATTTACAAGTGGCAGGTGGATTGTCGGTAGCGTGTTCTGTATTAAGTTCCCTTTACATCTCTTTGGTGTCTTTTGGCTCCTCTCCTTCTGCTAAACAATCTGCATGAATGATGATGACACAGTGGAACTGAGAGGAATTAGTCATTGATGCCCTGTAAGCTGGACTAAATAATTTTTTTTATATTGAGGTTTTGTGGGGTGAGACAGTATTTCCTACTTGGCTGTGGGAAAAAGGGGCAGGCAGTGGGAGGATGAGAGGGCATACAAGGCATCACAAAGTAATATTTGGATGACCATCACATTGACCTGAGAATAAGGGTAATTCTTTTGACTTGACCCTTCAAATGTTTGTAAATGTACTGTGCTAATTAGACTATAATTCAATATCTATTCTATCTATTTACTGTATCTATCTATCTACTATTTTCAGTCTAGGGGGAGGGTATTGTTAGATGAGCTAGCAAATTTACTGTAGATGGACTTTTTTATATACTCTTTATTTCTTTTCTCATTTTTTTTCCTTTACAAAACATCATAATTACATACATACATAACATACATTATTTTAATACCAATGCTAATATCCCCCACCCCTTAACCCAAAAAACCCCCCCCCAAAAAAAAGGGAAAAACCCCCAATCCCCCACATCACTCCCCTCGTTCCTCTCCTTCCCTTCCCACCCACGTATGTTGCTCTTTTTCCAGAAATGCTCCCCATTGTTGCCATTTACTTAGATGTTTTTGGCCTGAGTCCTCCAGTCTCTGTATGCACTCCTCCATTACCCTTATATGTTCTACCTTCCGGACCCACTCTGATACTGTCGGTACCTGCACGGACTTCCAATGACACGGAATCAGGGATTTAGCCACATTCAATAGGACTGGGGTCATTGTACCTCTGTATTGCACAATCCCTTTCTTTGTATCATGGAACAGGCATTCCCATGGAGAATTTCCCACCCTTTCCCCTGTCACTGAAAATATCAATTCTCTTATTTGCTCCCAGAAAGGGGTTATTTTGGGGCAGTCCCACCATATGTGCTTAAAAGAACCTAGTCCCCCACATTCCCTCCAACATAGCTTCTGATTTTCTTCACTGAACCTCTGTATTCTCTGTGGCGTCAAGTGCCACCTCGCTATTAATTTAAAGGACATTTCGATCGTTTGCACGTCTCTTGCCAAGGAATAAGTCATTTTAATTATTTTGCTCCTCTGCTCCTGATTTCTCAAAGGCCCTATTTCTTCCTCCCATTTCCTCAAGTAGCCTGGAAGCTCCACGTCTCCCTCTTGCTTTAATATCTTGTATATTTTGGAAATCCTTTTCTGTAGACATTGTGGTTCTTTAAATAATTTTTCTAGTGGTTTAAGTTGTGTCTTTCCTCTTAATGGTTGTGGTAATCCTTGAATAAAGTGAACCATTTGCGTGTATCTCCAATAATCAAGTGGCCTACAACCCCATTCTTGTGTGATTTCCCTAAAAGTGATTATCCTATTCCCTTTCATTACTTCTAAAAGTGTTATATCTTCCCTTTTTGCCCACCTACTGAAGTATAAACGCTCCTCTTTCCCTGGGGGGAAATAATTTGTATCCAGGAGTGACATTAAAGGTGAGTTATAGTGCCACTTGTGTCTTTTATTTATTTTGTCCCAAATTTTTAACGTGTGCCTAGTTAAAGTGCAAGTGCTCGTCCCTAAGTCCCTATATTGAGGGGGAATCCATATCATTTTAGCTAACTCTGTATTACTTAGTGTGACTTCCAAATCTACCCAACTCTTCTCTTGTTTGTTATGACACCAGTCCGCTACCCTTGAGATTATTATCGCCTCATAATATTTAATGAAATCTGGTAGTGCTACCCCTCCCCTCTCTTTCTCCTTCACTAGGACCTTATAGGCTATTCGCGGCCTCTTTCGAGCCCATATAAACACCAAAATCATTGATTTGACCTTGCCCAGGTAGCTTACGGGCAGGGGGATAGGGATCATTTGGAGCGTATAAATTACCAATGGTAATATGAATATCTTTATTGTATTTATCCTCCCCATCCAAGTGAGAGCTTTATATCTAATTTTATTTAACTTGTCCTTAATTTTGTTCAATAGAGGTAAATAGTTAGCCCCGTAGAGATTAACCATTTGTGCCGTCAATTTTATACCCAGGTAGGTCAGCTCTCCTTTACACCATTTAAATGGTAGCTGGGAGCTTAAGGCTGTCTGTTCCACCTGCGTTAAATTTACATTTAGGATTTCCGATTTGGTCGCATTTATTTTAAAGTTTGATAAGTGCCCAAACTGTTCGAACTCTTTGAGGAGGGGTGGAATTGTTGTAATTGGATTAACTATGTACACCAGTACATCATCTGCAAACGCGGAGACTTTATATTCCCTCCCACCTACCCGGAGGCCCCGTATATCCTGGTTCCTCCTTATTGCAACCAACAGTGGTTCCAATGAGATCACGAACAGAATCGGTGAAAGGGGGCATCCCTGCCTCGTCCCATTGAACAGTTGCAGGGGGCGAGACAGGAATCCGTTCACTCTAATTCTCGCTGTTGGCTGCAAGTATAGAGATTTAAGCCATCTCAGCATCTTTTCTCCCAGTCCTAGATGTTCTAATATCCTATCTATGAACTCCCACTCTACTCTGTCAAAGGCCTTTTCGGCATCTACTGACAGCAGTACTGTGGGAGTCTTTCTCCTAGTAGCTTCCTGGATTAATGCTATGGACTTTAAGGAATTATCTCTCCCTTCTCGACCCTGGACAAACCCCACCTGATCCGGATGGATCCATTCCGGGAGGAGGGTTTTTAGCCTTTCTGCCAGTATTTTCGAGAAGATCTTTATATCCGTGTTTAATAGGGAGATCGGTCGATAACTCTCCAGGGCTGCTGGGTCCTTACCCTCTTTCAAAATCAGGGTTATGTGTGCGCACAGAGCTTCCTCCCGGAACCTCTCTCCTACTCCCACCGCATTGAAGTAATCATAGAGTTTTGGAATCAGGAACTTCTGGAACTTCTTGTAATACAAAATCGAATATCCATCGGGGCCTGGACTCCCCCCGAGTGCTGTATTGTTAATTATTCTCCTCACTTCCTCCGGTGTTATCGGAGATTCTAGTGTCTCCATCTCCTCCTTTACTCCTCTGGGGAAGTCCATGTCCCGAAGATACTCCTCTATTTTTCCTTTCCTTGTCTCCTTATCTCCCCCTTTCCCTCTTATATTATACAACTCACTATAGTACGTGTGGAAATTTTCTGCAATTTTTGGAGTGGAGTATTGAATCTCTCCTCTTTTGTCTTTAATCATTGAGATATGGGTCCTATTCTTATGATCCTTGACTCTTTTTGCTATCCATTTTCCCGACCAATTCCCCCATTGATATCTCTCTCTATTTATTTTATGAAATGCCGACTCCCTTTCTTGTTCCAGAATTTTTTTCAGTTCTCTTTTTTTTTCCCTTAACTCCTGTCTCTCCCTTAGTCCCTTTGGTCTAGTTTCCTGTTCTAATTCGTTAATCTCCCTATATAGGTGAACTTTTTGTTGTTCCCTTTCCTTTTTCTTCCCTGCTCCAATCCCGATCAAAACCCCTCTAATGACTACTTTGTGTGTTTCCCACAGGGTAGCTCTCGTTATATCTGGTGTATCGTTCAGTTCATAGAAACTAATCAGTTCCTGTTCTATCTTGGCTGTAACTTCCGGATCCTGTAGTAGAGAATTGTTTAATTTCCATGTCCTCCCTGTTCCACTCTCTCCCTGTACTTCGAACTGGATTACTACTGGGGCATGGTCCGAAAGGGTAATTGATTTAATTTCTGCTTTTTTCAGGTTTGGGACTAATTGGTGGTCAAGTAGGATATAATCTAATCTTGCGAAGGAATTATGTGGGGCTGAATAGTGAGTGTAATCTCTCTCTTTTGGGTGGGAAATTCTCCATGCGTCTACAATCTGTGCATTGGCTAAGGTTCTCTTTAAAGCTCTATATCTCCCCTCTGCCGCCCTACTACCGCCCCCCGAATTGTCCAGTTTAGGGTTTAGAGTCCAGTTCAAGTCCCCTGCAATGATTAGTTTACCCACTTTGAAACCCTCCAGCTTCTCAAGTACACTCCTTAAGAATCTGTCTGGGTTTCTGTTGGGTGCATATACATTCACTATTGTACATTTCATAACAAACAACTTGCCCCTTAGAAATAAGTATCTACCTTCCGGGTCAGCCAATCGCTCCTCTATTTCAAATCTGGTTGTTTTATCGAACCCCGTAGCTATGCCTCTTGAGTGGGCTGAAGATGTGTCCCCGTAAAACCATAATGGAAATTGAAATGATAGCAGCTTTACGGGGGATGCATTAGTAATATATGTCTCTTGGAGACAAACCACATTCCCACCTAGAAATTGGAGTTCTTTATCTATCTTGAATCTTTTTTCTTTTGTATTTAATCCCCTTACGTTATATGATATTACATTAATTGCAACCATCAAATACTTTCAATATCACTCGGAGTCTCACATAGGCTGATCCGGGGGCCTGCCCCCTTTGAGACCCAGGGGGATAGGACATTGGGGGAGTGAAAAAAAAAAAAATAACAAAAAAATAATAATGGGGGGGGGGGGGCTCTACCCCCAAACCCACTAATCCCTCCCTCCCCCTCTCCCCTCCCTCCTCCCCTCTTGTCCCTCCCCTTCTCCGCAACAGTACCCCTGAAAAGTGTGGTCGGAGTTCCCCCCTAACTTTGTTGATCATATGGGTTAGATACCTTCCTAGAAGGGACCTTCTTCTTCCCATATATACCCAGGGGCTCCCACCAGAGACTCCCCGAAGACCTCCTCCCTCCCTCCCCGCCCTTTACCCCCCTAACGCGTCCGTCCTCTCCCTGCCCCATTCACCCCCTCTTTGAGTCTTTACTTTGCTCTTGGCTCGGCTACTCTCATTCCTCTCCATCTAGGGATCCTTGGGGCAAGTCCGGTCTTTTCTTCAACCCCCCACCCCGGTAACCAGGGGGGGGGATGTCCAGCCTTTCGCAGAACCCCTGCAAATCTTCGGGGAATCGTAGAACTGCAGACCGGCCGTCTTTTTTCCCAATTAAACAGGCGGGGAATCCCCATTGGTAGGATACTCCCGAGGCCATCATCTGTTGTGTGAGGGGCTTCAACAACCTCCTTCTCACTAATGTTTCTATGGCGAGGTCCGGGAAAACCTGCAGTTCTACCCCCTCGAAGATCAATCCTGCAGATGTTCTCAGTTTCTCCATAATGAGGCCTCTCTCTTCTACATAGTGAAACCTCACTATCACGTCTCTAGGTTGCTGTACTGTAGATGGACTTGACTAAGAAATTAAAGCTTAACTCCAGATAGCACTTTTAGCCCCTGTTCACACCATTGCTACTTGTCATGCTATTTGACAGTTCCAAATCGCATTCTATTGTCAGCAATATAACTGTTCAAATTGGTGCGACTCCAAATTTACGATGCCGTGCCAATTTGATAAAAAAAGTTCCTCCTGCACTATTTTTGGCAATTTCAGGTGTGACTTGCATAGACATCTGTGCAGGGGCATTGCTAGGTGGCAAAAGGACCAGGGGCTTCAGCCCAGAGTCCAAGCCGGAAACGGGGGGGGGGGGGGGGGGTTGGTTGGCGGGGCCGGGTTGTATGCGATGCAGGTTTTTTTTGGCTGGGCCGTGACACTGACGGTAGTGACTTACATACACTAACCTACCTACACTAACAGCAGTGACCTACCTACCTGACCTACCTACACTGACGATAGTGACCTACCTACACTCACCTGCCTGACCTACATACACTGGACATATACATACACTAACAGTAGTGACCTACCTACACTGACTGACCTACCTACACTGACATTTACACACACTGACCTACCTACATTGACATTTATACACACTGACCTACCTACACTGACATTAACACACACTGACCTACCTACAACTGACATTAACCTACACTGACCTGTCGTGTTGTCACAGCAGCCAGTCCTCAGAGGAGGAGCCGAGGAGGAGAGGAGAGCATTTCGCCCGAGCGCCAAATGGGGATGTGGCGTGGCAGCCTCTTTGTAATTCCCGCCTTCTGGATCCAACAGCGCCTATGATGGACGTCGCATGTCCCGCGGTCCCGGCATTGGACCAATGGAACGTCCATCATAGACGTGCAGGCTCCAGAAGGCGGGGCCTGCTCTGGCACTCGGCCGCACTTGGCCTCGCTCGGCCACTCCCGGCCGCGCTCGGCCTCGCTCGGCCACGCTCGGCCGCGTTCGGCCTCGCTCGGCCACGCTGGGCCACGCTAGGCCACACTTGGCGGTGAACGGGATCAGATTGGTCCCGGTGCTCTCGCCTACCCTGCATAGCTGACACTCGGGGCTATAGGGGGACATATTCGGGGCTTCAGCCCCCCCAGCCACCCCCTCCCGACGCCCCTGCATCTGTGCATGAAGTAGTAGAGATGAAATTGCACTGACTTGCAGATTAGAAATTGCACAACTTCAAGTGAAATAGCACAATTTAAAAGTAGCATTCAGTGTGAACAGGGGCTTAAACACTTACAGACACAACTTTTTTCTTCCCTTTTGGGATAAAGGTTTTACACAAATGAGTAAAAGCTGATCATTGTAAGCACTCCTGCCAGTGATACATGGTTTGTCTAAGCCCTCTAATTTCTACTTTTGCTTGACAGCTTGTCTATTATGTGAAGTTAAAGAATAATAGAATTACTGGCTAGATCAACAAGTAAAAAGTAGGAAAAAGCTAGAAAATGAAAATTGACACAGCCACCACATTTAAGGATTAATAAGCTGCAATATATCAAATTGTTGATTTTGGATTTAAGACTGCTTTAACTCAATTCATCTGAACAATAACCGATAACATTTCAATATTCCCCGATGTAAACTATTTTGATACACAATAAAAATGTATGAAAAAAAAAAAAAATTCACTTTCCATATTATCACATTTATCACATTCTATACTTTTTCTTTTACACTGTAAACTGTGTAGGTAGTCTGATTTTTCATTCTTCTGTGATAAACATCTTTGGTATTTGAAAATGTTTTTTAAATTAAAGGAATGAGAGAGCTTTTTAGGCACTGATTATCCTAAAACACTTTTCTCCAATTGTGTTGCTATGCTTTGCACTCTTTGACAGGTAAAAAAAATATCGTAGGAGCAACCCCATTGATAACATATACAGTTAGTTATTTTTCATGCGTGTCAAATGTTTTCTCAGATAATAAAATATGCCAAGATTTAAAGAACAGCGAGTTTCTTGAAAAAACAAAGCTTCATTGGCAACAGTTCAAGCACATGTTTAAAATGTGTAAAACACTTACTATGAATGTTAAGCCACACTCTTTGCAATTTTCTACTCCTTTCCATATTCAAACTTTCTATGTGTTCAGCTGCTCATTGCAAACAATAAAAAAAAAAAACTCTGCTGCTTCAAGGAAGCCAGCTCTACATACCCCAAAGCTCAAAGGCTAAGTTCACTTTTTTTTTTTTTAAGTGGTTGTAAACCCTATTTTACAACCTTATTCTACAGGTAAGCCTACACTGTTTCCCCGAAAATAAGACCTAGCATGACTGTCGGTGATGGTCCTAGTTAAAGTCCTTGTAGGTCTTATTTTCAGGGTAGGGCTTATTTTCAGGGAAACAGGGTAGGGCTCATTTGGGGGGTAGGGCTTATATTGCAGCCATCACCAACAATCACGCTAGGTCTTATTTTCAGGGAAACAGGGTATATTATTATTATTATACACGATATAGTGCCAACAGTTTACACATCACTTTACAATGTATAGGGGGCAACACAATTACAGTACAATACAAAAGGTACAGTATATTAAGGCTTACCTGTAGCTAACCAGGATATCTCCTAAACCTGCATGGTTTTGGAGATATCCCCTGTCCCTTGCATGTGACAATGTCATCGGCACATACACACTGAGGAAAACTGAAGCAATGGCACCTATGTGTTGTTGCTGTAGTCTCTGTGCCGTTACTGACGGCACCCATGCGCATGCGCGGGAGTGACGTCATTGCGGCTCCGGCCAATCACAGTGTCAGAGCCGCGATACCCAGAAGTAACTCCGGGGTGACATGTTTGCAGCCGGAGGGGGAGACAAGAACACTGAGGGGGCTCCAATCTGAGGTAAGTAATACATAATTAGCTAGTATGCTCATTATGCCTTTTTCTTGCAGGGATTTTTTTTTTTCTTGTTTTTTTTAAGAGGGTTTACTTCCTCTTTAATGTACTTCTTTTGAAAAAATAAAAGAGCTTTCCAATTATTCTACAGAGGCTTACATCACTTTCTTCATAGCTGTTTAAAAACACTGCTCAGTTACTTCTGCCTTTTATACTATGGCAGGGTGGCTCTTCAGCGCGAAATCACGTACCTTTATGTAATTTATTTTTCTTTGGGTCGAGGGCGTGCATGGCGGTTGCTGGTGACCCATGATTGGACACAGCAGGAGCCAATCAGTGAGTCCAGGGGACCGATGTCCACCGGAACCCACCGATCGTTCCCGAGACAGACAGAACAGTGGTCTACCTATGTAAACAAAGCAGATTGCCATTCTGTAAGGGGAAGATGGAGATCATGTGTTTCTGCTAAGCAGGAAGGCAGGAACACAGATCTGCTCTCCCCCAGTCAAAGTACCTCCCCCACAGTTAACAAGCACTTCCTAGGCACACATTTATCCTTTGATTGCCCCTGATTTTAACCCCTTCCCTGCCAGTGTCATTTATACAGTGACACTGCATTTTTTCACACTAGTCACTGTATTAAATATTGGTGTCACTGGTCCCCAAAAAGTTTCACCTAGGGGGTCATTTACTATAGCGCCACATGCTAATTAGCATTAATTAGTGCTCAAATTACCACAATCGCACTAATTAGCGCTAAAACGTAATTCACTATAGCCCTCCCAAAATCTAATTTACTATAGTTCCCAGAAAACAGATAGCGTTCAAACCCTTATGCCTTGTACACACAGTCGGACATTCCAACCACAAAATCCGTCTGATTTTTTCCGACGGTTTTTGTCTGAAACCTGGTGTTGCATACACACGGTTGGACAATGTTGTCGGAATTTCCGATTGTCAAGAATGCGGTGACGTAAACTGCATATGATGGGACTATAAAAGGGTAGTTCAGCACCACGTGAGACACCCTTTGGGCTCCTTCTGCTAATCTCGTGTTTATTGCGTGTTAGTAGGAGTTTGGTTAGAGACGATTCGCTTCATATCATTACTGCTCTACAGTTTGTGCTTGTCGGTGCGTATCTGCTTACCAGTGCGTGTAGTCAGTTTGCATTTGTTTGTCATTGCGGCCTATATTTTATATAGTATATTTATATATACGCTTTGATTTTCTTTGCTTATTGTCCGCTCGTTTCTGGTTTTCAGTTCGTTCTTTCAGGCCTTGCTGTTTATCGGTGCTTTCTGTTAGTCCGTTCTGACCAGCTGACCGTTTTGAAGCCATGTTGCATGTACGTATTCATCGTAGAGTTTGTGCTGTGCAAGGGCTTGGTGTTTTGCTTTTAGCTTTGACCCAAGCCCAGTCCATGAACAGGGAGAGGAGAAGTTCATGGAGCAAGAATTGGTTGCTCCAGCGTGACCAATTCTCGCACATGCTTCGTGAGATCCAGGAGAATAATCCTGATGATTTCAGGAATTATCTCAGGATGATTGACCCCATCTTTCACTGTCTGTTGGCTTTGCTGACCCCTTATATCAGTAGGCAAGATACCTGCATGAGGCAAGCCATCACTCTGGAGCAGGGGCTAGTTGCAATGTTGCAGTACTAGGCGACAGGGAGAAGCCTTCAGGACCTGAAGTTCTCGACAGGCATCTCCCCCCAGGCTCTGGGGATCATTATTCCAGAGACCTGTTCTGCCATCATACAGGTCCTGCAGAAGGATTATATTAAGGTAAGATTTCTCCTTTAACATCACATTCTATGTATTTAATGTTTGCTAATGTATTGTATTTCTTTCATCGTTCCATAATTACCATGATTGGAATATGCTGTAAAATGCTGTGCCCCTTTGTGCTGGAAGCTTTTAAAGTTATTTTTTGTCCTTCATGCATATTTGCCTTCACTAACCTCCCCAGCATGCTCTCCTGGGCCCATACACCTATAGCCTAGTGACTTAGCAATGTATTTTGTCAGCTCCATAGTAGTGCTTTCCCCTAAATACCCCCTGAAATGTGTACAAATGTTATGTGTGTTCTTAAATTCATGCAGAGTGCCAGATACTTTTTTTTTGGTGGGCCAAACTCATTAGGAACCCCCTCCCTCAACTGCTAAGTCAGCTGATTCCAATCCTCTATCTTCTGACTTTGCCAAACCCATACACACTATACCTACCTCTTTTGTGGTCAGATTTATGGATGAATTCACCAAAGCATGTAGTGCCAGGGCCTGCCTCAATACTTTCAAATGCTACTGTTTAAAGTTTTTTTTCTCCTATTATTATCTTGATAGGTAATAGCAGAATGTAAAAATGTGCTTCCATTTGTTCATTGTTTTTTATATATATATATATATATATATAGTATCACACATTATTTATGCATTTAGCTCTCAATTAAGTGGAGAGGGTTACCTGTCCAAAACCCCCCCCCCCCCTAATTTTTTGCAATGGACCATCAGATGGGGTGAGGAATCTGATAAGGGGACCTTATACTTTTGGCTTTAAATACTCATTTCCAAAAATGTTATACTGATCTTGGCCAAAAATGTTTGTGTCTAATCTGCTTGCAATGTTGATGTGCAAAATTACTATTTTTTTTCTTTTTACTTGTTTGACTCCACAGTTTGTGTCAGGAACTTACCAGCAACAGACAGGTACAGCTGCGTGCACACAGGCGTCGGCGTGTGTCTTCTGCGCGTTCGCGTACGCGTTCGTTTACGCGTTAGTGTGCACGTTCGCGAGTGGCGATTCGTACGCGCGCTCGTTCACGTGGTCGTGCGTGGCGTGCGTGCGCTCCTTCCCGCCACTGAGCGTTTAAAGGACCCTCAAGTGCGCCTGTGCGGCGCTGTTTCGTCTCAGCTTCCGTGTGTCTGAATATCTGATCCTGAACCCGGTTACCTTTGAATACCTGATCCTGAACCTGATTACCTGCTACCGTTATCGACCCGGCTTGCTTGACTTCTCTGCCTTCTCCAATCCCGACCCGGCCTGCCTGACCTCGAAACCTCTTCTGCTTGTGATTCCGTTGCCGACCTCTGCCTGCTTACCGACACCTCTTCTGCCTTACGTTACCACCAGTCTGCTTACCTTCTGACCCGGACCGTCTGACTCTTCTCCAGCCTGCTGCCAGTTCCAATCTTCGGCTTCTGAAGCTACTGCCTGCTTCCAGCAAACCGCAGTCCACTCAGCCTTCAGAGGGATCTCCGCTCTTCTACCAGCTCCAGCGGCCCTATCCAGCAGGCCCTCCTACCCACTGTGCTCTCGAGACCGCTGTTCCCATTCCAGCGGCTCCTGAACCAGCGCTGTAAGAGAGGTCTCCTCCTACAAGTCGGGCTCCACATCTGGACCTTAACAGTTTGCTTCAATGCCACAGGAATGGCAGACTGTGGCCTCCCACTTTGCCACCCATTGGGACATCCCAATTGTGGAAGTGCAATTGATGGGAAACATGTCCGCTTCGTCCCAACCCCCAACTCGGGGTCCTACTATTATAATTACAAGGGGTATAATAGTTTTGTGATGTTGGCAGTGGTGTCAGCGATATACGACTTCCTGTATGTGGACGTGGGGAAAAATGGTCATATGTCGGATGGTGGAGTGATCACGCAGATGGAGTTCTACTGGCGTCTTCAGAGTGGCAGTCTGGGCTTGCCACCTCCAGAGGAGAATGTGGAAGGACTTCCCTTTGTCTTCGTCACGGATGAAGCGTTTGCGCTGGGAAACCATCTTATGCAGCCATTTCCGATGAGGACCCTCACCCGGACCAGAGGGTTTTTAATTTCTGGCTGGCCAGAGCCAGAAGAGTAGTGGAGTACACTTTCGGGATAATGGCCAGCCGGTTCCGCCTATTTTTGACACCCATCCACATGGCAGAATATAAACTGAATCATACTGTGCTTTCCTACTGCATTCTGCAGAATTTTTTGAAAAAGTACTCTCCGAACTATGTGGCCTCAGTTGGGCCTCACACAGACTTATTACCAGGACATGCCAACCAGACGGCCCTTGAAGCTGGCCGCCCTGGCTTGCCCCCCCCCCCCCCAAAGCGCCTGCAAGGTCAGACACTGATACATGGAACCTTTACAGGTAGGGGGGCCATTGATATGCCAGAGAATGTTGTCTGAGAGGCATTTTTTAAATACATTTCACTTTCAAACTGCAAAAATATTTGTTTTCATTTTTTGCTTGGGTTTGTTTTAGGTGTCTCCTAGCTTTCTTTCTTTTTTTTTTTGTTGGGCCTTTTTCTTCAACAGTGCAAAACAAATTTCTGTACGAGATGAGGTGACGGTCTCTCTTCAGATAATATTATTATTATGTTGTGAGTCTGCTACACACACACTTTATTTTTGTTGTTAATGTATGTAGTGCATTACTGATAAAAATATTGCTAGTTTTCAGCACCATGGCAGAAATGTGTGGAGTCATGAAAATTGGCATGATTGGGGCAAATTAAAAAGCACTGTGGGTGTTATTTACAAAAGTCTAGCTATTATGAATTATAATCTTTATCGTTATCAATTCAAATTTTTTTTTTATCTTTATTTTTAAATTTAATTCTTATATATACATTTTTATTTTTACTCTAATTAACTTTTTTTATTTATCTTTGTATGTGTATGTATTTTCATGCACATACATATATTCAAGTTTTATACATACATTTTCCCCTTTTTATATACATTTTTTACTCCATTTAAGTTCCCTTTTTCTCATTTCTCTCCTACATGTAAAATTCATAATTTTTTTGCTAGAAGATTACATAGAACCCCCAAACATTATATATGTTTTTTTTAGCAAAGACCCTAGAGAATACAATGGCGGTTGTTTTATCTCGCACACTATTTGTGCAGCAATTTTTCAAACACGCTTTTTTCAGAGAAAAAACGATTTCATGCTTTAAAAAAAAAGTAAAGTTAGCCCAATTTTTTTGCATAATGTGAAAGATGAAGATACGCCTAGTAAATAGATACCCAACATGTCACACTTCAAAATTGCACGCGCTCATGGAATGGCGCCAAACTTTGGTATTTAAAAATCCCCATAGGCGAAGCTTTAAATTTTTTTACTGGTTACATGTTTTGCATCACAGAGGAGGTCTAGGGCTAGAATTATTGCTCTCATTCTAACGTTTGCGGTGATATCTCACATGTGTGATTTGCCCACTGTTTTCATATGTGGGCGGGACTTATGTATGCATTCACTTCTGCGTATGAGCTCACGGGGACAGGGGCGCTTTAAATTTTTTTTTATTGTTAATTTTACTTTTATTTTTTTAGTTTGACACAAAAAAAAATTAAAATTTGATTACTTTTATTCCTATTACAAGGAATGTAAACATCCCTTGTAATAGGAATATGGCATGATCGGACCTATTTACAGTGAGATATGGGGTCAATAAGACCCCATATCTCACCTCTAGGCTGAGAAGCCTAAAAACAAAACAAAAAAAAACTATCACGGCTTCCCAGCCGAGGCGGTGCCATTATTTGAATGCAGAGGCTGGGCGTGACATCATAACATCGCGCCCGGCCTACGAACGATTATAGAGACTCCGCAGGAAATCTCTATGATCATTATCCGGGGGCCGGCGGATCCTGTGTCCGTTCTTATGGTGCAGGGAATCACCGGCTGAAAATGCCGATATCTGAATGAATGATGTCTTTAACCTCAGGCATTATTCAGATATAACCCCGGAAAGTCGAGGCCGTCCCAGGACGTCCTCGTGGAGCGAAGTGGTTAAGGCACCTCCGGTGGTGCGCGCACCTTCAGCATGTCATGGAGCTGATGCAATGACCGCCGGGCACCCGTGATAACTCATGACAGAGTGAGGACCGGGATCTGGGTGTGTAAACACAAATCCTGGTGCTGTCAGAGGAGAGGAGAGAGATTGTGTGTTCATACTAAGGATGAACACCAACCTCTCTCCTCCCCTAGTCAGTCCCATACCCCCCACAGTTATAACACATCTAGGGAACACAGTTAACCCTTTGATCGCCGCCTAGTGTTAACCCCTTCCCTGCCAGTGACATTTATACAGTAAGCAGTGCATTTATATAGTATTGATTTCTGTATAAATGTCAATGGTCCCAAAAAAGTGTCAAAAGTGTCTAATGTGTCCATCGCAATGTTGCAGTCTCAATAAAAAACGCAGATCACTGCCATTACTGCTAAAAAAATAATAATAATAATAGTAATAAAACGGCATAAATCTAACCCCTGTTTTGTAGACGCTATAAGAAAGCTCTATTTATGAGAAAAAGGGACATCAATTTTTTTTTGGGTACAATGTCGCACGACCGCGCAATTGTCAGTTAAAGTGACGCAATGCCGTATTGCAATAAGTTTATTTGTGGCCTCTTTCCCCTTTCCCCTTTTTTTTTTACCCTTCCTACTCTAGAAAGGCTTTTTTTGGGGGGTTTTGTTTATGTTTGTTTGTGTAATGTATTTGTAATATGTTTGATGGTACGACAATGCCATTTATGTATGAATTCCTGTCTATTTGTATAATAATTTTCTAATAAAACTCAGATTAAAATAAAATGGAATTGCCTTCACATTGGAAAGATATCCTCTCACTTTCTGTTTAATCTACAGGATGGGAAGCGAAGCTCCCTAGGGGTAAAAAAAAACAAAAAAAACAAAAAAACACAGCAGTTGTAACCCTAAATGAAAAAATAAATTACTTTAATTATACTTAACTTATTAAATAACCTATAGGTCAAAATTTGATTACTAGTTCCAGGGACAACCACTGACATCTGCATCCTATGTAGTATATTGCCCAAACAATCAAAAACATACCTCTCAAGGAGAGAGGTGTCAGGACTTAATGGATGTGGAGTTGTCACTAGGGTGAGCAAAAAATATTTTTTATTGTACAAAAGATTTAGAAACATGATTTAGATATAAAACATCCAAAGGATATACAACCGTATATTTATAACAGTGGTTAATTGTTGAAAATGTGTTACAAAGCTGATTCACGTTTCATATTGTGCATGTATTCCAATGTGTTTTCCAGAGTGTTTCTGCTTCTTCAGGGAATTTTTATGCATCTAGGATTATCAAATATCGAAAAAGCATATTATAATCCATTCAACAATTTCATAGCTTCATATAGTACATTTCATTATAACTTCTACATAAATCCATATGCTCACCAACTTTTATCATAAAACATAAAATAATAAATAAGAATAAAGCAACCACTTGATCCCTGGTGAAAACCAGGGCCAAGTCAGATGGATATCGGACTGCACGGCTGGCAGAGCAAGCATGGAAATTCCACAGCACCCAAATTTCTAAAACAAAATTGTACCTGAATAAGGTTCACATATTATTATAGCGGTCGCCAATAGGATACTGCAGATAGATAAAGAGAGCAATCATAATACACATATACACCATCAACAGCACACCCCATAAACTTGAGCTGCCCCTCAACACATACAGTACACCACCCAACAAATCCAAGCATTCCCAAGCCATGCCCCCAGGGAGTATGGCCCCCTTTCCTCCAACCACATGTCTCCCAAGTGCCCCCCCAGGAAAAACTCAGCCACACAGCCCCCATGCACTGACATAGATGGTACAGACAACCCCCCCCCCCCCCCACACACACACACACATAAAATACCCAACAAGGGACCCCACAAAGCACAATTACCACATACCCCCATCACTATCCACTGACACATATATAGTATATACTTATTAACCTATAACTTGATACAAACTGGCAGAGCTTGGGTGGAAAAAACAATAAAATCCTGTCACGGGGAAACGTCAAAGTTCATTCATTCAGATAAATATTTCATGTTTTTTCCACTGTCACTCGCCTCATGGTGACCTGATAAGGAGCCTGTGTAAAGGTATGTGCTGAAAGCCAAAGGACATGTCTGCAGGAGCCCACATTGCATCCATGATCTACTGCAGGTGCAATGCTTTCCATGCTTGTACATGTGTTATTATTTTTTCTATAAAGGTGAACTTATCCTTTAATTTTCCTTGAACTGAACTGAGTATTCTTTGCAAAGTAAATTTTCACTTAGCTTCATCTCACTAAGCTAAGTGAAAAGTAATTTTATAAAGTGAACATAAACCCTATGGAATCAAGGATGGGTGCTAAGCCGCTGCTATAACATGTTTAAATTATAATTTTAAATGTTAATTACAGATTCTTTAATAAATGTAATATTGCAGGTAACTTTATTGTACTGCTAATGAATTAATTTTTACATATTTCCATTATCCATAGAATTTGTAATATAAGAAATGTATTCAAAACACTCTTAAACACCTTAAAGATGGCATGTGTTTGGTTTTAATCTTGTTATGATCTGAACAGTTTCTACCCCACATGAAGCAAGTTATGCTGGAAAACATTTACATAATTGATATTGCTCTTTTAGGGATACATAGAAAATGCAAATTTAGAAACAAATGCCGTTAAATCTCTCCTTCCTCGCTGCACACAAGTTGTTCTTGAAAGCAATGATTAAGAGGTCTAATTAACCTTCTGAAGCCAGATGACTAGCAATTATCACCTTTACTTGCGCTCCCAGTAGTCATATATAGATTTCTAAAGAGCCAGATTTTTACTAGGACTGGGAATACACACTCCAGATAGTGCATGTGTTTGATAGTAAGTCAAAGGACTTTTAATAGAGATACAATTACTTATATGTTCCTATAAAGTGTTTCCAATTTCAAACAATTTTTCTGCAAGAGAAATGTTAGCCTCTGAGAAATGTTTAATGTGAGCAAGAAAACCTGTAGAGTACAGATACCTATTGTAATTAATGTTTTGTAATGCAGAAGCGTTGCGTGACTTGCCAGCACAGGGATGGTTGGTTTGACCCCAGAAGCCATCACAGCCAAATGAAAGTTAAATGACTCTTGGTATTACAGTAGATGCATTATAGGTCAGAATGCAGAGGCAGCAACCGTGGTTGGAAAACAGCTTTTACCTGCTGCAAACAAATTATCAAGACTTTTTAAACTTTTAAAGTGATTACTTTGCTAAGAAGAAGATGAAAAAAAAAAACATTTTTGCTGTGTTTTGCAATGCTACCCTGCTAGGACTGTATCATGGAACATAGTCCTAGGCCACTTAATGTCCAAAAATCACAAATGATGTAACACAAGCCATTATAGCTCATGCAGTCCTTTCTGCTCTGCTGCCATGGGTAGAGGAGAATAACTAAACAGATTTTTTTTTTTTTTTACATTACAATCAATATGCCCTCCAGTGCAAATTATATTTAATCCATTATTTTTTCTTTAATAAATGGAACATACCATTTTACTTACAATATGTATGCCGTGTGTTGGCATAGCAATATGTGCAGAAGTAAACCCAAGAAAAAAATGTCAAACAGCTCAAACCTTCATATACTGACACAGAAGGAAGTTGAATCCTTGACTGATTGGAGAAAATTAGAAAATCCCAGTCCAAACTGGTGCCAGGATCTCCAATTTTTGGAATAATTGGCTAAGGCTAATTCCTTAGGTTTGAGTTTGGGGCAATGCAGGGTATTCCCTGAATTCTAGCTGTTCACTCTTTGGTGAATTCACCTGCTTACCACAGCAAACCTCCAGCTTCACAGGGAGTCATTCATGAGTGGTGGTATTACTATTGCCACTAAATGAATGATATCTTCCCACTCAGGGCTTTTGGTTTGCAGATGATTCTGAAGTGTTTTTTTTTGGGAGGGATATATTGAAGAATGGTTACAACCTTCAGTAGATAGCTGCCTGTACCACGCACTGTTTAGGTGGCTAAATGTCATAACTACATGTCATAAAAAAAACTCTATACTATATTACATAAAGAAAAAATGCTATACAAGAGTAGCTGCAACAAAATCAAATGGTTTTATTAGTAAAAAATGAAGACAATGCCAATATATAATCATACATACATGGGGATTTTTGCCTGATTTTCATAAACTTGTATTTATAATTTAACATACCCAACTGGAAGTTGTTCAGATATTTCCAACAGTGTCACGCCACTTAAGCCTCTTCAAAAAAAAAAAAAAGTCAGATTCTGTCGGACGAGCATGCTGGAAAACCAGCATCCGACGACTCCCGATCAGTGCTCTGGCAGAAAGCGCTGATCAGAGTGTTCTGGTGGGGGGGGGGGGGGGCATCTGCCTGTCAGCACACAACAGCTCAGCGGGGGAGTTCACTGAACTAACCTCGCATGGTTAGTACAGTGGCTCCTACCTAAGCTGTCGGGTTTTTTTTATTCAACCACTGGGTCGAACAAAGAAAAATTTGTATCCGGCTTTAGTCATAATTTCCACTTCTGCCTGTCCTCCAAGCTGACCCTGTATAAATATACTGTCTCCAAAAACCTTCATCATTCCTGTATGCCTCCCTTCTTTGTACAGACTCACCTAAAATTAATATATTATGTAAACAAAGGAAGATTGACATTCCCAGTCTGTACAGAGATGATTGGAAAGATTGTCTTGAAAATTGCTCAAAACTAGTAATCTTCTCAACAGACAAATTGATTCAGACAAAATTGTTATGTAGAATATTTTCAACTCTACAAAGACCTTATAAAATTTATCCACGGGCATGTTCTACCTGTCCCGTTTGGTGGACCTTGGTACATACACATGTTCTGGATATGTACAAAAAAACAAGCTACTGGTTAGCGATATTCAATATAATTAAAGCTAGCATGCAGATGTTCCTACCACCATCCTCAGCTTTAATTCTACTGGGTATATATGAGAACACATAGAGGTCCACCTTGGAATCTAGTTGTTATTCTCCTACCCATTATGTTACGCTAATAAAGAAATTATTGTTTGCTGGAAATCTAAATCTGCACGCCTACAGTGCCCTCATGGAAACTATCAGTTAATACTGTTTTACCTATAGATTAGATAAACTGACTTATATAAGAAGAAATTGTATTGTAACTTTAATAGGGTCTGGCAGCCATGGACAGGTCACTAAATTTACAGACCATATCTCCCCTTTTGATTATCTGCCCACCTTATCCCTCTCCCCCTCCTTGTCTTTGCGGTACAACCCTTATCCCCACCCAATTGTACCCTTTTCCCTCTTTTCTGTCTCTTATTCCTACCACCCCCGACCAACACGACTCCTAATTGCTTGTTTATCTGTAACACCTACACCTTTTGGAGAAATATCACTAGCAAAGTATGTATGTTGAACATACTGACTGTACCTCCATTGCTGTTTTGTAAAGTTGTTCATGTACATGCATGTATGATAATAAAGGAATCATTTGCTTTAAAAAAAATGCAGACAATTTTGGCAAAAACAAAAAAGGATAGCCTCCAGGATAATAAATAAGGTTTCTAAAGATCCTGGAAAGACTAGTTCTTCACTAAATCATCAGCAGTGGTGACAGACCTTGATCATGTGGAAGGATGTGTTGGAAATGGAGCAAGTACAGAGAAGTGCAACAAAGCTAATAAAGGGACTGGAGGATCTTAGTTATGATAAAAGATTTCAAGCACCAAACATATTCCCTTTGGAGAAGAGACACTTGAAAGAGGATATATGTACAAATACCGTACTGGTGACCCCACAATAGGGATACAACTTTTCAGTGAAAAAGCATTTAAAAATACTCGCGGCCAGTCACTAAGATGAGCGGAAAAGCAATTTAACTGGAAACTGCATAGAGGGTTCTTTACAATAAGAGCAGTAAGAAAGTGGAAAATTTGAGAACCTGCTAGCCAACATTTGGAAAGTCTGACAACAAAGGTTCAATGGAGCATACACACGGTCAAATTTTCTGCCAACAAGCTCACATCTAATATTTGTTGTCGGAAAATCCAATCGTGTGTATGAGGCATAACTAAACTTTTGAGATAGTAATTCCTATCTAAAGATATATTGTTTATATCTCACTGAATAAAGAAGGAAAAAGCACTCACATTGCCTCATCAGCAAACATTGGGAACAAAAAGAAAAAAAAGGAATTCAAAGAAAACCTGTGATCGGACTTTAAAGGCACAACAAACACTGGGAGTACAAAAAAAGTAACATTTATTGAAAAGTACATATAGTATAAAGACCAGAGACATAAAAGAAATAATAAAAATCACATATACAAATAAGAATGGATACATGATGTGAGCCCTAATGCATCTACGTGTTTTGTTGTATACTTCTTCAGGACACATTTGGGGTTCAGAAATTGCAAAGAAGAGAAGGATCTCACTATCTAAAGATAAAAACATACAAATTACCATAAAAATATAATTAAAAGGAAAAAACACTGTTAGAGCCAGGACAGAAAATCACGACACGTGTACATAGAGCAGAAATGCTTATGGCAACAAAAATATATAATGTTACCTTGCAGGAGGATCACGTAAATATGTGTCAATAAGTGATTAGACAGAAAGTGGTTTCCGATAAAGAAAAGCATATGAAAAAGCTCAGGGGCAACGCAGCTCAATAACACAGAAACCTATAGAGGCCACCTGAAATTCAATGTAAAAGGCCAAAGATTTTTGATTAGTTAAACACTATGGCAAAGGTATAGTATCAGATGGTGAAAGAAAAAAAAAGGGCTAAATTGGTATACCTGTGAGCTGATCATCAAAATCTTATTGAACAGGGTATATTAGATGGGAGATGTTGTATGCCGTGGATCATGATGAATAGATCAAAAAAGATCCTTAATTCACAATAAAGACCATAGATAGAAGACTAACTATTTATCCAATATGGTGGATCCAGATTCCAGCTAGCATCATCCCAAACTATAGAACAAACAATAGAACAGATATTAAAGTGAGCCTCTAAAATGAATATCAAATGGAGGAGAACCTCATAGAAGTGGATAAAGCAACTTACTAAGTATATGGTGGTATCACAAAAATCCCCTGGGAGAGAGTGAACAACTCTTCAACTGGTGATAACAAAAATGAGGCAATTTAAAGCCAAAATTGGCGCCAAAAATTTCCCGCCACAAAATTCCCACCAGAAACCATCAAATAGGAAGATAGTCCCCCATTGATTACATCATAAAGCAGTGACCAAGAGAACCCCCTGGCCGTTACCGCGAATAGCGTAAAAAAACACAGTGACATAATCAAAAGGACGCCAAAACTAGAAGTCTGCCTCAAAAACGGAAGTCCTACAAGGTATAGAAAAAATATATATATTTGTTGTTATATCCTTCTGCACATGCACAAAATGCATATACATAAAAGACAGAACAAAAAATAAACTGTAATAAAAAAAAAAAATCACTATCTGTATTGGATTATTCCTCCTGTCTAAAAAAATACTAATTATGTGCAATGCGTCAAAATATCTGAGATGGTATACAGTGTCGATCGAACTAACATGCCCCAGTATCATATAATACAAGAATACATATGCAAAAAGAAATATATAACAGAACATAATGTTATGTTTGTTTCAGGTGTATAGGATATATTATACATGAATACACATGAATGCAAATGACATAGTTTTATTAGTTTACTAAATAAAGTTATTAGCTTGTATAGAAGTAAAAATTTGGGAAAGAGAAAAAAAAATTCTTTTGAAATGAATACGTTTTCACATCAATCTTCCATAAAGGATTGAATAGTAGTTTTATAAGAAGGGTCTGGAGCTCAAACTGTCATTAAGGCTGGGATAAGAAGTCACGTTTAAATTATAGATCCATCGAGTTTCCCTTTGCAATACCCTTTGTTCGAAATTTCCCTCTCTTGAATCCTCACAGATATGATCAAGAGCATAAATTTTAAAAGTATGCAGATCGTATTTGTGTTGAAGTGCCACATGATAACCAATGGCCGTATTGAGTATGCCACTCGTGGCATAACAAACATGATCCTTTACTCTTCCAGAGGGGTCTAATCGTTTTGCCGATGTAGAATGCTCCACACCGACAAACGATAATGTATATGAACCCCTTAGTTAGGCATGAAACAAAATGTTGCAAAATGTGAGTCTGTCCATTCGGGAGGACAAATGAAGGTCCTTCCACAAGTAAATGACAGTAGTCACATTCGCCACAATGAACGAGACCATGTTGGTCACATTCTTTACTTTTAGATATTTGATATTGACTTCGTACAAGGCGATCCCTGATTGATTCAGCGCACCTATAGGTGATTTCCTGTCTAGGTCCTAAATATTTAGAAAGAGTAGGATCAGCTAGCAGAATAGGTCAACGATTCTAAATAATGGACCGCATGGTTCCATTTTGCTCAGAATAAGTGGTGATAAGTCGCACCACATCGGGTTCCTTTTTGGTAGTGTCAGAGAACAAGACCGCATGTCTAGATTGATTCCAAGCCTTATTATAGGCTTTCTTAAGACAGTTTTTCTGTACTCCCTGGCCAACAGACGTCCAAAAAATAAATCGGCTTCAAGTTTGAAGCTGGTGTCATTTGAACAATTTCTTCTGAGACGTAAATATTGGCCAAAGGGGATACTGTGAATCAGAGCACTGGGCTGTGCACTAGACGCATGCAGTATCACATTCCCCGCAGTGGGTTTCCAATACAACGTAGAGTTGACAGTGCCATCATTTTCAATATTAATGGTAATATCAAGATATGCAATCTTCCTTTCATCGCACAATCAAAGAGATATAGGTCCTTAACAATATCAAAGGTATCTATTGTAGATTTAGGACAGAAACGTAACCCCAGCTGCAATACTTCAATTTCCACTTTACTAAGGGAGTGGGAAGCGAAAAGTGAAGTATTGCAGCTGGGGTTAAGTTTCTGTCCTAAATCTACAATAAATACCTTTGATATTGTTAAGGACCTATATCTCTACGCTAGAAAATTAACATACAAGTTTATGTTTGATGCTGACAGATGAGGGAGAAACATCAACTCCTCTAATCAAGAAATTTTAAAAGATTTTTCAGTTGCCGAGTTTAGAGCATTGAGAGATCTGGTGCTCCTGTTGCAGGAAAATGATAACAATTCAGTACAGGAAGAAGAGCATGAATCCGAAGAGGCCATTGGCCTCCGGATACAGACTATACAATACCAAAATGAATTGAACATTGCTGTTCAGAAGAAATCTACCCAGTTTCCATTGTTACATACAAATTCTAGTGTTTGGACTTTTCTTGTCCAAATAATCAGGGGCATCGAACGCTCAGTCTCTAAGAAACTGGGCAGCTACAATCTGAGTCATGCCCATAAGACTGCACTTGATAATCTAAGAAAACTCTCTTCCCTGGTGATCAAGCCCTCTGACAAGGGGGGCAATGTGGTGGTTCTATATGAATTACAGTATAGAAACATGTGTTGGGATATACCTAAGAGCATAGAATGGAATAAACCCATTTTGGAAAATATTATCACCAAATTTAATCAGGAATATGATGACATCATACAGTCTGCTTTGTCTGATGGCTTGATCACCAGGAAGAAATTTGAGGGTATACAGGTGCTGTTCCTGAGGATTCCAACATTTTATATGCTCCCAAAAATGCATAAAATTTGCCAAAACCACTGGGACCTATTGTTTCGGGCGTGGGCTCAATAACAGAACGTGCGAGTAAACTTGTAGATGAATGGGGGTGTGACCGGATGGAGATGGGTGTGAGTGAGTGAGAAGGAGTGAGAGTGTGTCCGAACTCTCTGCCTCCACCCTACGATTAGAGGAATGTAATCCGCTGGTGGCCACAGCTGCTGTCTCCTGATTCCCCCTGTTGGAGTTCCGTATCGAGCGTTCGGATCTGGAAGCGTGTACTACCACTATTTTCGACCGGCGCTGTCGGAGACTACCGAGAATACCCGAGGAGGGTCCCGTGGACGGCTTAGCTATCGCGAGATCTCGGCCGGAGATCCGAAGGCACACGAACTCTGAGACACTACACGAGGATACGCGGGGAGGGCTCCGCGACTGCCTCGGACCGACACAAGATCTCCCGGTGACATCTCGCTGGACTAGCCGACGGCACCCTGGCTTTGGAATGGTGAGAGATGCTAGGTAGCCTAGCGGGACTGACGATAGAAGCTGCATGGTGGAGACTGTGGTCTTGTCAGTAATAGACAGCGGAGAGGTACATTGGTCTCCCCTGTTTGGACGAAATGCTTGTTTTTCCCCACCTGCTTTCCTCTTGCTAACCGACAGTCGGAGAGAGCCCGCTCCATAACATAATTAATTTGAGACCTCGGCACTGTGTGGCTGGTGGATTGGCTGCCCCCCCCCCCCCCTCAGGCTCTCTGAATAAAATAGCTGGGTTCTTTGCTGAGGAGATATAGACCAACATATTACTATCTTCTGCTGGCTTAGCGTTTTTTTCACGCAGACTTTACCATGCGACTTCCCCAGGCAGGAAAGTACAACACCACCCGCCAGGCCAACCTAAAATGCAGGGGTCACTGGGGGACAGGAGAAGTGCAGGTCATTCTTCATCAGATCTTGGCACCCTACCTCCAGGAGGGGGGGTAGGTGAGTTACCCCAGGAGGAAAGCAGGATGGTCCCAAGATCTGTGGGGGGCGGTGAACCTACTCTACGAGAGATATTGTTGGCGGTTAATGAGTGCAAGAGCTCCATTTTTGGTCTGGACAGTCAATTAAGAAATATTCAAAATGAACTGCATGCTATGAGCCAACTATTAAGTAATACCATTGATAGAACAAATGCTCTAGAGGGAAGATTAAGCATGGTGGAGGATGAACTATCCCCCTTGCAGGGAAAAATAGCCACACTCCAGAAACAAATTATCGCACAGGCATACAAAATCGACGACATGGACAATAAGAACCGCAGGAATAATGTGCGATTAATCGGCCTGCCAGAGGGAAGTGAGGGTCCTAACCCCATAACTTTTTTGGAAAATTGGTTTAAGGAATTGCTGAGAGATGTCTCCTTCTCCTCGCCTTCCTGCATAGAAAGAGCCTACAGAGTTCCTCCTAGATCTCATCTATTGGAGGGACGCTGTAGGCCAATGATACTGAAATTCATTAATTACAATGATTGAATGATTTTGATGCGGAGAGTCAGGGGATTAGGAGACATCTTCTATAAGGGGACTAGGGTATCATTTTACCCAGATTTTTCATCAGATCTACAGAAACAGAGAGCGGAGTTTATTCCTGTTAAGTGCACCCTGCAAAAGCACAAGATATTGTATGCCTTATTGTATCCAGCCCGACTTCGTGTGTCTGTTTTAGGCTCAACATTATTTTTTAATTCCCCGCAGGAGGCTGTGAACTGGCTGGAGGAACATAAAGAGACTCTTTAATAATGCTTAGAACCGACCTGTATTAGCCCCTGTGGGGAGTGGTGGGGGGGAGGGGTGGGGGGTGTGGAAAGGGGAAGAAAAACCTTTTTTTTTTTTTTTGGTTAAGGGTTAATGGGGTGGGGTAGGGAAGTAGATGGATACAATGAATAGATTAGAGTTTGGAGTTAAGGTACCACGAGCTATTGAACACTATAGGGTGATCTATACAGTGTATAAGGATATGGTATAGGTGAGGTGGGGGTGTGGGGAGGAGGGGGGTTGCAAGGGGGAATGTAAATTTGTGCATGTATACTACCGGAAATAACTTTACTTGTGAACCCATCTCAGTGAAGGAATGGGGAGCTATAATGCTACTGCTTGTTGCTTGGGTGAGATGGGTAAAACGATATAATAAATTGATTAGGGAAGGGGTAAGCATTATGGATTATAGAGCACTGCGATATCACATGTCGAATTAATAATTTATACAATTTTGCATTGGATGTGGTAAATGAGGTTTTATAGTTGAGTTGGGAGGGCGGTATTTGAGGGGAGGGTTGGGGGGGGGGGATATATATATACTTTGAAGGTAAAAAATATTGTATTATAATAATACTGTAACTACCGAGTTTTTGAAGCTATAGTAGCACCTTCCCTACCCCCCCCCTTCCCCTTTTTTTTTTTTCTTCTCTTCTTTCCCTTTCTTCTCCCGCTCTCTCCCTCTTTCCCTACCCCCTCCTTTCTGTCTTTTTTTATAGAGGGGCATAATTGGTGTCATGGAGGGATTATGATCCCACCTTAGAAGTGTGTTAAATGGATGTGGTAAGATTATGTAGGGGGGTGGTGAGTTTGGACACTCCTGAATGGGGTATGATTATACCGGCTACAATCGAGACCCCTAGGGGTTGCTCTGATGGGCAGGGTTGGGTGGGTGGAGGGAGGGAGGGGAGTCTTCGAACACGTGCTGTGAGTAACGGGGTGGTGATGGGGGACAGGTTGGGATGGGGAGTGGTGTTGGGGAGAGGAAGCGGTTCCCTCCCCCCTCACCTTCTCCCCTCCATGGGTACATCAATTAACTACTGGAGCTGATGGGTAGGTGGAACATAACTTCGTGGAATGTGAGGGGCCTGGGAGACCCTAAGAAAAGGGGTCTGTGATGTTGGAGACGGAGGGGAAGGGACCTGGTTTGCTTTTTCTACAGGAAACCCACCTAACCCCAACCACGGCCTCTTTCCTACATAATCGGAAATTCCAAGCATACTACCATTCCTTCTATTCATCATATTCTCGCGGTGTGAGTGTGCTAGTTTGGAAGGGTACAGATTTTTTATGTAAATAGTCTCATATAGATGGGGAGGGGAGATTTGTCTTTTTGCACTGCCTGGTGGATGGGCAAGAATATGTCTTAGCGAATATCTATATACCTCCTCCTTTTAAGCTAGAGGTTATGGATAAACTTCTTATGTTTAGCTTGGGTAAAATGGGCGTCCCGTGGATAATAGCCGGTGATTTTAACGAAATTATAGATAAGCGTCTGGACAGATTCCCTTGTCCAGCTGGGAATAGAACAGGCCGATTGCATGAATTTTTACTAGAAGTTGGATTAAGGGATATCTGGCGCGCGCGACACCCTCAGGGCAGGCAGTACTCTTGTTTTTCCAGCACCCACCAGACGCTATCAAGAATAGACATGGGCTTGGGGAATAAAGAGGCAGTTGGGTTGGTGGCAGAAATAGAATATGGGGTCCGTGGGATATCAGATCATTCTCCTTTGGTTATAACTTTGAATATGGGAGAGCGTGCCCCACTGAGAGAGTGGAGAATAAACCCCGCTTGGTTGGAATTAATTGATAGCTCTAACCTTTTAGGGGATCGAATAGGGGAATTTCTCCAAACTAACAGAGGGACAGCGGCACCTGGAATAGTCTGGGACTCCCTAAACGCCTTTCTTAGAGGAATACTCATACAGAAAATTGCAATAACAAAACGGGAAGCTCGAGACCAAGAGAGAAAAATTAGAAATGATGTTATCCAGGCTGAGAGAGAGTTTGTGGAGGACCCATCGCCGGGGAAACAACAGATCTGGGTGGATAGCCAACAGATATATAAAATGGCACTTCTAAAAAAGGTAGAGAACCAACGTATCTTCCAACGTCAATATTATTTTGGCGAAGGAGAGAAGGTGGGTCGAGTTCTTTCCCTATTGGTTCAATCTAATGGCCCCTCTACAGTAATACAGGCAATTAAAACACGGAAGGGCGACCTTGTCTCTAGGCCCCCCGAGATTATGAAGGTACTTAGTGACTATTATAGAACCTTATATAAATCAACTATACAGGATTGTGAGGGTCTGGCCACTAATTTTTTGCATCAAACAGCTATTCCCATGCTTTCAGACCAGGATAAAATGAATCTAGACTTACCACTTACCTTGGAAGAACTAAAAAGTGCGATGATTAGTATGCCCAACGATAAATCTCCTGGCACTGATGGGCTTCCAGTAGAAATCTATAAACGATATAGCGAACGGTTGATGCCGGCACTACTGGAAACGTTAAACCATGCATTAGAGGCGGGGAAGCTCCCTGCTTCAATGCTGGAGGCTAACATCACTTTAATCCTCAAAGAGGGGAAGGATCAACAAGAGGTCTCGTCATATCGGCCGATATCCCTGTTATGCTCAGATGTAAAAATCCTAGCCAAGGTCCTAGCAACCCGGTTAAATAGTTATATTCATAAATTAATACACCCAGATCAGTCCAGGTTCATCCCAGGCAGAACAACTAATACTAATATTAGGAGGGCTTTTCTAAATTTACAAATACCTGGAGACAATGATAAACCAGGGGCCATACTAGCTTTAGACGCTACTATAGCCTTCGACAGCCTGGAGTGGGGCTATCTTTGGGGCGTACTGGAATGTTTCGGCTTTGGCCCCCTATTTATCCAATGGGTAAAATTACTTTATAGGGGTCCTAGGGCCAAGATTAAAATGGGGACCCTATTTTCCGATATGTTTAATTTAGAAAGGGGTACGAGGCAGGGGTGCCCGTTGTCTCCCCTCCTGTTCGTGCTGGCTATGGAACCCCTGGCTGTGATGGCGAGATCACGCCCGGATATCCAGGGATTCCGGCGCGGACTAGAGGAGGAGAAGCTGCCCCTATTTGCAGATGATGTCCTGTTCTTTATTGGCGATGTGGGCTCCACTCTGAACAGGGTAGTGTGGCTGATGGAGGAATTTGGGCAACAATCAGGCTTGGTTATTAACTGGAGTAAATCAGCCCTTATGCCACTGTCGGAGTCTGGAGACTTAATATCGCCCACAGTTGTGGGACTAGAAGTGGTACCCAAGTTGAAATACTTGGGTGTCTGGATTCCTAGAGATATAACTCGGTATGTCGAGGAGAATCTGGTACCATTACTAGCGAAATTGAAGCAGAAGGTCAATAACTGGTGTCACCTTCCCTTGTCTGTGGCGGGACGCTGCAACTTAGTAAAAATGATTTGGCAGCCACAGATTCTATACATTCTCCACAATTCCCCAATCTGGATTAATCAGAAGTGGTTCAACAGATTGGAGGGACTGATTCGTGAATTAATATGGAAAAAGAGACAGCCTCGGATTCGGCTGCGGACGCTGCAGCTCCCTGCAGAAAAGGGAGGAGTAGCGATACCGCATCCAAGAATATACTTCCTATCAGCCCAGCTACAGCATTTAACGGGGGCTGGACTAGAGGGGGGTGGCTGCCCAAATCATAAATTGATGATTAACAAAGCATATCATAAAACCTTAGTTGAAGTTTTGGAGGCCAACTCATTTGCTTACAAATGCCCTACTAATGTTCTGGTGAGGAAAGTGTGGCAGATAGCCAAGCAACTCCTGGGCTATGAGGGAGTAACTGAGTATACCCCCCTATGGAATAATGGAGAACTGGCTGAATTAAATAGAATAGATCGGCCTCTGGAGTGGGAGAGAATGGGGATTAGCAGACTGGTGCATCTCTACCAGGGGAACACTATGAAATCTTTTGAAGATCTCCGCCAGGAATTTGGTATCTCTAACAAAACGTTTTATATATACCTGCAAGTGAGACACGGGATACAAGCACAGTATGGTACACTTACTATTGAGAGGATGAAGACCCCCCTGTTTCGGGGACTCCTCGAGCGAGGGCAAACAAAGGGACAGATTTCTAATTTATACATAAAACTCAAGGATAAAGCCTTGAATGGTGAGGGACCTGACAAGAGTAGGAGGGGATGGGTGGAAGACCTGGGACCAATTGGGCAAGAGCAATGGGACGAGACCCTAGCACAGAGGAACCTGGTCTCTATCTCCCCATCGCAGCGTATGTCCCACAAGCTCTTTTTATATAGGGCATATTATACTCCTAAAAAAATGTGGAAGATAAGTAGAAAGTCTAACGGTGAGTGCCCTAGATGTGGAGCACTAGGGGACCTGCTTCACATGGTATGGAAGTGCCCAAAATTATATCGGTACTGGATAGAAATTGTACATAGAATTAATAGGACCTTTAATACCACCTTGGAACCAGAAGCTAAGACTTGCCTATTAGGGATTATGGAATGGGGTAGAACCCCTGTTGTAACAAAGATATCTATAGTAAGATGCTTGTACCAGGCCAGACGTCTAATTGCGATGAACTGGCAGGCAAAAAATGCCCCAGCATTACAAGCATGGGTAAATGCAATAAACTCTACAATTTGGTGTGAACGAGCCATGCTTATTAGACAAAACAACTTAAAAAAATTCAAGGTGCTATGGAATCCATGGTTGAGAGATATTGGTTACCCCCTGGACGAGACAGTGGAGGATAAGACTTAAGGCGCACTCACTCGACTTGGGCTTGGTCTGGGAGTCTCCTTGATGCTCCCTATTCCTGTTCCTGAAGTGACTTGCCATTCCCTTACCGGCTAGCCAGAATAGACTTGGCCGGATTTAGCAGCACATGTACGAAGAATGGGGTTTGGGGGGGGGGGGGTAGTCTCACAGGCGGGTCAGAGACAACTAGAGTGTTAAGTATGACTGTGCCTGTGGCACTAGGTAAATTCTTGAGTAAAGAATCTGTATTTCTTGCTGTGATATATACACCTTCTCTATGTTTGGAAAATTATGCTCTATGTTTGTATAAAACAAATCTTTTTTCAATAAAAAGTAATTAAAATTAAAACTTGTAGATGAATATTTACGTCCCCACGTAACTACTTTGATGTCCTATATTAGGGATACAGTAGATCTTCTTAAACACCTGGATGGTCTCAATGTACCTGCGGGCTATCTCCTAGTCGCCATTGATATATAGGCCTTATACTCATCAATTCCACACAATTTAGGTATAGAAACAATTTCCAGATTCCTTGGAGAAAGAGGTCCCAAATCTTCAAGCATGAATCAATTTATTTTGCAGCTTCTGTCTCATATCCTTAATAGCAATGTATTTTCTTTTGATGACTTCCTCCAGGTGCAGGGGGTCACTATGGGGACGTGTTGTGCCCCTTCTTACGTGAACCTGTACCTGGGGTGGTGGGAACGAGACCTCTTTTCCAACAAAGAACATATGGATCTCCTCTCCAACATCATAGAATGGCATTGTTTTATTGGTGATGTTTTGATGTTATGGGGCGGATCCAAAGAAATGCTGCAACTTTTCATGCAGATGTTGAGTAAGAATAATTACAATCTCAAGTTCATGATGGTGTGTGACGAGAGGAAGATTGCATATCTTGATATTACCATTAATATTGAAAATTATGGCACTGTCAACACTACGTTGTATCGGAAACCCACTTTGGGGAATACGATACTACACGTGTCTAGTGCACATCCCAGTGCCCTGATTCACAGTATCCCCTTTGGCCAATATTTACGCCTTATGCCGTGTACACACGATCAAATTATCTGGTGGAAAAGTCCGGCGGACTCGAGTCCGCCGGACAATCCTCCCATGTGTGGGCTCCGGCGGACTTTTTTTACCCAAAAGTCTGGCAGACTTAGAAAGTAAATTAACAGAGGGATCGGAAACATATTTGGTTACAGCGGACGTGTCTTCTCTGTATAGTGTAATTCAGCACGATGATGCTTTGCTAGCTTTAATTTGGGCTTTAAGCCAAAGGAATGACATTCCTCATGAACAAAAAGTTTTTTTGAGGCAGGCTTTGGATTTTTGCCTGTCTCATAATTATTTTTGGTATAACCATCAATTTTATTCCCAAAAAAGAGGCATTGCTATGGGGGCCAAGTTTTCTCCCAGTATAGCAAACCTGTTCATGGCCCAGTGGGAAGACAAGGTGATCTTTGCACAACAGAAAAGGTCTCTGAGATTTTACAAGAGGTTCATTGATGACCTCCTGTTTATCTTGGAGGGTATAGAGAGCTCCTTACAGGATTTCATGATATACTTAAATTCCAATAAAAATAATATCAATTTGGAGTATGAGTATAGCAAGGAAACAATACACTTTCTGGACATAGACATAATAAGACAAGGTGGGATTTTGATCACTAAAGTATATTTCAAACCCACAGATAGAAATAGCTATTTACCTGTAATAAGCGGACACCACCCACAGTGGTTAAAAATATTCCCAAAGGTCAAGTGATGCGCATTTGATGCAATTGCACATATGACAATGATTTTTATTCTCAGTCTGAGATTATAAAGAAACGTTTTGTAGAAAAAGGGTATAATGAAAATTATTTAAATAAAGTTGTGATGAAATAGGAAAGATTCCGAGAGACAAATGTCTCAAGGATAAACCAAAAGTGTGTGGGTCAAATCAGGAGTGGGGTTTCATTTCAGAGTTCCACGCCCAGTATAGGGATGTGGAAAGGATATTCAAACGACATTGGCACATATTATGTTTGGACAAAGGATTGAGTCATTCACTTCCAATTTGTCCTACATTTATATATAGAAAAGCCCCTAATTTTGGTGACAAGGTGGTAAAAAAGGTGTTAAATCCTCCCAAAAAATCTATAACTTTTTGGGACCAAGGGGGTTTCTTTTCTTGTAGACGGTGTCAAACGTGTGCGAGGGTAAACCACCCGATTAGAGGCATGACAGAATTTATATCAACAGGTAATAATAAGAAGTTTGAGTTTAAAGAATTTATTGCATGTAACTCCACGCATGTGGTATATGTTCTACAATGTCTGTGCAATTTGATGTACGTAGGGAGAACAAAAAGGACCCTAAAGAAATGTGTATCGGAACATATGCATAATATAGAAGTAGGGTTTAAGGACCATAGTGTTTCTTTGCATTTTAAAAAGCACCACGATCAAGATCCCTCTTTATTGAAATTTTGGGGTGTGGATATAGTACATCAAAATTGGCAGGGTTCAAATATGGTACGTGAAATATCTAAAAAAGAATCTCAATGGATATATTTAATGAACACTTTGGTCCCTAGTGGGTTGAACGTAGAATTAGACGTAAATTGTTTTATTAGTGATTATTGATGCTTTTAAAATTTAAATGTTAACGTATTCGATCCGTTTATAATTTGACTGATTTATTTATTTTATAAAAATATAATTTTAGTTCACAACATATTTTACAATTTGGATATTAAAGTTAGGATTATAGATTATTGGCGGTTTTTAGCACTGTAATGATGGGTGACTTTCTTCCTGTTGTCATCCTGGTATGCGACTGGGATAGCTCAGTGTATGGGGTGTGAAGCAGAGACAATGCTGAGTGATAGATTCCAGTGTGGTAAGAGCGGTAGGCAGGGGGACCCTGCGGCATTCGGGGATGGGCGGCTCATTTCACGTTTGCCTCGTATATATCAAATGTGATAATTTTGACATTGGGTGATGTGTGGATACCGCTTTCCGTTCACTTATGCGAGCGGGATGCAGTGTTACATACCACGATGAGAAGGACAGGTTGGACTCAAACGTACAAGCTTAGATAGCTGACCTAAAAGCATGGACAGTGATGGGCAATGTGCATGCAGGGATGGACTGCACAGGGATTGGTGCAGTGCTGACCGCTTAAGGCAATCATCTATGGCTGGATGGTCGATTGGACTGTGGAGAGTAATGAAATGGGGTTGTGTGCCCAAGAAGGGTTAGCCCCATGTTCCAAATCACATAAAAGGGAGTAAGTGTCGCATGGCTCCACACTCAGATGATGTCAGAATGACGAAACGCGTCAGGGTGGAACCATACGACAAACAGTGAAGCAGTAGCGATTGGGAGATGAGGAGAGATCAGTCCGAGCCGTGAGAGAGCAGCGAGGTACAGCCCACTGATGGGAGAGTGCGGTAGGACGATCCTTACATACCTGAACACCACGCTGTGTACAAATGAACCAATGCCTTAAGATTCGTAGATGTTTGTGAGTGTAAATATTGATGATTTTAAATTCAAATACAAAAATGATGTTTTTACAGAATTACACTATATTTGTTCTCTCCACACACTTGTTTTTGAGACACTGAGTTATGAGTTGAGTTGTGCATGATGGGGAAGGAGAAGTGATCTGAGAATCCACTGGGATTTTGATATGCTTATTTTGACCAGCGGGTTCTGGTAAGAGCACTACCAAAGGGGAACCTTACTCATCACATATCACCTTGTGTGTGTTTTTCTGCACGTGTGGAGGTGATTTGGAGTGACGGCGGAGGTGCAATATATCTCAACATCTGAGAGGACCAGTTTATCATATACTTGTCGGATAATGATGGACATTTGATGTGGATTCTTTTCATGTTTATTGATTTATTTATATTTAATGAGGATATATTATTATAGCGAACATCCACATTTTTATTGGTGAATTAGTGCTGCAAGATCTATATGTGATTAATTATATTTATATATTTATTTATTTATAGATCTTGTTTTAGGACTTAGAAAGTAGTTTTGACTCAAAAATTGTCTGCCAGACTCGCAGTCCTGCGGACAATACAGCCGTGTGTGTGTGCTAGTCTGTCATACTTTTGAACTGAACGGACTTTTCCCGCATGGCGAAAAGTCCATTCATTTTGAGCGTGGATCCAGGTAGCCGGGACTAGCGAAGGAAGTCAATGTCACCACTAGGGATGAGCCGAACACCCCCCGGTTCGGTTCGCACCAGAACTTTCGAACGGACCCCAAATTCAAACGAACTTTAGAACCCCATTGAAGTCTATGGGACTCGAACGTTCGAAATTAAAAGTGCTAATTTTAACGGTAATATGCAAGATACTGTCCTAAAAAGGGTTTGGGGACCTGGCTCCTGCCCCAGGGGACATGGGTCAATGCCTAAAATGTTTTTAAAAATGGCCGTTTTGGCGGGAGCGCTGATTTTAATGACGATTAAAGTGAAAAAAAAGTGAAATATTCCTTTAAATATGGTGCCTGGGGGGTGTCTGTAGTATGCCTGTGAAGTGCCACGTGTTTCCCGTGTTTAGACCAGTCCCTGCACAAAATGACATTAAACGGAAATAACACCATTTAAAACTGCTTGCGGTTTTAATGTTATATCTGGTTCCTGCAATATGGTTGAAAATCATTGAGAAAAATGGCATGGGTAGCCCTCCCTGCCCATTACCAGCCTATTTGGGTCTTGTACGCATATTAAGGGGAACCCTGTACCCATATTAAAAAAAGGAAATGTGTGTGGCCCCCAGGCCCTATATACTCAGAACAGCAGTATACAGGCGGTGCAAACAAGACAGGGACTGTGTAGGTTTGTTGTGTTAAGTTGAATCTGTTTGTAATTTTCAACTGGTACATTTTTAAAGTGTAGCTCCAGTCAAAAAAACGATTTTTAAGCTTTTTGGAAAACATAGGGAAGGGTTATCACCCCTGTATAATTTGTTTTGTCGTCCATCTTTTTTCATCTCACTTGCTGTTGTCTCCTTCCGTTTGCAAGTAGGAGATGTTTGTAAATTGGATGTTTGAAAGTAGGGGCCTGCCCTATATGCTCTGCAGAAATGGCAGAACAAGGTGTTGGTTTTGCCACAACATTGTAAGCCCTCAAAGTGACTCTTGGTGGGCGCTGGAGCGCCCTGCTGTGAACGATTATATCAAGAATTGTAATTACATGCCATTGTTGAACAGTGGTAGAAAAATTGACCTTTGGTGGTTGTGGTGCTGGTGCCACAACACTATAAGTCCTCACCGTTACTCTGGGTGGGCACAGGAAGGGGCCCTCCTGTGAAATATTATTTTAAGAATTGTAATTACATGTCCCTGTTAAACAGGGGCAGAAAAATTTGGCCTTAGGCACTGCTGCTGGTGCCACCACACTGCAACCTCTCCTATATACTCTAGTTTTATTGCAGGAATTAGCCCTGCTGCAAAGCATTGCATCAAAAATTGTACTTAAACGCCCCTGTTAAACAGGGGCAGAAAAATTGGGCCTTAGGCACTGGTGCTGGTGCCACCACACTGCAACCTCTGCCATATACTCTAGTTTTATTGCAGGAATTAGCCCTGCTGCAAAGCATTGCATCAAAAATTGTAATTAAACGCCCCTGTTAAACAGGGGCAGAAAAATTGGGCCTTAGGCACTGGTGCTGCTGCCACCACACTGCAACCTCTCCCATATACTCTACTTTTATTGCAGGAATTAGCCCTGCTGCAAAGCATTGCATCAAAAATTGTACTTAAACGCCCCTGTTAAACAGGGGCATAAAAATTGGGCCTTAGGCACTGGTGCTGGTGCCACCACACTGCAACCTCTTCCATATACTCTAGTTTTATTGCAGGAATTAGCCCTGCTGCAAAGCATTGCATCAAAAATTGTAATTAAACGCCCCTGTTAAACAGGGGCAGAAAAATTGGGCCTTAGGCACTGGTGCTGGTGCCACCACACTGCAACCTCTCCCATATACTCTTGTTTGATTGCAGGAATTAGCCCTGCTGCAAAGCATTGCATCAAAAATTGTACTTAAACGCCCCTGTTAAACAGGGGCAGAAAAATTGGGCTGATGGCATCAACCAGAACCAGAAATGTTCTTCCAACATATCAGCGGAGGAGGAAGAGGATAGACAATCAACATAACAGGACAGTCACTCAGCATCAGCATAGGCAGTCTTGAAGGGATGTGATATTTCAAAAAAAATTATTCTGTTACATCAGCTTCAGGTGCTTGGTAGCTGTGGGTGATCCAAGACTGATTCATCTTGATGAAGGTCAGTCGATCAACTGATTCGGTAAGCCAGAGGATTTTCGGTGGGAAAGGTGTCCAAGTCTGACCTTGCCCCTAGGTATTCCTGCACCATGTAAATCAGACGCTGGCGATGGGTGCTGGAACCGATCATACCTTGGGGCTGCGGACTAAAAAATTGTCTGAAAGCATCAGTCAGACGGCCACCTTCTCCACCGCTTCTTCTGACCGATGCCTCAGCAACACGTTGTCCAGGACCAGGAGTTTGTAACCTCCCAGTCTCTGGGAACGCGTTGCACAGACCTTTCTGCAAGGCCTCCCGGAGATGTCTCATCCTCTGCTCCCTCTGCGATGGCAAGATAAGGTCGGCAAGGAGAGTGGCCAGCCAGTAATGGTCCCTCTCCTTGATCCGAAGAATACGAGGATCCTTCCGCAGGCTTTGCAGGATCAGGGAGGCCATGCAGCGTAGGTTAGCTGAGGCATTCGGTCCGGAGTCCTCTGGGTCACTAAGGACAACATGATCCGCAGCTACCTCCTCCCAGCCACGTACAAGTCCATGTGTTTCTTGGGACTGTAAATCATCCCTACAAGACTGCTGCTGCTGCTGCTGCTGATGCTGAGTGCCAGCCTCCACCTCCATGCTGACACAATCATCCTCCTCTTCCTCCTCCTCATCCTCTTCCTGTGTGATGGGTGGCCCAGCAGGAACACTGTCTGGATAAAGGGGGCCTTGAGAGGCAAGGAAGTCCTCCTCTTCCTACCTCTGTTCTGCCTCAAGTGCCCTGTCCATTATTCCACGCAGCGTATGCTCCAAGAGGTGGACAAGAGGTACAGTGTCACTGATGCATGCACTGTCACTGCTCACCATCCTTGTGGCCTCCTCAAACGGTGACAGGACAGTGCATGCATCCCTGATCATGCCCCACTGGCGTGGTGAGAAAAAACCGAGCTCCCCTGACCCTGTCCTGGTGCCGTAGTCGCACAGGTACTCATTGATGGCCCTCTGCTGCGTGTGCAGCCGCTGCAGCATGGCCAACGTTGAGTTCCATCTGGTGGGCATGTCACATATAAGGCGGTTCTTGGGCAGGTTCAACTCCTTTTGGAGCTCAGCCAGCCGAGCACAGGCATTAAATGATCGGCGGAAATGCACACAGACTTTCCTGGCCTGCTTCAGGACATCCTGTAAGCCGGGGTACCTGCCCAAGAACCGCTGCACCACCAGGTTAAGGACGTGAGCTACACAGGGCACATGGGTCAGTTGTCCCTGTCGGAGGGCGGAGAGGAGGTTGGTGCCATTGTCACAAACCACCATTCCTGGCTTAAGCTGGCGTGGCGTCAACCACCTCTCGGCCTGCCCCTGCAGAGCTGACAAAACATCCGCCCCAGTGTGGCTCCTGTCCCCCAAACAAACCAGCACAAGCACGGCATGGCATCGTTTTGCCTGCGTACTTGCGTAGCCCCTGGAACGCCTACGAAGCACCGCTGGTTCTGAGGACAGAGCACTGGAAGAGGCCATGGAGGAAGAAGAAGAGGAGGGGGTGGAGGAGAGAGGTGTGTCACAACCAATAGTAGCATTTTGGAGGCGTGGTGGCGGAACAACCTCCAACACTACTGCACCTTGTCTTGCATCCTTCCCAGCTGCCAGAAGAGTGACCCAATGGGCCGTGAAAGACAGGTAACGTCCCTGTCCATGCCTGCTGGACCATGAGTCAGCGGTAATATGCACCTTACCGCTGACCGCCCTGTCCAGCGAGGCAAGGACATTGCCTTCCACATGCCGGTAGAGAGCCGGAATCGCCTTCCATGAGAAAAAGTGGCATTTGGGGACCTGCCACCGAGGAACCGCACATTGCACAAAATCACGGAAGGGGCCGAGTCTACCAACTGAAAAGGCAGCAGTTGAAGTGCTAGCAATTTAGCCAAGCTAGCATTCAACCGCTGGGCATGTGGATGGCTGGGAGTGAACTTCTTTCGCCGGTCCAGCAGCTGAGGCAGGGACATTTGCCTGCTACAATCGGACGTGGGTGTACCGCTAGCAGAGTTCCCGGAAGCACTTGGCTGTGACACACCTAATTCTACACCTTCATTCCTCTCAGAGCAGGTTTCAGAGAGGACTGAAGGTCTAGTGGGGTTGGAGATGCCAGCTGATGAGGAGCAAGGAGAGGTCCGCTTTGTTCTTTGGTGTGGGTCTTTGAGGTACGCTTGCCAACGAGCTGCATGGCAGGTCAACATATGTCTGGTCAAGCATGTGGTGCCCAAGCGGCTGATGTTTTGGCCACGCGAGATACGCTTGAGACATATGTTGCAAATAGCAGTGGTGCGATCTGATGCACTCGTCTCAAAAAAGGCCCACACCAAAGAACTTTTAGAATAACGCGCAGAGGCAGCGCCCTGCACAGGCGGAGCTCTGCGGTGTGATTCAGTCGGTGTGCTGCCCCTAAGCTGGCCCCCGGAGGGCATCCTGCCTCGTTGGACATGTGCCTCCTCCTCCTCCTCTCTCCTTCCAGGCACCCACGTGGAGTCAGTGCCCTCATCATCCCCTCCCTCTTCATCGCTGTAGCAAACCTGGCAGTATGCTGCAGCTTGTGGAACATGACTGCCAGATTGCTGTCCTTCTTGAGCATCCCCTCTCTCTGCGCTCATGCTACTGCCTTCCTCTAGCTGAGTGTCATCATCAGAGCCCACAAAACACTGGGCATCCTCCTGGAGCATGTACCCAACACTGTGCTCAAAAAGTTCAGGAGACTCCTCAGGAGGACGTGGTGGGTCTAGGGAAGGAGTCACTGATGATGACATTGAGAGGAGGGAAGACGATGCGTTGGCAGCTGCTTTGCTAGTACCCTGAGACTGGGTGAGAGAGGATGAGGAGGATGAAGAGGGCTTGGTCATCCACTCTACCAAGTCGTTGGCATGTTGCGGCTCAATGTATCCAGCTGCCGAAAAGAAGGACAAGCGTGTCCCATGGCCACGTGCTGATGACAATGCACCGCGTCCACGACCAGCACTGTTGTCTCTAGACACAGAGCCTGCTTGCCTTCTTTTATCGGCTCGCGCCTGTCTGCCTCTCCTTGCTGGCCTTCCACCTACATGGTAATGGCCTGAAGGGAGTTGGGTAAAAAAGCAGTTGGGTAGTGTATATTGTGCTAGAGGCACACAACACCCACTAACTCCTGCAGATGCCTTTATTATAGAACACCAGAGATAAAGGGGTATATACAGATGTATACTGTGCTGTGCTGGAGGCACACACAACTTCCAATAACTCCTGCAGATGGCAAGTGGGCTCAAATAGAGAAGAGCTATGTAGGTGGATATAGCGGTATGTACTGGGTACAGAGCACACAGACAGCACGCACAAGCTCCTAACACTACTGACTGCAAGCTCTATTATAAAAGATAGATCACTAGCTATATAGGTGAGGTGAATATAGCGGTGTATACTGCGGTCAGGGCACGCAGACAACAACCACTACACAACAGCAAGATCGAAAATCGTCCGAAAACGATCGGTGTGTACTGTGTTGAAGGTACACAGAACACCCACTAACTCCTGCAGATGCCTTTATTATAGAACACCAGAGATAAAGGGGTATATACAGATGTATACTGTGCTGGAGGCACACACAACTTCCAATAACTCCTGCAGATGGCAAGTGGTCTCAAATAGAGAAGAGCTATGTAGGTGGATATAGCGGCATGTACTGGGTACAGAGCACACAGACAGCACGCACAAGCTCCTAACACTACTGACTGCAAGCTCTATTATAAAAGATAGATCACTAGCTATATAGGTGAGGTGAATATAGCGGTGTATACTGCGGTCAGGGCACGCAGACAACAACCACTACACAACAGCAAGATCGAAAATCGTCCGAAAACGATCGGTGTGTAATGTGTTGAAGGTACACAGAACACCCACTAACTCCTGCAGATGCCTTTATTATAGAACACCAGAGATAAAGGGGTATATACAGATGTATACTGTGCTGTGCTGGAGGCACACACAACTTCCAATAACTCCTGCAGATGGCAAGTGGGCTCAAATAGAGAAGAGTTATGTAGGTGGATATAGCGGTATGTACTGGGTACAGAGCACACAGACAGCACGCACAAGCTCCTAACACTACTGACTGCAAGCTCTATTATAAAAGATAGATCACTAGCTATATAGGTGAGGTGAATATAGCGGTGTATACTGCGGTCAGGGCACGCAGACAACAACCACTACACAACAGCAAGATCGAAAATCGTCCGAAAACTATCGGTGTGTACTGTGTTGAAGGTACACAGAACACCCACTAACTCCTGCAGATGCCTTTATTATAGAACACCAGAGATAAAGGGGTATATACAGATGTATACTGTGCTGTGCTGGAGGCACACACAACTTCCAATAACTCCTGCAGATGGCAAGTGGGCTCAAATAGAGAACAGCTATGTAGGTGGATATAGCGGTATGTACTGGGTACAGAGCACGCAGACAGCACGCACAAGCTCCTAACACTACTGACTGCAAGCTCTATTATAAAAGATAGATCACTAGCTATATAGGTGAGGTGAATATAGCAGTGTATACTGCAGTCAGGGCACGCAGACAACAACCACTACACAACAGCAAGATCGAAAATCGTCCGAAAACGATCAGTGTGTACTGTGTTGAAGGTACACAGAACACCCACTGCTTCAGACGCCAACACACTACACAAGGCCGCCGCGCTGGCGGCCTTATATAGTGTGGGGCGTGCACTACACAGCCTGAGCTATGATTGGCCACAGGCATCCTGCCTGTGGCCAATCATGGCTCTCCTCGCTGCTGGCGCTGCGATTGGCCAAGCATGCGGGGTCACAGTGCATGCTTGGCCAATCATGAGCCAGCAATGCACTGTGCCATCGCAGTGCATTGTGGGCCGTGAGCGCCACACGAATTTGGCGCGAACGGACCAAAATGTTCGGACTTCGCCGAATGGACGAACAGCCGATGTTCGAGTCGAACGTATGTTCGACTTGAACACGAAGCTCATCCCTAGTCACCACCTTCGGCGGCGATATTGATACGTCGCTGGCCCCGTCACCTGGTATGGACTTAACGGTCCCCCCTATGTCCATATCAGACCCTTATGTGAGCACGCAACCCGGCCAGTCAGGAAAGGGGTGGGGATCCTTCTCTTCTTTGCAATTTCTGAACCCCAAATGAATCCTGAATAAGTGTACAACAAAACGGATAGACGCATTAGGGCTCACATCATGTATCGATTCTTATTTGTATATGTGATTTTTATTATTTCTTTCATGTCTCTGGTCTTTATACTATATGTACTTTTCAATAAATGCTAAATAATTTATTGTACTCCCAGTGTTTGTTGTGCCTTTAAATTCCGATCACAGGTTTTCTTTGAATTCCTTTATATCTCACTGTTTTCTCTTTATACTCCTTTTCTCTCTCTTTTGCTCTACTTCTATTCTAGTACTGATCATGCCTCCTCCTTAATACTGCATATTTCATATACGTGAGTAATATCCATTTTGTAGTTTACTCTAGAGGTTCGATACTACCGCTCCTCCTCCTGAATCTCCTAGATGGCCTATTCATCCCTAGGTCACTGCCCTTCAGTGATCTGCACAATGTAAAGGGACTGAATATCCCTGAAAAGCTCTCTATTCTCTTGAGAGAACTCAAAAAAGATAGGCCTCATTTAGATTTTCTACAAGAGACCCATTTCAAAACACACCATGTACCTAAGCTGATCGATTCCTTTTTCACAAAAGCCTACCATGCTACAAATGATGCTTCTAAATCAAAGAGTATCTCAATCCTTACAGATTATTTCAGACACAATGAAACCCCCGACATGGACCCACTGATGATTTGGGATGTACGTAAGTGTGTTCCTAGGGGTGAACAGGAACAGGAAAAAGAAATCAAGCGTTTAACAGATTTTTAGTTTAGAATCTTTACACAAACAATATTTGACTATCCAATCGGCATGACAACTAATGGAAACTAGGAAAGTACCTTAGCAGGCGTTAGAGGCCAAAACAAAACACCTCTTATTTTTTAGGAAAAAAATCATTGCGAATCTGGTAATAAGACAAGCAGATTATTGGCTACAGCATTGAAGGAACCCAACATTACACAAAATATTAAAGGCAAAAAAAAGGATGGTCTATAGTTATCACCACAAAATCAATTGCAAATCACTTCCATACCTTTTACTCTAACCTGCACAATATTCCACAACAACATAAACCAACTTGGTTACAAAGGAACCGGACACAAATTATTCAGGACTACCTGCACAAAAGTGGCCTCCCTGCCTTAACTAACTTAGATGTGGCCCAATTGGAAGGACAGATAGTTACTTAAAAAATTCAACAGGCTATAGGTGACCTAAAATCAGGGAAAAGCCAGGGACTAGATGGGCTTACATCTATTTACTATAAGACATTTGTTGATATCCTAACAGACCCCCTCACAGAGGCACTGAACTCTCTGTCTGAACCACGAGAAGTACCACCAGATTTTCTTTCAGCATTTATCACGGTCATACCCAAACCCAACAAGGACCCTCTAGAATGCTCAAGTTACCATCCTATTTCTTTGTTGAATCAGAACGTAAAACTCTTAGCAAAGATCCTGGCCACTAGACTGCTACTCCAAGGCTTGATTGGTCCCAAGCAGGCAGGCTGTATGCCAGGTAGAGTAGCAAATGTCACTAAATCTCTGTTTCTGATACATGCTGCTCACACATGGAATATTAAGGGCCTTCTCCTGTCTTCAGACACGGAGAAGGCTTTTGATCATGTAGCATATGATTTCATGATGGCAACATGCAAACATATTGTATTGGGTTATCACGGTTGACCTGGATCTTCGCTCTCTACAAAAATCCTGTTGGCTAAATTAAAGATCAATTGTCAGAGAAGGTATATATAACCAATGGTATGAGGCAAGGTTGCCCACTCTTGCCTCTCCTGTTCATTCTGTCTTTAAAACCAGTTATTGGAACAGTTAACGCTGAAGCAGCAATTAGTGGATTCAAAGTGGCAGACAGAGAATTAAAAACTGCAGTGTATGCATATGATCTGCTATTCTTTCTAACTAAGCTACAAACTACAATACCAAACCTAATAAAAGTGATTATACATTATGGCTACTTGTCCAACTTAAAAATAAATGATTATAAATCTGAAGCGATGAATGTCACTCTACCGAATGATGCTCTCAAAACGATTAAAGAAAATTGCCTATTCAAATGCACTCAAATATCCAGGGGTTTGGTTGAATCCCCACCTATCCTTGATTTATGAACAAAACTTCCGACCGCTGCTTAAAATTATTGAACAGGACCTGAAGAACTGGCATTCTCCTGGTTCGGATGAGCACCTATTATAAATATGTCAATCCTACCCAAGTTGTTCTGCCCACTGCGTATGCTACCAATTAAAATACCCCAGAGCTTCTTTAAATCCCTCCACTCAATCCAATTGAAATTTCTATGGGCCCATAAAAACCCTAGAATTAGATTATGCCTATTGATAAGATCAAAAGAACATAGAGGGATTACTCGACTTTTTAAAAACAATTATTATGCCTCCCATGTTACGAGGGTAATTTATTGGCATTGTCACAATAATTCCAAGGACTGTGTTTCTCTGGAATTTGATCTTAATCCTATCCCACTGCGTTCTCACCTTGGATTCCATGATCTAGCTACTCACCCAAAAATTTAACGCCCCCCCCTGTAACAGGAGTCACTTCAGAAATTTTCAACACGATAGCAAAGCAAAAGAGCATTTCTTCCACATTCAGCCCACTTACACCCCTAAAGGTTATTCCAGATTTCCCCCCTGGAGTTGGGAATCATATGTTTAACCACTTGACCACTGGGCACTTAAACACCCTTAATAACCAGACCAATTTTCAGCTTTCGGTGCTCTCACATTTTGAATGACAATTACTCAGTCATGCAACACTGGACCTATATAAAATTTTTGTCCTTTTTTCACACAAATGGAGCTTTCTTTTGGTGGTATTTAACCAGTTGCCGACCGCCGCACGACGATGTACGTCGACAGCATGGCACGGGCAGGCATATTGGCGTACATGTACGTCCCTTGCCTCCCGCGGGTCGGGGGCCCGATCGGGCCCCCGCCCGGTGCCTGCGGCGGTCGGTTTTCGTCCGGGAGCGATCCGGGACGAGGGGGCAGCCATTCATTCATGGCCACCCCCACGCGATCGCTCCCGACGAATAGGAATCCCCCGTGACATCACTTCCTCTCCTGTAATGTAAACACAGGAGAGGAAGTGATGTATTCTCTCCTCCGTGTCGGTATTTTTCGTTCCGACACGGAGGAGAGCGGATCGGTGAGTTGCACCAACACTCTACACACACAGTAGAACATGCCAGGCACACTCACACCCCCCCGATCACCCCCCCAATTACCCCTGCCCCCCAGTCACAGTGACACCAATGTAATTTTTTTTTTTCTTTTTTTTTTGCATTGGTGTCATTTGTGACTGTAATAACTGTTAGGGCAGTTAGGGTTAGCCCCCTTTAGTTCTAATGTACCCCCCTAACCCCCCCAATAAAGGTTTAACCCCGTGATCACCCCCCGTCGCCAGTGTCACTAAGGCTGGGTTCACATTGCAGCGGTTTATGAGAACGAATGTGATTCGCACCGCACTGCAGTGCAAATCACATCCGATCTCTGTGCGATTCGAGTTCAGCCATTCGCCGCACCCGCCACACCCGCCGCACCCGCCGCAAATTCGCACGGGACCCTTTTTTTGGCCCGCAGCAGAATCGGATCGCATGGGTGTTCACACCATGCGATCCGAGTTTGCAGATCGCACTGCGATATGCGAACTGATCTGGGGGTGTCAGTAACATTTCACTGACACTCCCAGCAGTCCGCATAGGGCAGTGTGAACTGCCGCCGGGAGGCATGCGATGCGGGAACCCGCCGCGGATTCGCGGCGTTTCCGCATCGCTCCAGTGTGAACCCAGCCTAATAAGCGATCATTTTTCTGATCGCCGTATTAGTGTCACAGGTGACGCTAGTTAGGCAGGTAGGTATTTAGGTTCGCCGCAGCTTTTTATAGCGCCAGGGACCCCCATATACTACCGCATAAAGCCCCCTGATTGCCCCCTAGTTAACCCTTTCACCAGTGATCACCATATAACTGTTACAGGTGACGCTGGTTGGTTAGTTATTTTTTTATAGTTTCAGGGCACCCGCCATTTATTACCTAATAAAGGTTTAACCCCCTGATCACCCGGCGGGTGTCATTTGTGACTAATAACTGTTAGGGCAGTTAGGGTTAGCCCCCTTTAGTTCTAAGGTACCCCCCTAACCCCCCCAATAAAGGTTTAACCCCGTGATCACCCCCCGTCGCCAGTGTCACTAAGGCTGGGTTCACATTGCAGCGGTTTATGAGAACGGATGTGATTCGCACCGCACTGCAGTGCAAATCACATCCGATCTCTGTGCGATTCGAGTTCAGCTATACAGATAGTATGGCTGAATTCGTGTCGCACCCGCCGCACCCGCCGCAAACTCGCACGGGACCCTTTTTTTGGTCCGCAGCAGAATCGGATCGCATGGGTGTTCACACCATGCGATCCAAGTTTGCAGATCGCACTGCGATATGCGAACTGATCTGGGGGTGTCATTAACATTTCACTGACACTCCCAGCAGTTCGCATAGGGCAGTGTGAACTGCCGCCGGGAGGCATGCGATGCGGGAACCCGCCGCGCATTCGTGGCGTTCCCGCATCGCTCCAGTGTGAACCCAGCCTAATAAGCGATCGTTTTTCTGATCGCTGTATTAGTGTCACAGGTGACGCTAGTTAGGCAGGTAGGTATTTAGGTTCGCCGCAGCTTTTTATAGCGCCAGGGACCCCCATATACTACCGCATAAAGCCCCCTGATTGCCCCCTAGTTAACCCTTTCACCAGTGATCACCATATAACTGTTACAGGTGACGCTGGTTGGTTAGTTATTTTTTTATAGTTTCAGGGCACCCGCCATTTATTACCTAGTCTCACTAGTGTACCCCTAAATTTAGGGGTGTCTACTTTCCAAAATGGGGTCATTTGGGGGGGGTTTGTGCCATCTTGGCATTTTATGGCCTTCAAAACTGTAACGCCCTTAGAAAGCCTGAAGGCGGTGCTTGGTTTTCGGGGCCCCGTACGCGACTAGGCTCCCAAAAAGTCCCACATATGTGGTATCCCCGTACTCAGGAGAAGCAGCAGAATTTATTTTGGGGTGTCATTTCACATATGCCCATGGCATGCGTGAGCAATATATCATTTAGTGACAACTTTGTGAAAAAAAAAAAAAAAAAGTTTGTAATTTTCCCGCAACTTGTGGCAAAATATAAAATATTCCATGGACTCAACATGCCTCTCAGCAAATAGCTTGGGGTGTCTACTTTCTAAAATGGGGTCATTTGTGGGGGTTTTGTGCCATCTTGGCATTTTATGGCCTTCAAAACTGTAATAGGTAGTGAGAAGTGAACTCAAAAATTTACGCCCTTAGAAAGCCTGAAGGCGGTGCTTGGTTTTCGGGGCCCCGTACGCGGCTAGGCTCCCAGAAAGTCCCACATATGTGGTATCCCCGTACTCAGGAGAAGCAGCAGAATTTATTTTGGGGTGTCATTTCACATATGCCCATAGCATGTGTGAGCAATATATCATTTAGTGACAACTTTGTGTAAAAAAAAAAAAAAAAATTTTTTTTTGTCATTATTCAATCGCTTGAGGCAAAAAAATAAAATATTCAATGGGCTCAACATGCCTCTTATCAATTTCCTTAGGGGGTCTACTTTCCAAAATGGGGTCATTTGGGGGGGTTTTGTACTGCCCTGCCAATTTAGCACCTCAAGAAATGAGATAGGCAGTCGTAAACTAAAAGCTGTGTAAATTCCAGAAAACGTACCTTAGTTTGTAGATGTGACAACTTTTGCGCAAACCAATAAATATACAATTATTGACTTTTTTTTTACCAAAGACATGTGGCTGAATACATTTTGGCCTAAATGTATGACTAAAATTGAGTTTATTGGATTTTTCTAATAACAAAAATTAGAAAATATCATTTTTTTTCAAAATTTGCGGTCTTTTTACGTTTATATCGCAAAAAATAAAAATCGCAGAGGCAATCAAATACCATCAAAAGAAAGCTCTATTTGTGGGAAGAAAAGGACGCAAATTTTGTTTGGGTACAACATTGCATGACCGCGCAATTACCAGTTAAAGCAGCGCAGTGCCAAAGTGTAAAAAGACCTCTGGTCATTTACCAGCAAAATGGTCCGGTCTGAAAGTGGTTAATCACCGCTCGGTTTTTTATTTTTTGTGCTATAAAAGAAAAAATACAGAAAATTCTGTAAAAAAATGAATTTTTCTTTGTTCCTGTTATAAAATTTAGCAGATTAGTAATTTTTTCTTCATAAATTTTGGCCAAAATTTATACTACTACATATCTTTGGTAAAAAATAAGTACAAATTGGTGGATATTATTTGGTCTTTGTGAAAGTTATAGAGTCCACAAGCTATGGTGCCAATATCTGAAAATTAATCACACCTGAAGTACTGACGGCCTATTTCAATTCTTGAGACCCTAACATGCCAGAAAAGTACAAATACCCCCCAAATGACCCCTTTTTGGAAAGAAGACATTCCAAGGTATTTAGTAAGAGGCATGATGAGTTTTTTTAAGTTGTCATTTTTTCCCACAATTCTTTGCAAAATCAAGATTTTTTTACTTTTTTTTTTTTTTTAACAAAATTGTCATATTATCAGTTTATTTCTCACACACAGCATATGCATACCACAAATTACACCCCAAAACACATTCTGCTATTACTCCCGAGTACAAGGATACCACATGTGTGAGACTTTTACACAGTGTGGCCACATACAGAGGCCCAACATGCAGGGAGCGCCATCAGGCGTTCTGGAGCACCCAGGACAATTCTGACATTTCTCTCCTACATGTAAAAATCATCATTTATTTGCTAGAAAATTACACAGAATCCCAAAACATTATATATGTTTTTTTAGCAAACACCCTGGAGAATACAATGGTGGTCGTTGCAACTTTTTATCTCGCACGGTATTTGCGCAGCAATTTTTCGAATGCTTTTTTTTGGAAAAAAAACAGTTTTGTGCTTAAAAAAAAAAACACAGTAAACTTAGCCCAATTTTTGCATAATGTGAAAGATTAAGTTACGCTGAGTAAATAGATACCTAACATGTCACTCTTCAAAATTGCACACGCTCGTGGAATGGCGCCAAACGTTGCTACTTAAAAATCCCCTTAGGCGACGATTAAATTTTTTTTTACTGGTTATATGTTTTGAGTTACAGAGGAGGTCTAGTGCTAGAATTATTGCTCTCGCTCTAACGTTCACAGCGATACCTCACATGTGTGGTTTGAACACCGTTTTCATATGTGGGCGGGACTTACATATGTGTTCGCTTCTGCATGCGAGCACATGGGGACAGGGGCGCTTTAAAAAACAAAAAATGTATTGTTCATTTTACTTTGTTTATTTTAGTTTGACATTTTTTTCCCCAAAAATAATTTTTTTTATCACTTTTATTCCTATTACAAGAAATGTAAATATCCCTTGTAATAGGAATATGGCATGACAGGTCCTCTTTACAGTGAGATATGAAGTCAATAAGACCCCGCATCTCACCTCTAAGCTGGGAAGCCTGAAAAAAAAAAAAAAGATTCTGGCTTTGATCGTATTGGCGAGTCGGTAGAAGCACCGGAGGGCGGCGGGAGGGGGGGATGTCTATGTCTGAGTATTGCAGGGTATCACCGACTATGGCTGGGTATGGCTGGGTATCTCAGAGTATGGCGTTGCAGAGTATTGCATTGCAGAGCATTGCAGGATATTGGCGGGTGTTGCAGAGCATTGCAGAGTGTTGCAGGGTATTGGCGGGTGTTGCAGAGCATTGCAGTGTTGCAGGGTATTGGCGGGTGTTGTAGAGCATTTCAGAGTGTTGCAGGGTATTGGCGGGTGTTGCAGAGCATTGCAGAGTGT